>NC_047156.1:23604225-24804225 GCF_009819705.1 Hippoglossus hippoglossus | reverse complement strand
TTTGGGACAAACTCAGGGCCAGTCTCCAGCCAAAAGTTAGAAGTCTTTCAGAACCTTCAGGGTCAATACTGACCATTAAAATGACAAAACAATAAGATATTTCAGGATTGCTCAGGATTTTACCAAGTTAAAAGTATTTTAGATGATTTGCTTTAGGAAGTTTTAGCAGATTAAATCTCAGCAGTCAAGAGTCTTTATTTTTGTACCAGACTCCACGTTCCAGTCCACGTTTCAAGTGTGTAACTCTGTTGTTCACACCAGGAGCTGAGTATAAAGACCCTTTTCATTGATTGAACAAGATTCACTTCAAAAGCTTGAGGCTTTGTTAAACGACAAATCTAGAAAGAATGTGAACATCAAATGTGTGTAGATGGTTTCTGGGGTTCAGAGAAGTCACCTGAACAAATGGATGGATGTATCGTACGATATTCGGAGCAGTGAACACTGAGAACAGCTAAAGAGTCTGCAGCCATGCTAACAGCTCTGTGAGCCATATACTAGTGTTAGCATGCTAATATGCTCACGCTGACTATACTGATGTTAAGCAGGTATACTTTCAGTTGGTGATAAAAAAATGTCCGATAGCAGCCTTTCATACACATATCAGTAACGCTGTTTGTTTGCCAATATGAAGACAATTTGTGTTCACATTTTACATGAAAATTGGAATTTCTATATAGTTATTTTCTTTGTATTTATAGTTATCTATTATAGGGTTTATGGTTAAACTGTAAAATGACAAGTCTTGATGACATTTCTTGTCATAAGATTGTGTTAAGAAGTCTTAGGAATCATTGCCAATGTTTTTTTAACATTTATATCAGCTGACACGGTATCGTGGAGAGACACTTGGAGACACCACAGGAGCAGTATGGAGGATTTGTCTGTTGTTTTTTCACATTTGAAGAATCGGTCCCCATTTACTTCAATTGTATTGGATTTGCCTGAACACTGTTTACCCCTGAAGCTCCAGAAGTGTTTTGTGGACCCACTCCTCCATGGGCATAGTGCTGAGTAGATAATGAGTGAATTTCCATTTTCACCACAACTGAGCTTGATGGGAATGTCATTAGTTTGCATGTTATTAAAGTTGAGCATAAATTGAAAATGTGAGATGAAAAGTCACAGAGTCAACCAATGTTCACACGTCAACCTGAAGGGTTCATGAATGTGTGCCACTTTTTTGTAAATTCATTCTGAAGCCATTTTGTTCAGTGTGATCCAGAGATTAGTATAAAATTAAATTAAATAAATCAACACAGTAACTTCTTCACTCCTCTACAGCATTAATCTGTATTGATCTGAAATGGGAGATCAAACCTACACGTTTTATCTTCTTGCATGGATCTGGTTGGCTGACAGCACAATCAAACCATGAAACACAGACTGATCTTTCAGATGTTTGGCCCCCGCTGCTGCTACCTGTATGGCCCATGTTTGTTGTTGTCTGCTCCAGGCTTGTATTTCATGCAAGGCCTGGAATTAAAGCGCTTCATCTACCTCCAAGGTGGATAAACATCTAACGTTTACCAGCAAGGCCCTGATATCTGCCCTTATCTGCCTCTCCATGTAACTGATGAGAGATCAAAGGGTGTGTGTGTGTGTGTGTGTGTGTGTGTGTGTGTGTGTGTGTGTGTGTGTGTCACATGTGAAAGTTCTCACAGTGACAGCAGTGAAAGTGAATTCTTTACATGTTTAGAGCTGCTTTTTTTTTTTATTTGAATATATCCTTTTTTTTATTTAAAAAATGTCAAATATAAATTGCAAAAAGTGTAATCTGAATTTAAATCAACAAGTCTCTCTACACAAATGACATTTCTTTTTCAGTTTTTTTGTCTAACTGTTAGTCTTGTGTGAGATTACGTACAGACTCTACTTCCAGTTTCTGGAGCTCAGCGGGAATTCACAGTGACCTGAGAGGAAATTCTGCAGACACTATTCAGGACCAGAAAAGCAACTGCAAGTGTGTTTATGTTTATCTGAGGGAGAAAAAAATATTTTAATTTACATTTGATAATGTGCATTTAAAATATTTTCTATCCAGTATTTCTGATTCTAATCAAGACTCTAGAATTGAACTTCAGCCAAACACAAAGTAAAGGATTGTACAAGAGGTAAAGATCCAAAAACTATACAATCTCTCATGTTATCTCTCTCTCTCTTATGTTTCTTTCAGTTACAATAAATGTGATTTTAAGGGTTAACAATAAAATTCATAATTTAAAAACTACATTTGAGAACTTTGCCTCAGATGTTTTTGTTAAATGAAAATAAAAAGGTTTTGTAGCAAAATCTGTTTCTCAAAGGAAAAAATCTAAACCTTTTGATTGCTGTATTTAAATCGTGGTAACGTATTAGCACCAGTTTTAGAAGAAAAAGACAGAAATGACTTTCAGTCCAGGCAAACATTCAGATATCTGTGTGTGTGTGTGTGTGTGTGTGTGTGTGTGTGTGTGTGTGTGTGTGTGTGTGTGTGTGTGTGTGTGTGTGTGTGTGTGTGTGTGTCAGTCCAGCAGCTAAGTTGAGCGTGCCTAACGAGGTTAATGAGGGGAATGCTGAGAGGAAAAACTCCTGTGTAATTGTTTGAAATTAGCCTCCTGACATTGACAATAAGGAGCTTCTGAGGGTGCCTTGACGTGCCGTGATAATGTTGTGTGACACGGCCGGGGCCCGGCTGGGAGGTCCGAATACCACACGGCTGATTAGAGGCCCCAACATGAAACAGACTAAGTCAAAGGATCCGCCTCGCAGGTTAAATCTCAGGGCATGGGAGAGGAACATCAGGCCGCCAGGTCCAATAAAAAAAGATTATGACTTGTTATAACAAGTCCTCGCAGGGGATACGCACCGATTCTAGCTCCGGAGATGCACAGTGACACATCTGGTTTGACAGAGTGCTTCTGTCCAGACTTCTCATCTGTCACAGGCAGTGACAGGCTGCTTATCACTGCTCAATTCTTTTAAATCATTTCAATCCCTGATGCTGCTAATCGCACTTCACTCCTCAGGAGGAGTCATTTGTCACACTCTATAGAACATTTATATTTAAGTACATCCCCCCCCAAAAAAAAAATCTGTGACTTCTAAAAAGAGAGAGAACCAGAGAGCAGAAACAGAGCGAACAAGCCGATGAGGAGCTTCAAAGTGGAGGGATTAGCTCACTTAGAAAAAGTCAACATTTCTGCCATTTCTCTTTTGAATGAGCTGAGTTTAGAGTAATTAGTTGAGCAACTGAGACAGTAGCTCAAGTATAAACATCACTATGATAAAACTGAATCCAACTGATCAAAATACAGTTGTTGACAGTACAGATGCTAAAATATTAACTTGAACAAACTTGGAAATAATTATTTTAATTATCAAACAATCTATGGATTATTTTTTTCAAGAAAATGTATCTAGAAAATGTCAGAAAATAATGAAGAATATTCACATTATGAGGGCGATGTCTTCAGATTTCTTGTTTTGTCAAAAGCAATAGAAACTCAATTAAAATGGTGTAAAAAAGCAGATTTATATTTGTCAACTTATATTTGAGAAGCTAAATTGGTAAATGTTATATTTATACTGCATTTTGCTTGACAAATAACTTAAACGATTAAGCAATTATCAGACCTGTTTCCTCCATTGGCATCTTATCTGTTCCCTGTGCTAGACTGTACTAACCACATAGGAACATATTAGCGCCCAACACGAGAACAGACTGACAGCGAAACCAGTGGACTTGATAAATGTGCAATTGTAAAGTGAGACAAGGTGTGGAATGTGATCCAACCTGAGACAGAGAAAAAAACATGTATAGTATCTGAGAGGGAACCATCTTTTCCCCCTGGTAACATCTGTGTTGTAGTAAATATAACACTTAATTGTTTGGTTTTATCAGCTTTAACTTCAGGCATGTGGTCAAACATGTTTGTCAGTGCAAACAGATCGGTGTGCCGTTACACACAGGCTCACGCAGGCGTTCATTTCCAGAAGGTGCCAGCAGCACACAATGACCTGGAAACACGAGCCAGCAGATACAGTAGCAGGCAATCTAGTCAGTAACTTTCTACCCTCAGCCGTGCTGCGTTTAAGGCACCTGACGGCCCCTGAAGTCATTGTATCATGAATAAGATGCTTTGTACACACACTTTCTGCATCTGATATCACTTACAGCACTGCAGGGCTGAAACATGGACCAACACAATGCAGCTATAATTATCACAGCATTACCTAGTCACTGATATCCTGATGACGTTTACTGAAGTTTCCAAAATCACATGATAGAAAGTTACGTTTCAGGACACAGGCAAATAATTAGTGTTGTCCCACAAGGAGAAAGGAGACTTTTTAAATAAAGGTTCAGATTTGATCAAATGTAACTTCTTATTCGTTTAGAGAGGACAACTGTGAACCATGAGAGCTCAATATGAGGACTGTCCAACTCGGTAAAAAGACAAATCGACCATACAGCATCTGTCTACAGAGACAGAGGGAACCGGGATTTAAGATGGACATGATCTAATGGGTCCAGGTAACTGACTGAACGAGAAGTAAAATTAGCACTGAATGAATTCCTCACTCCTCTAACCTGTAAAACTGTGTCTGTCCTTCAGAGGGATCAGAGGTCAACTACAGAAGAGCAGGAGCTGAGAGACACTCGCTGACTTCTTCAAGTAAGATGCTTATAGACTGGAGATAAATGCAGTTTGATCTCACATCACCCAGACGACAGACAGCACCATTATCTTAACATCTCCAATAGTCCAGAATTGAACTTTCCAGTGAGTGGGGGACTCACTGCGCAGCAGCAGGCGTCCGAACAGGTTGTGGTCCCTCGCCGTGGTGTTGCAGTTCCAGCGGTGGCTGCGAAACTGATGCTGGCACTCTGAGATCCAGTCCTTCATCCCAGCCCCGATGACCTGCATCACTCTGGGGTGTTGGCGGCACAGCTGGCGCTGCTTGTTCACCAGCCCAGGGATGTTGTCACACATGACCTGGGAGCCCAGGGTGCCCATGTACCTGCAGAGCGGAGGAGACAGACGGAGAGGAAACACTTTAGAAAGCTATGTGCAAAATATGTCAATGTTCATTTGCCAGGACAGCAGAGGGATGGACTGGTACATGATTTGATCACTTTACCGTCTTAATTATTCTATGGAACAAAGTGCAAATAACTTTAAGGTAAACAGTTAAATTCTACAAACACAGAAATAGGATCAAATGAAGCAAGAGGGCAGAAATATGTTTTGTTGAGAAAGGTGTTGAAACCTCCACACTCCCATGTCCCTGCAGAACATGAGACTGGTTGGGAAAGAGAACACTTGCAAGCTGCAGGGATTTTATAAACGATTAGAGACCAGTGGAGAAAGGATCTGTTCAAACAGCATCTCAGTGTCACAGCCAGTGGGAGCTTTGGGTTTTGTAAACAGCTCTGGTGTAAATATTCATTAAAGACTCAGGGGTTTAAAGGCAGCAAACACAGAGAAATGTAATTCTACTGAAAATGTTTCTGTCCAAGTGTTCAAGCTGAAGGCTGTGGAGGTGGTTTAGTCACAGAAGATCTCATTATCGTTATGGAACTGTTTTTATTTTAATACAACTTTAAAAAAAATAAAAATAAAGAATTAAACAGAGCATGAGAATCAATTACTCAAAATGATTTTACACAAATCACATTTAAATATTTCTGCCGACAGATGAATTACAACGTGTGCGCACTGGAGCGCTTTTTGTGCGGCGCGTAAAACGTGTCACTAAGAGAGCTTCAGTAAACTATTGCATTTAAATAGAGATGTAAATAAAACGCAGTGAGCTTCTTACCACCAGGACGCATCGACCTCGGCCGTCAGCCAGCAGATTGCCACAGAGAGATAAAAACATATTCCACTTGGCAACAAGTTCATATTAACCAGTCGTTGGTCCTTTATGGATCTGGACGGAGCATTTCCACGGATGAAAGAAAAATAAGAAACATTTGAGTAGTTAAAACTTGGTCAATCTACAAAAATAAACAAGCTTGGATTAAGAAGACATCACACTGGTGGACGGAGGTCTGCGCGTAAAAGCCATGGCACGGTGGAAACGCGCGTATGAGCGCGGAAAGTGAAGAGCGACTGTGTAATAGTCCGGCAGAGATCCTGAGTGGAGATAGGCAGATGATGTCCTATCAGGTTTAAATTGCTTTACACAAGGGGTGGGCAGAGTCCCGTCTCAGGAATGAGGTGAAGAAATGAGATGTCTGAGAGTATCTGTTCAGGCTGGTTTGACACCAGACAGGCTTTGGCCCGCGTCCAGAGCGCAGCGGCGCAGCAGCTCTGGTCCAGACTCATGATGGGGCTCCTCACCCACACTGCACCGGGCGGTCAGGCACGGAACCGGCCGTGGGAGGATTCAGTCCCGCAGCCTCAGCCAATGGTGATCGCCAGAGAGAGAACCCGCTTCGATTTAAATGCAGGGAGCCAAAACGGAGAGGAAGAGTTGGTTAGGAAAGGTACATTTTGTGCGGACTAAAACTTTTTGGGAGTTTTGTGGTCGCTGAACACAGAAGTATGTATTTTATTGATTGGCTGGATCCAACTATCCACTCACATGACAGAGTCTTCTGGGTGCCAGATAAAGTCAAGGGGTATATTCCTTTCATTTTTTCCATTTGTATATATTCTGTAACTTTTCCATTAATTTAAGTCTTTGGAAAACTTAAATCTACTTCAGAGGTGAGTATGTTGCCATACCCATATAACACACTGGTGCCAAATATTTCCGATCCCCAGAGGATGACGCATTGTTATTTTACAGCCTTATACAAACCATCACTCAGTCTAACTAATAACTCAGGAATGATGGTTTAAAAAAAAAAAAAAAAAAGAAAAGGGGGAAGAGAAAAATTAGGCCCAGATTCTCCCAAAGCGGCACCTAAAGGTGATGTGTCCATTTCAATTGGATTATCTATCGCAGCCTTTTTGAAGTCTCCCGTGGAAATCTGTACCACTGTCACACAGTGTTTCCTCCATCTTTGATCTGGCCCGGGTGGATCTGGAGGTCCGGAGACCCTGACCAGATGAGATTAATGGGCAAATTGGATTTTTTCCCATGATCCCCGTGGAAGAAAAGGATAAAACAACAAGGAGATTTAGAGCGCCCTCAGCTCCCCTCGGCCCATTGAACACGACTTTGTTTTCGCTGCAGCGGTGGTTGTGATAAGTCTGTGATATGAATCCAGTTTAATTGGAGTAATTTGTTCACTGCTTACAGAAATCGCATTAGGATCGCTCACTGTATTCCACGGTGTGTTTTATGGAGAGAAAGTAAGCCTTCCTAACATCAGCGGTCAGGTCTCAGCCTTGAGATAGAGACTTCAATTTACCTGGAATTCAGTCTGTGAAACATGAAGAATGAAGTTTGAAGTAAAGTAAGTCTTCTGAGCCAAAGTCACTTTAACAACGGAGCTAATAAATCCCAATCAAGAGCTTGGTATTACCTAACTTTAAATTTGACAAGGTCACAAGAGTTTACATTTATAAGTTATCAGGAACTTCTAAGAATGCAACTCGGGCTGGACGATATGGCCATGAATTACATCAAGATAAAACTTGATCACTCCACATCTATAATTATCACTATGAATGTCACATTACTTTTTTTTAGGTTGACAGATTTTTGCTCCTGGGTGAAGGTTGATGCCTCTAAACTCATCTTTAGGAGCAGAGAATGACAGTTGATAAAAAGAACCTGTTATGAATCTGAGGTAGATGGATTACATGTATATACCTCCTCACTGTTTGCACATAAGCATTATAACCATATATTGAACTTTTGCTATTTTGCTATTGAAGAAAATATATTGTTATAATTATTGATTTTTTTTATTTGCCCCGGCCCTAAAGGAAACAGCTAATTTAAGGCACAATATCGGACTTTATCGTTAAACTATTTTTGTTGCAAAGCAATTCAATAGTGAAAAGCCCAAAACAATTCATCGCTCTACAAACTTGAAAAAAGCATTTCACCAAGTGACAGACACCGTTTTATGTTTGAACAGTAAACACCTAAACTGAAATGTAATTATTGCTGAATCTCTATGTGAAGATTCTTCCAGCACATAGCTCCCTAGAAAATGACAAAAAAGAAATAAGTTTGTACAAATAATAAAATGGAAAACAACATGTTAGTGGGCTTTTGCTGTTGATAGTTTTCCGTTTTTTAAATCTTTGGAGAGAACCAGACTTTCTGTTTCCACCTGCTGCAAACTGAAGTTGAACTCCTATCAAGTTTCTCAACTTACTTAAAGCATATTTTACAAAATATTCATGTAAACTCAAGGCCTGATAATGATTAGCAAAAAAAAACAACAAAAAAACAACACTTCATTATATAGACTAAAATCAGAACTTGCACTTCAAGAGGAATTCATTCACAGAAACAGAGAATACAATATCCTGGTTTCAATCTTAGTCAGGGTTAGACCATACCAGAAAATGCTCCTCAAAAGAAACTTTAATTTCCACTTAAACGCTTAAAATACAAAATAATCTAAAAATAATTAAGACATTAACTCAGTGACAAACTGCAAAACGGGAAACTGCAGCAAAAGTAAAAATGAGCCGTCCTGTCAAACACTGTCCTAAAACATAACTCTTTTACAATTATAATAAAACAATTAAAGCACATGAATCAAACACAAAATGATGAACATTCCTGTACATCTAAAGGTAAACGTATCCACGTGCAGCTTTGTAGAGGAGCACGAGAAAGGTGGCTCCAAGTGCGCTCAGGGTAACTCTGGTGAGGTACTGCATCTTCCAGTTGCCGTGGGAACCAGGTTGAGGAAGCTGACAGCAATCTCCGGCTTCGTTCATCTGAGGGAAGAGGTCAGAGAAAGAATCACGTGGGAAACACACAAACACGGATGAATGGACCTTACAACACACACCAACCCCTGTGGTTAGGGCAGAGTGACCTCATGCAGGAAGCAGCAGGGTTACAGGTCATTTTAATCCAGTCCCGTACTTTACTGATCAGACAGTTTCAGGCCAATTAAAGCCTGACTGGATGGGAAATATGAGCTCAGTTACTGTTGGGTGGGAAATCCAACAGAGACCAGTTCATTTTTAATGGTGAGGGCATGTCTGGTCGCAGCCTACCAACACTGCATGACTCGCTAACCTTAGTCACCAAAGGTTCCTGTGCCAAATCTCTCCATACAGAGAGTCGGTTCTTGGTCAAGTCACAGACGAATAATGCTCTTCCTGATTTCTCAACTCAGAGTGTGACGCTGAATTCCTGTCATGTGGGTCGGGTGATACTAATAGTTCAAGCTCTCACGGCAAATGTGGCTCATGAACTTTGGCAGTGGACCCAGATTTGTACCAACTTCCTGAATACTGACATCACCAATGAGGACGATGTTTAAGAGATTGTTCCGACAGGACTTAAATGTAACTTTAATACAGACTTGATATGGTTTAAAAGTGAGGGGACCCTGCTTCCAGAAAGGTTTTTCCTCATTCTGTACTCATTCATTATCCTCAATGTTAAAAACAATACTTTCATGTCACAAATCCTTTAGGGTTATGTTACGCTTAGTTTTAAATTGTTCCTATTTTGTCCATTTGGTAAGGCGGACAGGTCAAAATACTACAATACCCATGAGTCTGGCTGCCATTATCACGGAGAAGAAGCCAAGCTGTTATGTAACCAGTATGGTAACCCATTTTTCAGTGCAGTGTACTGCAATGTAATCGGTGACCTGGTGGTTTGGGTGCTGAGTGAAATTGCCCCTGAATCACACTGGGGACATTGCATTTGACCTTTTCTGTCTTCTCTTCAACAAAGACAAAATACTTACCATATATATCAGAATTAAATTGAATGTTATTGCAAAAAGTTTAAATCAACTTTAATTATTACTTATGACATTTGTATTTTTTGCATCTTCTGGTTTATCAAAAAAAGACACTTTTACAGACAGCAATGTCATGTCATTGTTTTTCCAAGATGTATTAGCTGTAAGGAGGGCGGAACATCAAACACACCATATTACAGTGACTTACTGAATGGGATTAGTGAATGAAGAGTATGTGGATTCTGATTGGCTGACACCATGCAGGACCAGAACTATTGCCATGCTTTTCTTTGAACTCACAAAACAAATTTAGGACTAACAGCAACATTTAAAGTCTGCTAACCCAATAAATAACCACAACATCTATATATGCTGTATATAGTTAATATGGTTGTCAATAGATTATAACTTATCAATAGCTTTGGCACAATGATTACTTTACCAGGTGCTTTAAAACACATTCCCAGCCTAGGCTCTGTTTTGGATCAATGAAATTACAACCGACAGGAATGATTTCAACAGCTCAACAAAAACGTAAGATGTTCCTGCATCTCAGGCCACAGCATTGGAAGACACATTTTAAAGCCAATGACGTGAATGAAAAAACAGCATTATAAAGGTGTTCGGGGGCAACTGGGCTCTTTGGTCCATTTGTCCCTGATCAGGGCTGTTAATAAAGAATCATGCATTGGGGAATTACAGTGTGCACGTTGTATTTATGTACATACTATTTTTTATTCTGCACTGTATTGATTTACCTTGTGCATCTGACAGTGAGCCAAGTTTCCCACCTGGGATAATAAACATCTGAACTGAACTCAACTCAACTAACTGCCAATTGGAGGGTTTTTATAGTCACATTCCAGGATGTAGATCACAAGTTTGATTACTTTTATATTACATATTTATCTGGTTCAATGACTCTTACCTCTATACTGCGACAGCACTTAATGTTACTGAATAGAGCTGGTACCCTGTGGAGTATAGGTCTTCATTTTGTTTGTTTCATGCATGCACACAGCTGACACAATATACAGACATTGCCAAAATGATTGGCACCCTTCCATAAATCTACAGCTTTGTCTGAAATAAGTTGAAAGTGGAAAAAGTAACAAGCACCCACACAAAACTACCAACATCAGCAGCTGTGGTGACAGGAACAGGAACAGCTTGGAGATGCTCTTGTAGCCTTAATCTTGACCAAGCTTGGCAACTATCTCCCCAGACAACTCTTCTTTTCTTCCTCTTGTCCATGCTCAGTGTGGCCCACACAATGACACCTAACAGCTTAGTGATGAAATATCACAGCCACAGCCACACGACTTCTCAGAAGAAGCATGACATTTTAGATCATCTTTGTAGAATAAGCTAAACTGTTATGTGCAATATTCACTTTACAGTCTATACCACCAACTCCTGAGTAGCTCTGTAGCTGTTAGCGGTTCCATGTTATTTCACTAGTCACCAACATGTTTCTGTGGTTTAAAACTCCTCCTTTTATACAATTACTGAGGCCACTGTGCCTGTGAAAATACTCAAAGCTTCAGAGATGTTTTTTTACGCTTCTCCTGATCTGCAACTTTCCGGAAAGTTTTATCAGAGGTCTAACAGAGTTTCCTTGACTTCATGTCCTAGTTTTGGTACATGTATTGTGAATCGTGGGAACTTATATACACAGACGTGTGCTGACACATCAGAAACCAAGAAGACATTGCATCTAACAACCATTTACTGGGTAAATGAGATGAGATTTCATTTGTTGATCTTTAATTAATTTGCAACTTTATCCATTGAAGATTAAATCTAAAATACACTCTGTAAATAGTGAAGGGCTTTGAATACTTTATGAAGACACTGTAGAAAATATCAGCACGTTTGCTTAAAAAAAGCAAAAAACTTTCAAATCTAGAACATTCATCACCATTGTAAGAATGAAGAATGTATACCCACTGAAAGCTGGAGGCTGGTTGGTGTGGCAGTTTCTGTTAATTATGGACAAAGGCCGCTAAAAGTCAGAATTAGAGCCTGACTAATAGGCCTATTGATTCAACCCTCCAATAAGAGGGAGTAAAACAAATCTGATACTGAATAAACTGATATGTATATATTAACTATTAATTGAAAGAAAACATATTGAAATATAAAATGTATATTAATAAATAGAACTTCAATTAAGTAAATAAACATAATTTGGACTAACGTGGACTACAAACAAAAAATATGTCTGTGAAAGTCTCATTCTCATCAGACGATAAATGGTTTTGTATTTATATAGCGCTTTTCTAGTCTTGATGACCACTCAAAGCTCTTTACAGAACAGTTTTACATTCACCCATTCACACACACATTCATACAGTGCATCTATTAGCAGCACTTTGTTGTTCTATGAGGGGCAATTCAGGGTTCAGCATCTTGCCCAAGGACACTTCGGCATGCAGATTGGGAAGACTGGGGATCGAACTGCCGACCTTCAGGTTGGAGGACGACCACTCTACCCCTCAGCCACAGCCGCGCGATAATATTGCCTATCCTCCCTACTGAATATTTAATAACTGTCTTCATTCACAGTGCGACTTTACTTACTGGTCCGCTTTTCCTACCATTGTAACAGGAATCACACAAAACTTAACTGGGTTTAGATGTTATTGTTTTTTTTCTATCTAAGTTATTAAAAAGGAATCAACTGGTTCTGTTCTCAAAGCAGTGCCAAGATCCACAAAAGTGTGTGTCAGTTTGTGTAGTGAGAGCTCCACCAGATACAGTGATTGTCTATGTTTCAAAAGACAAGCTCCCATAGATAAGGTTAGATTTTGTGTGTTTGTGTGAGGAGCCCCTTCTATCAGGGCTTGGAGCCAGTGGCTCCAAATGGGCTCCATTGGCCGTCAGATTCCTGTCCGACAGAACCAAGGACCTCCTCAACACTGCTATCGAAACGCACGCACCTCTATCTCCTACTATCCCACCTCCTTTCCTCACCTCATACCCCCACCTCTACCCATACACCCTTTCTCCCCTCTTAAACTCCCTCACCCCGCCAACCGGCGTCTTCTGCTCGCTTCCCTCTGCACCCACCCTCGCCTTCCCATCAGTCCCCTCATCCCTCCGCCTCATTGTCTGTGTGCTGACAGGTCGATGTCACAGCGGTGCTGACTTATGGGCTGTGAGGATTCTGCCCTGTCAGGAATGACTCTCTCCTCTTGGAATACAAATGCAAACACACACACAGGCCCATTGGACGTGCACACACAGACAGAGTCAGGTGCACACATGTCAGCACCCCCACACATACCTGTTGGAGCTTGTCAGAAATCATATACAACAACATCGAACATACACACTATGTTCTGGTCATGTTGCTTTTAGTCCTTGGTAGTAAGAGCGAAGCTCTCAGCGTAACAGTCAACAGTGTGAGGCAGGAATGTAAATTGATGTATGAAGTATGAATGTGTTCAAGCCTGAACAATATCATCATCAGCAGGAAAAATAGTAACAACTTATATCAACCTATCACACATCAGCCTATCAGCAACAGTGTCTTATCCTTTCTCACAACTCAAAGATAAATGTTCGGCCAGAAATACATTTCTCTCTGTCTAAGAAGTCTGCAGTTAAGACTATAGTATTGTGTGTAGTGTAAAAACATGCTGTTTAATCTAATCGATCGTTGCAAAGATTGGAAAGTGAATTAATATTGTGCAGTGAGCCTGTATTACAACTGTTTCATGGTTTGTGATTCAATCATTTTGGTGAATAAAAAATGGATAATGAAATACTAGTAAGAATCCAAGAACATGCGTGCATGTGTCAGATATTATGTAGTAGGGACCTAAATCTGTTTACACAGTCAGACTATGGGGACTTGTCTTCCTTGTGGGTAAAAGCAGCAACTCTACATAATCACAATTATACTAGGTTTAGGTTTAGGTTCAGGTTAAGGTTAGTTTTCCGTTAGGCAAGTAGTAACTATGGGCAGTGTGAGAGTGAGTTTCCAGGAAATCAATGTAATGTGAATGTCATCTGATGTCATGGAGTGTGTGTGTGTGTGTGTGTGTTGACCTGGCATAGCAGACTATGAAGGCAGGTGACTTCCTTCTGTAGGTCTTTAGTCTGGACCACCAGCTGGTTGCACATGGACTGAGCCTCCTTCTTTGAGTCCAGGGAGAAAACCAGCTACATGGACCAGACAGACAGAGACCAAGAGCCAGCTTACAAATCTCCCTCGATTTCAGGTGAGATGGACAGAGGAACAAATGGAGCAACAAAGACATTAGCAGACAGAAGATGCACTCATGAAGGCACCCTCATCCAGGCGAGGGACATTATCCAGCCTTAAATCTGTCAAAAAAATATGTGATTTCATTTTGTTTAATTTAGACTAGTAGCTATGCTTTTTTAAGTTAACTGGTTTTTCCACTCCAGAATTTATTCATAGTTTAAATGCAGTGCCCCCTTAAATTAACTGCACCAAATTACTTTTGTTGCCAAAATAGCTACAAAGGACTGGACTGTCCCTGAAACAGGAGCACCAACACAGATGATGAGTACCTGAGAGGCTTGGCGAGGAAAACGGTTGATGACGTCCTGAATCGTCTCTGTTAGGTAGCAGCACTGACGATGCACACTTATTAGGAAGGTATGCAGCTCCTCACTCCTGCAAAATACAAACAAGTCATGGAGAAGAAAGAATTAAATAGCATATGCGATTCATATCACAAAAAATTCATTTCCCCTTGGTTTTGGCGGAAGTATGCACTCTACTGAGTGACATTCTAGTATAAAAGGTGTCACTTCAATTTCCAGAGAATATAAACAATTGATCAGTTGATCATAATAATAAACAGTAGAGTGATTTAAAAAGGTTATTATCATGGGTGTGGCATTATTTAAAATTTAACTACAGTTAGTTATTGCTTCAGTTAATAATTTCTCAAATTGTGATTACAACTTCAAATGCTAAACCCAGTCTCCAAAACACACTGTAGACACTTAAAGAACGAGGTCAGGCGGTTTACCATGTTAAAAAGGATATGCCCACATCAAAAACACAAGGCGAGGCCAGCTGAAGATGCCCAGCAATGACAGGGCAGACAGATTGATGGCTTGAACCAAACTTTGCATTAACATCGTACATGAGACCACCTCACCAAACCCTACAGAAAACTGAGCAGGTGGCCGAGCCTTCTCCCCCTGCTAACTCAGGCTGTCATCCCTCCCTGAAAACAGCCACCTTAAATAATTAGGTATTTATATTCATCAACCTTCCCGTCCCTCTCTTCCCATCCCCTGGTCCTGTGGGATATTGATAGCTCTTATCTAAATGGTACATTTCCCTGTGTGAGGGGACTGGGCAGCCAGCCGTCCCAGCCCTCCTCACACTCTGTCAGAGGGGCGAGTAAACACTGTCAGTCAGCCTGTGCTGCACCCTCACCTCCCTTCTCCCTGCTGTTAGTTTATCTAGGGAGCAGAGAGTGATGATGGGCCCCCGGTGGGAAGATCATGGAGGGGATTGCAGATGGATAAGACGTTATGTTATGTGGAAATGCTGCTACATGGTGCATGTCTGCCACTTTGTTGTCAACTATATTCATCCAGCAAGAGTCAACAGGGGATACCTGCTCTTTTCCAGCAGCAAGTGCATTTCTCAATGAGCTGAGAGAACAGTGACACCTATTTACTTTCACTACAAAATCTTTTAATGGCAGTTACAGAGCAGCAATATTTCAGTCACTTCTACAACTTCCTTTGGAGGTGTCAGTGTGTGTAAATGTCCCAGGATGATCTAAATCTACCTAGGGCAACTTCTTTAAGTGACAAGTGGAATATTTTTGGTACACAGTTATGTTTAAAATTATGGTTTCTCACGAAAAAGGCCTAATGGTAAATGGTTTGTATTTATATAATGCTTTTCTAGTCTTGATGACCACTCAAAGCGCTTTACATTACAGTTTGCCATTCTCCCACACATTCATATTCATTCTATTAGCAGCACTTATTCTGCCGACCTTCTGGTTGGAGGACGAGCGCTCTACCACTCAGCCACAGCCGCCCCTAATGAACATGTTGAATACAATTCCCGAAGCTGATGTTTGCTTCCAGGCATTCTCATTCATGCCTTTGTTGCCACATTGCAACATTATTTGATACGTTATCGCCACCAACTGTTGATCAGTGGAAGAGCGAGAAACATCTGCAAGACCAAGTGAGGTTATCTGTGTGCATACACACATGCACAAGATACTAACGACACATTTATACTCTTAAAATCCTTGCCTTGTAGTGCTGCTAGTGGTTAAACATTTTGTATTAATTTATTAACAGAAGAAAATTCAATTCAATTAAAAAAGAAATCCATCCAACTTCTCCTCATTACAAGGGCTTCAAGTTCATAACAAGTTCCTCTCTGTTGAATTAAAACATACAATACTATACAGCAAATGTATGAGCTATAGATGTTTAGATTTTTATCCATCACACCATACTATCATGGAAGTGTCTCAGTTAATTGATAATACAAACTAACGCCAAAAAGCTTTTGCATAGTATTGTAGAGGAGAGGCTGTATATGTCGAACAGTGGCGACAAAAAGGGAATACAGGGTTTTCACGACGGACCGCTTAAGCAAAACGATTAGCTCTGATCCAGAAACAGCGGATGGTTTGTACCGTGTCAGAGTCTCTGTCTGAGTGTCCTTGCCCCACAGTCCTGCTGACCTGCCCTCACTTTACACTTAAAGGGCCCATATTTTACACCTTTCTGGGATTTAATTTGAGGGTTAGGGTTAGGGTATTGGTCCCCTAAGATGATATATCAGTTGTTTAAAGTCAAAAAAACTGCTGCAATGTGTATTTCCATGTCCTCTCTTCTGCCTCTCTCTGGAGCTGCAGACAGAACAGGCTGTTTATGTCTGGCTCTTGAGCCCCTCCTGATTGGCTGACTGCATTTTGAGTGACACGCGACCAGGCCTATCACCAGTCTCATTCTGGCGCATTGACAATGGTAAACAAAGCTGAAAGTCACAGGATACAGTTATAGAAGACCAGCCACATATTTACAGTTGGTTACAACAGGATGTTTATGAACGGTAAGTTACACCGTCCTCATGTTTGTTCAAGTTTTAGCAGGACAGTCGGCCAATGTAGGAGTAACGTCCCGAGTTACAGTTCGGAGTTTCACAACAGAGTTTCCATACAGAGTAACGTCGCCGTTACTCCGTACTGAGCACAGCGACACGGCACGTCACAAGAAATAAAGCGTAATCGCTGGTCTCGAACAGTAACGTTCTTAGGAGGAATGTGCACGGACACATTCTCTTCCTTGCATCCCTCCTGTTACGACCCTGAGGTCGTGTGAAATGTTCTATAAATCGGTGTATGTGCTTTTATCTACTGTGCCTGTGGTGTGGATCTCTCTCCCTCTCTCTCTCTCTGCTGTGATGCTTGTGTGTGATATGTTTCAGGTATGTCTGGCTCAATGACTGACTGAGTGGATGATTGACTGTGAGTGGGTAGGTTTGTTTCCAGGGAGCTGATTGGTTCCAGCCTCCACGCTTGCAGGATAAGAGGACGGCTTCCCCCAGCTCCTGCGGTCTCTCCTCTTGCCACTGCCAGCCAGACTGCCAGCCAGAATTGAAAAGTTTGGGCACCGGGGCACCCAACGTAAAAAGTTAGAATTGAGCCCTGATTATTTATTTATCTATCATTGCTTTCTGTAATCAAGTAATTAAGGAAGTAATTAAGTGTTATTGTCTCGATAAACAAACAAAGTAAAAAATCTAATTAATATATGGATCAAAAAACAGTGTTGCTTGTGTTTTTCATGCATCCTGAACTGGAAAGCTGGTCTAAAAACTTTTTAAAGACACAAACACCTCATACTTAGCTACAAGACATCATGGAAAATGTTGAAATTCGTGGTCCAATGAATCCAAAATATATAGACAAACCATATTGGCTGATATTTTGTCAATGAAAAGCTAGAAAAAGTTAATACTTTACTCACTAAAAACATACAAATCATATCAGCCAGAGCGCAAACTCAGGGGACTGGATCAAGAAGCCACAATGCAGTCGATAGGCGGTGTTTTGCACGTGGCATCAGAGAAGCCTCTTTACAAAGACATCACAACCCAACAACATCTAGGGTCTTAATTATATCAACACTTATGACTTACTTGTCACTTTAGCTTTAGCTTCACCAATAGGCTCTAGGGTTTCCATCCTAAGAATTCCAAAAAGCTGCCTTCTTACAAGAGTCCCTGGACATGACTAGAATCTGAACCCCCCTCCAGCACAGTATGTGATAAAGCTCCACAGGTGCAGGTCCAATCAGGTGCACTGCCATTAGGTGACAGAGACTTAATTGTATCAAAATGGAAACACCTTGTACGTCATAGTTGTATTCACAGGTCCCTGACGTATCAAAATGTTTCTAAAAATGTTTTTGACTAATTTCCATTTTTCAGTGTTATGTGTAGATTCTGAAAGAGCTAATTAAGAGTTCAGAATTCCCATCCCTATCCTTAACCTGCCATTCATTTTATTGGACAGTTGCTCATCCAGCAGGCGAGGGTGGTGAAGCTAGTGAGTCCAGTTTTGCTGAGGATTCATGAAGTGATGGGGTGCAGTGAAATGGCTCAGTTTGGCCCACGCCGCGGGCTCATCGCAACCTCCCATCGCCTGTCACCTTACAAATCTTTACAGCTCCGCTTAAACCATTAGGGCCTGGCTCAAGTCTTGGCTACAGCGATGGGGGAGGGGATACGGAGATAGGACAGTGAGATGCTCATAGGGCTGATGGACGACTTTCAGAGGAGGAGGACAGATGGAGCATTACAGGGAGATGGAGGAGGGCTGGATGTGGGGAAGGTTTTAAGGTGTGTGGCTGACAAGTGTTTAAATTTGTGCTACTACTGTCAACTTTCTTTCTGGCTTGTGCAGAGTGTTTGTTGAATACTTTTTTTTTTGCTACAGACACCTTATCAGACATTCCTAGCTAAATTAAACAAATACATGGACTTTCAATTACAGTACAAATTCTCAAACACTACAAATGTCCTACCACACGCAACTAAAATGCTTTTATGTTAAGATTGTATGGAACCAACAAAAGGTCAGGTGAAGAGACTGTAAAGTCTGATCAGGTTATTTGTTATTCTAATCTATTATGTTTTTTCTGAAAAGGAGTACTCCAACGTACTCACAGTTTTCACTGAGAGCCTTCTAACGGTCCTTAGGCCTTAAGGTTTTGTTGAGCACACACTTGTGTTACTTGCCACAGGCCTGCTGTGCAATGAGAGGTGGTATCCTACCCACTGTCTGTAGCTTCCAGTAGGTCTATAGTGTCCAGGTCCACTTTGTCCAGGTCCATCTTGTGCACAGCACTAAGCACCTTCTCCTGGTGCACCGGGTCTGTGATACCAATCTGACAAATAGAAAAATCTGTTAACATTTATATGTTCAGAAATATGTGACAAATGTATTCTTCAGTATTCTTATTTGTAACAGCTACATTGTGCATTTATGTCCATTATTTTGACTGCGACATGCTTTTGACATAATGTCCCACATGTGGACCAGGTCAAGCAAACCAGATGCACCCATTTTACTTTTTTTTACCTCTTATGACACATTTGAAGATTATGTTTACTAATATATAGTTTGAAAGTGCCCACATTCTGCTATGTTACTACTAAATCCATTGCAACATTGTTTGTTGTTTACATAGGTGACTTTCAATATCCTTAGGCTCATATTGAAACAGCAGAACCCACACTGTTGTTACTGTGGCTATAGAGCTGTGTTTACAGCCAATCAGAGGAGGAGGCCTCTGTGTAAAAGCTGCTGCACACTCGAGGATAATCGGGCTGATTTAGGACCGACAATCGGCGGGATGTTTCAGAGCGGAGGTCAGTCGGTGCCGATTATCTGCTACCTTCTAGTCATGACTACATCCAGTTTATTTTTAGTTTTTGTTTTTCGCTGCAGTTTGTTTTCCACACTCCAGTTCAGAAGGTGGCAGTAATGCCAACCACCAAACAGCAAGTGTGTGGTCTTAAGTTCTGGGCAAATCATCCAGTGTGTGAGTTCTGAAGATTATAAGATTAAAAATTGGTTAAATCTGTCATTATGTCTGTGGTCTCCCACGTTTTTTTCAAGAGTTGAAACAC
Source organism: Hippoglossus hippoglossus (assembly GCF_009819705.1). NCBI lineage: Eukaryota > Metazoa > Chordata > Actinopteri > Pleuronectiformes > Pleuronectidae > Hippoglossus > Hippoglossus hippoglossus. The sequence goes on along the minus strand of NC_047156.1, from coordinate 24,784,234 downwards.
GCTTTGAAAAGTTGATCAAAAAGAATAGCTCAGCTGACCAATCAGAACAGACTGAATTTTTGGGAGGCAGGCCAAGAACTAAAGAACAACATTTCAGTCTGTGGTTAAAAAGAGGCACTGCAGCAATGTACGATATGAGGCAAATAATAAGCTTTTGAACAGCATGAAAACCTATTATAGTAAAACCAAATTAAAAATACAGACACGTAAATCTCCTAAATTCGAGCTCTTTAAAGAGTGATTCTAAAATACACTGCTATCACTGGTCATTAGTTTAAGCTCTCGCAACTTCTTTCTACTGACAGGCCTGAAAAAGCTTTGACGGGAGTATCTACTCTTGTCTCTTTCAGGGTCAAGCCTGGCAATGAGCAACAGAGCTGACAGATGCACAGATGTTACTGTCGTCCTCTACCTTCTCCAGGTCCTCCTTCTCCATGGTCAACAGGTTGCTCCAGGTGATGTCATTTTCCTATGCATCGAGTAAGAAAAAGAAAACATCACTCAGCATTTACCGAATCAAAACTTCTACAGCTGCTCCTGAGCCCACCACCTGAAACAGATGTACCTGCATGAATACAATGACAACAATCTACTGGTACCAATCAAACCCAGTCCTCCAATATCAGATCGGCACTAACACTTAGGCTGACCCTCAGTTTATTACAAGCCAAGTCAATCCAACACACTGGATCCACTATGAACCGCTATGTGAAATATGTTAGCGAGTCATTTATGACATGTTCCTAAGAATTAAAATTCCATTCTGTCCATGGTGCAGCTGTGTTCAACAGTCGGGGTTGCTGTATCTCACCCACAACACTGAACTTTGTTTAACAGCATATCTCTGCTCACCACTTTGGAAATCTCGAACATCAGTGACAGGCGTAGCGCGTACAAAAATATACATGATACTGAAGTCATATTATCGCATGCAACCAGTACTTACAGTCATGATGTCAGTGAGGTAGCCGAGATCAAGACCGTGTAGGAGGATCCCGAGGTCATCAAGCTTGGTGACACTGAGGAGGGCAGAGACTTGAAAATCTTGACTTATTCCACAGTATGAATGAGCTGGGATGAGAATTAGACAAACACCAGTATTTCTCCTAATTTGAGGGGTAAATGCTGTAACAGTAGAGGAGCTACTAGTGCTCTGGCCGGGACTTACAGTACTTCCCAGACATCAGTTAACTGGCATCCTGGCAGTCATCAAATTGTGAGATATTTTGCTCTGAATTTCAGACTTTTGGTTATAAATGGATTTGAAACAACAGAGCTGGCTTCACTTTGAAAAAATGCAACCAATACATCCCAATCCCTCGGATCGGCCACAGCGTTAAAGCTACGCCCCCAAAACAGATGAACGTGCACTCACTGACAACTGCTAGAAGTGGACTTTTCTTTGACTTGCTTGCTAACCTGGGACAATCTTCTCTTCTTCAGTGGCATATGTCACTCCAACTCGCAGACTAGTGAAAACTCGGGTGACAGACACGTACACCGACCAATCATTTTGTTCGGTACGAAGGAAATGATTAGTCCAGTCTATTACATCTGTGTGAGGGCCACAGACGACTATTTATCGATGGCTATTGGACTGGATTTCAACAACTGGGATTGCTTCCACTCTGTGTGTGCGAAGATAGGCCAAGACACACAGTGAGGGAGAGAGCAGAGGAGAGAAACACAAACCTAAATAACACCAAAACATTGTAGAGGCTCTCACACTGAGCTGAAATGAAATAATTGCATACAAATTTTATAAATAAAATACATATCTTTAAAACTTTTTTTTGTAATTTTTAAGTTGTTCAAAAGCTCAGCAGCAACACACTGAAAAGGGGAGATCATCCTCTAAATGCAAGGTTTGGTTTAAGACCTCACAGCAGCAAACATCTACCCTACTGAAGTGTCCTTGAGCAATGAACTTCATCCCTCCTAGCTCCAGGGTTTCTGACTTGAACCTTTGACCTCCTGTAGAAGGGGTCGGGAAAAACAAAAGACAGCTCTTTCTGTTTTGGGGATCGAGTGCAACTAAAGTGTCACTGAGTTCAGACACATCAGAGTGACCACAGTGTAAACGCAGCCTCAGTCTGACTGTTGTCAACGGCGAGGTTTACCAATGAGCCCCTCGTCTCACGACATTCAAAATTTGTGAAATGCATCACTTGGGGTATAGCGACTGTGTAGCTGACATGACAAATAGACAGTAATAATGTTTACAGCCCCACAGGTTGTGACTCCTGGTGCCAAACATGCTCAAAAACAATGCTTCTGACTGATGATAATTGCTCCGGTGTGCCCAAATAGACTAAACATTCATGCAAGAGGTTTATTATTGTTTATGTCTGGTTGAACAGTGGGTCAACAACACCTGCTGCACAGGCACTGCTGCTTCACAGACAATCCAACAGGGGGCAACAAGTATTCAGGCTGCAGGGAGGTATGAAATACTGCTCTGACAACAGGAGAGTGGATGGTTGTAAAGCAAAAACATGTTCATTCAGTTCCAACAAATGCAGCATGTTGCCAAGCTGGAGCAGAAATCATATTGATAGTCTTAATTTATTCAAAGTTGTGCTATTTTTACAAATCTGATGTAATGCACTGGGGTTTGCATTGCAGCTTCTGCAGTTTCACTCATTCTTGTGACTCATGTTAATTCAGTGTTGTGCTCCTTTTTCGATTTTTCTGACTCAGTGACTATGAATACATTACTATCCAAGTTTTGAGCCTATTCTGTTTTATATATGGATAATGACATTTGAGATATTATTATTCTTTTGTTATTATTATTTAATTTGCTCATTTATTGTTTTTGTATTGGTGCAGGCATGTTTTTAACGTCTCCTTGTCCAGCCTCACTGTCATTTATGTGCTAACAAAGGCACATTTTTGTTTTTTTCTCCCCAATAACTCAAGACGAGAATGCACCTGTACGTATAGCAGATGGTGATCAGATACCTAGATAAGGTGTTCTTTTTCCACAGTATCAGTATATGGGTCTAAATCAGAGTTTCTCTGCATGCATATTTTGGTAACTTGAGGCCACAACATGGTCTTGCAGACTCATAACTGTGATGCGCAAAAAGCCTGGATAACCTATTTAACCAGGATAGTTATGTCCATTTTAATGCAACTCTCTCCAAAAGTCCAGAACTCCAGAAAGCTATTTTGTGCAAGTCCCATCCCACCTTACCTTTCCTTAGAAGAAGGAGGTTCAGAGTTGGTCTTGAAGAATTTAGACAGGGTCTCCTCCATGGAGTTGAAGGGCTGCACGATTGAGACATGCGATGAAGAGGACAGGATCCTCGTTATCTGTGGACACACCCTGGTGTTAGAGTATGAGATGTTTGAAAGACATCAGCAAAAGCACTTAACTCACAGTGGGCTAAGATGCAAAATACGTAACACATACTTAAATCACCAACAATTTTTTTTTCCTGAAATCAAAAAAAAGATTAGTAAAATAAATCACAGAAAAAATTTAACAACCCCGTAGTCATTCATTTGACTTTCCACAATTACTATATACTTGCATGATTTGTCTTTCTAGAGCATTGTAATCACTTGAAATGATACACTTCTAATATCTGGTGTCTAAATACATTGAAGAAAAAATTAAATAAAAGTACTTGGGATACCTGCGCATGTTTGAAGATCATGGCCAGGTCAGCAGGTCTTTTGCCAACATTGTTCCTTATGGTTTTGTCTGCTCCGAGCTGGAGGAGCTTTAGCACTGCCTCCTCTCTGCCATACTGCACTGCTACAGACAAAGCCTGAAAATATTTGCATTAATTATTGTATAACAAGTTTAATGAATCCAGCACTTTCAGAACTACAGCACGACCTGCAGATTCCCCCTGAAGGGACCTGCTCTGACCAAAAAAATACAATAACCAGTAGCACACCGTGTATCCATTGCCATCCTGGACATTGATGACTGCTCCATGAGACACCAGCAGGTTGATGACCTTACTGTAGCCGTCCCTGGCTGCCAGCATCAGACAGGTCATATGTGACCTAAAAAGGACAAGAGACAAGGAAGCAGAAAAGAGAAAAGGTTAGGAGAAGACAATGGATTTCAATTTATGTCACACGATGACAGAAAAGATGAAAGATCTGAGGAAAGACGGCGAAGAAATGGAGACAAGGAGTGACGTAATGGTACAGAGAGACCACCAGGGCGCAGCAAACACCATATGTTTATCTCTAGAACATAGGAACACAGATTCAGCACATTCAGTGACTGGTCATGACAAAAAATAATCACAACAAATTAACCGTACACCTTTCATACATTCACAGATACATCTATACGATACGTCTATGGAAGTCTATTTTGGACTAATATGCCACCCCCCAAAAAAAGTTTAAAATTTGAAATGTCTAGGATTAGAACAGGTAGCTTAATTTCTTCATTAATATCAAATGGTATGATGATGTCTTTGTCCTCCAGGTGCTCCCGCCTCGTCTCTCTCCCTCCATATGTGTGTTTGCTCCTGTTTTTCCTTTGGCCCCTGAAGTTGCTCCATGTCCTCCCAGATCATATTCTTCATTAATGTTGACAATCTATAATGTCATCCTGATTCCATAAATGGGATCCCTCCTCTGTTGCTCTGGAGGCTTCTTCAGTTTTCCCCCGTTAATTAGTAATTTTGGAATAACTCTCTTGTCAGATTTTTAACACTACACCGACAATGGACACATCTATAGCTGGGTCTGACATGGGGAACAGACCAACATGTAGACCAGTCGGCTGATCGTTGACGTCTTATGACCCTCAAGGGCTGAAGTGGACTAACAAAAATTATCATTTATATAGTCAGACTGGGTAAAAACAACATCATTTGGTCTTTGTGAAGTGAAATTATGTATGTTTTTATTTGCCTATAGAGCAGGGAAGTGAGATCCAATCACAAGTGGTCCCAGCAGACATATTTCAGTCTAGTGGTGTAGTTTTTTCAATCTACACAGTATTTGATCCTGTAGTTTTTCAGTTGAGTAATTCTTTGAGCACAAAAACAAAGAGTGTTGGGGGGGACATCCTGTTACTAAAACAACACAAAAACACACGTGTGTTCTTAAACAGCCAACTACTGTGACATGGTTACTAATAATCATTCCTCTGTTGCCTTCATGCGTTTGTTTCTACCTGAACAAGGACTGACTCTACTACAGTACTTCTTATCACCTCTGACTCAAACACAGCAAGTGAGAAAAGTACATCAGTTAACGAGTTAGGGAAGTCCAGGGGCAATTCATCACTTTGCTTTTACTGTCTGTGTGTGTGTGAGAGAGAGAGGAAAAGAGGAGATATTTAAAGGGGTAATCCATAATTCATGTAAACAAAGAAACGGGGGAATTAATTAACAGGTCTTTGAATACATGGACTAACACTGGCTAATGACTATTTCTATTTCTGAAGCAGTAAAAGTTTTAGGAGAAGAAGTTGAGAAGCCAAAACATGGTGATTGATGTTTTGCATAAGTCCCATTTAAATATGGAGATACTTAAATATTATATAATTACATCACAACAATTTTAAAGCATTTCTGATCAGAAGGTTATGTCTGACGGGATCTCTAATAAAATGAGACAACTTAACACAACAGTGGAAAATGCCTGTAAATTCGTCTGTGCCTACAAATCAGTCACTTCCTCTTTGACTCAGGAGAACGGGTTAGGTAGCGTCATTCATTTCTGTGTGTCCAGTGCTACGGTAAATTCCCAGGGGGTGTTTTAATGCCAGACAGGTACCAAGGTCACTCAGATACTGTTTCAGTGTGTTTGTCATGCACGAGTGTGAGTCAAGGCTGGTTCCCAAACAGAGAGCTGATCGATGTGCAGACAGATCAAACATCTTTAGTGGTGTCCAAGTTGCATGAAAAATGACTTTTAAAAAAACCCTTGACTCACTGTTCCAAAGCAATCACACTACATCTCAGTCTATAATCATGTCAGGTGAATCTTAAAAAACTCACAATGGCGATATTTAAAGACTCAAAAGTATTATATCTTGACTGTCAAAATAATAACTAAAATGGTAATGATCCGGATTTGCACCAACATTCTTGGGGTCTTACTCAGATCAACAAGATTTAATGTAAATCTGTTGAGTGGTTTAGCATTATCCTACTACCAAAAAAAAACGCAGACAAAAAGATAACCTCCTCTCCAGAGGTAATGAGTCAACTATGCACAGACTGCATGTTATTGGCTGGTTTCATGCACTGACAATAACCTACTCTCGTATAATAAAGGACTGATGATTATTCTCTTAATGTATATTCCACATGGATGCTGTTCCCAAAACTAGTAAAGTAAGAAGTCTCAGGTCATGCAGGGAAAGTCCAAGTCACAAGTCTTCACGGACACACTGAAAGTGAAGATAGTTCTTGAGGTGTCTTAATTCTGTACATTTCATGACAGGAAATCTAGAGATTTTTCTTTCGAAGCTGTAATTATACTGGCCTTTCTAATCGTGTGGCTGCAGAAGGCCTGGCTGTCACTAATTTCACATTTTTCTATCATTTTGAAGGTTTCGATTTCAAGACTCTACACAAGTCTTTAAGACATTCAGTTTCACATAGATTAAATCTGACTAGCACTAAAAGCTCAGTTCTACAGCTGTGTGTATGTGTCAATACCGGTTGTCTGATAGTATTTCTATAACTTGTTTAAAGATTGAAAACAGTTAAAATAATAATAATTACACAAAAAACCATTTAGCATTTTTTCTCATCGTTGAGAGATAAAGTAACAACTGTCAAATCAGCTATACCCTTTCAAATAAATGGCATTTTTGACATTCCCAAACGGAAATTGTGCTGATGTGTCGTTGCCCTAAGCTTACACTAGTAAGGTTAGTAAGGTTTCAGAGGCTTTCAGAGGAGTGGATGAATACACATCGTGCTCCTGTAGGACTTTGAGAGATGACAGTGAATGTGTGTTTACACAGCGACAGAGGGACGAGCAGCTGGTGTTAATCACTGGTTTCATATTCAGACGTAACAGGCGATGAGGAGAAGGACGTTTATCCTCTGCACCCGCATGAACCCCATATTCTTCTTTTGCTCTGAATGTTGGCAGCTGTTGGTCCGTCCTCCTCACCATCTATCCTCATCTGCATCCTCCTGCATCTTGTTATCTTGCTTCAAATTGTTTGTCTGGGAAGGAGCCAATTTTTCCCTAATGCTACAATGTGTGTGTCACGTGTGTCATCAGGTGCTGTGTGTCGTGCATGTAATGGCATTCTTGCAGTGACAGAGTGGCAGGGAATTAGTAAAAGCTAAATAAGAAAGCCACTGGGGGCTGTATCCTCACTTTGACTCAGCACGTATCCACAGATGTCACGGAATAACCTCCCTTCATTATTTCCATGAGATGGAATTTTCCATGTTTTTCACCAGGACAGGAAACCACATTACACATCAAAACGCTGAAATCACAGTCACTTGTATTTATTTATATAGTGAAATATTTTTTAATTATATATATATATATATATATATAGACAATTTTCAATTAATTGCCAAAGTGGTGTCAGAGAGCAGATCCAGATGCCGATGTTCTGGAAGTGTTTCCGGAGCATTTCTGACACGTGTCACTCTTCTATCTTCCAGACATAAAATAGCTTTTCTTTTTATAAATCTAATCATTCAATCCACATAAACTCTTATTTTTATCAGATGATAGTTTCAGAATGTTTCTGACGTTAATCTGCCTAATCTGAGGACAGCTACAGTCTGTGCTAATCAAAAGAAAGCTGGTCCTGAGGGCAGCGATGGCTGAGCGGAGCTTGAGGTCCTGTTGAGTGAATGGATGGATGCCTAAATTTTTCCATTTACATAATGCTGACCATTTGTATCTGGTTAGATCTGGGCCAACATATAGATCTAACAGGGAGACAGATTTTTCCCACGTGTTCTTCTTTGTTTTCGTCTTTAACTTTCCTAAGCAATTTTCAGAAATGAACTCTGGAAAATGTCTGTACAATTATTTCCGGACTTTGGATTTAACATATGAAGTACGCAGCAAGAGATTATCCCAGTAAGAGACGAGTTCACAACAATGTTTCAGGGGAGGGGTGAAACCTGGGTAGAGCATGCATGACATGACGTTTAACAGCCGGAATCACCAAAAGCTCTTGAATCTTATCTTCTTTCCAAGTTAACATCTTTTTGTCGTGTCCTCTAAGAGTATGGCTCCTATTTTTCGTCTTTAGATATTTGCATTCTTTTTGTATTTTGTTTTGTTTTGCGTCAGTTGCGCGATAGAAATGTCAACGCCCTCACATGCTCACAGTAAATCCGTTGGACATAATCCTGTTGTTTCTGAAATGGGCTCACTGAGATTCTCCGGAGTTTTTACTAGGGGGCTGGCAGGAAAACCTCAGACTCGGACATTTGCTCCTGCATGTGAGCTTTGCTGCTGTTCGCCTTTTGTCTTTCACTGAAATTTCAACATCTATCTGTTAAATATGTAACGTACATAAATATTTGCAAAACTTGCTTTACCTGTTCAATCATTAGTTTTTTATTGGTATTGGAACTGAAGATGCATGGTTTAATACTGTAGTGTTGTGACATTTAGTTGAGTAAATAGTTTACTTTTATTCAAGGAAATTATAGCAGTCATACCCGAAACTTCATGTAGCGAGGATGATAATATATGCTTAAAAGGGAAAACTAAATTTTGCCTGTTTTTAAACCTTTAGATATTTGGATGTACAAAGTACTAAAACCATGCTTCCTGGGCTTCATCCAAGTGTGTACAAAAGCTTCCAAAATCCTTCCTGCACACCCCTTACACTGTGTGTGATTGTTTGTCTGTCTGTCTGATACCCGTCTGTACATGCACATGCCATAACAGGACATTCCAAACAAAAACACACAAATATGCTCTGTATGGAGCAGTGTGGTGCATAATGCTACCACATGGCAGCTAAACATAACGAAAGTCATCAAAGGAAATTTGATCCAGCACCTCTGTTGTTTCTTCCCCTGTTTAGGTCAAATCTGGAGTGTTTTTCCTTGGCCTACATCAATAGGGGTGTGACAGTAAATTCGACAGTGGTGAAAAACCCATAAACATTTTGGCCTGAGACACATCTGTAACCCTGCCTCACCTGTCTGCCATGTTGGGATCAGCATTTCTGGACAGCAGAAGCTCCATGCAGCGAGAGATCTTGTCTTCACTGGCAGATGCTGTGCAGCTGGCCATGAGCACTGTCCACTGATCTGCGGACAAGAATGCATCCCTGTGTTAAAAACATATTCACATGTAAATGTTAAGCTTAATAACATTTTAAAAATCCGTTAAAAAGTAAATTAAAAAGGTAACAAGCCAGTATCACTGAAGATAAACAATAACAGGTAGGTTTACATAGGACCAAATAACTGCAAACATAACTAGAATTACCACAATAACAGTACAGTTTCTGTGTACATATTTCTACATAAATGTTTTTCCACGGATTCATATAAGATCACTGTGACCTTGACCTTTGACCACTGAAATGCAATCACTTCATTTTGAGTCCACATTCAAGAGGAAGAGAAATCTAATCAGTTAATCAGTGAGTCCAAATGAACATATGTGCCAGTTTTGAAAGAATTCCTTTGAGATGTTCCTGAGATATTACATTCACAAGGCAGAAAATGTGTTTGAGAGGCCATAGTGACCTTCGACCACCAAATTCTATTCAGGTCATCCATGATTCAAAGTGAATTGTGCCAGATGTAATGAAATTCCCTATGGGTAGTCCTGATAAATCACATTCACAGGGATGTGAGGTCAGTGTGACCCTGACCTTTAACCTCCAGGCACGAAAATCGAATCCATTCATTTTTAAGTCAAAGTAAACGTATACACCAAATTTGAAGACATTCCCTCAAGTGGATCGAAAGATATCATGTTCAAGAAAAACATAAACTTACTTTGTAAGGCCACCTTGACCTTTGGCTACGTTGATCCCAGAGTGTAAATGAATGTTTGTGCCAAATGTGAAAGGATTCATTAATAGTGTTCAAGAGATCTGACCTCACAAATCAAAAAATTTGCTTTGTGAGGCCATAGTGACCTTGACCTTTGACGTCTAAATCTAATTAGTTCATCCTTATGTCCAAGTGAAAATTTGTACCATTCTCAAGATATTGCATTCATGGACGGACAACCTGACAACATAATGCCTGCTGCGACTGGCTAACACCAGTGTGAAGGCATAGAAAACAAAATAAAATAGTTTGCAACAAAAACTAGCCAAAAAAGTCCACTTAACAGATAGTCCAGTGACAGCTATCTTAAATGTTTTTACTTCTTACTGAGCCTTCTTAAAACCCGAGATGCTTGAATAACTTCAAACTAGACCAAGATCGAGGATGAAGCTGGCCAAGTATAGCGACCCAACATCCCTCTCCCTAGCCACGCTTCCCAGCTCCTCCTGAGGGATCATGAGGCTTTCCAAGGCCAGATGGGAAATCTAGTCCCTCCAGCAGGTTCTAGTTCAACCCCAGGGTCTCCTCCCAGTTGGGCCTGCCTGGTAAACCTCCAAAGGAAGGCGCCCAGGAAGTATCCTGAAGAAATGCCACCCAATGGAGAGATCTCATTTGGGGCCGCTTGCATCCGCGACCTGGTCACTGTCTAGAGCTTGTGACCATAGGTGAGGGGGAGCAATGCACCGTTTCCCAGCAGAAAACTGGAGGTCATCCTCTCATCCCTACCACTCGATTCTCTGTTATTAAATGTCAAATTTTATGTTTTTCTTGTGGAATTATGTAATTAGGTGAGTGTGGTTTCCTTTGTTGGAACAAAGAAAAAAAAAACTATGAGCTATCCACTACTGGTAGATATAATTACACTTTTTAGCAAAGCAACAAATCAAAAGGGAAGAGGATTACATAGATTTCATCCCAGTGAAGTCATACATCACGCTGTAATAAAGAAAAGACAAGAGTCTGGATGAGAACCTGGGGATGGAGATGGATAGCTTTTTATCTGGCATCAGGAAGTGTAGAGGCCTTTATGGGACTGAGTGACTTCAGAGGAGTCGTTTCCTTATCTTATCCTGATAAAACTGGCCTGACGTGCGGTGCACTGTGCTCAATTCCTGTTTTGTTCTGCCAATGAGTGAGTTCCTAACCTGTGTGTGTGTCTTCCTGTATGTGTGTGGACTGTATACCTGGGCACCAACAACTATATGCGGATTCCTGTGTTTTTGAGCCTGTGCATGTTTGGCTCTGTATCTGTGTGCAAGTGTGTGTGTGTTTATATTTTGTGTGTGTGGGTGTGTAAACCAGACAGCCTGGTTTGTGTCTACAGAGGACTGGTGTAAATAAATCTGTGGCCTGAGAATTGGTGAGAGTGTGTGACAGCAGCATGGCGACCGTTATCAATCAATCATGCATTCCTCCGCATAGCCTCGCCACCTGGACAAACGCCATCAGGACGCTACCACACGTCATCCTCCTGTTTAATTGTTTCCTTCACCTGCCTCAAGCGTCAGATGCAGACGCCATGTGAAATCAGTCTCACACTCACACACACAGTTTAAACACGACAGTCAGGTCAAAGAATTAATTGACATCAGATATCAACAGCATGACTAGCGCTGTAGTTCCAAACTAGGGCTTGTGGCCTTGTAGGGGCGACAGTACAAAGTTTCTTTCCTGTCTTTATCTAAGAGCTTTTGTTTTGAGAGGACTATTTTTTCATTTCACATTCAGATGTTGTAATACCTTCCCTCAAAACCCTACCCCCTCTCTCAGAAAAAACATGCTCACGTGCACATTTTCTCTCCTCTTGCTCAAAACTCAAAAGAAAAAAATAACTAACACATTAAAACAACAGAAAAAATTAACTTCTATGAGGAAAGATGTTTTGAACCTGTAATAACTGCTTCGGTCAAGTCAATTATTTCATCCTTGAGCCAAAGTGAATGTTTGTATCAAATTTGAAGAAATTTCTTTAAAGCAATCTTGAGATATCCCATCCACAAAGTGTTTGTGAAGACAGAACAACCTAAAGCTTTGACCACCAAAGTTCTATCAGTTCATCCTTGAGTTCAAGTGAACGTTTCTGACAAATCTAGAAGCATTCTCTCAACGTGTTCCAGACGGACAGACAGATGGTCAAACAACCTAAAAACATAATGCCTCGAGCTCTGGCTCTCGCCGACACAGATCAAAAGAACGGGTGAGGTCAGACAAATCGGCATACTGCAGTATTTCCTCTAGGATTCTTTTAGCAGTGGGGGCAGGCCAGTCTGTATAACAATCCCCCCGATATTTAGAAAAACCTGGTGAAATTATATTTAGGTGTTTCTGGATAAATAGGGCATCGCCTCTTCTACAACAATAAAGTTAAGAGGAACACCACATTGTGAGAAAAATGGTGTGTGGCAGGTGAACTACAAGCACACAAATCTTTTTTTTTCACTGTGGTCATGGGAAATGCATGCCTCATAATTTCTTGAATGAATCAAACAAACACAGCACTGGACAGGTCCTAATAACTTGTGACGTTTTAATTGTTAAAGTGCAAAGTGAGCTCAGGTCAGTACAAGGCAGCCGTGCCCGATGTGCTTCTACCCTCATCCAAAAGCAAAATGTAAATAGCAAAAACCAAGCGATAAACTTTAAAATGTGTTTTTTCTTTGTTCATAATAGTTAATGTGATAGTGAGATGAATGCAGATTAAGATACAGTACATATTAAGATGCTCATCATTTCTCTGGGTTTTTAAGACAATTTAGAATCAAATATATTATTAATGAACAAATAGCTTCATGTAATTTATGACATCTGTTTCAGAAAACTATAAATCCATAAATGACGCAACATGAAATGTACATATAATTATTGCCTACCTTTCCTACAGAACCTGCCTAGATGTTACATCTTTGAGAGACTGCAAATAAAGCACAGGAGGTTTTGCAGCCACACTACATCTGAGTGCAGACAAACATTTTGAGCAGGAGCAGAGTGAGTTGGCACGCGACAAGGGGCTGTTTGAGCAATTGGGCAGGGTTACAAAATCGGAACATGAAATGAAGAAATAATGCTCTCAAAATGAAAGAACACGCTCTTGGATAAAGAAAGGAAAGAAACTCCATTCCACAGGGGGGTTCCTAGTGGATACCCGAGAAAATTGAGAATGCAGTGGTCTCAAAATAATGTTTTGTTCCTGCAGCAGAAAGAGACTGGAATGCAAAAAATGTCTTTACTGAACAGAAGTTTACTTTCACCACTTGTTGTTCAAACTAGAAACTTATTCATCTTGGCTACAGTCTACAGTCTACAGTCTGACGGAACTAAAATGTGCACAAAGGAATTCAATGTCCCTTTGTATTGTGCATATTGTTTATAGTGGCTGCTACTATGCATAATGTGGAACTTTATTAAGCACACAAGCTGTTATCTGCTGTAAATTGTTGATACATGTGTCGATACTTTAATTCATAGTCAGTGTTCTTTGTAATGTGGATTTTTAAGAAATTCATGAATCTGCAGCATTGGGTGGTAAACTGTAACATTTTACAGCATACAGCTTCTAAAACTTTCCTCTAGACTATTTGTTTCACTGCTTTGACTTTAAATAGAAAGGGATACAGCAGGAATACTGATAGAATCTGCTTTTCTTTCCTTTTGCAACTGAAAAACAGCAGACAGATGCATAACACTTACATAATAACAATATAATAATATTAATAATAACTTTATTTGTTTAGCACCTATCTAAAGAAGGTTACAAAGCGCTTCACAAAAAACCATGGCATAAAGATGAATGAACTAAAATAAAAGGTAATTTAATTCAGTTTAATTTTAAGCGTCAAATGCTAACATAATAAGGTTGAGACCTTATAATTTATAGAAAAAACAACAGCTCCCACAATAGTCATGTCACTGGAGATGGGATCACAACTAACAGTCACATCTTAATCTACATATAATATTGTTAAATAGGTCACAAAGTAGTGATAATTGCCCATATTTTCACCAGAAACTGACTACAAAATCAAGTCATTGTTTCAGCACTGTATATTTTTGTATGTACATGGTTGCAGACTTGTTAACAAGAGTTTTTCCCCCATGCTTGTTTTACCCAGACTGACCTTGATCCAACAGATGCCTTCAATTTCTCCTGCTTTGGGATGAGGGTGCAGTGTGCATGAACTAAAAACAACTCAATGGATAAGCGGTGTGTTTCTGCACAAGTTCCTCTTTGGCGTCATCACCATTAAGTAATGTCAGATGAACCGTATTGGTGCAGAGGCCCAATTGGTCCCCCGGTCTTTGGCTGTAGCAGGTGAGGAAATTGAAAAAAGGTGCCACAGGGAAGAATAGCTCGACACCAACGCAACAGGGACCGTCAGGAGGACAGGAGGATTAGGTATGGCTGTTTCATATCCGTCTGGAAGGCAGCAATGTTATGGGTGTTTTCTAATCAGACTGCTAGGGGTTTTTTTGTTTTTTTTCTGAAAGGTAGTGGGTGAGGGATCACAGAGAGGTCAGTGGAGCCTTTACTTCTATATCATGGTATCAACCACCACTACAAAATACAATGAATTTGTTCCCACCCAAACGCAGTGATTCATATTGGTCTGACCTTTGCTGAAGTTGACGCTGGCGCCTCTGTCCAGCAGCACTTTGGCCAGGTCGTAATCAGCCACACTGACAGCACACATGAGAGGAGTCCATTCAAAGCCAAGCCTGGTCTCCACATCCATGCCTGTTCATTCAAAAAGGTTCACATTAAGTAAAATATAAAATGAAAATGACATAAGAACTAAATCTAGTCATGTCCAGTTTCTTTGGGCTTCAAACATCATTATATATCATGTTGGCCTAATAAGACAACTCCCACCCTTAACATATTTTTCTGATAGATCAATAAAAACGGAAGAATCGGGCACATACATTAAATTAGCAGCTTAAATGTTATTTGTCACAGCAAAACAAGGATAAAGCAACAGCAACTTCAATCAATTAACATTTTCAATAATTACTTACTATTATTTAAAGCCAACTGTCAATTTGTGCCACATAAGAAGAGAGTACTTGCCATTGTCCAACAGCTTCTCTAAAGTCTCAGTGTCTCCTTTACTGATGGCCTTTTTCAACACTGACACATTATCGTCAGCATGCGGTGCAGCAGCATCCATATCCTGTGAAAATAGGAACCAGAATAGATGAACCAAAACTGATGTTACTCCAAAATGAGCTGAGTTTGGAAAATGAGCCACATGTATGTTAGTGGATTCAGTCCCTGAACTCCAGGGAGTAAAATTCAGCTGGAATGAGAACAGGAGATGTTATTAATATTTGGTAGAAATCATTCCTGCCCTTCAGGAGGGGCAGTAATGGCTTTTTGTGTATCAAATGTAAAAGGAGAACAAGTCAGACTCTTACTTTGAGCGAGTCCCCAGGGAATCTCACCTGTGATGGGCCCCCCGGTTCCAGTACTAGGCTATGTGACACTTCTTTTCAAAGACACATGTCAGTATCTTAAACAAACAGTTAACAAGTTGATATGTAAAATACTGTAGTCAACATGTGAAGCTAGTCACATTTACACACCATGTGAGGTCTTATTCAGTTCAAATGGAGCATGCAACAATTCTCCATAAAAACAACTAAAAAGGCATATAAATTCAATGAAATTAAACTTGCTATCGTGTTTTAGAATTGTCAATGGCATATACTCTATGCAGTGCCTAGAGGTACATGTAATTCAAACTTCACCAAAGATATATATTGTCCACAAGGGGGTGCTAAATCACCCTGAATGACAAGAATACAGTATACTGTAGAGTTAATATAACTAGTTACTTTAGTAATTTGCACTGTTCAGTGAGTGAAACTTAACTGCTTACAATTGACAGAGATGAAAAGGATTTAACAACGATTGGTGGTCAGGTATCAAATAAACAATTCATACATCCTTGAATAAAGCAGCTTATAGTGGGAGAATTCTGTTTATGTAGTTCCACTAGTTTTGGGTCTATCTCCAAGTTGACATAAGGAAGAATATGGCAAAGATTTCTATCACCCCAGTTAAGCTGACAGTGGTAACTCACGGTTGGCACAAGTGGTGGTGGTGGTGTGTGTAAAGATGCTAAAAATGATAACTGTAAAAGGAAGAAGCCTCATGTTCCAGGATTTTTATCTATCTATACTTTATTACCTCCACCACAGAGGTCATGGTTTTACTGCTGTCTGTCGATCTGTCAGTAAGCCAGCACGATTACTCAAAGACTGCTGAACTGATTTCGATGACATTTATTGGATTTACTGAGTTTTATTTGATTTTGTTTAACACTGTGAGTCTGGTTTTTTTTTTTTTACATTTTCCCAGATTCCTCAGGGATAATTCATGGTTTTTGATGGAAATTTTGCTGTAGCATGATTAAATTAAAGGGACTGTTAGGCCTTAGTGGATGTAAGCCTTCTAATTAGTCCCATTCTGGTTTGTTTGTTGGATGACTGTTTTTTTTTTTGTTTTTCGGTAGATTACACAAAAACAAATTAATTTCCGAGAAACTTAGGGGAAACCCGCTAACATCTACTTGTGGTTGGTAACTTCAATTGTGCAGAAGATCTTCAAATGTACAAGGGATATTCACCATCTCATCCTATATTCTAAAAAGAACAGATTAAATGTTGGCAGGCAAAGGGGCAGATGATTTTAAAAGCGTATGTTTCTTAGTTAGCAGGATCACGTAAAAACTGCTGGACGGATTACCACAAAACATGGTGGAAGGATGAGATGTGGGCCAGGGAAGAACAAATTAAATTCTGATGTGGCTCCAGATCAAGGCGTGGATCCAATAATATTTTGTTAGAGAGGGTGCTTATCAATAACTTTGTGGAGATCTGGATAATGATCATTACTTTCATTAAGAAAGTGTTAAAAGTGGTGATATTTACTCAGTTACTGCATGGTAACATCTATTCATTTAAATTATATAGGAGCGAGGATATTTTGCCTATGTTTATTATCGTAAACAGTTTATATGTTGGCGTATGTATTCGATAATGCCCATCTAGTTGGTTTTATTTTTGGTTGACTATGATCAGCTCTGATTGTTCTACCATGCACATCCCTATTTCTCTCACATTTATTAGTTATCATATATTAGGGTTTATTCATATTTAATATAGACTAAGCCAACATTAAAGGCAGTAGACCTTTTTTCCCAGCAGCCAGTTTGAAATGAAATAGCGGGTGAACACAGGTGTTACTACTTTGAACAGCTCCTTCATTGATGTCATTAGTAAAACCTGTGTTTGAGTTAAAATGGCTTAAGTGAAAAACTGAGTGAGGACAGAGGAAGAGATTTAAAAGTGGAAGCACGTGTTTCCCAGACTCCTCTTGAATGGTCTCATCTTACTCTTTCGGCTGTGAAGCTGAAAGTAGCTCCTCTCTTTCTGTTGAACTTAGCATCATGAGCATCAGTTGCACATTTGAAATCAGTTTAAATCACACACTCACCAATTCATTTATCAGTTTAGTTTGGGGAATGGAATCAGATAGTAGATAAGACAGAAGTCACAAGCATCTAAAGACATACATCAAATAAAACAGGGAACATTGAAGGGGCTTGTTTTATAACTGTTAGCTAACTTTCTAGCTAACATCAGGACCACATTCAGATGGTGGTCATGTGGCGATCATACACTTAAATGTGCGCTTGTTTCTGCTTCTGCGCCATAAAAACAGCGAGGTGAGACATTGAAGGGTGAATATTTTCCCTCTAATGTGTAAGCTTACCTAACTACGTCACCACAACTGGTTTACTCTAGCACACATGTTTTCTTTCATACAGCTAATGCTACTTATTGTGAGCAGGTGAGCAGCAGCAATTAGGTTTAGCTAGCTAACGGTGCCGTCCGTGTAAAGTGACATAAACCGGTGTTTAGAGAAGATGGAGGTGGTTTCGTGAATGAACCTTGATACATGGAGGCTGCTTGGGCGAGCTGCAGCCGAGGTCCCACTCGTCGTTGCTGGCGTCGCTCTCATCTCCGGCCGGGAAGGCGCAATCCATGAAGCCGTCCATAGTCGGTGATTAGCCTCCAGCTAGCTGCTGCTATGCTACCACCGGAGAGGCCACAGGTGCAGTGGGAGGAGGGCGGTGTTCACGTGCTGCGCCGCACGTTCAGACAACGAGACAAACGCGGCCGCGTGTGGAAGGGTCAAGTTTGAACTACACTACAGCGGTGGGTGGTCATTTGTCTTGATATGGAAAAAAAAAAAAACAACTCCTTAAATTATCTTTTATAGTCTGTTCCAGTCCTGTTGCTGCTATGTGGTTACGTTAAACCCTCATGTTAGATATTCATTTAAAGTGCGCTAATATTATATATATTTACTATGTTTTGCTCTTATTTAAGTTACATTGTTTACATTGTGATAGCTGTTTTAAACCTAACTTATTTGTTGTTGTTCTATTTTACACCCGCCCAGGTACCAGAGATGAAAATGTGCCTATTAGCTTAACGCTGGCATATTTACAGTGCTGTTATTAATATGCATTATGCTAACTAGATAATTAGCACTGCTATTTATTTTCCTGTGAGTTCATCTCCTGTACGTGTCCATAGGCAGCTCTGGAGCAAGAAAGAGGAGAAAACCTTTTAATTTGAGGTTGTTGATGTGACAGGTGAGTGTTTGCGTGATATTTTTCTTTTCATTTTTTTTAATGTATTTTCAATCAAACATTAAAAAATGTGTCTCTGATTAGCTCTAATTAAACGATGTCATTCTTATTTTAATGCTGAGTAGACATATGAACTTGAAGTGGATCTGTAGCCCACCTTCACACAGAGGTTTTTAGGTCTGTGCCCGATAAAGATTTCCTCTCAGCACTCTGGGTGGGTGTTCACACATTGGGCTTGACTGACATCCACCTTACACTCCTGCTTACTTGTCCTGTTTACATCTGTTCAATTCTGTTACACATATCTAATTTTAATTTTAATAATAATGATTTCATAATGCAATTCCAGACATAGATCTTCTAACTGTTAATTGAACAGGTCTATAATGATCCAGAACAAGTGGTAAACCTGTGAAGATGTGCAGGGCCTTCTGAGGATTTCATATTTTTGGCAAATGATAATCTACAACCCATATCTAATGAATCTAAATTAATTTACTTGTTGAATTTCTTTTTTCTTGCTGCGACTTAGAGGAGACAGTACTTGGATATAAGCCACCATTATTTCTAAATGGTATATGTACACTCAGTTTCCAGGATATACACCTAGCTCAAACTTATGCAGTCTAATACAACTGTCTTACTATAAATCATAAGTAAGTGGAGGTTCTAATGCATAGTTTTGTGAATAACAAATGTCTCTGTATGATATGACTGATCATGAAGTTTAATCTGCGCTTCAGTACTGAACATTTTATCCATCAAGGCATGGGTTTGTTGTTGCACTGTTGTATTATGTGTTCCTGATAAACTGGCAACTGAGTTTGTCCTGTGGATATGCCACACTTGAAGATAAAACCTTGTCTGGCTGCAAGGGACAGTAAATGTCCAGTAGAGGTCACGCTTCCTCTGAGCAAAGCTTAGCACGCTTCTGTCCCACAGCAATAATGACTCAAAGTTTAGCAAACCTGTCTTAATGTGGTTTCATCTCAACATCCCTACACAGCTCAGTATCTTGTTTTATCCCTCTGTCACAATAACCCGGTTTGAGAAGCAGGAAAAAGAGACACAAAGAAGGACAACATGTCCCATTTTCTATTAGAGCAGGGATTAATTGCCCCCTTTTAAGTGTTTGACTCAAATGGAGACACTGTAGACTCAGATTTTCTTTATAGGCAGTTAAGTTTTATTGAAGCACATTTTTGCAGTTTACTTTGGTAAGATGTAAAAAAAAAACATCTCCTCATTCAAAGTAGAACCTCAATCTATTTTTAACTTTTAAAAGTAATTTCAAATGCAATTGACAACTAATTGGATGTGCATTTGTTAATATTTTCATTCAGGTCTGTTTGCTACAGTTTAAAGTTTTAGAAATACTTAAAAGCAGCATTTTACCACTTTAAAATTCAACAGGATCATATGCTATCCCCATGCATTTGTATGTTTAATGACCTGTATCTGAAATTGTGTATGTATTGCACTGTGGCCATGTGATTGGATATTAATGATTAATATTAATAAGAAGGTGTACAGGTATTAAAGATGTGCTTGGTGAGTGTTGCTTCCAACAGATTTGCCCAGCATGTGGCTCACTCTTCAAATGTGTACTGGTGAAGTGCTGACAGTGAAGATGAGACACAGTTTGTGTGTCGAGATACTCCTGAACCAAAGACTTCCCGCATCTCACATTTTATCACTGTTCCCTTTTGGAATGTCTGGAGGTTTTGATCCTCCCTCTTCTGAAACTGTTCATAACCTGAGGCTGATAACAAAGTTGCTTGTTGGTTTACATGTCCCGGAACTGTTCTGCTTTCTGTTTCGTGACTTTATTTCGGGAAATAAAAAGCCACAGAATAGTTCAGTCAACCAGCAGCAGCATCTGGGATATCTTTACACTCTGCTATTTCCATTGTGTTCCTTTTGTTTTACATATAAACAAGATTGTATCTGCACACTTAATGAGAGACATTGCTAATTAAGGGATCTGAGATTTCGATTCCAACTTTGTTTGCTTTCAATTTATTTTTGATCTTATTGATGGAACATCTTACAACTGTTTAACTTTAAAATGAAATGAAAGCAAAACGAGAGACATTGTAAAAAAAAAATTAAATCTGAGTGAAATTAATAATGTCCATAATGACTCCTGAAGTCTTAATTGTTCCCTGCAATGGGTCAATATGTTTGCTCAGGTGGCCTCATTGGATCAGCTGGGCCTCTGCCTCCTCGGCTTGTTGCCACAACATGCAACGTGTGCTCGTCAGCGTGGATATGACGTGGGTGTCCGCGCGTTTTGACGAGACCATAAAGGATGGACTGTCCTCCCAGTGTCACACTGACGGAGAGACGAGACGCAGACAGCCAGGGCCGAGAGAGGGAGTGGGACCAGAGGAGCCAGAGGAACCGGAGGAGACGACCCACAGAGGATTGCGATACCTGCACAGTGACCTCATATCTGCCGGACTCCCACAGTGAAGTGGAGGCTGGAGCGGACAAGCAGCCTCTCCAGTGCGTGGGAGCGGAGCCACTCAGGGGACACACACAAATGAGCGACGCGCACGGACACGACTCAGGTGCAGGGAAAGCAAACTGGCGGCGCACTTAGGATGCAGAAGTCACCTGTGGAAGATGCAAACTTCCTCTCCAAGTTTTTCTTCTGGTAAGACACGTTTACTCTTCATCCATTACGCGCGGGGCTGCGGTCGTCTCAGGGCGGTACAAGGTGCAGACGCTGCTTGTATTATCACACTAACAACTCACCAGGATGAAAAGGCAGAGATCGGGCCAAACTCACTATGAGAAAATCTAATCGGACATGGGGAATATTTTAAACTCATATGATGTGCAAGAAACATCTAATGTTTTCTTTAACAAAAAAATCTGTGTAACTGAGGTTGTTTTACACGTGATATGTTTATGAAATCCTAATTACACTCGTGCGTTTTTATCGCTCATTCCATGCGTAAAATGCGCAAAATATGAGTGTTGCCTCGATGCGGCTTGTTCCAGAACTGGTCAAGTGGAGCAGGCTCAATTGGGGCTTTTGCTAAGTCCTCAATATCTGTGAAACGTGGTGAGACTGATTCACATTTAGTACAATATTATCAGCCTTAACTTTATAACTTAATATATAATTATAGTGGGAATTTAATGTGCCACTATTATTTTTTTTTTAATATTCCCTGTGGTACTATCAGAACTCCTGTGCTTCAGTATTTTTACCTGGATCATATCAACCCTCTAATATAGTACTGTATAAAGGTTGCATGATATATTCACTTCTCAGATACAGAAAGAGGCAGACCTCAAAAGTGCAATGATGTAAATTACTGTGTGTCAACCAGTTTGGACAGTAGAGGCAAACATCTGACCGTATCTCCCTTCTCTGTCATTAGTCTGACTGTGAAACCGCAGGGATTACTCACATTACAACTAACACCACTTTACATTAAAGCTCCAGACGCTCTAACCCTGGTTTCAATGCCAAGGCCTTTTCCTGTGACCTCAGACACAAATACATTTCATACTGTTTATAGACTTTCAGATAACTTCAATTGACAAACATGTTTTTAATGTAAGTTTTGATTTGCATACTGTCTTTTAGTGGCGCTCCCCTTTTCATAAACATCCACTTCTATAGATGTTCATGTTGGACAAGATTTGAAATATGCTTAACTGTACATAAATTTGTTTCTGTATGTCTTGGATTTGATGAACAACATTCTATCTAATCTGTTTTTGTTCAGGTGGATGACACCGCTGCTGAGGAAGGGCTTCAGAAAGAAATTGGAGCTGACTGATGTGTACAAGGCTCCTTCATTTGATCTGGCAGACAACCTCTCCGAGAGACTCGAAAGGTTTGTGCAGATTACAGTCAGCTCGTGTTTGTGACCTCTCGTTTTTTTTTTTTTTTTGTGTTTACATCCCAGCATTGATTGCAAATTGTCATGCTATATGCCAGCATGGTGTTGCAGGCAGGCTTATTAAGGTTACTGTATATTGTGCTGAATGGAGTAAGCTGTTTAATATACAACCATTCAATGTAAGAAGTGCAAGCAAGTTCTTTGGCAAGTTTCAGTTTAGAGAAAAAGTGCAAGCTGCATTGGATAAAGACTCTCCTTGGGATTCTAAAAGAATGCATACCTCACTACAAATTATAGATGTCTTAAAAAAATCAATGATGTCAGTCCCTCAACACTAAAAAGGTCTTTGAAGAGGTAATTTTGCAACAATATTCTTACACATTTTCTGAATAGTGTGAATGTTCTGAAACTAAACTGCTTAGTTGTTTTATCTCAGGCAAATGTTATACCTTTATTTAATATATTTACTGTATTTAATGTTTTTAGTAAATGTCTGGTTTGATGCAGCAGCACCTGTAATCCTAAACAGATTTCTCCCATGGGAGACAATAAAGAAACCTTAAAGGGATAGTTTACCGAAAAATGAAAATTCACTCTCATTGCAAATTTCCCCATTGCGGGACTAATAAAGGACTTCTTATCTTCTTATCTACTCACCACTATGCCGATGGAGGGGTGGGTGAAGTGTCCACAAAACACTTTAGGAGTGTCAGGGGTAAACAGTGTTGCAGCCAAAGTGACCTCTTCTTCAGACGTAATAAAACAATAGAAAAAAACATAACATGCCTCCATACTGCTCATACCGTGTTTTTAAGCCTAAAATTCCACTACCGGAAGTAAAGATGCTAGCGCACCCAGCATGTCCCCTTTCGGCGAGCGCTTCTGTGTAGTGTGTGCATGCAAACTTGGTGTAAAAGACACCGTTTCGAGTCGACTATGAATGTCAGGGCATGCGGAAACTTGGAAGACACCACACGAGCGGTATGGAGGCATTTTCTGTAATTTTTTTTACATCTGAAGAAGGGGTTCCCGATAACTTCAATTGTATTGGATTTGTCTGAAACGCTGTTTACCCCTGAGACTCCAGAAGTGTTTAGTGGACTCAAACACTTCACCCACCCCATCCATCAGCATAGTGGTGACTAGATAATGAGTGAATATTCCTTTTTTCGGGGAACTATCCCTTTAACCTTATGTGGCGGGGTCTCCCTTAAAAACTCCTCAAAGAGTGTGAAAACACAGGCGTAGTCAAAAAATGTGTTGTTTTCAGTTTATTTTCAGCCGGCTCTCCGTGGACATTTACAAGACATATAACACAAAATAATTTTAAATCAAACCGACAGGAAAAACTCTTGTCTAATGCTCTCATGAGCTCTGACCTTACCTTCTCTGTAACTGGGTTCAGACTCCTCTGGCAAGGCTTGAAGCTGCCCTTTTTCAACCTTTAGCCCCTCCCACCGGGCTTAATTACTAATTCAGACACATTTATCTGCAAAACCAGTCCTTGAAACAAAAATAAAAGTTTACAATAAAGTCTTTACATGTCACCAAATAAATCATCTTTAAACAAATCAAATGACTTCCATAAACAAAAAGGTAATAACTAGAAACAGTACAACTCTTATTAATTATCTTTAAAAAAACACAACAGGAAGTTGTGCCCTGTTTGTTCCCTCTAACTTTACCCTGACGGCGAGATGAACGCGCCGCGTCCCTAAACCGCTGGTCTGTGACTGTGTGTGTGTGCGCGTGCGTGTGTGCGCGCGTGCATGTGCGTGCGTATGTGTGTGTAACCCAGATGCGGAGCTGACGAGTGTGCACCCTCGATCGCCCCACAGCTAACAGAGTCGGTGATGGTTAAATAGTGATCAACTAGAAACTGTAACAGGAAGCGTGAAAAATGTCGCCGTGTGTGTGGTTGTGTGTACGTGTGTGCGAGTATGTGCGCGGACCGCTGGCGGTCAGTGACGGAGCAGCTCCGTCATACCTTAACTTTCAAACAAAGCAGCAAACCAGAGTGGCAGCAAGTTGGCTACCACTCTTGGTGGTAGAAAGGCCCTTTTGGAAATCCTTATCTAATATGTGCATCAGCAGCTTCTGTGAAAATTAAATATTTGTAGTTTAATGAATATGTCGAGAAACAATAACCCACAAGTCTGCAGCTTGCTCTTTTTTTTTCTTTTTTCGTACATGCCCTTTACATGTGTTTACAGTTGCAGACAATTGTCCTTACTTCCCTCAGAGTGAAGTTAAAATATGGGCTGGCATTTAAACAGGGCTAGACATAAACCAAACCTGTGTGTGCCATACAAACATCCAGTCAAGATGATGGACAGGGTTAACACCTCTTTCTTTCTTTGTTTTTACTTCTGTATCTGTTGTATTTTCTTCTTCCTGACTATCTCCTCACTGAACCCCTTTTTCTAATTACCCATGTTTACCTTCTCTATTTCATCTCTTTATCCTTGTCATCTTATTGTTAGTTTAAATCTAGTCCCCTTCAATTTTAATATGCTGGCATGACAGGAATCTGTTGCCATTCATATACAAATCAGTTCAGAATTGCAGTAAAAAGCATAGTATGTATCTTTGAACATACCTTTTTCCTGATTTTATCTTTCTCATCTGCCTCTCTCTGACTTCAGTTTTCTCTAAACACACAAATATATATTTTTCCAGATGCCAGCTTTATTTCTATTCCTGTTCTTTATCTTATTTAATTTGTACCAATTGATCACCTCTTTTCTTTTCTCACCTCTTGTCTCTCTCCTCTTTTTACTTTTCCCAGTTTTATTGTCCTAATGTTTTGTCCTTACATTCCCTCTTCGTTCTCTATTTTCTTCATCGTCTCTCTTTTATTCGTCTCCCTTGGATGGCCTCTGTCCTAATTTTTGCAGCATTACAGCAAAGGCCAGATCCTTGATGATTTCTTTTTTCAAGAAAAAGAAGGCAGTCCGTTTATTCTCCTATCTTATATTTTAATTTAATTTAATTTATTATTACCTTGCGGACACCCACACAGCCTTCCCTCTTGGTCATCCAGGGGCCAGCGTCAGGCTAAACGGTGCCAACAAGCCAGCTAACGTACATGGGTGTTAAAAAGCCGACCTTTAAAAAGGTCCAAGAGCACACTGGGTGATGAATGAGCAGTGGTGGGTGATTTTGCTTTCATTATTCCGATCAGGCAAACAGTGAGGGCTTCTGGGAAAGTGAACTTTAGCTTCCATTAAAACATGTTGTGTACCACCGGCCCCTTTATCACCCGCCTGCTACAGTTTAATTCTATGAGCTTTGCTGTGAAGTAAGGTTTTCATCAAGTGTTGACCAAAAACATAGCTCAGACTTTTATCTAAACTGCTGTAAATTTTTTGCTTTTTTAAATTGAGTAATTTAAAAACACATTAGAAATGTATTTAAAGAAATTTAATTAAAGCATTTCAGGTGATGTTATTAATTACATTTTAATTTAATTTATTTGAGAAATCGAAAATTTTACCTGGGTAATAATACAGAAAACAGTTAATTCAGCAACTTACTGGCCTCAGTTCAGTTTGTGTGTGCGTTAAATTAATTTACGTTGATTTGAGAATTAGGTTTCTTTCAGTCATTTTGCTCATTTCTGTTTACCACAGGTCGTCAGTAGAAATATCTGAATTCTGTATATGCCTATTCTAGTTCAGCTATCACTGTCTTGTTACTGATGCACAGATATTAGATCCAAGACCTGAGTTTCAATTCACTTCACCATTTACTTGTCTGGTAGGTTATTATAACAATTAAAGTTTGCATGGTGTGTGATCATGCAAAAGAACATATTTACAGTAGGGGAAAGGGCGGCAAGCGCTACTGAGATATATGATACCTTATTAGATAAATGTTTAAAAGGTTCAAATAGAGTTAAATGACCATTATCGCAATAATTCCACTTCATTTAGAAAACTACTACAGTCACTTCATGGTGTATTCATTAAAACACAACAAACTAAATTATCAAAATATGTTTCTGTGTAAACAAGCACTAGAATGTTAGGTCTGACATTGCAATGAAAAGGAAATACTGAGTTTTAGCTGCATTGATGCAGAAACTGTATTTAATGATGATAGGTCATTGCTGATACTGGATCTGATTAGTCAATATTGATGCCGATATTGATCTAAGGAATCCGATCCAATGCAAATTTAGTCTAATTTACTGTTTAGAAATGGTAGGTCGGTTTGTTTACATATTATCACAATGTGTAACTTACTATCTTATTTAAGCCATTGGAGATTTTGTTAACTTGTTACAGTCTAATACATAATATTCTGTTATCACTCTTCCTCATTGCCCCCCCCCCCCCCAAGTTCTCTCTCCTTCTCTCATCCTTTCTATTCCTCACTTCTTCTCCCATCACTCACCATTGAACTGGTCAGCCAGGTTATAAATGAGCCTTGGAGAACAATGCAGCTACTCACTGTAGCTGTAGCTGCCTGCGATGGCAGTTTTGTGAAGTTAATCCAACACTACTGTAACACGCCTGCAAGTTCTCATAGGCAATATCCAATATAATTTTTTGAATCAGCTGTAAAACCAGGCCCTATATGCCCAAAGGAAATTCTTAAAAAAAGAATTTTGATAAAATCATATACCATTTTCTCAGTATATTTCTATGTGTTTGTTTTCAACTAACAAAGAATTTCCTACAAACTCAAAATAAAGAAATGCACTCCAGCTCCTCGTCCTGTGACTGAATTACAAGCCAAAGTTGTAGAAAGAACTCGCTGGGCAACTGGTCTGTTGCCAAAGTAGTAGTAGTGGTCAAATAGAATAGCCACAGACAAACTTTGTTGGCATTTGGCTGCTGGATGTGTTATTCCCCTGCACCTTTTGTTTAACTGTGTTGTAACTCTGCCCTCCCTGCAGAGAATGGGACAGAGAGGTGGCGTCAGCCAAGAACAAGCCCAGGCTGATGCGAGCGCTGGCCCGCTGCTTCTTTGGCCCCTTCGCCTTCTTTGGTGTCCTCCTCTATCTCGGGGTGAGTCTGTCAGTCCTATATGGAGGAAGCAAGTGGAGGACCTGGTGTTAAGTCTAATAGAATGGATCATACCTCTGGGTGTAACCAAAATAAACTGCAACAATAAAATATGAATTTTAATCAAACACTGTTGAAATTTGTAGATGTAGCATTGGCGACATCAGCAATTAGAGAGAGCACTAAAGTGTGAGAATTTGTAAGCTGTAAATCCTTTTTATTTTTTTTAAAACGTAATAATTACTTGATTCCCTTTAATATCACAAATATAAATTTTGTTAATTTACTAATAAACATTGTTAATGAGCCTATTGTTTAGTTACATAATCACGTTACATTGCAAAAGCTGGCTTGACAAATCTTTATATTCAAATTATAACCTACATTCACTTTTATTCTTATCATAAATCAACTTAGTTTAATGTCCTCTTTTTTAACCATTCTGAGACATGTATACAGACAAATATCCTCTTAATGAACAAATGAAGGTACTCACAGAATAATTGTGATTTGTTCACATTAAGAATGATCAAATGTTTGACACCGGATGTCCTTATGTAAAAACACAATACTGTATTGAATAACAGGTCGTCATTAGTTTTACACATTCCTACAGTTATCATCTGTCCTTGTCACACAGTGTGGTTTCAATGCCGTGTGTGTGTGTGTGTGTGTGTGTGTGTGTGTGTGTGTGTGTGTGTGTGTGTGTGTGTGTGTGTGTGTGTGTGTGTGTGTGTGTGTGTGTGTGTGTGTGTGTGTGTGTGTGTGTGTGTGTGTGTGTGTGTGTGTGTGTGTGGTCTCAGTGGAGAGGACCTACAGAGCGACAGTGCTATGACGTACAAAGTATGTCACACCATAGTGTCACTGCCCATCTCACTGTCCTGGGCTTATGGGAAAGTGGCAACAACAGCCATTGCGTAAGTTAGTACAGTTGGAGGTGGTGGTCACGATAAGAATGCCTGTTAGATGTTAAAGAGGCTGTGTGGGAAAACGAAAAAACTTTGGAAAAGGTTCTTAGTTGTCAAGTACAAAATTATGACATTGATGTTCCTTTTATATCTGCCATTTTTATGAGTCCATTACATTGTTTGTGTTTCCACATGAACTACTCCAGTGAATTGAATGAAATGATAAGGTGACCGTCTACATATCACAATATATATTGTAATACATATCAGTTTCTAGATAGATCTAGATTAAAATATTTAAATGATGAAATAAAATAGGATTATTCACCATGTTAGAAGTATTCACTAGTGATTTCCAGTTTGAAGCTTCTTGACACAAAAAGTTGAATTTTAATAAGATTTATTATGAAAAACATGTACTGCATATGAAAGCAGATTAAATCAATGAATCTATTTTCTGTCCCATTGCCTCATCTCTTGTTGTAGGAGGCGTCTAAGACAGTGCAGCCACAGCTTTTGGGTCGTATCATCGCATCCTTTGACCCGTTCCATGCTCCAGAGCGGAGTCAGGGATTCTTCCTGGCCCTGGGCCTGTGCCTCCTCTTCACCGCCCGCTTCCTCCTGCTGCAGCCCGCCATCTTTGGCCTGCATCACCTGGGTATGCAGATCCGAATCGCCCTCTTCAGTCTTATATACAAGAAGGTAAGGGAGGGGAGGACAACTTTTATTTGTGTGTTGCATAAATAAAGGATATAAAGAGATAAATATTCAAATGGTGACTGAGAAGTTTGAGAAAATCTCCAACTAATTCTGCTTTCATCCCGCAAATGTACTGTTTTCATTTCTGAAATGTTGACATTTTTTTGTTATGGATTTAAATCCATTACATTAGTTGCCATTTAGATACAATGGAGAATAAAAGTTAAATGAGTTCCCTCTGAAGTTGTGAGAAGTGGAACATCTGCTAAAACTTTTACCGGTGGCACAGAGGCATTGATTAAATCCTGGGAGGCAATCTTCAGGCTGCTTTGAGGGGCGTGACAGCCTGGTGTCAAAGTTTTGTCACGTGTCACCGGCTTTCTCCCGTCCAATTCACTTTATCCCTTTGTGCTTCAACTGACCCCTGACCTTTGACCTTTTCAGACCCTGAAGTTATCCAGCCGTGTCTTGGACAAGATCAGCACCGGTCAGCTAGTCAGTCTAATGTCCGCCCACCTCAACAAGCTAGATGAGGTGAGACATCACAAACATTTTGTTAACTTGCATGTACACTGCAGCAGGTTCTTTTTGCATTACATAATCCAATGAACCGCTGCTTGGAGTAATGTAAGGTTCTGTCATACACTTGATGTTGAAAGCTATAAGGAATGCCAGTTTTGTTACCCTGCCAAGGAGGTTATGTTGAAATGTAATGTAATGTTGTCTGTTAGATAGCAGGATTACACAACTACTGGTCAAATTACCATGAAACTTGGTGGAAGCATGTGGTATGAGTCAGAGAAGAACCCAATATATTTTGATTCAGATCCAGATGAGTGGATCGATCCAGGAATGATTCGGGAATAATTTTGGGATCTAGATGAGAAACATCAGGCACATTTAGGGAACTGGTATCTATGAGGGTGTGTACTTTGGTGCTGCTGGATTGACTTTAAGGGGACTATCAGGCCTTGGCGGAAGTATGTGCTCTACTGAGTGTCATTCTCGTTATTGCATTTTAGTGTTCTGATTTTGATTACATTTTAAGTATGGTGTTTAAATTGAATACAGGGAAACCTGGTTATTTTTTGTCCTGTTTGCATGATCATGAGAGTATCTGGGTGTATGGTGGTCTATGCAGGTGTGTTGATTTCTCAAAAGGGTCTTACTGTGGTTTTCAGTGATTTCTGTCATATAATGTTACAATGTTGGATGTCCATGTAAAACATGGAATACATTTCAAATAAACGTGTGTTAGATAGTCCTTGTGAGACAAAAACTCAGGCGTCAGACTGCTGGCATCTTCTCCAAGCACAGCTCTTTTTCTCTAAATGTTTCAGTTCAGTACAGGGATTAAAGTCCTCTGTTGCTACAACTGATTTCCCTCAGTTAGAGTCCAGTGGCCATGTATGACATCACTGTATAAACCCCAGAACTCATCATTATGATTTGTTGCTCAGGTTGTTAGTTTCATGTGATGTTATGTCAGGGACCATACGTAGTGTGTGCGGTTCTGTTCTGGCTCATAAAACAAACTATTGCTACACAAACATTGTACAACTGCATCATTGCTTTAATGGTTGCAGTTTGTTGACTCATGTTGAAAGGAAATGACAGTGAGTCAGCTGTTTAATGGGGCCGTCTATGTACTGGAGTTTTCCCTAGTGTTTGCTAGTTAGCCAGTATGCTACTTACACAATGGTGAATGTTTTCAGTGTGTGTTCTTACATATTTTACTCTGTGAATTCAGCAAGATATAATCTATTTAACTGTGTGAGTGCTTTTTAAAACTGTGAATAATACAATGGGACTCCAGTGGAGTCCCAGTATAAAAATACAGTTGGAAATAAGCATAAATCCCCATATATATATATATATATGGCTTTTAAATCTCATCAGAGGTGATAGTACAGAGCGACAACACATTTCATGATCTGCATTGCCAAATCAGACTTTAATTTTCAGGAAGTTGATTATCATATAATTTACCATCATGTGTTTAGCCTGATGTATTTAGAAACATTGTTTCTATATATATTCACGGTGCAGACATTTGGTTACCTGAAAATGTGGTTACGGTGCAGACATTTGGTTACCTGAAAAGTCACAAAAGCCATACAGTAGTTTTCCACTCATGAATACCTGGGAGACAATGACAGTTGACACCCTGACTGACTTCAATGGATCCATTTTATTACCACCACTCGGTGATGTGTTCTCTTTACTGAAGGACAATTGGAGGACAAATAATCGGGATCAATACACACACATTCAAACACAATTAGGTGTGTGTACAAAGCAAAGTGTTGAGAGACACATTTCTTATTATGCAAGACAACATAGCTAGAGGGCGTGCGTGTGTGTGTGTGTGTGTGTGTGTGTGTGTGTGTGTGTGTGTGTGTGTGTGTGTGTGTGTGTGTGTGTGTGTGTGTGTGTGTGTGTGTGTGTGTGTGTGTGTGTGTGTTTGTGTTCTGAGTCTCACTGAGGCTCTGAATGTGGAAACACTCTGCCACCTACTGTGAGACAATTATCACCTGGCTTGCATGTGGCCTGGGTAAAGCACCACTGTCTCCTGGTGGGCGTTATCTAGTCTAGTGTGTGACATGTGTTTGTTAAAAGGAGGCTGGTTGATATTCAGCAGAATTAAAGTTTTCACTTTTCAGGTGAGTGGATCAAACAGTAACAACTTATTGAGGTGAGAACTGTAAAAGTGTCTCACCTACAGAGCAGCTGATATTCATCAGCACATTGCTAAATGGTATTGATACTTTCTTTGTTTCTTTATTTTCTACAGTCGCTGCTTCTGTACTTTCACATTGTCTTTCTACGTTGCATTTTGTAGTCTGTCAGTGTTATCTTACATACATTCTATTGCAGTCCCCACATTTCATGTACAGCAATAAGAACCCATCTATTAAATAAATACAAATAAAGAATAAACAAAACAAACAAACAAAACACATAGCAATGACAAAGCAGTACTGATGCACATGCTGTAAATACCACAATCAGGCACAGTAGTAATTCTTTTTTTTATCATGAAGTCATTTTTAATACTATGAATCCAAATAAGCTATAGATTGTCTCTCTCCATTGTTATTGGTTACAAAAGTTGCATTACTTCATTATATGATTTTCTGATTTCAAAGTAACGCATGATAATATCATTCCTACCATATGATCAAGAATTATTTAAATTATAGAGGTTTCCTTGAAGCTGACCCTTGACCTTTCTGTGGTCAGGTGCAAAAGAATGTCTCCTCATCGGAATGTGTAAGTCATATTCCATCTCACACTCATGTCGTGTGTATGTGTGTGTTTGTATTCCAGAGCCTGGGTCTGGCCCATTTTGTGTGGATCACCCCCCTGCAGTGTATCCTGTGTGTGGGTCTGCTATGGGAACTGATCGAGGTGAACGGCTTCTGCGCCCTGGCAGCACTGACCCTGCTGGGTATCATCCAGGCCTGGCTCTCACAGAAGATGGGACCTCATCGGTGGGGAAGCACTGCAACACATAAACACAACATACAACATGAGCCATTTACATAAGAAGCAAACCTAAATTTGTTATTATTCAGTTCCCTAATGTGTTGCAGTCTATGTATTTACTTTGTGCGCCGTTACCTTTCCCTCAAGTTCTGGGACTATCCTACAGAAGCCACGCAAGTCAGTTATCGTAATCAATCGCTCATAGTGATGAATTTGGCCCAGGACAAACGTGATCACTATAAGCGGTTTCCACTGTACAAGAATTTTGTCGGAGGTGGAGGCGGCACAAAATTTGATGGAGGCGGCTGCCTTGCAATTCTCTATGAAGGAAAAACCCTGATGGTGACTTTATGTGTCTGTCTATGGTGGATGTGTGCCTGCTTGTGCATCTGCATGCACACAGAAATGTTAATTTATGTATTTGTGATGCTGCTTTGAGTGGGTGATTTAAAATCTGTCGCCCGTCAACAGGGTAAAACGAGCAGGGATGATCAGCCGCCGCCTGGCCCTCACCTCTGAGATCGTGGAGAACATCCACTCTGTGAAGGCGTATGGCTGGGAGGAGGTGATGGAGACCATCATCAAGAACATAAGGCAGTAAGATACCACCACAACCACAACTTCACAAGACAATACAAGAATAATGTCCCTAATAATTAAATTATTATTATAATTATTCATTGTTTTTATTAAACCTTTCTGGGTCAAAAGGATAGCTGTAACAATGTATCTGCACGTCATTTAAATGATTAAAATATAACAGGGTTCAATACATCCTAAAGTCAAGAATGATTTGAACCCGAACCCTAATCACATTTCTTTCTTTTTTTATGCTACCTGTACAGTACATCATGTATCGTAGAAATACTGTAATAAACAGAAAATTCTAATGAAACCAGCCCCATAGAGAGTAAGCCAACTTCACATTTAAAGGGCTTTGACTGTACAGTAGAAGTTGAGTCAACGTGGTGCCAAAATTCAGAGGGAGATGTTAAAACGTGGTTACTCTGCATAACCATGCTGTCGTTACTGATGCCTGTTAGAGCCAGAAGCAGCATCACTGTAATTGGCAAGTGCAATAAATTTATGAAAGAGTTTTGATGTCATGGTGCCGAAATATTTGATTAGTATCAGAGCTAACACGAGGACAAGACTTCACATTTACCTGATAATAGCAGCATGAAAACTGATGCACTGTTTTCCAATGTGCCTTTTTAGGATGTTTTTTGGTCGCTCTTTGAAGACAAAATCTACTGTCATGCTTCATTACAAGAACTTAATATTGCAGTATTAAAGTTCAATTAAAGTTAAATATAAACTGAAACCACTGAAAGCTTTATTGAACTTGAATATACTTACACAGTCTTAATAAAGCATATATGCTTTTCCCCTCCCTCCTCAGGGACGAGATGACACTGACGAGGAAGATCGGTTCTCTGCGTTACTTCTACAGTGCTTCTTACTTCTTCTCTGCCATCTTGGTTATCGTATCAGCCATTGTGCCTCATGCACTCAGCAAAGGCATCATACTGCGTCGAATCTTCACCACAGCCTCTTACTGCATGGTTCTGCGTATGACGCTGACCCGTCAGCTGCCGGGATCCATCCAGATGTGGTACGACACGCTGGCACTGATCAAGAAGATTGAGGTGGGTCTAGGGACGGGGGGTGTGAGATATCTATCAATTAGTTATATGCCTTTAAGTATAATCAGTATAAACACATAAACACACAGTGTTGCTCATCAACAGATTCAATGAAAAATGTCAACTTTAACAGGTTTGTACAGAGCAAATGTGCCACTGTACGTATACTCAAACTACTGCCTATCCTTGATGTCTTTTGTTTGTTTTGTTTCCAGGAATTCTTGATGAAGGAAGAGTACAGAGTGCTGGAGTACAACCTCACCACGAGTGAAGTAGAACTGGTTAATGTGTCTGCATCGTGGGATGAGGTTTGTTATGTCTGAATCAGTTAATCGATTACATTAATGTCGATTTCAGCTACTGAAAGGAGAGGAATCACAGATTCTTTGGGGGCCTGAAGTTTGGGGTAATTGTTCTGTAAATGGTCTGTACTTTACTGTACAGTTTTACATTCACCCATTCACAAACATTCATACAGTGCATCTCTGTCAGTATCTTGCCCAAGGACACTTCGGCATTCGGAATAGGGAAGACTGGGATTGAACCGCCAAACTTCTGGTTAGAGGACAACTGCTCTTATGGTCCTTTGCTCTAGAAGTTCCATTCCATCATTTATCCTGTTTGGATCTAGTTATGAACTTCTAATTTCTATAGGGGAGGATGTCTGCCTGCCACACATGTTCCACATCAAGCTTTAGCTCCGTATAGGGGTTTGTTGTTGAGATGGATAGACTGTGAGGTGTGTCCTCTGATCCAGGCAAAGATGTAGGCACTTGGAGAACCCAGCCAAGTCTAGTTTTTACTGCTGAAGGTACCCTCTTTGCTCTGAATGGAAGAAGAACTGGGTTCAGATGTAAAGGTCCCTTCTATTGTGTATGGTCTGTCTGGATTTGATGCTGCAGCAATTTTTAGGGCAATTAATTTACCCTCCATGGTCGGTGTTTCTTGCCTCACTGTAGGCAGGTCAACGTTCTAAGCCGCCCCATCAAGGCCAAGATACTAAGCAGCTGAAGGCAGTAGTATTTTCAGCCTGGTTTTGCCATGATATGGCTGCTGATGGTCATGATATGTGGTGTAACAGGTAGCGCAGGCTGCAATGGAATTAGAGGTGGGTTTGGATATACTGATTGAGGTGAATAAACTTGAGGTGTGATTTGGTCAGCATGGAGTGAAAGTCCAGGAGCAGACTGTCGATGAGCTGCAGGTGCTTGAAGAGAACATAGATGGCTTTGCTGAACATGAGAGCAGAGAGCGCTTGACCAAAATGCACCTGGGTTTGTGGTGTTTGGCTGTGCTACCCCTGGGCTACAGGTGGTTGGCTAAAATGA
Organism: Hippoglossus hippoglossus; assembly: GCF_009819705.1. Classification (NCBI taxonomy): domain Eukaryota; kingdom Metazoa; phylum Chordata; class Actinopteri; order Pleuronectiformes; family Pleuronectidae; genus Hippoglossus; species Hippoglossus hippoglossus. Next base: position 24,748,631 of record NC_047156.1, on the reverse strand, counting down.
ACTTTCGTAAATTGCCCCTCTGTGTTTGGACTGGATGTGCCTGGGGGAAAGGCACAGAGACTGAAGATGGTTTGGTGGAATATGCATGAGCAGGCAGTGCTCGGCTGAAAGGTGCTAACGCTGAGGGTGCTTGGCTAAGGGTTGTGAATAGGGAGTGCTTGACTGCCATGTGCTTGGACTGAAGTCCATTGGCCGGTAGTAGCAGGAGCTGAGGTGATTTGACTAGCAGAATAGGCAGCTGGGGGCGCTTGACAGACATATCCAGGGGCTAGGGGCACTTGGCTGACCTGAACAGAGGGTGTATTTTCAGATACTATAGTAGCAGATTGGGCTTGCATTGTGCAAGGTTTCTGCACCATGTTTACTGATTCTTCAGGATCATTATGTGGTCGAATCCCTAAGCAGGGGTGTCTTTGCACTGACTGAGAAATGTTACCACATTCTGCTACATGTATAGACTCTGAGAGTAAAGGCTCTGAATGTGCTTTATCATAAGGTGTGTATTTTCCCTTGTGCTGGTCATCACACCATGAATCTGTTCATCACCATTCTGCTCTTCATATTCATCTACTTCAGAATTACACTGTTCATACAGTTCAGGTCTATCTTTAAGTTCTTCAACCAAGCTTTTCAACTCTGCTGTTTCTTGCCTCAGGAGAACCGTTTGTGGAGGCGAAGGGCCTAGTGCTTCATCCCACACAATGACTTGATTGTACAGTTCTGTATGGTAGTCTTGGAGATAACCAGGCGGCCTTCTTTCTTTATGTGGTCTTCGTCTTGATTCCTCCTCTGTATACTCTGGTTAAGGAGCTCACTCCGGCTCAAAGGAACATGCAAAAGACTGTAATTTTAAACTGGATATGTGGCGTGAATTTGGTTATCATATGATTAAGTGGGATATGAATGACTGGATAATAGAGTTTCTAACTGGGGTTCACATTTAAAGACAAGGATCCTAGAGGAGCTCACTCCGGTTGAAGCACCATTATAAGAACACACCCAACCCTTATATATCCCCCCATTCTCCCAACTACTCCCCTATCCACTGACGGGGGAAACTGTTTATTTGTGTATTTGTAACACACCATGTGCTCTGATGAGGTTTGCTCACAGTGCAACACGAAGCTAAAATCCACTGAAAACACCTTGAATGGAACCCCCTTCGCTAAAGAAATATTGATACAGCTTCCTGCAATCTCTATTAATGTGTAATTGACCAAAATCTGAATGTTAAATCATAAACATCCATAGTTTGGCATGAGAGTGATCCTAAATTAATAAAGCTTAAAGGTGTTGTTGTAGATGGATGTGTGCATAGGTTCCTTGTGTGTGGAAAACTGACCATAACAAAATTAGTTTTGAACTGATGGTAATATTCAGCTGTTGCTTTATTTAAGTAAGAACAGAGGAGCCAAACAGTCAGATTGGTATATTGGCTTGTTCAACATGACAGGCTGTAGTAGATTTACAGTATGTGTGTGTCAACACTGTAAGAGGACAATGATATATTTAAAGAAGGTAAATTCCCACCGCCCCTTAATCCACTGTGCATCACAGGTAAATTAGTGACAGCCTCATCATCACTGGGAATGGGGAGTATAATCTTATCTATAGGCAGAGGCTGTAAACTTAGTCTAATGGGTGTAATTCATTGACCACCCAGTACCGTGAGAAAACAAATATCTAACGCTGGCTTTTTTTCTATCACTTATCATAATTAATTACCTTGGTGTCATCACCAAACCTAGCTGGGAACGCTGGATCTCCCTTTGACATTCAGGGTTGTGTTCATCGCCTAATTCCCAGATTCTCCTCTTGCTTTCTCCTTTTCCTGGAATGTGCCATTCGCAGATGAATAGGAGGGGTGTTGCCTTTCTTTACTGTTGACAACACGTACGTCAGCTCATTTGAATGAGAATTGCACTAGCAAACCTAAACAAACCACCGCAAGCCCAAGCGTTAGGGGAACGGTGACCCATAGAGCGTCACTGAGGTCGATGATTAAGCCGGCGAGTCCAGCAGAGTTCCCCTTTTTCTATCAGCGAGATGTGTCACCCATTAATCTTTACAGAGGCAGTGACAGATGAGGTGAAATGAGGCCATTGTGAAGACTTTGAGAGTTGTCCTCTGTCTTTGGAGAGTCTCTTGTTTCTCACAGTTGTTGGCCTGGTGTCACTGCCTGACAGACACACTCACTTAGTTGTATTTATGTAAACCTAGTGTTTGGAATGAGTTGTTTGCTTGACCTGTGGTGATGCTGGCTACAGCTTTCTTTCTGAAACTGTAAAAGTTACCTGCAGGAATTGAGCTGCAGAAAATACAGACCAGCTGCTGGACTCAGTCCACAGAAGCCTGAAACTGCTTCACACGACTGCACAAAGAGCTGTTCACCTGTTCTTTCAAAGTTCAGTGAAGCTCAGTATGCAGAACCCAGAACTGGAGAATCAATATGTCTTTGCTGTTGTGATCACGAAAGTCACTTACGTTGATGAGTCCAAGCTGCGGCTGCTACAGAGGGCTGGTCGCCTGTTTTTATTTATTAAAATTGAATGTATGTTTCTCAAGATATGCATTGAGATTTCTGGAATTATTTGATAGATGTAAAATTTGTTCAATCAAGATTAATGTCTGATTTATAATATATTATATATATTTATATAAAATGCAGGTAAAGTGCACACAATGTATTGCATGTTTCAGTTTCAGTCCTTTTTTTATATTCTCTAATTGTATTTTATATTAGCGATATTACATTTTTTTGAATATCTTCACATCCTCCCAAGATTTGTTCACATCAGTGAAAGGCTCCCCCTTTTTTCAACTCCTCTGCAGGGCATCGGTGAGCTGTTTGAGAAGATTAAGCAGGAGAGCAAAGCAAATGGACACCTGAACGGTGACGCCGGCCTCTTCTTCACCAACCTATACGTCACACCTGTCCTTAAAAACATCAACCTGTACCTGGAAAAGGGCAAGATGCTGGCAGTGGCTGGATCCACTGGCTCAGGAAAGGTAGATCAAAGAAATCCTCTCATTCACTATTTATTAGTGAATGACAGCAACATCTTTGTGACATGTGACAGCAACATCTTTGTGACAGCAACATCTTTATAAAATGTAGTCAAAAACAGAACATCTTTTTTTCCATTTCATCCAGAGTTCCCTGCTCATGATGATCCTTGGAGAGTTGGTGCCATCAGAGGGTAAAATCAGACACAGTGGCCGCATCTCCTTCTCACCACAGACTTCCTGGATCATGCCGGGGACGATCCGTGACAACATCCTGTTTGGCCTGACCTACGATGAGTACCGCTACACCTCCATCATCAAGGCCTGCCAGCTAGAAGAGGTACATTCATTTGTCTATCTTCTTCTGTTCTGCTGATTAAGTATTTTCTTTGTATATTGAGCACGTTTGTGCAAGCTTTGGTTGCCCGCCGGTAAACAGAAGTGGAACACATTGACCCAAATGCATCAGCTTTTTTATTTAGCTGCATTCATAGGCAGATAGCTGTTAATAGAGATTAGCCAAAATGTATTCTGGACCTACAACACCTATGCAAAGTATCCCTGTTAGTGTTTTTGCGGAGAAACGTTTGACTCAATTTATAAAAGAAACTAGTCGGACTGCAGTGTATGGCGAACAGAAGCTGGAGTCTGGGCCGGGATATCTGCTGTCTACACCTAAAACCCCAAAATATTGGCCGTTGCTCCCAGAGGCTAATTCGTTATCAGACGATAGCTGAAAGGCTCCCAGATTGCTTCTTATGTAAACTACACAGATCTCCTGCTTTTTATATCAAACACAACATTTTTTATAGAAGAAAATAGAAGTTATCAAGGCTTTTCATGATGATGAAAGAGTTGGCTTAGCCATATTTTGATGTTTTTATGTTTGGAACAGATAATGGACAAACACAGCCACCGAATAAAAGTGCAAACAAAGGTAAAGATGTCGATGAACATGGTATATGTTGAGTCACTGTAAATCACATACTGTGAAAAATGACAAATGGCTCAGTGTTTCATGGCAGTTTTCTGTAGTAAATCCATCTTCTCGTCTTTTGGAGCCTCTGCACAGCATCAAGCAGGTTCAGATTTCCCCCCAGTCCACATTTACACCCATTATGTCCCTCACACACAGACAAAGACACACATGCCTGCACATTCTGTCTCATATGCTGATGCACATACACACACTCATGCACTTATGAGCCTCAGTGTTGAGTGACGGCCTCTCAGCAGAATAATGTCTGTCTCTGTTGCCATGGAAATCCCGCGTCATCTCAGTGGGATGGAATATGAGCTTGTTGGTTCACAGCAGTGGACGTCACAATACAGATGAGTTGTACAGGCGAACCATCAGGTCTGTGGGTTTGTTACATCTGAAACGTAATATTAAATCATCAAATATTTTGTTTTAGACTTAGATTTATTCACTTGTCGAATACTTTATTAGGAACACCATACTTACACTGTGTAGCCCCTCCCTTTTACCTTGGTTCCTCTGATCTGCGTTGACATGACTGCATCACATAACTTCTGCACATTTGTCGACGGCACATTCACGCTACATATTTTCTGTTCTACTACATCACAAACATGTTTAAATCAGATCTAGTGACACATTGAACTCCTCATGTTCAAGTAACCTGTTTGAGATGGTGTTTCATCCTGCTGGAAGGAGCCAGTAGAAGATAGGGAATTTTGACCATAAAGAAATGCACATGGTCAGTAGGAATATAAGGCTGTGATCCGTTTCATTGGTTCTGCTGTTGATGTTAGATTTTCGTATTCTCTATTCAAGAGCATGTTTTCAGTTTGAGAGCTGGATTTATTGATTTCAAGTTCAAATCTTTTTGTGCAACCAATAGAATCCCGGCTCTAGATGACAGGCAAAATTGTCCCTCTTTGTGGGTGTGTTAGCTTTTATATCTTTGAGAGTCCTGTACGGGCGGTTACGGGCCTAACCGGCTTCCCATCTGGGCGCTTGAAGAAAAAAAATGATATCTTAGCTGTAAACTGCTTGGTGAGTTTATACACCTTGATAATGCATAATTATATGATGTAAATGCATAACATTAACAATTTAGATATTAACTCTAAGAATTAGATATTTGACCTAGAGATTCTTCAGAAACCTTGTGTACTTGTCAAGTATACAAAAAAGTGAGTATCATATATACAGTGAAGTAACAGTGAGTAATGTAACAAGTCAAACTTTCTAGAAATGGCCACATTGAATTGTCGTTATTACATACACTGTATTAGTATTAGTTATACTAGAATCAATGCAGCAGCTCATGTCATCATATCTGTTTACTGCCAGCTCCCATTTCCTGTCACACTGACAGTGCCTCAGTGGTTGTGATTAAAAACACAACATGTTGTCACAGCAAACAGAGCTGGCAGGCAATGTTGACATCTGCGTGTTAAAGCCAGCTTCCATTTTGTCTTTGAGGAGACGCGTCAGTGAAACTTAAATAACAAAAGCATGGAGAGGAGTCACACTGTCAGTACAGCTACATGAAGTATTGTGTGGAAATGACAGGAAGTCTGTCTGTGTGCTTTGTGAGTCTTGAGGCCTCCTCTAAGATGAAAGGGTTGGAGCTAAAGCATTGTTTGAAGTAATTCGTATTTGTTCTGTATAAGTCTGACATTGCAGTTGGTACAAAGTCTCGCTAACTTCTGACTATCGTCTCTATTTGGCATGCAGGCAGGTTGGTTTGTGACGGACTGGTTTGCCTGCCAATCATTTCATCCTGTCCAAATGAAATGATTGGTCGTGTTAATAAACGTCCTGCGAGGGGCCACAGACACCGGCTTTTTTTCTTTTTCTTATTGATGGCTATGAGGGAAGTAATGGGAGATAAAATTATTACAAAAACAAATAACCAACCATAACTTTAAGTACTAATCGCAAATACTGAATTTTCTACTGTCGAAAAATCCCCAGGGCAACCCTGACAGACTGGAGTGACAACTAAAGCAGATTTGTCCAGACAGAGACGAGTTGTTTAGTGGGCTTGTGACTGTAACTCCTCACTATTGTTGCTCCAGACAGACAGCCCTGGGTGGTCCTGCCACTGTAAACTCATCTTATGCCTCCAGCCTCGAGGCTGCTGGCCTGGCAGATGCTTTTTGTTCACAGTAAGACACACAACATGTCTTTTTACTATGCTGACTTATTTTACAAGCTGTTAAACAACCTGTTAACTTGATCCCCTATGCGCTCCTGTCAGGACAGCGGAAGCCGACAATAAACAGGTAGGACGTTTTAACGATGATAAACCTGTGCTGTCACTTCATCCTTATCGGTGTGAGCGTCTATTTTCATTGTCACTTACCACTGAATGCACCATATATCTCTACTTGTGACATGTACTTCATGTGCCTCTCATCCCATGTGTGAGTTGTGTCTTTTGTGTGGTTTGACAATAAATCAGTGTTGATCATCTGAACATGAATTAGTCTGATTACCAGGTGAACATCATCGTGTGTTGGTGTTTGTTCCATACACAGTGCTGAGTGTGTGAGAAGAAATATCTGCAGTTGTATTAAACTATTAAAAAGATTGATTGTGCATGTTAGTAAATAGAGACAGGCAAATACTTTCTTTTGATCTGTTAAAAAAGCAACAATGATCTTTTAATTTCTTTGACACAAAACTCAAAGATCCATATATCAACTTAACGTAACATTTGTTTAAGAACCTCATTGAATACAACATGCCTCATAAATGTATATTATACTATATTTCCTGCCTCCTATATTCAGATATTTGTCTGTTTTAGGCAATCTTAATGCAGAGTGAAACCCTAACACAAGGACATGGTGCAAGGATAACAGGCCCTCCTACAGTGCTAAGTTGTACACATGTCATACAACAAGTATTCAATTGGTAAAAAGTCATCACAAGCTTTCATCTGCAGGAGAAACAAACTCTTACTCTTGTTATGCTGTTTGCATTTGGATTAGATTGAGATTTTCCCCCTTTTCATTGAAACATTTCACCAGTTAGAAATATGCCATATTTTGATCTTCTGTTGTAAGACCATCAACTTTTATTTATTAATGATGCGTTTCTTTTCCAAAGTTATCAGAATAAGTGGATACAATTTAAGCTGACGGCATATCTTCAAACCACTGACCTAGTTTCAGGAACTGTAGCATTTAGATTACTGGTACAGTACAGCATGCTCCATGACTATTCATACTTTAGAAAATACAACAGGCAATGATATTAAAAATGTTAAATACCAAGGCTCCATGTAGGAAAGCAATCCTCTTGCTGTTGTACACAAATCCGTGCATGCATGTGTTTGACCCACACATCCCTTGTTCCCCTCTCTAGGACTTTGCCTTGCTGCCAGAGAAAGACAAGACGCTCCTTGTTGAAGGCGGGGTAACCCTCAGTGGTGGTCAAAGGGCTCGCCTCGGCCTGGCCAGGTACTCACTGTCTCACCTGATCATCTGTCATTCACCCGTTTTCATTAGTTATAATGGCTGTCTTTGTTTTGTCCTGTCTTTGTTTGATCTTGTTTTTGGACAAAAATAGAACATGAAATAGAAAAAGGACAAATATCCTTGTAATGAAAACAAATCTCTTTAGACTTACAGCAAGTAGCATTTTGTTTTCCTTTTAAACATCAACACACGTTCACTTCTCCAGCCTCTGTAGACATTAGGTGTGAAGACACATTGTAGCTCACAATAAATGAAATCACTAGGACATAATCTATTAATGTAAAAAATGTCCTATTCTTTAAAAGCTACATATTTAGGATTTGATGTCCTGTTACAGTATTGTTTCCCAACAGTGTGATTAATCAAGCCTGCACAGGAGATAATCTTAAACTTCAAAAGCTGATAACAGTCCCCTCTCACTCTTTTCTGTGTGACTGTTTCATGGTCTCACTCTTCACTGATGAGTGCTTTCTACAGCCTCAGTACAGCTGTATTACTCCATTAAGTCTCTGCATGGATTAGTCTCCTGTTCCCATGCATTATTTACTGTTTTAAAGTGTGGGCATCAATTTGCGGCCACTCACTTGGTTTTTAGCTCCTGCCATCACTGTTAGTATTTACTCGTATCGATCTATTCCCATAGGGACCTGACATCCTCATTTACACTACTGTGATATGAGGTTTTTCTGTCTCTCTTATTGCTTCCTGTTTTTTTTCACTCACTATTTTCTGTTTTTATCTTGCCTTAACATTTGTTTGCTATATGTCACGATTTGTCACATTTCCCTAATTTTTACCTCACGCTGTCTAACTCACTCTGCATGTTTTGGTTTTCTCTCTTAGAGCTGTGTACAAAGATGCCGACCTCTACCTGCTGGATGCACCTTTCACCCACCTGGACATCGTGACAGAGAAAGAGATCTTTGAGAAGTGTGTTTCCATACAGAGAGTCTTTCATGTGGGGGCGGTGGGGGTAGCTGAGTGAAAGTTTACATTCAAGGTCAAGGTTATCTCTGCTTGTGACAACCACACACTGCTTGACTGGTCATTTTCACTCTAACCTTCTCAGGAAATGGGATTTAAGTTGAATAACAAATAATTATGTCGATGTAATGTAAAATTATTCTTTTAGGATTTCACATCACAAGCAGCTCCTTTGTTTTATAGTAAGGCGTGGTTCTCAGAATAGAAGTAAAATGTGACACTTTTCTCCCTTTTCTGAATCACTACACAGATGCGTCTGTAAACTTATGGCCTCCAAGACTCGTATTGTGGTCACCAGCAAGTTGGAGCATCTCAAACGGGCAGACAAAATTATTCTGCTGCACAACGGCGACTGCTACTTCTACGGCACCTTCTCAGAGCTGCAGGCCCAGCGCCCCGACTTCAGCTCCCTCCTCCTTGGCCTTCAAGCTTACGATAACATCAACGCAGAGCGACGCAGCTCCATTCTCACAGAAACTCTCCGCAGAGTCTCCGTAGATGAAACTGCCGGCTTCCGAGGACCAGAGCCAATTCGGCAGTCGTTTCGCCAGCAACCACCTCCAATAATCGGTTCTGGATCTCAAGGCCACCCTGTGGGCGATGGCTACCCAGAAAAACGCAAACAGTCCCTCATCCTTAGCCCCCTGGCAGCTGCCCGCAAGTTTTCCTTCATTGGGAACTCGCAACAGACTTTAAATGCACCACAGTCCTCAATAATAGAGGACGGGGTTTGTGAACTTTCAGAGAGAAGATTCTCTGTGGTACCCGAGGATGATCAAGTAGAGGAGGTGCTCCCCAGGGGGAACCTGTACCACCATGGGTTGCAGCATTTCAACGGGCAGAGGCGCCAGTCTGTCCTGGCATTCATCACCAACGCACACGGTCAAGAGCGGAGAGAGCAGATGCAGTCGTCCTTCAGAAGAAAACTGTCCATTACACCGCAGTGCGATCTGGCGTCTGAACTGGACATTTATGCCCGTCGCTTATCCAAGGACAGCGTTTATGACATTAGTGAAGAAGTGGATGAAGAAGACATGGAGGTAGAACCTTTTTCAAGGCGTATTAGTGTAGATAAGTAGATTTATTTGAATGTATAATGTCACCTTTTCATTTTCAAGTTAATAAGAGTTTATGTTCAGTGTGACTGTATGTTACGAGTAATCCTGTTTCTCCACAGCAATGCTTTGCAGATGACCGTGAGAACGTCTTTGAAACTACCTCATGGAGCACTTACCTGCGCTACATCACCACCAATAAGAGCTTAGTCTACGTCCTCATTTTCATCGTCTTAGTCTTCGTCATTGAGGTTAAGCCACCACCATTTTTTAAATTCATATAAATTTAATTGAATTTAGCAGTAACCGTTTGTTTTTCTTCTTTCCACCAATAGGTTGCTGGTTCAGTCATTGGCATTTATCTCATAACTGAGTAAGTTCAATGTAATGTTTTTGAGGCAAAGGCTGGTGTTGCTGTCTGTACTGAAACTCAACACATGTTGAAGGTGTTTTCAGATTTATGAGTGCAATTGTTATAATGGTTATAGTTACCACAAAGGCATCAAAGTAACATCGTTTTTCTTTTCTACAGGACTTTAATGCAATATGTTGAAGTATATAATTGTTATAAATGTTAAACGTGAGTTAAAATAGTTTAAAATGGTCATGTAAATTCCTAATTGTTTATTACATTTTTTTGAGGAGCATGTGCTTTTAAATGTTGGATTTTGTGACCAGTGTAGTATTTGATTTATAAAGTATCATTTACTCAACAGTTTTTGCATGTTATGCATATAAGTTTCAACCATAAAGCATTTTGGTATCTGTTATGTTAAAATTCAAGAGACTGGCAGTGGCAGGGCTACGATATAATCGGTGCCTGTTCTCAGTCTAAAATTCAGTCCATGTTTCTTCTTCATCCTTTGCTCTGCTCTACCAGAAAGATCTGGAGGGACGGCGCAAACCCTTCATCACCCAACTTCATCAGTGAGCAGCACCCCAACGCCTCTTCGCCCCCCGGCCACCTGGCAGTAATCGTCACAAAGACCAGTGCTTATTACATCATCTATATCTACGTGGCCACTTCGGAGAGTGTGCTTGCCTTGGGCTTCTTCAGGGGTCTCCCGTTAGTGCACACATTACTCACTGTGTCCAAAAGACTGCACGAGCAGATGTTCAGCGCTGTGCTGCGAGCCCCCATGGCTGTGCTCAACACCATGAAGACAGGTGCTTTTCTCAGTTAGAAATGTTCATGGCTTTTTTGTTTGGTTAAAAAAAATTGACAAAATTCAGAGGTGTTTTTTTTCTGCATGTAGAACTACAACTAATAAGTCATATTGAACATTGTACCAAAGTAGTGCCAGAGTTATTGTGCCGGGGACAGCCAGTGGCTGACAGCCATATTGGGAAATCCCCTAAGCTGTCCCTAAACTACACACTCAGGTTCTGCTTCTACTTTGCATGCACAATTCCTAATGCAGAAGACAGATTTATTTGGGGAGTTGCAGACTATGTGTCATATAACCACCATCTTTGTTGTAACAAACTTTTTATTCAGTGGTTTATTTCTCCCTTATGAAGTATTTTCTGTTACCAATGGGATGCTACATAAACATACAGCGTGAATTAGTAGGGACTGTTTTTATGTTTTCGCACTGGTGACAGCTTGAGGCATCATTATCCGATTGTCTGTCTATCCCGTTCTTATCAACACTATCTCATGAATGCCTTAAGAGAATTTCTTTAAATTTAGTGCAAATTTTTACTTGAACTCGTGAATTACCTGATCAGAATTTGGTGGTCTAAGGTCAAGGACTTCAGAAAATCCTTTTTGGCGTCTTAAATGCGTTATCTTAACAAAGCCTCAACAGAATCCTTTCAAATTTGGCACAAATATTCACTTGGAGTCACGGATTAACATATTAGAGTTGGGTGGTCGTAGGTCAATGTCACAGTGGCCTAATCAAAATCTTTTTGCCCTCTCGAACATTGATATCTCAAGTCTTCAAATGTTGACCAGTTGTCACTTGGACTCAAAGATGAACTGATTAGATTTAAGTGGTCAATGTTAAAGGTCTCGTGACCTTACATGAATCTGGGGAAAAAAAGTATGTAGAGTGAAACTAAACTGGCTGTCAGAAACTAGAATAACCACATTGTTGTTATTCTAGTTTCTGATTTGTTTCTTCTTTGTCCTCCTCCAGGTCGCATCATGAACAGATTCACCAAGGACATGGCCACTATAGACGACATGCTGCCTCTGGTCCTCTTTGACCTCATACAGGTATTCGACCAACACAATGGACAATGTGATATAACATAACTGACTTGTACATACACACTCAACATCTGATTATTCTCTTTTTTCCTCTCACGCCAGCTGACATTGATTGTTACGGGTGCCATCTTCACCGTCTCCATCATACGGCCGTACATCTTCATCGCTGCTATTCCTTTGGCTGTTATTTTTGTTATTCTCAGGAAGTACTTTCTACGAACTGGACAGCAACTTAAACTACTGGAAGCTGAAGGTGAGATTGAGGGCCCTGTGTATGTGTGTGTGGATTTAATATATTTGTGGTGTGTTTTTGTCTGTGTTCAGTAGTGTAACCAAGTAGATCAGTGTCTCTTAGCCGAGTTTGTATATCCTGAATAGCTCTAGTGTAGTCCAGTTCTCATTCAAGAAAGGACCAGCAGAGAAAATGCTATTTTGCATCATTAGGTCTACGGAGTTAGGAGGCTGTTTTTCTAAAACAAACAGAGAATATACTTTTGCAATATGTAAATCCACACAAAATTTAGATTAAAGAAATATAAAACAGATGCCAGTTAATGGATGGATTTAATTGAATGTAGCAAATGTTTTATGAAATGTATTTACAAACTGTTAAAGTATGTATTCCAAACAAATATTCTTGAATGTAGGTTGGATTTACAGAATATATTATTTATCAAAATTCTTTCTTATGCCTCTAAATAGACGATTCAATCAAGTTTGATATTTTTATTTCTCTTCTATTTCACAACATTATGGGAGTGAGAGCTAAGGAAGACAACATGCAGAGAAGGATCAACAGACGCCACAATAATGAAATGTCAAATATTCAGGAAGGGTACAAGTGAAAACAAGATAGGAAGACCAATAGAACGAACAGAGGAAGTGATGCAGGGAGGGCATTCATCACAGTCATCATAACTGGCCATCAGCAGGCAGAGCTGGTGGATGGCCCCGGGCCAAGGAGGCAGAGGTCAGGCTGAAGAACAAAAACATGACAGAGGAAGAGCTTTAGGAGAGTATTGATGGACGCCCTCAGAGGGGTGAGAGCAGTTCGAGGAAGTGAATTAAACAAGTTCTCTTCAAGCAGACCTAGAGAAATCAGTTTTAATAAGCACGTGTTGCAGGAATGGTCAGTCTGCTGATGATGTTTTACACAAATTCAAATGACCAAAATCATTGTATCTTGTTTGTTCCATTGAGTCTGCAGATCTTGTAAGGTCTTAAAAATCATTGTTTCCTTAAAAAAACTATTAACCTTTCTTACATTGAGTTTACATTGTTTTTATATGTTTTGTAAATTAGCAGGATTACTCAAAAACCATCACACTGATTTCCATCAAATTTTGTGGAGGGTTGAATCATAACACAAGGAAGAACCCCTTCGATTTTGAAGCGGATTTGGATAATCAGGCAGATCTACGATTTTTTTTTTGCCCTCTTTAACTTGACGAGATAGGACATTAGCCTTTGAGGAGGTACCTGCTCTCAGAGTGCTTCTCTAGTTTCATACTTTGGCCAGTATGATTGAGGTGTGAAAACCCCTACAGTCTCTAAAATGTCTTACTACAAGTCTACACTTAACCTCTTTGTTTGTGTCTTTCATTTTACTTTAAATAATCTAGAGTGCTCAACAATAGCTGTTTTTAAAGATGTGTGTGTGTGTGTGTGTGTGTGTGCTCTTGCACAGCTTCTTTGTGAGGACCAGTTTGAGTCTACAACCGACGGAGTGAGGACATTTTGGGAAAGTGAGACATTTTGGCCGGTCCTCACTTTGTGACCCTCCCTTTAATGGACTCTTTTGGGGTTAAGACTTTGTTTTAGGGTTAGAATTAGGGTTACGCATTTAGTTTGGCGGGTAAGGGGCTCGGGAATGGATTATGCCAATGAGTATCCTCACTAAGATGTGTGTGTGTGTGTGTGTGTGTGTGTGTGTGCGTGTGCGTGTGCCTGATTTTGGTACGTCTTTGGGACATTTTCATCTACAAACACTAATCTTGTCGGGACCAGTCCTCTTCATGGTGAACAAAGCCTGGTCCTAGTGAGGCAAAGTATGACTTTGGGGGTTCTGTTTAAGGTTAGGGGTGAGGTGTTGATTGAGATTACATTAGGGTTGATTATTACATTGATTATTCATGCACACAAGGTATATACTTTAGAGCACAATGTGTGTTGAAATTTATTTCAGTTAGATTTAAGATTCAGTTCAGGAAAACAGCCCACAAGCCAAAGCAAGTTTATAAAGTCAGAAGATGAGAAAACAGGTCACCAGACTGCTGCCGAACATGCCGCTGTTTTTTTTGGGACTTCCCTGCTCTGCTCTCAACTCTGTCAGTGAGTGTTTGTTTGGGTGGTGATGGCAAGGTTTTTCCGGAGCAGCTGAGAGCACGTCGGGGTCAGAGAAATGAGCCGAGCAGGGATTTCCTCCTACCCCATCCTGGTGTCGCTCCCTCTTGTGTGATATGCGGCATGTTAGACAAAATACAGTGGAAATTATGTGTATTAGTCACTCAAGTATTTATTAGAAGGTTCTGTTTACATTAGTCAAAGTCCCGTGTTGATGTCTAACTAAACAGGATAAGTGTATAAAGACAAGGTTTGAAAGGAAGTGGCTTGAAAAACAAATAGCATGCAATTGAAAACCGTGCTGTTTAAAATGAGTTATAATGTTTTTAGTGCTTTTAAAATGTAGTCTATTGAACTATGTACTCACTGTACAAGTGATCTTCTTCACATTTTGAAACTATTAACATGTGGCAGTGGACTGTCCCATCAATGTGAATACAAAAACTGAAATGTTTAAGTTCCTCTCTGATCAAGGTAGACTCCCATACCAAAAAATGTCCCTGTTTTTTAAGACCTGTTACACACAACAGAGTATTGGGGCCATATTGAAGAAAATAATTCAAGATTTTGAGAATAATATTACAAGAATAAAGTTAAAAAAGTTACATGTTGCAAGAATAAGTTTGCAATTTGAAAAGAAAGTCATTCAGTTACAAGGATAAAGTTAAATTCTCCTTCTGGACCCAAAATCTTGATCCAAAATTATTCCAAGATTAAGTATTTTATTTGTGAAACCTATATTTAAATATAACACACAACCACCATACCTCATTTCAACGCAGGCGGCTGATCTTTTGATATTCACCTTGAAAGGGACACGCAGCCTAATTAATTCTTACGCCTTAATTTTCGTATTTCTTACTGGCTTTTACTAATTTTATTATATTTATATATTTTTTTCTTGTCATTTAAGTGGCCTTAATAGTCCATAGATACATGAGTAAAATACAATGAAAGTTGTTATTGAAAAACTGTTTCATTGTCTCTGTTCATTGATTTTCACTCAAATAACCACATTGTATCTGTAAAACTAGAATATGTAAAATTTGTGTTGATGCCAAGAGCCCACTGAGTTCATTGTTTAATATAGCAGTGGGTGATGAAATTCAGAGGACTATATGATCTCAAACCATATTATTTGAAATTCCGGTAGCTTAAAGAGCCCAGTGACTTCCTTAAGTAGGTTGCTGTGATTGGATGTCCGCTCTCTTCCCTGGAAATGTTGGTGTGTTTCTTGCTCATTGAGCCTCAGCTCCAAGTCTCTTCAGTAGTAACATGTTTCACAATCAAATCTTTATTTTCTGTCATGCCTCATCTGTCTTCCTCCTTATCTCGTGATTGATTAAGCAAAATCATCCAAATTGGTTGACTGTAATTTCCATCTGACGCAGGTTGCCTGTCGAAGCACTGAAACATGTTTTCTGTACTGAAATGCTTTGCCTCTCCTACTTTTCTTTTTTCCCCCTTCATCACATGCGTCTCATTACCTCTAATCTGAGCCACTTGTTCTTTCTTACTTCAGCTGTTTCATTGATAAAACCAGCTAAACTGATTTTCACTCTGCAGTTAGCAAAATAAGAACCTTTTCAAACGGTATGTATTGAAACCTTACTGTCTTTTAAAATGTGCCTCTTCTCCTCTCCTGCAGCTCGTAGCCCCATCTTCTCCCACCTCATCATCTCACTGAAGGGTTTATGGACAATTCGTGCATTTGGGCGTCAGACCTACTTCGAAATGCTCTTCCACAAGGCGCTGAACACCCACACAGCCACCTGGTTCCACTACCTGTCAACGCTGCGATGGTTCCTTTTCCGCTGCGACATGATCTTTGTCCTGTTTTTCAGCGCGGCGGCCTTCATCGCTGTGGGAACCAACAGTAAGTGATGGGATGATTGTGAATCGATAGATGGTTAATCTGGATTCTCAGGTGAAAAACAAATTGTTTAATACCTTAAGTGCAGCTGAAGTTTCCGGTTGAGTGTGAGTCTAAAACAGAAAGTATCTACATGGACCAGGAAGAGCACCATGAAAGCATGAGATCTCATTGGTCCCCTTTTGAAACACAAGTAACTAAGTGAACAACAACATATCAAAAACATGTGTAATGATAACGCATTAAATAATAGACTTGCGGTATGAACTAGTGTCGCACTGCTGGAAATGAGAGAGGGAACATCTTGAAATTCCATTAAGCTAGTTAGTAAACACCTCCTTATTTCCACTGGGCCTATCGAGTGAAGAAGCGTCAGTCTTATCAGTGTGTTACAGTGTGTAGAGTCAGATATCAGGATCATAACAGAACAGTTTGTCTGTGAAAAATAATCAAAAGTGTTGGAATGCCACCGGATAAAATGTCATGTCCAAAAGGAAGCATGTGTTTGTTGAATTAAATGAATGGGAAGCACAAGTACACGTGCACACACTGACCGTGTTGTTGCGTCATAGCCTGTGTTTGTGTTGAGAGCCGATTAAAGGGTCATTTCACAGCTCATTAGTTTCCAATAGAGCCAGTAGCAGAGCTGCAATACCTGAGTGCTGCAATGACATCAGGGAGAACCGCTTCGAATGGACAGCATAAATGACGTGTGTGTGTGTGTGTGTGTGTGCGTGTGCGTGTGCGTGTGTTCACTCTGCAGAGGACAAACCCGGGGAGATTGGCATCATTGTGGCCCTGGCGATGCTCATCCTGGGGACTTTCCAATGGGCTGTCATCACCAGCATCACTGTAGATGGACTGGTATGTGCACATACACACACACAGCTATCACTGTTTGCATCAGGGAAGTAAGACCAGACTTGCATTAAAATACCACACAACCAATGGCCAGTCAAGAGTGTATCAAGCATTACAAACACACAGATTAGAGGAGGTTTTGCTGAACATGTATGGGTTTTTAACACCTGGATCTGCAACAGGATCTAGCTGGTCCAGAATGTTTCTGCACATCTGGTTCAATCTCATAGTTTCCCACACCACTCCACTTTCACCAACACTGTGAGCTGTTGAAGTTAATACGCAGTTCAAACTGTGTTTTGTACGTTTGAAGGTTAGTGCCAGACACATCCTACTCTCTGGATGATTGGCCATCCTCCTGTTAGAAAGAGCATCCTGTGGTCCACACTGGAGTTAGGACAGCAGTCACTGCACATCCTGCAAGCCCATCTTTTCAGACAACATCACAACCTTTGTCTTGTGGAACGCATATACCGAGAACCATTTATCTTATCGGCGTCACACTAAACATGTACTGTTTATTTTTAAGGGTCAAAGGAAATGCAGTTTAGAATTTGGTGAGATTTGGAAACGCTATATGTTTAATATTAAAAACTTTGATCAAATAGGTGACTAGTGGTCCGTAGCAGCGGCAGCTGGGAATAATCAACGTAAGTTACATTGTTGATCATGACAAGGAGAATTGATTCTCCCGTTAGGAGCTCTGCATACTGGGTGTACTGAACTTTGAATAAACAGGTCAACAGCTTTTTGTAAAGCAGCCGTGGCTTCAGGGCTCTGCAGACTAAGTCCAGCAGTCAGGCCTTACTTGCAGCTGCTCAATTACTCCAGGTCACTTTTACAGTTTCAGAAAACTGCACTCTGCATTACCACAGACCAAGAAAACAGCCCAATCCTAACAGGCAGGTTTAGAACATCAGCTGCACTAGTTCCCCCTGTGTTGGGGGAAAAAAGGGATTTTGGACCAACGTGTCTGTAAAATGAATAGTAGAGTAACATAGTTACAGGGTTGGGTTTTGGTCATATGACATTGCTACTCACTACATTTATTCATGAAGGGTTGTAGAAGGTGAAAATGAACGGTGATGTGCAGGTACCTCAGCAGTCATCGCTCTGTATGAAGACCATGTTTGGTTCTTTTAAACCTGTTTGTACCCATCCAGTGGTTGTTTTCCCCGCAACTTTCATTAGTGGAGCTGACAGAGCTTATCACAGTGCAGAACATGTACACACACACACACACACACACAAAATGTTCATGTTATACATAAATTAACCGGACATGGTGGATCTAATACACTGTAAAACGTTTTAGATTTTGTTTGGTGCAATATTTCAGTCAAAAATAGAGATCTACTATCTTGTGTGGGATAGAAACAGCAGAATATAATCAAATTAAACTTTTTGTATAACCCATATTTATAAATCACAGACTGTCCCATAGGGCTTAACTATCTTTACAAGGTGCAACATCCTCTGTTCTTAACCCTACCCTGAGAAAAAACTACCAAAAAAAACTATTAACAGTGGGAAAAAAATGCAGAAACCTCAGGGAGAATCAAAAATGAGGGATCCCTCTCGCAGGAAGTACAATAGATGAGGTGATCTACAGATATATAAGAGCCGACTTTTGAGTGAAAAGTTGCATTTTTTTGTCCTGAAACCACCTTAAAAATTCACAATGACGAACATGATGGTAATTTGAATCTACACTGGACACGTCCCAGTCAACCACAGTTATCACTCTCTCTCCACCTCCTCCCAGATGCGTTCAGTGGATCGGGTATTCAAATTCATCGACCTGCCATCAGAGGAGCCGATGCCCGGAAAGTCTAGTGGCAAAGGAGGCCCAGATCTCATCATCGACAACCCTCATGCTCAAGACTGCTGGCCCAACCGCGGTCAGATGGTTATCCAGGGCCTCACCGCCAAATACACAGAGGCTGGACGTTCCATTCTCAGTGACATCTCCTTCTCTGTGGAGGGGGGGCAGAGCGTAAGTCCTGAGTGATGGCTGTGTGTGTGTGTGTGTGTGGGGGGGGGTGTATGTAACTGGATTTTAATGAATCTTGGCAGAGTGATGCATGTTAACTCTGCTTTAATGGATTTTCAATAATCAAAGCACCGTTTGTCTCCAGAGGGGTACTGCAATTAAAGGGTCATAGCAAGGTCGTTGAGAGGTCACATGTATTATTTTTGAAACACTTTTTTTTTATTTGTTGAAATCCTCTTCACATCTCAATAACCATTAATAAATTCAGTTGTCTGGAAAAAAAGACAATGTCCATGGTCCTCACAGGACGGTTTTATACATGAGCAATCATTTTGTTCAAACCGAATGAAATGATTGGTCAGCCTTACTGTCTGTCACTAACCGACCTGCCTGCCTGCCCTTGCTCCCACTGCGGTGTCTTCAGCCAGAGAGACATACTGGAGCGGAAAAGTCAGCTCCTAGCAGTTGTCACTCAACACACATTCATGTCTGCTGCTATTCAATGCTGACATACTCAAGCTGTAACTTGTTTAAAGCTGTTATAATGAATATTTTATACTAACATTGGATCACATAGCTGTGCAATTTTAAACGGGTCAATTTTTGTGATAAGCCAAGAAATAATTATATCCAGTTCTTTAGTGTTTCACCAACTTGCAGCTCCTTGGTTTGGTTTTCATGCTGCAACTTTACTGTTGTTTTTGTCTCACTGTGTCAAAGTGTCATATCTAGTTGCAGCCAGTTGCTGAATTCAGTAACAAACTGATTATCCCGCTGTTATCAAAAAAAATGGCAAAACTGCTGTACACTCCTTTCTTCATGAAAATAGATCAATCATGAAAACTGAGCTATTCTATTTCTCCAAAGTGACCAAAAGTTATTTTGTTTCTTTTTATGCATTAATATACAAATGTACAAAATGACACTTCCCATATCCCATCCACAAACATGGAGGAGACCAGGCCTAGGACGATACTGCAGCCAGCCACAGGGGGCGATTCAAATGTTTTGGCTTCACTTTTGGGTAGCAGTCATGTCATCCATCTTGATTTACTGTCAGCAACATAATGATACAAACAAAGCAATCAAATGACAAATAATCAAGACCCTGAGGGAGCTGTGTTTTTAAACTGATGATATTATTATCTACAGCGGCAGGCTTTTGCTTTCCATTTTTTCAAACTTATACATGAACTCATATCTCTAATATCTTCCTTCTAGATTTCAAACTCCCTGTACTATAAATGACGCCAGTAGAACTATTGAACAAATACATCAGTCAGATACAACATCGAGGGCCCTGTTTTACGCAACTGTGTTTACTAGTTTCATACCAGTGCAGTTGTCATCTTCCCGGCTCTTTGCACTCTGATTGGTTTATTGCATGTTATGCCAAAAAAACACAATGACCACTTTGAACCATGCCACTAAATGAAAATGGTTTTAAAGTTGTGGCAGGTTGTTGTAACATTCAGCAAAAAGAAGATACATTGTGTAATATCAGCCTGCTCTCGCTCTCCTGGCAGTAATGAGTCAGTATGAGCTCGTCATAATGAATCCTGGAGCAGAGCAGAGCTCAGTAAGTGTCTGTGTTTTATCCACGTCCCATTAGCTGCTCTATTGCCTCCTGACTAATGAGCTCATTGTTGTCACAAGGCTGCAGCAAAGAGGACAGACGTTTTTCAAGGCAGCTGTTCATTTTGCTGTGTCATGAGTATACTTGTATCGTATATATGTTTGTGTATATGCAGTAAATAGATTTTTGTAGGTGTGCATACTCATACAGTAGATGCATTCACTTGAGGACACCTGATACAAAAAACTGTGAATTAATTACACGGGGTAATTAAGTGAAAAGCTGGAAACTCATTCACATGATGAGCAGATTGAAATATTTCTGTTGTTGTTGTGTGTCTGTGTAGATGGGTCTGCTGGGTCGAACCGGTTCAGGGAAGAGCACCCTGCTGTCCGCCCTGCTGCGTCTCGCCTCCACTGATGGAGAAATCTCTATTGATGGTGTCTCCTGGAACTCCGTCTCCCTGCACACCTGGAGGAAGGCCTTCGGAGTGGTGCCCCAGGTACGTGGGTCAAACTGATAAGACTACAGAGAAAATGTAGACACATTTTCTCAAGGGACACATTTGTACAAGGGAGGAAATGCCTTGCTGTTAATTAAATCTGATACAATTCAGTCTGAGGGAGATGGTGTCTTCAAAAGCTTTTTGTAATTGAATCTGCATCCTTTTACATTAAACTGGACTAGTCTTTTAAGATGGGTACAATTTCCAAAATGAGTAGCTCCCTTGTCAAAAAAATCACACTTTTAAAGTATTTTTATTTTATTTTGTTCTGAAATTTTTATTGGAATAATATGTAACATTTCCCCCCACAACCTTTCTTATTAAAAAACAACATTTTCTAACAAAAAGACAGTTTGTGTTTTTTGAGATACAGTTGAAATATACATATACAGTTGTTTGTTAAATTCGAAACGTGAACACAACAAATTGTGAAATATTTCAGACATAAAAATTAGCTGTATAAAACCCGGCTCCCTCTATAATCCAAACTGCAGACTATTTATTATTTCTTCATTTTGTCTGTGGTTTTGTTGAACAGAAAGTCTTTATTCTGACTGGAACTTTCCGGATGAACCTGGACCCTCATGAACGTCACAGCGATGAGGAGCTGTGGAGGGTGGCTGAGGAGGTGAGTCTCTGTTTGGGTTATGATTGGTGAATTTGCCTGTTCTGTGTTTTCATCATCTACCTCCGTTTTTCTCTCCTTGCCTCTAGGATATCAGGGAAATCAGAGGCAGAAGGATTTAATACTATATAGGTTATTATTTTTATATCTCTGCATCAAGCCTATTTTATATTTGTCTTATATTATCTAAAGCTGTTATTGAATTAGTTTTTTTTTTTTTTTAAAATGAAGATCAGAAAAATGGAACTAATTATAAATTTTCAAATTGAAAGCACAACATAATGGGAGCAAGTATCCATTAGGCACTTAAACATCACACAATGGAAACCGTCCTGTAAGCTAAAGATCTCTGGTTTGATGCCTTTATCACAGGAAATCATCCTTTGTGAATGAGCTTGACTTCAGGACACAATAATATTCAGTAAAATGAATTGTCATGTGTGTCCTCAGGTGGGTCTGAAGACAGTGATCGAGCAGTTTCCAGACAAGCTGGACTTTCAGCTGGAGGACGGAGGAAACGTGTTGAGCAATGGACACAAACAGCTGATGTGTCTTGCACGCTCCATCCTTAGCAAGGCCCGCATCCTGCTGCTGGACGAGCCCTCCGCCTACCTCGACCCCATGTCAGTACCAACACAAACATTACAACCGTTTGTGTGTGTCCATGTGTGCACTAGTTCTGTCACCTCATTCTCCAGCATATCTACTGACGTGACATGACCAGTGAACGTCATGGTGACTAAGGCCTGGTCCTAATGAGGAAATACGTCATTTCTGAGCTCCTGGTTAGGTTAGTAAGGTTAGTGTTAGGCATGAATTGGCCATGGGTAAGATTAGGAATAAGTTTTTGGTTAGGCTGTCCACAATGAATGGAAGTCGATGCAAAATCCTAATAAGGATTGCCGCCCAAATCTGGTGTGTGTGTGTGCACTCAACATAGTATTCACCAGCCATAAAGTCTGTTTGAGACACTGGTCAAATCCAATAGTGAAATCGATGTTCTGCACCTTTTAGTGGGATGAAGCTTCCAAACTTTAGAGTTCAGTTTATCTTTGACAATTTGAAATGGGAAATAAGAAAAACTATTTCCAGTTCAAAGAGAGGGAAGACATTTGGATGAGCTTGTTTGTGACCTTTAATAATCTCAATAACATTGTTTTTATATTAAGAAATACTTTATCTATACACCAATATATTAGATTAAAAGCATGCCTCTGTTGTGTTGACAGTTTAATCAGAAATACAGCCAACACATGAACTACTTTTGACATTGTAGACATGAAGAAAAAAAAAAAAAAGTGTCAAGACAGATTCAGCTACATGAGGAATCACTTATACACTGTAGATCTCTTTCATGTCACTAGTGCCATCAGATAGAATTAGGTCATTTTAATCTGAAACACATTGTCATCCTGTCTCTATGATATTTGACCTCCCTGTGTCTCACACTGTACAGAAAAGCACACTGAGGAAGAGCCAAATATCACAGAGACAGGATGACAACGTGTTTGTAGCTCTACTCTCAGATTAAAATGCTCTGATTCAATCTGAAGACTAGTCACATGAAAGAGTTCTACAGATTTGACCCATAGTGAGAGGCAGAGGAAGCTTTGATTCATAAGGAATCATCTTTTTACTGCACACCAAAGCCCCTGAAAGTGATCGAGGATTTGTTGTGTATTTGTGTGTTATTTCCTTTGTGTTTGTAGCATCCTGTGAAGTGATATCGCAGTGAGCATCAGACATCCACATCAAGCATGTGCAGTGTTCCTGTCACTACATGTGGTGGCAATCTTAGTGCTTACAGTACCTCTGAACCTCTGTATGTGTAACCATACGTGCAGGGGGGGGGTCATGATAGTAAATGAAGCCTGCAATGAGCAATCAAGTTTAACCTGAGGCCAGCACTGCCTGCTCTTTCATGTCGACTAAGATAATGTGTGTTAGCAGTGGAGAGAGACGGCCTTTGGTAATGACGATGGAGATGTTGACGATTGTGTGTCTGTGTGTGTTTGAGCAGAACATTACAGGTCCTGAGGAAGACGCTGAGGCAGGCGTTCTCAGGCTGCACCGTCATCCTATCGGAGCACAGAGTAGAGCCGCTGCTCGAATGCCAATCATTCCTGGTGAGTTTTGGAATAAATCAAGTCTCTGTTAACGTTAAACAACTTGTTCAACGAAAGTTTTCATGATCATTGTAGCGCCCAGTGTGAGCTGAAGAGACGGTCAGCCTGCTTTGCCTTGCTATGATGAACCTTTTTAAATACTAGTATGTTTTGTTTGAAAACGTATTAACTCTACTACGGATACTGTGAAAACTCTGGTGCTGAATTTAAGTGTGGACGGGCAGAGACATTCGTCGGGCTCGTCAGACTTCAATCACATGTTACGAGTGTAGAACACAACATCGATAATCTGTTACAAGCCTTGCTGACCCTGTTGTCTTTGCTAACAGCTGTTGTGCAGTTAAATTCTGCTCTTACTTTTGGAATTTCATCTTCTTGATGGTAGCCAAGCTCTTTCTGCAGCTCACAACCAAAAGCTTCCTGTTTACAATGGCACGTGCTCACAATTTTCAAATGAAGACATAGTATGTAGCCTTTAGCCCAATTCATGCTTTTGCGATGAAGCTATGCCTTAGCGTACGCAGAGCCGAGGCCACGCAGACCAGACAAGAGCTGTGATTGGTCCGCTTGGTAGCGTCGCATCTCCGGCAGACTCGCTGCTATTTTTGAACTGAGTTGAAAGGATCGAACACGGACAACGTCTTTTTATTTCTTTTGTTGCAGTTCTTAAAAAAAAAAATCGCTCTTCAACATCTATCAGCTCCAACTCCAACACATTCGCTTAGTAACACTCATCATTGTTTTGAAGTAAACAGAGACACCAGAGAATTTGTAAATTAGCGGACCAGAAACCAGAAGACACCCAACACCAGCATAGAAGCTCTGCGCCCCCTAGCTTTTTGGTGGTATAATTGCAGCGCGACTCACACACACCTACACACAACTATGAATGCTCAGCCCTGTGCTTAGGCTACGTGCGCACCTACGGCGTAGCTACGATGCAGAAGCATGAATCAGCCTATAGGAGTCGCTGTAGCATAGGTGGATAATGTGCATACTGTAGATATATAGTGTAGATCCACACTGTAGATGGATACAATAGATATTGTAGAGCTGTGGCTGAAGTTGAATTTTTGTGAAATAAATGTCAGTAGCACAGCATCCACAAAGTCTTGTTTTTCCTACATTAAGCTTTGACATTCAACTAAGTTTTACTCCATGTTTTGGTTCTGGCCTGGAGAGCAGTGAAAACACAGAATGAGAACAGCAGATGAACATTTAACCCAATTGTCCTTTCATCTGTCCGTCCAGATGATCGAGGGCAGCTCCATGAAAACCTACGACTCCCTCCAGAAACTTCTGAACGAGACGAGCCACCTGAAACAGGCCATGAGCCCTGCCGACCGGCTACGCCTCTTCCCAACGCTTCACCGCCTCAACTCCAGCAAGAGGGCGGCGCCGCAGACCGCCAAGATCTCGTCCCTGCCGGAGGAAGCTGAGGACGAGGTCCAGGACACGCGTCTCTAACCGGCCAGACACACAAATACACACAATGGCATGAACATAAATTAGTTTGATCCAGTGTTTTGATCCAGTTGAGTCGAATCAACAAATGGTTAAAATTTGTTTATTCCCCAAAAGCTGGAAAACACTGATACATACTCATGATGGGAAAAAGTACCCAGATAGTAGCTCAATTTATTTAGAGTGAAATAAAAAATGTAATGTCTAGAAGAATTGATGAAAGTCCAATTCTGTCCACGGTCGATCAAACAGACCATGGATGAAATTAACTAATTTATATAAATGAACTTAAATACTACTGTCACAGAATGAGGGTAATTTATTGACATAATTCTACATTGATACAAGTGGTAGAAGAGATTTTTTGCACACAAATATAATTAGTCTGAATGTGTGTATGGGAACAACTGTGTGTATAAATCTGAAATTCTCCCTGAATATGAATCAGGTCTATTACAGATTACAGAAATAAAACTTTTGACAGAAGTTTCTAATAGCTCTGTGCTATGGGTTGACTGTTGATCAACATGATACAACAGCAGTATAAAAACAAGGTGGTATGACAGCTGGTATAGAAGCTGTTGGTGTAAGTCTGCCACTAAATGAGAAACATAAACCAGCTTGTGTATGTGCTGCAGGGAGAGGATTTTAATCACCAACGCATGGATAAAGATAAAATCCTCCATGTAAAAGAGAGCTCCAGGGGAAAAACTAAATGGCTATCAGTTGTGTAGAAATTGTTCAATAAGCCCATAATAACACATTACAAATGTGTGGCCTCAGTCTGACTAATTGGACACTTTGTTGTAGAACTAGCTCGAGGGCTTTGCAGGTTTCAGTCAAACAGGTGCCTTCAGGTGGAGGACAGTATGTAGGACTCCCCCCACACTAACATCATTCTCTAATGTTCAGTCTGGGGCCAAAACATGATGTACTTTGAAAAGGCATCAACTGCATCACAGGTTTTCTTTTGCATTATTGTTTCAAAACCATTTTCATTGGTTTGAACTTTCTAAGAAACCAATTTCTTTCATTCTCTGGAAACGGACCTGACACAAGAGAAGCCTCGGTAGAAGCCTGGTGTGATCAGATCTTAGCTTCTCTCCAATGTACAATTACATGAGAAAACTCATACGCACCAAATCCAACCAGCTTCATGTAGCTAACAGGAAATAAATATATTTATTGGTAGCCAGTTCAATTTTGGCCTTTATCCACATGAGTGATTTGCTGCTTTAATTCCTCTTCGCACCGCAGATACGCTTCCATTGTTACCCTGTGTGCGTTCAAAATAACCCAACAACACAGCTTTTTACCAAACTTGGTGGGGATATTTCTTTGGAGGGTATATCTGAATGATAACGTTTTGGAGATGATTTGGGATTTTAAGTCGAGATCAACAAATTTGGTCTGAAACGAGCATTTTTCAAGATATTTCTGCAATATTTGATTGGATTAAAGCTGAGTGAGAATGAGACTTGTGCCGTGGCTTCATGTGTATTGTCTGAATATTATTAATTACAATACTCAGCTCGGTATCTTTGATCAGTCTGACCCCACAGTAACTTCACTGCTATCAACACACACACAGTGACGCTGTTGGCTGACGCGTGATGACTCAGAAACCCTTATTTTTCTATCTGTATGCACTTTAGAGACACCGAGGTACTCATCAGCTTTCAACAGTCAAATGATTCAATGTTGTTTAACTCCATCAAGTGTAAATGTCAAATTATTTCCTTTGATAACAAATGATGCTTGTTACTTTAATCGTTCTGCCTCTTTAAGTTGATGAATTAGGGGGAAGCCAGTAATTCATCCAGAATTCAAAATGCAATAAAGTATTTTTTCTTTTCAGAGCCATTGCTGTACAAACAAAACATTTTTCAGTTTTTATGATTTTTTTTTTTCCTGTTGTATCTGATGCTTCCCTCTGAAACTGGAAACCGTTCGACTCCTGCATCATTGTATTTTCTTCTTTGGTTGAGGGAAGACAGTGTTGCTCCTTTCATACTGAATAATAGTTTTGTATTGCAGTGATGCAGAAAATGAAGGTACCGCGGAGAAATGCCTTGATATGTTAACTGTGACATTTAAGAAATTTTTTTACAGTGTAAATTAAGAACAAAGCTGTTTCTTACACAGGAAAAGGACAAAGATGTCCAAAAAATGTATAAATATATTTGTTCAATCAACTATATTTCCAGTAAAACTATAGATTTTGAGAATTTGACTTGTGTTTGTCATTTTTTCAATCACTTTGAGGGGAAATCGGTTGAATTTCTGTGTCTAGTTAACGAGGTGGATGTGACGTGTAGATTGACTTTTTAGTTTGGTCCATGTCCCATCCACTAACACAAGAGTATGACCTATACTGCAGCCAGCCACCAGGGGGCAATCAGAAGCTTTGGCTTCACTTCAGTGGTCACGTCTTCCATGTGTATATAGTCGGTGGTATGCGTGCCTTTATTTGTAATATCTACCTACCTAGTGTCTCCCATAATGCATTGCAGTCACAACAGATTACAACAGTATACGAAGTCCTTACTACAAACATCCATTTACCCAATGTTCCTTTATTTGAATGTTTCCAGCTGTGAGTGGCTCCTTCATTTCCTTGTGAACTGCATCGTGGAATAGTACACACACACACATCTTAAATCTAACTGAAATAAATTTCAACACACATTGTGCTCTAAAGTATATACCTTGTGTGCATGAATAATCAATGTAATAATCAACCCTAATGTAATCTCAATCAACACCTCACCCCTAACCTTAAACAGAACCCCCAAAATCATACTTTGCCTCACTAGGACCAGGCTTTGTTCACCATGAAGAGGACTGGTCCCGACAAGATTAGTGTTTGTAGATGAAAATGTCCCAAAGACGTACCAAAATCAGGCAGACACACACACACACACACACACACACACACACACACACACACACACACACACACACACACACACACACACACACACACACACACACACACACACACACACACACACACACACACACACACACACACACACACACACACACACACACACACGTTCCTGTGTGTACCACTCTGCATCCTCAAAACTAGCTTGGATTACAGCTAACGTTTGCACGAGGGTATTTTCTCCTTCACGTCACCTCACAGCTGAATGCAGAACAGAATTCTAACCTGAATAACAAACAGTAATAAAACCACAGAAAAGCCGAGCATTCGAGCGATGATACGTTTGGGTGTAAAAACAGCTTTTCATTAACAGGGACTAAGAACTATGGAGTCCCAAGAGGCACCAAAGATCCGGATTTTGTACAGACGATAAATGTCTTCATTTGTGGGCTCTGTGGAGTCCTGTGTTTTAATAATGGAAAAAGAACAGAATAAGTCCGATGGGGATTTTTAACAATGCCGTTTTAATGTTTGTGCTTGAAAGACAATTCTTTAAACCTCAAACAGCTGTCGAACAGATCCAAATCATAGGTGGACTAAAATCTCTCCTGTACATATATATAGCTATTTATATATAAACAATGTCCGCTTAAAATAAAACTAGTCTTTAAAAATAAACGCATACGAAGAAGAACACAGTGGTAATGGAAGGCAGAAGAGAGTGAATTACAGTGTAGGGCTCAGCTGGGGTTAAATTGAACGTGACTCAGGGGAAGTGATGGGCATTTAAAATATTTATTATGGCTTACAGTTGACAGAGGACATCCTGTGTTTATACAGTTCTATTACTTATTGCCACATCCCCTTCACTTTGAAACAAGTAAAGGATTCAGAACCAAACTCATCTTACAAACACTATGTACAAGTTAGTTAGTTTTTTTTCCAGCAGTTTTACTTTAAGGTTTCTGTCACTGTACAAGCGTCATACCACATACACCAATCTATAGAGCATTTAAACATACTAATTCTTATTTACAAATATATTTGGTAAAACCCTGATTAATTTCAACAGTATTTAAACCAACCTTGCAACTATTTAAAGATAAAACACTTGAATATCTCAAAATACTTAATAGCAAAAAAAACAACAAAAGAAAGAAAAAAAAAACTGCTCGTCTCTTCCTTTGATCCAAAGACCCTTCTCTTTTAAAAGTAACACCTATAAATACGTTCACTTACTCTTCAGTGGCCTTAAAACAGAGAAGTACAGTATTTCACTTTAAGTTCACAAAAATACTGTGCCACGACTGTTCTGAGGCAGTGTCCACCAGCCAAATCCTTACGCTGTTACTGAATACTCGCCCATAATAGGTTGATACACTGGAATAAGGCAACAGTAAAGTAACCTGCTGCATTACCTTCTGTTGTTTATTTCGCCCCCACGTAAATTCTTACCAAACCCTCGGACGATCAAATACTTCAAATACTGTAATAGAATAAAACTATGGTCCCCAAGTACACAACTGTAGTACAGTGTAACAAGTACAGCTAACAAGTACAAATACTAAAAGTCAAAAGTCGTCAGGTACCTAGTCTTTAGATCATGGAGGGAGGTTCACAGCGGAATCATGGGTAGGGAAGGAGGGAGGAGTGTCTACTTGTTGTTTTCATGCAGGTCTCTGTGGAGGATCCAGATGTCCTCGTGTGATCGGTTGTTGTCGTTGATGTTGTTGCGGTAGAAGTTGTTGTTGCTGCTGCTGCTGTCGGGTGAAACCTGCTTTGTTCTGCTGCTGCTGCTGCTGTTGGTTGTTCTGCTGCGGCTGGGAGGCGTCTGGGTTCGGATGGGGCTGCTGTTGCTGCTGCCGCTGTTATTATTGCTGCTGGTGGACGCTCGTGCCTGCTGCCCCCTGCTGCTGGGGACGGGGAGCTGCGATTTGGCGCGGGGGCCTGAGCGCCGGTCGCTGCTCTGGACGGGTGCCTGGCTGGAGCTGTGGCCGGACTGCAGGAGGAAATGGAGAGTTTGGTGAGTTCCAGCTATTTCTGTCAGTCAGTGTTTGTCTCAGGTAAATCCATTTATACAACATTGTTAGCCTATCCTATGAATATGGGCAACACAATTTTTATTTTATTATTATTTTCAAGCTTATAACATTTTGATGAAGTTATTGTATTGCCTTTGTACTTTTACTCTGAAATATAGCTTTTTGTATTGATAATTACTTCAAGATGTTGATCATCCTGAGTGGGTTGGGTTGTTGACCACTGTTGGTGTGTGTATGTCACACACATACTCAGCCAATTGGTGCGAGTATGTGTGTATCCATATTTTAACATTTGGACAAGACCAAGATCAACTGGCATCGAAATATCTGTGAATTAATGTGGAGTCGGGGTAGAGACGTTATTTTTTCATTGCAACTAAACATTATAAGAAATGTATTTGACTTGTACTTGTACTTTTTTCAGTTTGGTCCCTGTCCACTCTGCCGACATGGAGAAGGTGGAGTCTATGACCTATCCTGTAGCCAGCCACTAGGGGGCGATTAAGACACTTTGGTTTCACTTTTGAGGAGCAGTCACGTCCTCCATCTTTGTTTTCAGTCAAAATGCTACACTGCGTTTGTCTTCCAGGAAAGAGACAAACTTGACAACGTCTCAGAGTCAAAGTTGTTCAACAATATGCAAATAATTCATAGTTTCAACTGACAATATTTTACAAGCTGAGTCCAACATCAAAACAATGAGCTAAAAGAGGCTTAAAGCTCCTTTCAGCTACTGTTTATTAAGCAATGACACATTGTACAACAGAACAGTCCAAACTACAAACACTGCGCAATTATGTGTGAGGTCATGGCAAACAAACTGGAGACACATGATTTAAAGTTGTACAAAACAATCACACATGCTTTTAAGATGTCATCCGCTGAGTCAGGTCCCTCACTAGAGTAAATATATAAGGATAAACAGGATAAATACAGGGTGGGTTTTTTTAATAGAACAAAAAGAACCCAAAGAAAAGAACTGAAATGCAGTACATTTGTTTAATAGCTAAACAAATTACCTTTAATTAAATGTGAACTTTTTGATTGGGTTAGGGTTTTGTGTTTTCAGTGAAGTTTTAAGTGTCGGAATATTGGTGTATGGTCATATCCCCCCCCCCTCCCCTTACCGTCTGCGGTTGCTGCTGGACGGCTGTTTCCTGTTCGGCCTTGTGGGGGGATGACACCTCACTGGGAAAGCTGGAGAACAGGATCAGGTCGTCTTTGGCCTGAGAGATGAACAGAGCGAGTGTTAAGCAGCAGGTAAAACCTGGACTGAAGATGAAGAGTCTGGCTGTATTCGGAGTTTTCTGTTGGTTTACACACGGAGAGGACTGGAGTTACATGACGTCAATTACAGAGTGAGGATGAGCTGTCTCCAGTGTCAGGGTCATGCAGCTGAAGGTCTGAGATCAGGGGATTCGATTTGAATGTCTGACTTCGTGTGAAACATCTCTCAGACCTGTTTTTCTTCTGCTGTGCTCAGTGGGGCTACCTTTCACTGAAGAGTGTTAACCTTTTCAAATATATATCAATGTCATGATGTAGACTGTGTATGCATTGGACAGTTTACAACTCTAGGTGGCGTTATGAGCCATGTTCAACCCATGAATGTAGATTTTCTTTTCTTCAAAATAAATTAAATAATAAATGTGATATTAAAACCAGCATTACTGTGTTTCATCGAAGAATAGCCGTATAATTTAGTTGAGGTCAAAAACATTGAAGTGTGCAGTCTGTCTTCAAAGGTTGATTCTTATACCGATTGTTTAGAGACAAAACTACAAAGATTACATTTTGGGGTTAAAAGGATCAAAAAACGGTCTAAAAATCAGTGTTTTTTTAAACCAGAACTTAGGATAAATAGATGTGATGACAGCATTTTGCTCATGCTAGGACACAAACTCAGACTGAAGACTCAGACAAACAAATAAGTCTGATCCTCATCTCAAACAGCACAGGAGCTAGTTCAAGGCCAATGTCATTCCCATGCAAGTGTAAAGCGACACACGCGCTCTAAATGTGAAAGGATGACAGCAATGAGTCAAAACAGGTCAGTCTGAACTATATGGTCTGTCTGAATTCGAGAGAATATTGTAAAATCTGTATCTTTATAAAATGTGCTATGTTATTATACGGAGTAAACACAACCTCAACTTATCATTAGGATCTTTTAAATTGATATTACAAACATTCACATCCAGCAGAGCAACATTGGTATTATTTGGAATCATGTCCAGCAATTCAGTGATCTTTTCTCTGCAGTGACGTCGGAGTAGTTGTGGTCAGCAGAGATAAACAACGAGCTGAGACTCACTCTGAGGCTCCGAGGGGAGCTGCAGGTCAACTGACTGCTGTAGCTCCTCAATTATTAGATCTTTGACATCAAATCATTACAACTTCACCTCTCTGTCGGGCACTTTAAGAAACCTTTGTTGTTTTAAAATAAAGTGAAACAGTAGAAATTATAGGTAAATAGGATATAGGGACATTCGTTGTATAAATAAAATTAATACAAATAAAAAAGGTTTATAGCTGAATCTAGTACTGTTCATTTTTATCAATAGCAGCATCACAACATGACAACTACAAATATGACGCAGAAATGTGTGTAGTCTGGTTTGAATACATGTGGTGTGTGTGTGTGTGCTCTTGTACAGCTGTCTTTGTGAGGACCAGTTTGATTCTACAACCTACGGAGTGAGGACCTTTTGACCGGTCCTCACTTTGTGCCCCCCCCTTTAATGGACTGTTTGGGGGTAAAGACTTGGTGTTAGGGTCAGAATTAGGTTCAGGTTAGGTTTAGGGTTCGGCATTTAGTTTGGATGGTTAGGGTAAGGGGCTAGGGAATGTATTATGCCAATGTCCTCACTAAGATAGCTGTACAAACGTGTGTGTGTGCGTGCGTGTACCTTGCTGATGTCTGGCTCGGACTTGCTGGAGCACATGGTCTGCAGCTCTCTGATCAAATCAGTCTCATCATCAGAGAAGACAGGCAGACCGACAGGTTCCCTGAAAACACACACACACTCTATCACATTATATTTGATCACAGTTATTTGATCACACTTCATTAGATAATGCTCATTAAAACAGTATGTTTGTTTATTCTGTTTGTTTATTTGACTGGAACAGACTCACACGTTTGATTGGCCAGACAAGTCTGCCCTCTGCTGGCTTACTTATTGTGTTACACTCCGACCACTACCACAGTTCCTACTGCTGCTGCTGCATTATATCAGAATACATAAACAAAATACAAACCTCTGGACTTTGCCGTTGGCGATGAAGCTGACGTCAGTGTTGGACAGTGACCCTGCAATCAAAAGAAATAAACAGCTTTAATTTATTTGATTGCATTACAATGTGGTCATTTGGAAGAGGCCATCGCTAAGACAAAGTTATCTAAGTGTTTTCAGTGGCATCATCATTCTTTATTAATATCAGAGTCCTGTATTGTTCCACAGGTGTTACAGTAGGCAGCCACAGATTATGTAGTAGAGCTTGTATTAGGGAACAGAGTACACTTGGCAAGTACTTTCTATACCTATATAGTATATTTAAAAGCAAGTTCTTACTTTCATTAAAATAGAAAAGTTAACGCGGTACTTTTACTTGAGTCCTTTTTTTAAATCCATTTATTTTACTTTTACTTAAGTTAAATGTTTAAGTACTTCCCTCACCACTGGATCTACTTATTTAAGGTTTAATTTAAACCTGCATTACGAGAAGTTATCATTGTTACAAAAAGCTTCTTTACCTCCTAAGGCCTTTCTCATGATTATTATTATCATTATTCTGTCTTCACTGTTAATGCTGCACTTTTGTTATGGTGTTGGTGGAATGACTTCAGTTTGTGTATCAGAACATTTCAGCACATTTTAATATACCATGATAGTTCATGTCCCTATAATTGTGATAGAACATTTTCACTGTTTCATCTCTGTCCATTACTGGTTTGATCTTCAATGTATTTTATAAGCTTCTAAGTCAAGCAAGACGTGATGTCATTTTTAAAGTCACAAGTATTATCTGTCAGATAAATGAAGTAGTCTGATGTAGTGGAGTAGAAGTAGAAAGTAGAATAATATGAAGATTCAAGGTGCAAATACTTGTACCTAATAATAATAATAATACAGTATTTGAGATCCTAACCCCTGAGCCTTGACGCAGCTTGTTATCACTGCAGGCGGAGCCGCCATCTTACCCTCTCTGAAGGAACCGCCACAGCTCCAGTTTAAGGCGGGGCCTCCCTTCTTGCGTGGGCTGGTGTTGGATCGTCTCAACTTGCTGCCGTCCCGTCCCTTTCTGCCTCCTCCACCACCGCTTCCTTTAAAGGAGCCGATGGTGGACAGAGGGAGGGTCCCACCCCGAAACTCCAGCAGGTATCTGTCAATTTCTGAGGAAGATGAAGGAAAGAAATGTACATCACTATCTTTTCCCCCCAGTCAGCTCTCTCTTTTGTGTTAATGAACACGTGAATGAACGTCTCCACACCCACCGTGTCGAGGCAGAGGGCAACCCAGGAGAACAGCTTTGTTGACCACGATGCTAAGAGCGGCTTTCACCACTGCCTGCTGCCCAGCAGTCAGCCCACAGTTGCTAGGAGACGGTCGCTGCGACACTGGTGAGGAAGAGGAGGTAGTGGTGGAGGAGGCGGAGGAACGCTTGGCTGTTACCCGGGAGATGATGGCTTCTTCCACGCGGGGGACGACCACGGCATTCCAGAGCCGAGCCAGCCACCTATAAACACACAGACACACTTGCAGTCAGACTTACACACAGTGTCCTGAGTGGTTCTCACTCGACACAGGTTGTGCTACACTGCATTCAATGTCATAGAGAAACACATTATTCTTAGATGGTGAGCTGAGCTGTCACATAAGATGAATAACCTGAAATTAATATTATTACATTTTTGTAGCAGTTTGTTACCAAGTGAAACCAGCCACAAACTGTTGCTCCTGTAAAATGAGGTGACTGTTTTGTGTTGTCAACTTGTGTTCTCTGTTCTGTCTAAATTAACAATTACAAGTTGGAGGCTGAACAGTTTTTCCACAGAGTCGCTCATAATTCCAGTTTAAACAACATGACATGAATGTGCTTGAAAGGGATAGTTCACTTATTTGTGCTTTATTTTACCCATTGAAGTTTAATGTGTGTCCAAATGCTCTCTTATATCTCAAGATAACATAATGTTTGACTATAAGGACCAGATAAATATTCACTGTGATAAGATCAGGGCATCATAAAGTAAATCTGAAACCCTGATATCAGAACATGTTTTCCTTTGGATTTGATATAAGCCAACACTGCAGAATTATATATCACAAGGACTGATTTAGGACAATCAGCCCACATATACACACAAATAAACACACACCTGACGACTGCCTGTGTGTTGTTAGGGACCACAGGGCAGGACAGGAAGAGCTGCGGGCCCAGCAAAGCCTCATGGGTCCCCAGGCGGGACAGACAGGCGTTGAGCTGCTGCCAAACCTGGCTCACCCACAGGACCGAGCGCTCCATGACACCGTCCGGTGTCCAAACACCAGTCCCCATCTAGGGGAGAGACGGAGACTTAAATGTTTTGCTTTTAGATTTTATCCTGAGGCTGCAACACTTCACTGAAGGGAAACAGTGAGAGAACAAAAGAGGAGGAACACTGTGGACGTGCTCGACAGTCGGAGTAATTAAACCTCGTCTGCCTGACGACTTGAAAGCAAACAGTTTGTTACGTATTCTGAGAAACTCTCTTGCCAATGATGCCAATGCTCCATCTCAGAGTTAAAGCACTCATTGGAAATACTGACTCAAACAGAGATGACTATTTCAGGCTCCATTCAGCAAATCATTATCTTTTATTCTGTTATTTTTTATGTTAATTTTCTATCTAAGAGATTTAAGACCTAATAGAGAAAAACATTGTTATTATCTCACAGATTCACAATTCAAAATGATTTTCTTGGCATTTATCAGCATTGAACACAATATGCATCACAAACAATGTAGCCAATTGCCTATAAAACTTGGGACTGACCTTCTGGAGCAGCTTCCTGCGAAGGTGCCTTCCCAGCAGGCCGTGCATCGGCTCCTGGTCCCAGCGAAGAGTCACCCAGCGGAAATGCTGCTGGAGGCGGAGCTCGGACCCCTGCAGCCGTGGCTTCGACAACGTGGCAATCAAGAAACTGTCTTCACAGAAATGGTGGGGACCTGAACGAGGACAAATATTGTAAAACTGGTTTTGGCCTTTGGCTGCATAACATGAGATTTTTTATATAATCAGTGAGAGGACAAAGACCAACCTTGTATATTTAGCAAATTATTTCTTTGGTTCTCCTGCTTCATTTTACAGCAAATATGATTTGAAATTTTACTGTGAAGCATTAAAATCACTATTCTTGTGGAAACTGCCTTCACATGACAATCCTTATCTTAGAGGACAGTATACTGAATTATAACTTTTGTAGAATATGGTAACATGAATGATGCATAAAGCCTCAGATTCAAACTGAGCAAAGCACTTTAGGATCCACATATCACTGCATCAGTGTAGCTATGTATCTTTGGCACAAAAGATCCCACTAAAGGTCTTATGTTCCCTGTTTTATAATATACCTACATTTCTACCAATGTATGTGCCTCTAACTTTGGTTTGAATGTGGTTCTTCTCATTCTGAGCAAAAAGAAAGCTAAACAGCAACCTTATTATAAAGGATCTGTGCTTACCTCTAATAAAGATCAGCTGTATTTCTCTATCTCTCCTCAGGTGAAATATATTTTTTCCTCTACAAATCATTAAGTTGTTCAGATAGACAATCTTAAAACTGCTACTACAGAGTTTCTGCTGATCATGAAAAGCCTTAAAACCATTGAAGATTGTTATCGGAGATTTCATTGACAGAAGATTGACATATTTACCTCTTGCCTGCTATTGGCCAGCAAGAGGTGGTTAGAAAATCTTTTTGTCTGATGGAACATGTTACACACCAACAGTGGGGCCGTTGCCACAGTAGATTGTGCTGCAGGAGTCGGAAACTGCTATTGTCTACCACTTATCCAGGTCCAGGCATCATTCATTGAGAGCGGAATTAATTCAATCTTTGGCAGTAACGAGGGTGCACATGCACAAAGGTCACGCTCACGTGCAACAGAAGTGACCGGGACACAGACCAAAAGAGTGAAAGATAAGTTCTTGCATAAGAGAAAGGATTCCATAGTTTTCCACAACTGCAGCTGAAACTACGTCTGCGAGGACGGTAAAAACGTTAGGGATCATAGTATGTGGTACCACGACAAACACCAAGTTAGTGATCTCTTATGATAATATGAGTGTAAAATTTATGATCATTATGAAACTGTGGTGGGACTTATTAGAACATGGCAGACCACCATAGTCTAGATAACTATGATAACTAATTGGAAACATTGAGACCTTGAATAAATCATTTAAGAAAAAAGTATTGTTATATGCTGCTGGTAAGTACATCATACTTTAAGCAATTTGACTCTGATTTAAACTTCATTTCATGCATCCTGCTGAAAAAGTTTTTGAACATTTCTGACTTTTGTGCCCGTTAGTGACTGGTGCCGAAAGCCACTGTCACCAATTCTCCCTGGCACTGTCGAATATTCATACAACACAATATTGAGGTTATGATTACACACACACACACACACACACACACACACACACACACACACACACACACACACACACACACACACACACACACACACACACACACACACACACACACACACACACACACACACACACACACACACACACACACACACACTTTGATCTGCATCTGTATCAGGCCCAGGCTGGAGTCGTACCAGTGTTCAGGAGCAGCGGTGCAGCAGAGCCCCTGTTGTCCAGACTGTGGCAGAGGTCTCCCAGCAGCCCTGTAAGGGATGAAGCCTTCTCCAGCCCCTCGAGGAGCACGACCACACAGCGACCAGCGTGACCAGGTGGAAGCCCCGCCCCCAAACCCACTGCCGGCACGAGGAAACCTGACACAGTTAGAGGAGAGGGAGGTATGAGAGATTTTAATTTAGACTTTGGTCATGCTGTTAC
Organism: Hippoglossus hippoglossus; assembly: GCF_009819705.1. Lineage (NCBI taxonomy): Eukaryota > Metazoa > Chordata > Actinopteri > Pleuronectiformes > Pleuronectidae > Hippoglossus > Hippoglossus hippoglossus. The sequence continues at coordinate 24,710,532 of NC_047156.1, read as the reverse complement.
AGCTGTGGATATACAGGAAGCTGTTTACCAATAAGAGTGATAGTGATGGTTAAATATTCCTTTAAATCCCCTGAACACAGAATCTCTAATCAAAAGTTTACTTTAACTGACATTGTTACGATCACCATTTTGTCAGAAATTTTAAAATTGCATCATTAACAAATATGTTCTGTATTCTCCCCAAATGTCCTTGTTGGCCACTCTAGAAAGCTGCTATCTCTGCATTTGTGGGACGTCTGTACCACTTGAGTGAGTTTTCTCCTCCACAGGTTTCAGCACCAGACTGTCACCACAACATCTGGACATGTTGCTGTTTCGGGAAAATAGACTGAGTTAGACCTAGCATTTTTATGATGAGCGCTGTGATTGTAAACTGAACATGCAGCAGTTCCCTCTCATGTGCACTCGAGGAACAATTAGAGCAGATGTTACATTGAGGATGGTAAAAACTTTATGGATGTTTTTTCCAACACTGTTTTGTCTGGTTAACTTTACATGATTAAAAAAAGACAGTAGCTGTCTGAGTACCTTTCTTATATTATGTTGTTTAGTATTGTTAGCTGCCTTTGACAAACACCATTCCCATGAAGTGTTACCATCCTAAATGTCACAGCTCAACAGAAAAGGGTAGCTCAGACCCGACGTCATGACTTTCTATAATTCACTCTTTGTACCTGCTTGTGTGGATTAGATGTGGGTCGACTACTGTCAGTAGTGTTTTCTATAGGGTCTTAAAAGTGTACAGCATTAAGCATTACTATATATGACTCTAGATGGACAGTTTGCAAAAGCTGTTGATAATTGTACTGTACAACATGTCATATCATTTGACTTTCACTGGTTATACATCCTAACATGTGGACAATGTAAATAGAACCATTGTCAAACAAGATTTATTATTAAATATCCTAAATCAAACTTGGAATTTAACGTAAATTTATCATCTGAGTCATTTCAGTACAGATGAAATTATTCACATGATCAAGTACTTTTGCATTCCTTTTAAATGTCATGACATTTAAAAACCACATTGTGTTTGCATACTGTAGAATCTCGGTGGAGTTTTCATGCCGACTCCTCCAGTAAAATTATTTTCATTATCGATGAAACTACTGGTTATTTTCTGCATTAATCAATATATCAAGAAAATGTCAACAATTAATCATTTCAGCTCTAAATGATGGTGTGCAAAAATTAACACAACTGAAAAGTCACATTGCTGCTGTTGCTGTGTGAAACCTGTAAATGCACTGCATGTGCAGTGTGTGTGTGTTATTACCACAGGTGATGAAAGCCTCCAGCAGCTGCTCTTTGGTCAGGCTTTCCTCCACCTCCACCCTCACCACGTCACAGCCGAGCCCCCCTGTCTCCTGCTTGGACTGGAAGACGGAAACAGAGAGGGGAGGGGAGGGTGGCGATGAGTGACGAGAGAGAGGCGAGGAGGGAGCGCGTTGTCATGGAAACAAAAGGAAATTTACTACTACTACTATGCGCAGAGAAAAATGGAGCAAGAGGAGAATTTGAATGAGCACAAAGGGCTTTTTTTTTTAATCACCAGCTAAGATCCAGCTGCTGATACAGTTTCTTATACTGTCACACAACAGTCACTTTATTAGGTACCCCTGGCTACAACTCATGCAGTATAATACAACAGTCCTGACATACATTTCTCTTTAAGAAGGATATCATGTTTTCTATATATAACGTTTCAACTGTATGTTCTTTTTGCAAGCTGCTGTTATACTGTACTGTGTAGGTTTTGTTACTCCATTCAAATCAATGAAGGTAGGCTGAACAGCAGACACGTGTCTTTACACAATGTAAAACAAGTAAACATCATGCAGCCTCTGAATTGATCATATTTTTGGGTCATTACTGGTTTCTACCACACCCCACATGTATTTTTAACATTTCATTTATATATTTTGTACTTGTACCATAGTAACACCTCAGACTAAGCACTGCAGTGAATCCATCGGCCTTTCATGAAAACACAACCACATCTACATCTGACAGTTTGTCAGGGTAAATGATGAAAGTGAAAATGTGTCGGGATGTGTTATTGGTTCATCACGTCTCCTGTGCTCCTCCCTGAGCTGTGGATACACTGTGCTGTAGCAGGACTGGACCAGTGGCTGACCTGCACCATGTTTCATCAGAGTGTGGTGATATTCAAAAAATTGTGCTTTGCTTTTTGCATGAAATTTCAGATCACACTGAGCAACAGCTCCAGATTCACTTCTGTCTAAAGGAGGGGGTCTATTTGCTTCTGAAATTGGGACGTCCATGTTGGATGTTCTTGGAAACACCTTCCAGAAATCAGCTTCTATAAATACTACAATGCGAGGTGAGAAAGGGGCTTAATGCAACTTGAGCTGTTTGGAGACATTTAGAGAAATATCCTTCTGCAGGACAGACAGAGGCAGCGTCAGCCCTGTGAGTCTGAGTCTGTTTAACAAAAGCTTCTGATAGTAACTTCCACCACATTCAGCTGACATGCATCTTTTTCTCTCATTTGCATCAGGGATGAATTATTCCCTTTAAAAGCTTGTGGATCAGTGTTTGTGGGACGCACCTTGATGCAGTGAGCCACCAGCCGGGCGACGTACTCCTGACAGCTGCCCTCCAGCCCGTGAAAGATGAGGTTTCCGTACTGTTCCACCTGGATACAGGAAGAGACACGGGTGGATGAATGCATGTGTTAATAGTTAGAATAAACAATGATAATGAAAAGCTCTAACTTCTTCAAACGTAATGAGCTGCTGTATTTGGAGGATAATTCATTGACTGCTGGTTTCTGGTTCAGCCAGGGTCTTTCTGTGTGGAGTTTGCATGTTCTTCCTGTGTCTGTGGGGGTTCTCCAGGTACTCCAGCTTCCTCCATAGTCCACAGACATACAGACTGAGGTTATAGGTTGACTTCAAATTGTCTGTAGGTGTGAATGTAAAGCTGCTTTCAGACATGCAGTGAGCTCTGGATAATCTCCTGACAATATCCTGAGGGGCTGTATGCGAGAAGGCACATGTCTCCTAAGTTTCTCCGGCCAGCCCGCTAGAAAAAAATCTGGATAATCTCCTGCTTTGTTCTCGCATAGGCTCACTCTGACATTATTCATGATTCACTGCGAAATAATGGGTGTGTTGATGATGTTTTTAACAAATATAAGATTGTACAAGAAGAAAACGCGCCTGTGTTGATGTGCTGGGAACAAAAACATGTGATCTCTGCATCTATGAACATCTATGAACATCTATGAGAGCAGAGTCTCCTGCTGCATATCTGAAAGGCAAACTCCTGAGAAACTCTGCACCTCATGTCTGGACACTTTCTGGTGCTCACGTCAGAAAACAGCTTAAGTGGACCAAATGTTAATGGTTGTTTGTCTCTATGTTGGCCACCTGTCCAGGGTATATAGCCCAGCTCTTGCCCAATGTCAGCTGGGATTGGCTCCAGCTCCACAAAAAACCCTTAAAGGATAAGGAGTATAGTTAATGGATGGTTATGTCGACTATGTAAGAAGAAATAAACCCCGAATTAGATTAATTTAACTGAAAATTGAATGTCTTAACTAGCAGTTGAACAGAGTGATGACATGATTAGCTCATCAATCGGTGAGTTTATAAAAAGAAATCAGCTGCAGGAATAGAAACTTTCCAAACATACATTGTTGTTAAATCTTCACCCGTTTATAGTCTGGCTAATAAAATACTAAGATCACACTAAACCATTTTAAGACATCTTGTTGGCAGCTTCACTAACTTGTCAAGTGCATTTGTCACCTTAAATGGAAATTATAAAATGGAATAAATGGAATAATGGATTCATTAACAACAGGGCAGCTGATGCACAGACTTGCTTTGCTCAGTCGCCTGCCACATATTTTCCAGTGAGATCAGACTCTCACATCAATGTGGATGAAAGCATCATCTTACAGTCATGAAACGTGGGACTGGAGCTCTGCTGGATGAAATTTCAGCTCTGAAAGCTCCGGTTCTGTTCACTGACTTTGTTTGCTTTCATGTTGCTCTTTGTAAATTTTAAATTTGACAAAATCTTTTTCTTGTTTCTCAGCCAGCAGGGGGCAGTGTAGCGGTTAGAAAATAGCACAGTAATCCTTCCCTCTCTGTGTCTCCTTTCATCTGTCTATCACTTCATCTCTCTCTCCCCCTCTTTCTTTTATCATTCTCTTGCTGCAGTCCTCTGGCATCCTCCACGTTTTTTCCAACATCTTACTCATCTAATCCCTCAATCCCTCACACTCCTTTGCTTGTGTGTTTGTATGAATGTGTGTGATTTATACCAGGCGGACGTAATTTTGCAGCAGCGGCAGGGGGAAGAGAGATTCCAGGGCCAATTCATCGAGACTGGACTCAGACAAACCTGTCAAACACACAGACACACAGAGAGATATAAATCCTCAGCTTTACAAGCTGGGTGTCATCAACTATAAGATGTTTCTAAGAAGGACACATACTCAGGTTCAAAGAACATGATATGCAACAGCTGCGAGCACATCCTCAGATGCTTCTTAGCAAACGGCTCAGAACAACAAAGAAAACATAAGCACTACATCGATAGAACAATTAATGAGCAGAGAATGAGCGGTCAGTGAGGTTATTTACACACTTAAAGCTTTATATCAATGAGTCGGATGAATTACAGCGATGAGAGGTTTTACTCTGCGTCCTGAAAACACACACACTTTCTTTTTTTTTTTACTTTTTAACATATTTCCCAGAGTATAATCCGGCATCAGGCATATTCAGGGGGCTGATATATATGATTGTGTGAAATTTGGTGCATCAGGACTGTCAGGCCTTGTCAAGGTAGTTGGTGTTTAATCGCATGGTTCTTTATGGTAGCCTGTCTGAGGGTGTCAAATTACATAGTTCATTTGAGGGAAATTAGAACAGATATGATTGGGGAGACAAAATGCCTGGATTTCATGGGTATAAATATTTTTTTCCCCCTCTATGATACTCAATTTAATTTCTTTTGAGACAACGATTACATGTATTTATTTTGGCTGCTGTATCTCTCGTGCATTGATTTTCATTAAGAGACAGTTAAACAGACACAGGGTGAAGACAATCACTGGCTCATCGCCAACACGGTGACGGTGTTCAGGAGAAGGACAGGCAGGTCGATGTGGACCTCTGAGTCAGGACATCACTCACACACACACACACACACACACACACACACACACACACACACACACACACACACACACACACACACACACACACACACACACACACACACACACACACACACACACACACACACACACGCTGTATGAAAGGTTCTGGGGGAAAATGGTCAGACACAGAGAGAAAATTAGTTTGAGATGAGGGCAGAGGTGAAGAAAGAGAAAGAGAGAAAATGGATTTATGATGGAGTGAAGAGAGGAGGAGGAGAGCGAGATGGAAGTTGGCTCACTCGGATTTTCATGCCGCCAAACTATTGTTTACTCTTTTTTTCTGGCTTACTGAGACAAGAAATAAAGAAATTCAAGGAACAGAGGCAACAACACAGCAGCAGCCGCAGCAGCAGACAGTAAGGAAGATTATTCCAATATCTGAAGAGCGAGACTGAAGGACGCTGAAGGCTGCTGCTGTGACTCATCTATTATCATCAACACAGCGATAAACGTCCAACCTTCCTCTGCTCACACTTATATCTTATTAAATCATGTAAAACTGACTGGCACTCAGTAGAGCGCACATCTCCAACAAGGCCAAAAATTATCGTGTGAATCTGTTTAAAATCCTATTTTTCATCAACAGAATAAATCTGATTTTTTTTTATTCCGAGATCTAAATATTTCATATAATAGATCATTACCTCGGTCAAGGAGGTTATGATTTCACTGCTGTATGTTAGCAGAACTCTGCACGCCCACCTTCACCTGAGACCTGCGCCCATTGGACGGTACTTTCTGTCAATCACTCAGTATCTAAACCCCAATCCATACCGTACTTTATCATCTATTTGACTCTAAATTTACTAAAAGAACATCATGATATATTAAAGAGGACTCGAAACTAGTGATCAAGACCATAAACTCTACATTAAATGTTTACTGATGTTTTAAATTAAGAGAGAAGTAGAGTCGTTTTCTCGTTTTCTTCTGGCTGTTCTGTGTAGGGACTTTCAGAATGTACTGTCTTGGGTATCATCAGATACAACAGTACCTGACCTCAGTCACACGTCCTCGGTACAATGACCCTGGTAACTCAGCTGACCTTCATCTGACTCCATCTCCACTTAAAACACTGAACATTACATAGTCATCTACATGTTTATGGTGATGCCTGAATATACAATGTTAATTTTCCCAGAGGAGAGAGCTGCTCTATGTCACCACTGATAACGTTGTCTTAATTTGATCAATAATGTATTGATTCAGATTTAGCTCAGATTAAGACGGATCAATAATATGTCAAAATACATTTTCTGTATAAACGTCCTGACTTGAATTTTGAAGATGCTGATTAACGACTTCTAAGACTACAAATGCATCCAAACTATGGCCAACAAGTGGCATTTGCTATCGGTGATGGCTTCTCTGATTCTGGTTCAGTTGTCAGTTTTGTACCTTTGAGGCGGACGGTGATGCACTGGCTCAGAGGCTTCCTGACCAGGTCCCAGGGGGATAAAGGCAGCTCCTGACCTGGCAGCCACTCAGTATCTCCTGGAAGAGCAAAGACAGAGACACAGACATGTCAGCATGGTGAGACTTCAGCACATCAACTGTACACACACTTGTTAAACAAAGCAGTGCTGCAGTCCACACGTAAGGTGGGGAACTCATGAACCAGCCCCTTAAACTTTCAGTCCTTTTGAAGACCATAATGTATGAAATATGAGACCTTTGTCAAGTACGACAGATATGAAGGAATATCAGAGTCCCAGAATAGTTTACACGTCCTTATAACTGAGTATAAGGTAAAGTAGCCAGGTGGAGAATTACCCTATATGCCATGTCATCTTACAAACTACAGGCAGAGACAGTATCTACAGCTGTACTGAAGTAGATTCTGACTGGGATCTTGTTTGTGGTTTTATTACAGCGTGCTAATATCTGGATCATTGAGAAAGAGCTACAACACAGAGACATTACAAACTGTGCATGATGCCAAAACATTTCACTTAAAAAGAAAAACTACTCTTAAAGCATGTAAAGTGGTGTTAAATGAACGTTAACATAATTAAGACCGAACTGAACATATTTAAGATCTAATACATAATATTTTTAACATATTTAAGACTTTTTAAGGCCCAAAATGCTGATTATTTACATTTTACAAGACCCCACAGAAACCCTGTATTAATATGGCATTAAACCCGTCTGCCAAATTATAATGTCCTGTCCAAGTCCTCATCTCCTACTTCAGTCTCAACACAGCCAACACTCGAGTCAGAGTCCAAGTCAAGTCACAAGTCCTGATTTTCAGAACTCGAGGCGAGAGTCATGGACTCAACTTGTACAACACTGGTTCAAAGGTCACACACACTTCACAACAAAGAGTATGAAACGCCAAAGGATGCATTCATACAGTATACATATAAAACAAAGTATATACATAAATGATATGCACGCCACCACAAATGATTATTAACCTGCATGTCTGAATGTTTAATGTAGAACAAGTCTGTAACAGTGTTTTTAATCATTTCACTGTCCACATGCTGTCAGAACTATAAATGGACTTATAAATGTTGTCTTTACATGTCTACCGCTGCCACAGCTGCATCTACTGAAGCATGTGGAGATTAAATGCTATAGACATAATATTTACACACACACACACACACACACACACACACACACACACACACACACACACACACACACACACACACACACACACACACACACACACACACACACACACACACACACACACACACACACACACACACACACACACACACACACACACAATAAATCTGCTCCTCAGTAGTATACAAGGCAGCATGACTGCTTCTCTTGTGGGATCTAATTAGAGAAAATGCACATCACATTAGGACATGATGATAATACTGGAAGAGGTGTACTGCAGATTTTAAAAATATTTCACAAACATTTTCTGAAAGAGCAGCTGCTTCTTTGCAATGTCACACCTACAACAGCAAACATATACATCTGAGTCTTTAGTTTGATGTTAACATTTTAACTCTTATTAGCCTCATTAGATAAGAGTTTTTTCTCTGTGGGGACCCTCTGGACTGGGCCACAAAACAATTCATGAATACAAGTAAAAAAAACATTGTTCATAAAATTTGTAGACTAACATGTCCTTCATTTGCTCATTATTTCTGAATGTCTTCAGATCATGATCAGGTTGAAAGAAACAATCAGCTATTGCCTGTCAGTCAAAGTGTTGTACAAAAAAATAATGGCCTCATGGTGATGATCTTAAAAATGTGCAGCTAAACTGGATGATTTACAGGTACAAATGCTTTTGGACAAAATAAACACAGCAGAGATTGGTGTCCAACAAGCAGCATTCACTAAACCCATTCTGACAGAGACAATGTTGCACAGACAAGTTGTATGTGAGACTTGAAGGCTGAGAGCTGAGAAGCTGAAACCTCAATCAGAAGGAGAATTAGTGAAAGAGCCTTGATGCTGCTGCAGAGCTTTTAAAACCAGACCAACTACAATTATTCTGAAGTGTCAGTTCGTCATCACAGAGCAGATGAGTGCAAGACCTCTCCAGTTTGTTTCTGGCCTGTGACGAAAGAGACATAACAAACTGCAGAGTTTGAGACCAGGGAGGAAGTATTGTCTGTAAAGCCAAAGGTGAGTGAGTTGTTCTGGCCAAAAAGTCTGACATCAGACACCTTGCTAGAGAGAAGCTCTTCAAGCCATCACATTAGAGAGGTTAATATGAAAAATGTGTTTATTAACTTAAAAAAAATATATAGTTTCTTTTATAGAAATAGCTTTTGATTTGATCCATGCAGGTCAAATTAAACAAGATGTTATGTTAATCTGGTTGTTTGAACGATGTTACAACTTTAGAATTAAAATGTAAAAAGTAACTGAAAACGTTTTTGACTTTGTCAGCTTTGTTCCGCAGACAGTAACACTGGGGAAATAGAAGAGGCCATTGGCAGCTCAGCTGAGGGTCTGAGGGTCCGGAGAGGCTCAAAGAAACATGACTTCAACCAGCAGTGTCGGAGAGGGGGGGGGCAGTTCTACACACAACAGGACTTTTCATTTTGATGGCTTTTTAAGTGCATCACATCCACTTTACCCGTGGCTCTGCTCATCTCTGCTATCTGCAGTGGTGGTGAAGACAACAACTCCCATAATCTCACGCTGTTTCACAACATCATCTAGGCCTGGTTATTGTTTTGATTGAGAGAGTCGAGCAGCTGAAGTTACACATTGTATGTTTCACTAATTTCACTCTACTGTAACAAGTGCAACATATGAGCAGCAGTAATGCTGCCAGAGGTTGTCGGCAGTTTTCTTACCAGAACCTGTGCCGTGCAGAAACTATTGATTATTTTCATACAAAATGGCAGAAAGTAGTGTAACGTATCTATCATAACAGAAAACAACAAATACTGAGACTGAGAATCTAAAAACAGCGAATATTAGGAATTTTTGCCTGATAAATGATTTAAACATTTAATCCATTTATTGTTCTGCTGTTCTCCCATTAGATCAATTATATTCATTAGCAATTAATCAGCTTGAATATTTTCTTTACTCTTGTGCTGGGACCAGGGACATTTTCTATAAACTTCTCAATTAACTATTTGTTCTCTCACAAAAAATTGACTACATAATCATTTTTTAGATTCATTTCTAGGCCGAGGATGTTAATTTGTTTGAATTGCCATCAGGGGACAATTAAAGTTGTTTTGAATGTTTATTTAACGTAACTATATTTTGGATATGTCGCAAAAAGAAATGACGAACGTAAACAATATCAGGATTGAAGGGGAACGTTTTGAAGCTTAGGGCTGGAATGAAACTTGTATTTAAACAAAACAGAAAGAAAATCAAATGTTGCCTGTAGATAATATGATAACATATGGTATAGTCTGATTTGGTATTGTTAAGTGAGATGCTGGTTTTTGTGTTGATTGTTTCTGTCTGTTGTTCTTGTTATACCTAATCTTTTCAGTACTAATATGTTTTATCACCTTTGTGTATGATGACCTATGTTGCATTGCAATATTGTCCATGCAGGACATATCTGTAAAATACGTTTTTAATCAATATGACTGGTTATTGGTTAAATAAAACTACTAAAATGGGGTTAAACACTAGATGAAACAAGAAATAACTAGAAGTGTTCATGCTGTCAAAAGGCTGCCATTAAACTGTGTGAATTCCAAACAGAGGTACAGTACTGAGCAACACACACAAATGAGAACGTGTAAAATCTGTGCAGACGTGCCGAGGCAAACGAGACATGCATGCAGACACAAAGCCAGACACCAAACAGTGTGGGTGTGTGTGTGTGTGTGTCTCTCTCTGCAGTTTGATCCCAGCTGACAGAGGACAGACATCTTCCCCTAAACAGGCATCTTCCGTCCCTTCATCCCCCATTTCTCCCCCGCCTTATCTCATCCATTATGCATTCCTCCTCTGCCAGTGCTCGCTTTCATCATCTTCCCAAAAAACACACACAAAACACGCCACTCGCTCCTTGTTGTATGCAAGGACAGTAACAGTGTGAGAGACCGTTAACGTGCGACAGCGAGATGTAATAACAGACACAGCACAGACAAACGCAGAGAGAGTGAAACGAGAAGCCACAGACATTTGAGGCAGAGGACATCGATTTCCTTTTTATCAGGGACTCTGGCAGCCCTGCAGTGCAACACACACGCACACGCACACACACACACACACACACACACACACACACACAACCTTAAAAATCACAACTACAAGCCTAAATCTAATCCTTACCCAAACCTAAACCTAATTCTAACCCTAACACTAAAACCAAGTCTTAACCCTCAAACAGCCCATTACAGGTGGGTCAGAAAGTGAGGACCAGACCAAATGTCCTCACTGTCCAGAAATGTCCTCACAAAGACATCTGTACAAGTACACAGACACACAGGTGTAACTCGAACCTAAACCAACCGCACAGTGACGACATCTGATCATCAGGAAAACACAAGCAACATATACACTCACACAAGTTCCAACAGATGAATATTTCATAGGTTCAAAGAAGAGTGTGTGTGACATCAGCAGCACCCATGGGTGGATTACTGACCAGACCTTCCATGCACAGGGGCCCGAGGACTTAGAGGGGCCCCTGAGTATCTGCTGATCAAGTATTTGTTTTTTTCTTATTTTCTTTAACTGCACAGCAAACTGTAGTAAGAGCAAGATTTCATTGGAATACAGAGTATATGTACTGCAGTGCTGTGTTTTCTATTAGCAGTCGCTTTTCATTTTCACAAAGAACTTCACACTTCAGTGACTTTTTTCAGCAGTGCCACCTGAGAATATGCTTCACCTACAAAAAGCCACAAAATGAGACACGACACAACTATAATGAGACGCAAGATCATACAAAGAGATGGAACACACAGAGTGACAGGTGACCACAATGACACGCAAAATGACGAAGAACAACTTGAAAGTGACGTGAACGTCTGTGGCTCAGGAGGTAGAGCAGGTCGTCCTCTAACCACTGTCCAGTGTGTCCTTGGGCAAGACACTGACCCTAAATTGCCCTTAATGGTTTTTCCATCAGTGTGAATGATGTGTGATAGAGAAGCACTGTATGAATGTGTGTGTGAATGGGTGAATGTGACTTGTAGTGTAAAAGCGATTTGAGTGGATAAGACTAGAAAAATGCTACATAAATGTGATCCGTTCACCATTTTTTTTTAACCTCAAACGACAAAATTACCGCTAAGAGATGATGAACAACTGCAGAACTACACAAGATGGAAAAACAAATAACCGAAGTGAAACTCGAAACTGACGTCCTACATACGACACCCGTCACGGTTTTACTTGTAGGACTTTCCGGCGTGACTGCTGACTAATGCTCCGACTAATGCTACATCTTCACTGCTCTAAAAACAGCGCTTGCCAGTGGCAGCACACCGCAGCTGCTGTTTTCGAAGAAGACATGATTTCCAGGAAAAGGAAATTGCAGTTTTATCTTAGTGAAACTAATATACTTTGAAGACGTGGTACCCCATGCGTATGTTTGCATACTTGCTATCGCCTGACCCTGCATTTTCAGCAGGATCTCAGGCATTTCTGTTGCTGGTATCGGTACATTATCGGGCATCGGTACATCTTTTTATTTGATTATGGGGAACTGAGCATGAATGGTGACATGGTCTCTCAGTGGCCTGTTGTAGAGAGGTAGTTCACTTCATTTCAGAAAATATTCTATTTATAAGTTGTTTCACTCACAATTATCACATGTAAATGATGTGAATTCTGCCAACTTAGAATTCATGTTAGCAAGACAATAATAAGTTCACTAAGCTACAACAATGCAGAAATATCAGAACACTGCAACATTGAACTATTTCTCCATATACCAGTGAACATGTATTTTGTCTAATCTCTAATGAAAGGCCAGATATCGCTGACATTACCTTGGTCTCTACTTAACAGCTAGTATGACACCTTATGGTTGTTGTTACCTCAGCAGAAACAATGTTCAGATCCAGAAAACAACAAAGGTTTAGTATAAACAACATCAATCACATGTCATTTTCAAAAACAGCAGAAAAAAATTAGCTATTTTATTTTGACAACACATCGACACACTGCTTACAACCACTGTTAATGCAGAGCTGTGGACCTCCAATATGGCCACTGCAGGCTTCCTTACATGACCTTCAATCAGCCACTATGTGCTATCAATTTAAAAAGACAACACAATACAAGCACAGACGCTGGCAACATAAACCTGGAGTTAAACAGAGTGAGGGACAACAAGAGGAAACTCTGCCAACATGCTTCACCTTATCCTCCTCTGACACATTCAGGTGCACTGGACTGTAACTGAGTTACATGAAAAGACTCAAGAGTAAAGAGTAAAGAGCAGCGGCTTAAACATAAAGACAAAGAAAACATGGGCTGTTCCAACGTAAAGCGCTGCCATTTGTCTCTTCTGTCCACTGTGAGGTAACCGCTCAACAAGATGGACGAGAGGAAAAAGAGGGAAGGATGGAAGAAGAAAGGTGGGGGCTAAAACGGTATGTAGGAAAGGAAGGACATAAATGAAAAAGAAAATATAATAAGACAGCAAGGATGTAAAGACAGAGGGATTGAGTGTATCAAGGGAGGATACAAGTGAAGAAAAAAGGAACAGATTAAAAAAATAAGGAAGCAGGAAAAAAAAACGTTTCCTCACCAATAAGGATGGAGGCGATACTGGTGGGGCCGAGGCCGAGCGGGGGGCGTTGCACCTGCGCCTCCTCCCTCGTCGTTTGAGAATCTCCGCAGAGGATGTTGAGGTGCAAGGTGAAGGCGTGGCTGAGGGCGGAGCCAAGCTGGGCCCAGCACATGGACCGGTCCACTGACACTCGGCACAGCACCAACTGGCTGCCGGGGCCCCACTTTGTCTCCTCCTCCAGGGCCTCCACAGGACACATGGACCCCGCTCCTCCTCCACCCGAACACTGGAGACGCACCAGCACACGGTACGAGTCTGCAGGAACAGGGGATGGAGGGAAAAGAGGAAGAGAAGGTCATTAGTGTGTAAATAGTGTCATAGGAATTTAAATTAATTTTATTATTTAAGTTGGTGATTCTTGTAAGTCTGGGGCCAATCAAGGGTTTTTTCTCAAAGGGTCAGTTAAGGCAGTGATGGGAAAAAGGCAAAAAAATTATAAACTGTGTGAACATGGAGTTATTTAAGTAGGACCAGTAACAGTTGTGTCGATGAATCTCTGCTGTCATGAATCCATTTTAAGTCAAAAATGTTACAATAATCTACAGAATTCTAATTTGTTTCAATTGATGATTTAAAATTGAAGTAAAAAGTTATAATATTCTGAAATTGGTTTTAACTCAGATGTTTATTAATTTTGAATATTTTACTTGCTCCTTTCATCCTGTGAACCATCTTTACATAATAAAAATAAAGCCGATATAAAAGTTACATACATGTATCCAAGTTAAACACATGAGCAGCAGTTTTGGTCATGCACAGGCAAAGTTTTATGAAATGTATAAACCATCGATATAATAATGAAGCTAAATTAGTGCATTATTAAACATGTTTACTGTATCTTCAACAGGAAAACACAAGACTCGACCAGTGCTTCAGTGAACATGTGCACATCTTTTTAAGGGAAATAGGAAATAAAAGTACAGATGATTGACAGGTTACACATCACTGAAATATTCTACATTCCCCAATTTGGATAAAAGCGTCAGCTAAAGGAAATGTAATTTATATTGGGGACGTTGTCAATATAACCTCGGCTGAGAGGCATTGTGATCTCAACATGTTGACATCCATCTTTGTTTTAACACCTGTCTGAGAATCTGATTCTAAGTGTTGAACTTCACTCAGCAAGTGGTTCCCAAATCAGAGTAAAATTATATCATAACCAGTAAGAATGACCTCAAATGTATAGTTTTTAAACAACAGAACTCATCTTTAAGGCACTAAACTCATGTGCAAACACACACACACCCACACAGCAGCCACTCACGGAGGTTTTCAAGCAGATCTTTGCAGTCATCAGTCGCCACGTCATGAATGGTGCGATTACACTCATCTCTCCTCTCGATGTCCTGTTCACTGTGGCTGCACAGCACCTCCAGACACTCCTACACACACATAGATAACAATGCAGGAACAAGACAAAACTTTCTTTAGTGTTGTCATGTGTGAATAATAAACACAGGCTTAACAAAGGGTGTGTAACTACATGTGTTTTGAAGTCACGTATCAATGAGTGGTGCTCATTTATATTCCAGTCAGAGGCTCAGTCTAGTCTAGCCTGGTGTCTCCTGCATTCTTTTAAGCTGAGCGAGACGTTTGCAGCCAGCAAGGTCAGTCGCCCCATTAGCTCACCACCATGGAGACTGATGGCTGGATGTTTGTGTACGAAAGATCAGATCAAGTATGATGTGAAGTGTTGCAAGAGTCTCTGTACTGCACATTAATACAGAATAATGTACACATCTTAACAATAGAGAATATTCTGCTGAATAGCAGTGGAATAACAGTGAATGTAATAAAGTAAATCTGCAAACCTGCTTTTTAATATATAAAGTTATTTTGACTAGTGTTGGAGAGAAAGTGCGTATTTACTAATCCTGCAGTCAGGGTCATAGCTTCATTTAGAGTTGACTCTCCATGCATTATTCTGTCTTTTGGTGAGAACAGTGCATTTATCATCAAAGTTAATACAAGTTATGCACAGTGTCTTACTGTGGTTACAACCCTCCGACATACAGTGAACATAATTAGTTCATTCACTGTTATCACCTTGAGGCCCAGGGCAGCGGCCATGTGTGCAGCCGTCCATCCGTCACTGTTGGCCTGGTTCAGCAGGGCAGCAGGCAGTGCCAGGGTGCCGGAGGGGTCAGGGGTCACAGTGGGGTCACCCTGAGGCGGGTGGCAGAGGAGGAGACGCAGCGTGTCCACGTGTCCGGAGCGCACCGCCGCGTGAAGAGCCGTGCAGCCGTCCTGCAGGGAGACGAAGGAAAGTATAAATCTTACTGATATGAATATAACATCTGACTGAAGTCAACTCTTTCCCATTACAGATATTTTACAGCTTCATGTTCTAATGAAGGTGTCACAAATCGTAATGTTTATTGGGTATTATTTTCTTCATGAATACATTATTTAATGTCAGAAAAACGTGAAGCAGAATTACCACCTCACTGACCAGATTCACATAATATATGTAGATAATATATGTAGTCAAGACTTTTAAGGAATCTAACATAAGTTTATTTTATCATAATATGCATTTGAATTCCTTCTCTTGATACCTTCTTAAAACACCATGATCAAGTTCCCTCTTCCACCACATGAGACTAACGTCTGTGCTTAGATAATTAATTATCAGGTTACTGTGTATAACTCTGAATCAACTTTCCCAGGAAGCTGACCTGCGAGAAGACTTTCCAATGAAACAAGTAATCATTTGGTCTGTGCATGCTGGTCAACCTAATAATGAAAATGCCCTTCACTGTTTACCAGAGCTCAAACTGACATATTTACATGATTTATTTATTTTTTCACTGTGAGAGGACAAAAAGAAAAACTGAATATTCACTTTTAAAGAGGTGGAACCAGTAGATTTAAGGAGTCTTTACTTACGGAGTAACAATTAACAGATTAGTAGGTGATTGTTGCTGACTATCAATCCGCCAGTCAAATAATAAAGAAAATGATTCAGCTCTAGTTTATGCATATTTGAGCCAATGTAATGGTTCATATAGTGTAAGTCTTAGTTTTCAGTTAATAATGAAAAACGCAGAGCGTTTAAAATAACTTAATCTCAGTTTGTCTCCACTCATACAGAAGTTGTGTTTGCTGCTGTAAAAGGAAACGGATCACCTGCACTTTACATTACAAAAAAACAATAACTGAACAGCACTGCACATTCAGACTGTACTTATTTAACCTAGTACAGAACACCTCCTCCACATTAAATCATTACATTTGACCCTCCACACTGGCCAACGTCTAAAAATACGGCTGTGCTGAAGAGGTCAGACATGCTATACAGAGTCTGGCAGCTCTCGGGCTCAGCAGGGGAACCAGGCTAAATCTAGAACAAAGCAGGTAACTAAATATAGGGGGCTCATCACACGCTGCCGCCACAATTAATAGCCCCCTATGGTTACCATGGAGACCCAGGAAGCCCATACATCAATGAGCTCGCACCAATCAGACAGAGGAGCCCCAGAGAATAGTTGAATCCTTTAAGTGAAGCAAGGTAAGTTTGAAACGAAGAGAAGCAATGTGAGAAACTGCAGAGTGAATGAGGAATGAAGACGATGATTTTGACGAGGAAATTGTGCCATTTACTTGGATTAATAATGATTATAGTCATTCATTCTTATAAGAATCCAAGGAATTTCAGTTAGTTTTCATTAATTATTTTGTCTTAAACATTGATAGAAGCATTTTTTGGACAATATGACAGACAACATAAAGAGTCACCAACATATTGTAATAAGTCAATAAAATGTGTCTCCTGATGTTTATATCACCTGCTGTACTGTATGTGACAAATGACCTGTATGGCAGAGCAGACTCACCGTGGTGGTAAGCGAGCGATCGGCTCCGGCACACAGCAGGACCTGGACGCAGACTAGCTGTCCTGCCTCACAGGCCAGAAAGAGGGGGGTCTGCCCCCCCTCCGCCGCCGCCACATCCACAGCAGCTCCTGCAGCCAGCAGCGCCTCTGCACAGCTGGAGGGAGGAAGGCAAGGTTAGCAACACATGTTGCTTAAAAACTAATTTTAGGACAAAAATAAATCTGATTGACAAGAGCTGTGACACTGTTGACACAAAAAAAGTTGGTAAACAAGTAAAGGCGGCTGTGGCTGAGAGGTAGAGCGGTCGTCCACCAACCAGAAGGTTGTCGATCCCCAGTCTTGCTGTGCTGCTAATTGATGCACTGTATGAATGTGTGTGTGAATGGCAAACTGTAATGTAAAGCGCTCAAGACTAGAAAAGTCCAATATAAATACAAACCATTTACCATGTGTACCAAGGTAAAATATATATAAATACAGCTTTACAGATACAAAATTAATCCATCTATACAAGACGAGGACAAGCTTAGAGACACATGTTCACTTGTTAATAATACTTGTTAACTTTGTATTTTCACTCATTGCTACATCTGCTTTGACAGGTTATTATATGACACTGTAAACATTTAAATGTGTCTTTTTACTTTTTATTTTACTGAATTCAAAGAATAGACTAATATTACAATACAGATGAAGATAAAAAACTATGATTAATCTCACATGTACCGGTATCAGTTGACATGTTGCAAAGAAGAATACAAAATCCCCCATTTGGGATTATTTTAGCATTAAATCAGAGGCAAAAGGCAAGATGAAGGACCTAAATGAGGTAATCGGAGTTTACAGATGTGTCTGATGACACTGTGTGTGTGTGTTGATGTGTTTCTGCGTGTCAGAGAGATAGAGGGAGGGAAAACGAGGGAGCGAAGTCAAGATGGCAGCCTTAATGAACATGTGCAGCTATATAGAAAGATTCAGATTATGTGGTCATGTTGATAATGTGGCTACAAACAAATCGACATATGGTCACTGAGAAATATAAAATTACGTTTAAACTGTAGCGGGTAAGAGACATCAGTTGAGTTGGTGTATGCGTGAGTGGGCGAGAGAGAGAAAAAGTGAGCGAGTGGAGTCAGAATAGACTGAATGAATTAATGTATTAATATCATAATATATAATAATTGTAGGTTGTTAGGTTAATTATTTATAGAGTTGAATAAATTATTTAAAAGGCAGACCATTATATTAGCAAAATAAAATGACAAATTGCCCAAAGAAAACAAAACAGACGATGGAATCAGCAAATAGACAAAATACAATATATACATCCAACCCTAATCAGCACACATACACATGTTTTATACATACACACACCTGTACTCTATATGCAAATATGCACACCAAGAGATGGGGGAATATGGGCACTGAATACTCATACACACACATTAAAGATTATGCCACCTGTTCAGAAACAAGGACCGACATCAATCAGCTCCACCAGCAGTGAAGCAGAGACGAATGCAGCTCCGATCATGTGAGGAAAACTGAGTCACGACCACTGAAGAACCAGTGAACCTCATAAAACTCTGTGTGTGTGTGTGTGTGTGTGTGTGTGTGTGTGTGTGTGTGTGTGTGTGTGTGTGTGTGTGTGTGTGTGTGTGTGTGTGTGTGTGTGTGTGTGTATCGGCATGCCTTTGGATACCCCCCCTCTATAAATAACTGTGATCAGATATTACAACACTGCACATTCCCCAGCTGGTCCTGGGTATCTTGTTGTTTGGCAAGCACAGACACACACACGTCTCTCTATAGCTGTGAGGAGACTCATTGACATGCATTCCCTAGCCCCTTACCCTAAACATCACAACTAAATGCATAATCCTAACCTAAATTTAAACCCAAAATGATGGTATAGAACCAAAATTGGCCCTCATAACCACACACACACACACACACACACACACACACACACACACACACACACACACACACACACACACACACACACACACACACACACACACACACACACACACACACACACACACACACACACACACACACACACACACACACACACACACACTTGACAGATCCTCTCTGGCTCAATCTCGGCCTTCCATCATGATCAATACTAATGATCAGAACTGCGTGTGTGTGTCATAGGGGCAGCAGAAATTAAGGCTGCTGACATTTTAGGGGCTCAGTGTCTGTGGTGAACTGGGTTCATTTAAGCTGTGAAGATTCACCTCCTGAAGCTTCACAGTGACGCAGAGCTGCTCTCAACCACACAGTGGGCACTGTGTGTCACAAAGCCACCGGGGCTCAGCCTAAACCAATGTTGCCACAGCAGTGGGCAGACAAGCTGCCATTTCTTTTGGCACAGAAACTCTGCATGGTTACCGGCATCGGCCCTGCGGTCATATTTCACACATGGGAGGTTCCAGCTGTGCTCGTCTCACAGAAAAATCTGTGATGACTCATCAATTGAAAACAAAAACTATGATATCAGGACCTCTAATGTGAACTGACATTGTGATGGTGAGGCCAATGTGACACACTAACAGAGAGGTCAATCCCAAAAATGAGAAAACAGTATTACAGTTCTGTTGATCCGGCAAGAAGCACTTGGTTGAGATCATCATTGGCTTCTTTTCACTTACACTGACAATTAAAGAATACTGTACATGATCGACTACTGTGTGCCAGTGTGGCAGTCCTAGTTCAAAGTGCTCGGTTTAGATTTAGGCTAGAGTTGGGACAATAGAGATTATTGTTATGGTTTCAGAAAGGACTACGTTTTGGCTGAGATGTCAATCACATTCGCTTCCTGATTGGTTCTTATCATGACTCGACTACCAGCGGTGAAGGTCAAATATTGTAAACACTAGTAGTCTGTCCAGGAAAAGGAATCCCTGCTATTGCTTTTCACCATTGTTTCTCATTCATAGTATTTTCTGTAAGTAAAATGCAGAGTCAACAATCTGCTTCCTGTTTACACCGGCAGACATGTGCACAGTGTCGACAATGATCACGATATGTGTTTTCAGGTGTGTTAGCATGGACATGCATTATTATGGTAATCATAGATACCATATCAGGTGTTACAAAACACTCTTTTGGATGGAGACTGTTAGTTCTGAAAAAGTATTAGTATGGATGTAGCTTAAATCATTACAATAGCGTGTGTGTGTGTCTGTGCGGTCCGAGGGTATGAGCTCACCTGCTGTGGCCGTGGGCAGCGGCAAAGTGTAAAGATGTGAATCCATTCTCATCCGATAAATCAGCAGGCGATCCCGAAAACAGCAGCAGCTTCACACACTCTGAATGAATCGACAGAGGGAGAAGTCAGACGATATAGCAGCAGCCTGCTGTTGTTACACCATGAAACATGAATGAAAATCTGTGACAGTCTAAAACCATAAAGTCTCCGTGTAAATGGCCACAAACGCACATTGAAGAGCACAGCAACCAGTTCATCTCATTGCCATGGATACTATAGATGGTGTAACAGATATGGTAGTGATGGTTGAACTTTAGTTACTTTCTAAAAGTGAACTTTTCATGAATTACGTGGTAACATGTGCTCATTGCTGAAAATTTACTTGAATTTCTTTATGGAGATCTTCTTTTCCACTCACACAAAACATTTTTGTAATGGGTTTTTCTTTCCAAAATTATGAAACATACCGGCGTATGAAATGAATGGCAACATTTCAGGCCCTCTTCACTTTAAAGCAAGATAAATCAACAATAACTGTCTGAGCCTTCCAATACTATATTTCCCATGAGTCTTGGCCCCAGAGGGGGGTCTTTAATCCTTGTTATAATGACCAAGTTGTTGAAATTGTACTCTCCACTACAACTGAAGAGCACCCATTCATTCATCTTAGAATGTGAACAGAGAGGCCCATTAAAGTGTAACAGCTTTTCAGATAGCGAGATAAGAGACCTGAACATTGAAAAGCAGTTTAACAGAGGTAACACCGGTGCACAGGTACAATAAATACATTTCACAGATTCTGTGTATGAATACAACACAATAACTGTACAGCAGCTGAGGCCCATTAGAGATACAGTGGATCTATAGTGACTAGGAGCAGCTTGGTATTCTCTCTTTGGTGAGGTAAATACATTACTCTCTCATGATGGGAAGGTTTGTGCTATGTTATGTTTTCCAATATTTGCACGTACTCTTCCTGTGGTGAACACGGTTCAAACAATCGGATCAGATGAGGCGAGGAACTCGGGCTCAAGGACAGTGAAATATTGATGGGGGAGGACGTGTGCATCTTTGTGTGTGTGTGTGTGTGTGTGTGTGTGTGTGTGTGTGTGTGTGTGTGTGTGTGTGTGTGTGTGTGTACCCACCTATAAGCATTTAGTACAGCTGTCCTTCAGCTGCATTAGTCTTGTTCATGGATCAACACTCCTCAACTGACAGTGTTACTAAACATCTCAGCAGGGAAGCACACAGTGATTGACCTGCAGAGTGTGTGTGTGTGTGTGTGTGTGACATGCATTCATTATTTTGACTGTGCGATTTGAAGACACTGTGGCGTGGGTTGTGTGTGTGCGTTTGTGTGGGTGTGGGAGCTGAACAAGCTTGCAGTTGAGATCCGTACTGAGGTGACACAGCCCTGACACGACAGTCCATCTCATTTAATGGCAACCAGCATAATGGGATCACCCGCAGCTTGTGCAATTACAGCACATGTAGAGTGTTTGTCAGCATCTTTGTCCTCTCACTGCATCTCCAATCTCCAAGATTGGGCATCCAGGAAAATTACATATTTTGTTAAGCGAAATAGGATAAATACAACCCCGGCAGCAAACAGATGTTAAATTAGGGGCATTTCTTCTACTATTCATGCAACACTTTTTATTTCTTGGGCTTAAGTAAATAACTAGAATGTCTCTCAGTAGAGTGCCTTCACCAACAGTCCCCTTATGGAACCACATTTAAATTCATTGGATTCAAATCTTTATTTGGATCCGTACCAAAATGTACATACTCATATTTAGCAATCCTCTAAACTAAAAGTGACATTACTATTTTCATCCAGAACTATGAATTATTTTTTGAAATCAACGAAAATGTTGCAAAACGCCCAATCACACAATGTGAAAGTGAAAAAAAGTGGATCCAAATTTTATGGGTTCTTCCATGATCCATACCACATCCTTTCATCAATTTCTTGTTAATCTGTCCAGTAGTTGTGGGATAATCCTCCTAATTAACAAACAAACTCAGATGAAAACATAACTTCCTTAGTGGAGGTAAATGCAGCAATTGTGACATGGGCAAAAGTTACTGCACAGACTGAGGGAAGAATAGATTTCACCATACATCAAAGCATGTCACAGGTAAGTCAAGAAAGTGAAACTAAAAAGAATCTGTCTTCAACAGCAGGACAATGATGAAAATCAGACCCTAACATCCAACATGAACTACTTTGAGAAACAGGAGGTTTTGGAGCAGACACTTTTTATCTGTGACTAGAAAGATCTTCAACCTGCTGCGTGTGACTCAATATCTCCCAGAACTAAAAGTGCATCTGCAGGAAGAGTGGGAGAAAATTCCTGAAGTACAGAAAGGATATTTCTCAATTTTTGTTTGCTGCAGGGGTTTTATATCTTTCTTTCTATACTATGCAATTCCTTTCCTTTCTCTGCTCGTGTTGTTTTTATTATCTGATATAATGTTTCCCCTACATCATCTGAACAAGGTGCAAGTTCACGCCATGTTTGCTTTGCCTCGTCAGTCTGAACACTTAACCTAATGATTTCACACGCATATATAGTAGACGCTTAATCTTTGACCGACTGTTCCTCACTGAAGCATAAACTGTGAACGTCAAGCTGCGAGAGGGTTTATTCAAACTGACAACAAGTGAGCATTAGCGTTTAATTTTCAACTTACAAAAAGCCAACAAAAGCACAAAACTGTTATTTCATTTAGCTGCAATGATGATGTCAGGCCACATTTCTTCTGAGATCATTAACTGTGGCGAAAAGAAGTAGGTGGCCGATTCAGTGGAGTTCCCACCACATAGTTCTTGCATTGCATGCAATTGTGGGTACACGCACAACTGCAGCTAAATCTATGAGGTCTGTCTGCGTGGATGGTTAAAACTTTATGGGCCCCACACAATGCAGCAACAGATCAAAACACAAAGTTAGAGATCTGTTATTATGAGAAGTGCAAAAACTGCTTTGACTTGGCAAAATAGTTGAAATTATTCTCAGTGGAGGTATGCACTCTCAGAGCACCCTGCTAGTTTATTTATAAGACTATAATTAGTGTATTGCCTTGCTGTGTGCAGGTAACTGTGAGTCTGTATATATAAACACACTGCATACCTCAGTATTTATAGCTTGACTTTAGAATGTATATTATGGTGGTTTCTTATGATCCTGGAAGGAATTCATCACATATTATTTTCTTCATGCATATCAGCCAAGCATCTCTGGACAATCAATCCTGTATGAAGCCTTTGTTTGCATTGAAGTGTATCACCTTCTGTTTATCAATCGATAATAATCAACACAAGCCTCTGGGGTTTTCTTTGAGTACTAATCTTTGAAAATCAATCAACCAGCCCACCACTGACCAAAACCACAGCCTCTCTCTTCCCAGTGGGCCAACCTCTGCTTTTACATGTGTGGGTATGACTCTGTGTTGTGAATTAAGTGATGGATGTTGTTCAACTAATAATTAATCAAATCCATCAAACATCAAAAGGATATATTGTATTTATGCTTCCGACATTACTCATCTCAATCGTCTCCAAACGGCAGTGATGGAAATGTGACACCCGGCTGAATGTGCTAATTTGGCAAAACAGCGATGTGAGAGGACTTCTCAGTTTCGGGGTGTTTGTGACGTCGAACATGACACACCGGAAACAAACGACAGAAAGGCAAACTCCTATACTGGAAATGGGACACGAGTAAATCGGGTTTACCCAGGATTTAAAAAAAACCTGTGTTTATCCACTAGTTTTGGTGTAAAAGAGGTATAAACTGGCTTTAAGATTGACTGGTAAACTTTCCAGCCTCTACACCACCTCTGGATTGACTCCTGCCACCATCAACCCTAAAAGGATAAGCAGTAAAGATAATATCACACGCTCCCAAAAAAGTGAGCTTATCTTGTAAATGGGACCTTTTAAATCCTGGAGAGTAAACTTGACCCAGGCCTCTACATGACCTCAGTGTCTTCAGAGGTACAGTAGCTTAAGACAATGAACCCACAGCAACATCTTGTCTGTGTCTTCTCTGATCAAAGCTGATGAATTAAAGGCCAGTTACCTGTGTGTCCGTTCTGAGCAGCAGCAAACAAGGCAGAGGTTTGGTTGTGGTTGTGGTAGAGGTGGTGGTCTTGGTCAGGATGATTGGGCTTGTTCTCCATGGCGGTGGTAGAGGTGATGTTGGTGGAGGTGGTAGTGGTATTGGTGGTGGTCGGGTCTGGTTGGTTAAGCAGCATTGACAATAAAGTGACATTTCCCTGGGAAGCAGCTTGGAGGAGCAGGGGGTGCCCGCCGTCCAGGGCAGCAGGCCCACCGCCACTTAAAGAGGAGACTACGGAGGGACACCAGCCTGCAGGGGGAAGGAGGAGCAGGAGCAGCACAGGTTAAACTAGGAGGAGGAGGAGTTGCAGGAGGAAGAGAAGGTGACTAGAAGTGCTGAGAGTGGAAGAGTAAAGGTTTAAAGAAAAGGTGGACAGTTGGAAGGGAAGGAGAACACACTTCAGAACCATTCATACAGTCTCTTTTGTCTGAACAGCAGGTGAGAACAAGGTGTTAAGAGTTGAACCATAAACATCAGTGGTTCTATTAACCTCAGAGGACACACGCCTGCTGACGGCCGAGTGAGTTCAAGCTCATGCTGTGCAACAAACATTGTTCAAACCCTTGTCTGTTTTTGTTTCTTTACTCTAGTAGAGGTTCTAAAGTTTCAACGATGCCAAATATGTTAGATTGAATAAGAGGAAACAGATGTATACAGTATTATTTTTTGATGAACTGGTTCAGATATTAAAAATAATGACTCTTGCGTTTGCATTATCAATACTTAACTCCTCAGATCTACACATCTCAGATATCCAAAAAGTATATCCAATCGCCCTGTCTTCTTGTGGGATTCTATACATTTCTTTTTTTGTTTTCATTAATCTCATTTAACTGTGGTGTGTTTGCAACTGTAAATAATAATTATGACAGACAGACACTGATTATAACATTCCCCTGCGCTATGTAGCGTGGGTGTAATGAGTGAAATGTGAACTGTCTTAGTGTGTTCCTGATTTTTAGACCCTTTTCTCATATACCTATATGTATATACCATATATGCCTGTGGTATCATATCATATCTGTAATCTTTTCAACTTTAGAATTTGGTTGTTTTTTTTCCTCTGTCCTGGAAAATACAACTTGAATTAAAGGGTTTTCAAGGTGTTGCTCATGAAGTATCTGATAAAATGACTGGAAATGAATCCACATGCTGAAGCCTTGACAAAAGACTCTTTAACCGGATGATTGATCACATTCATCTTCCACATACAAACATTATTCACACTGTGGACAAATACACACATTAATATAAAGCATTATTCTCAATAAGCAAGCACAACAAAACACACAAAGAGATGAAGTGAACAAGAAAAAAAAAAAGATTAATCACTAAACCCAACAACATTTGATAAAGCTATTGACCACACATATTAAGCTCTACTGAAAGGCATCATGCTAAATGAGCTGCTATTCACCATGGATTCATGTTGTTCTAAACTATGGAGGATAAACATTTGTTAGACAAAGACAGAACAGAGAATTTCAGTGCACACATTTGTTTGATGGACTGAATAAAAGAGATACAACCGAGAGCAGAGAAGACGTGCAGCAGGAGATCTCAGGGACCTGGGTTATGGAAGCTCTTATGGTTGCCCCACCACCGCCCACTCAGACAGAGTGGAATTGGAAAAAGTGCAAGGGCTACAAAACTTTTTTTTGACTGCTAACAAGTGAGACTGTGGCCTGGCTTATAATTGTGATAAATACATCTGGGAAGCAGCAGAATTTCCCCAAAGTGCTTCAGATTTGTACTTTATCAGATTTAAAAGTGGGAGAGATGCTGCAATCAGATGCAATGAAATTAAGAGGGTTTGCAACACTGGTGTTATCACATTTTTGTCCTAAGAAGCAGTGTGCAGGAACCACAATCTCATTATTTTAGTCCAACAGCGACATACAGCTGATCTGGAGTTTAGTTCAATTTGGCAAACTTAGCTATAAAAACAGATCGTCAAATCAGGACACATCTGCCTGTAAAGAACAGGAATTTCTACAGGGCAAACATATTTTGCACATTTCACAGGTAAGTTTAAGGATAATTCCAGTTTATTACAATTTGTTTTTGTTCTTAAAGTTTCTCCATCATTTCTTTCAGATAATGACTCTTAACACAACAGAGGTAAAAATAAAAGGTCAGACTGGGCGAAACAAAGCTGAAACATACGTTGTCAGACAAAAGCCAATTATTTGGAGGTAACACTGACAGTGAGCACATCTGAAACGACAGGAAATAAACTACATTGAGTAAAATATACAAATATAATATACATTGGAATATTATAAGTAATAATATTGAAATTTAACTGAGATTATGTTGTAAACTGCAATCATAGGTGGAAAGTAACGAAGTACATTTACTTTATTACTCTACTTTAGTATAGATTTCAGGTATCTGTACTTTACTTGTATTTATTTTACTGACGACTTTTCACTTCCTACATTTAAACAAATATCTGTACTTTCTACTCCTTACATTTTCAAAAGAGGCTCATTCATTCGTTCTAAGGCATTTGAGGGGAATTATCCTTTTAAATGTTTTTTTTAATTTTGCTGCTTTTAACACAAGTATGTGTACTTCTAGTTGAGTAATGCATGCGTGTACTTTTGCAAACTGTGATTGTGATAGATATTTACAATTAATTGATGACTGACTGATGTCACCTTGTCCCTGATCTCAACTTGCGAAAATGTTTTTGAAAATAATGAGCGGTTATTTTAACTGAGACCAATAATACCTTGGAATTAATACCAAAGTTGTAATAAACTGGCATTATTCTGTAATTATACTACACAGTCCAACCAAGCAAAACACTGCAAGCACATGACAAGGTAAAATATTAATGCCAACATTTATATCAATATGACTCAATCACATACAGATTTGAGGTGTTGATGAAACAGGAAGCAGAGTGGACAGACACTCAGTGAGACAGGTGAATAGAAGCTAAATCAGGGAGCGTGCAGGAAGTGGAAGAGAGGACATGGCATGCTACTGGAAGATGGTAAAGGGTGAGGGAAGGAGAGAGCAGCCTCTGGCATCAGCTTCAGAGAGGACAGGGGTTACTGGTAGGAATCCTACAGACCCATTAGAGCGTACTTGAGGGGAAAGGTCTGGTTTGCCTCAAATCACCCTGACATGCTCCTTCTGCTGCGACATATCACACATGTAAGCGACATGTTGTCAATGTCCACTGCTGATACTGACAACCGACATGGCTAACGTGACAACATGGGAGACGAAGGTTGCCCAGAGGGAGGACATATTAAGGGCAGGGAAAGAGAGATGAGTAGAGAGAAAGAATGCAGCGGGAGACATCGGATCTTGCGTAAACTGATTTGACCCGTGTGCTATTCTGCGTTGCATTCCTGTGGGTAGACCACTTTCCCTGTGACCTGATCACTATGCTAGGCTAAGCTAGGCTAGCGCTGTGGAAAGACAGTCATAGAGTAGAGGCAGTGGGGAGAACTGGAGGGAGAGGGAGCACAGAGGAGCCCCTTTACCTGATGCTGTTGCCAGTGGGCTGCCTGCTGAGGCACAGGGACTACGGGAGGATGGAGCACTAATGGAGGAGGAGGTGGAAGGGGGGTTTATGGAGGAGGGGCTACTGACAGTGGTGGCAGGGCTGATGACGGGGGGGCACTCTGCACATGCTGCTGCCGGCTGCCGCTGAGGGCTCCGGCCAGGCCCTGGGGAGGGGCAGGCACCCACCTGAGAGGCCGTCAGGGCTGGGACCAGGTCCAGGGCGGGTTTGGGTGGCAGCTGGGGCGTGGCTGGTTTTAATCCAGCCCCAGGGGAGCGGCTGCTGTCTCCCACCACCTTGATGGGTGGATGAGGAGGAGATGGGGTCTGGGAGAGCCCTGGCTTTTTGGGAGGTATAGGGGGAGGGTTTCCCCGGTCGATCCTGGCCACCGTTGGCGACTTGAGGCCGATAGGGTGGCTCAGGCGGCCGGGAAAAGGACCTCCCTCTGAGGCTGAGTGGGGCAGGCCTGGACGCAGGGATCCAGCACCTCCTGCTGGAGGGCTGGTGAAGCGCGAGAGAACTTGCGTGACTGTATGACGTGCTTGCTGCTTGGCGGCAAAGTTGTCACGGTTGGTGGGGGAGAGGTCACGGGCTGGAGGACTCTGGGATGCCGTGCCGTTTTGGTCCTGTTCCTGGAACTTGTAGCGGGCCGCCTGGACACGGGGACTGACCCCGCTGGGTAAGCCATGGGGGGCTTGGCCCTCTGAGCCATTCTCTGTCTGTGCCAGTCCTCCTGAGCTGCTGTGGACGATTCCCCGGCCAGATGTCTTTGGAAGGCTCAGGCCCACATAGTTGGCAGGGGTTGGTTTGACGGGTATAGTGAGGGGGGTCTTCTTTGGACCCTCAACCTCAGTGGGGGGCAGGTCCGTTTGGCAAGACGCTGTTCGAGAGCTGATGGGCTCTGTGGCTACAGAAACAGACATCAGAGCTTTAGGTTTGGGTGGTGGGCTGGTGGCAGCAGCAGGTTGGGCGACAGCAGCATCCTTCCCTTCGCCCCGTTCAGTCCTGAGCTGCTCCACCTCCTGCCGCAGACTCTGGCTCTCGGCCTCCTCGCGGCCCAGCCTGGCGCGCAGCTGTTCCCTCTCTGTGTCGAACTCTGACAGCTGTTTCTCCATCTTGGCTTCCATCTGTTGGCTATGCTGCCGCTCGGTGCTCAGCTCCTCCTGCAGCCGGCCAGAGGTGCGACTCTCCTCGTCCAGGCGAGCTTGGAGCTCGTCAAAGCGCTGCGACTCCTCGACCACCCGGGTGGCAAGCTGCTTGCACTCTCGCACTAACATCATGACAATGTGCTTGTTCTTCTCACGTTCATCCTTCAGCTGCGCCGTCAGCTTGCGGTGTTCCTGCTCCAGACTCTGAAGCTGCAGTTTCTCCATCTCCAGCTGGAAGAAGAAACAAACACACAGTCAGAGAACAAAGCCAACAGTTACATCATGACAGAAAATCATTGCCCGCTATATTTTTTTCTTCTCTAAGATTTAAAATTAAATTTCTCCCACCAAACCACAACCTATTACTGATTGAAAAAAGTACAAATAAAAATATAAATACAAAAAGTTATAAATCTTTGAAGGCCAGGCTGTACAGTCTGACATTTTAGACACCAGGGGTCTCATTTATAACCGTTGCGTACGCACAAAACGGGGCATGAAACGTGTATACGCCACTTCTCCCGCAAATGTTGGGATTTATAAAAACTAAATTGACAGGAATATTTCCACGCTTACTATGACCCATGCGTACAAACATTTTGGAGACGGCTAAATGACGATGCAGACATGAGGTGGTGAACTGAAGCCAGATTATTGATCCACTTCATCATTTACATTAAAAACAACAGCCTTAGTTGTGCTTGCGCGACTTAACTGTTCCAAACGAACCATCAATTGAAAAAGATATAAAACAACTTCCAGCAAATACTGTTCAGATTCCTTTACAGCGGAGTTACAGAGCCAAATCATTAATAGTTTTTAATAATATCTTCTAACACTGTGCGTGTATCATTAAGGATGATCATCACATATTAATCAATACTTTTCTTAAATTAGTTCAATCTTTCTTCAGAGAAGCGCACGCATTCATCAGCCCATCCCACTCGCTCCCTTCCTCTCCTTGTGACACACAGACACACACCGATACACACAAAAACTGTTTCATCGGACACATATGTAAACTTAGTCAATGTATGGAGAGCCGGAGGACATGGTTGGGCACGCTTGGTTTGGCATGATTCAGTTGGCGCAGTGCACAGCGCAAATGATAGAGACACAGAGAGGAGCAGTGAATTACTGTCAGAGCCGCTAAAAACTGTAAAGAAAAAAAAAAAAAAGTATGAAAAGACCACAAATGATGACTGTAAGCAGACATAGATGAGCTGTGCATGGCTCCCTGGGTGTCTGCGCCGGGCTGTGGAGCTGTCTGGGGTCCCTGTGACTGTAGCCAGGTAGAATTCTTTCAATCATACCATGTTGTTGGAATGGAAATAGTGCATTAAATACTTTTAAGTGTCTGCATAAGCTACTCACTGTATGGGGTCTATGTTAGCAGCAAACCCAAAGCAGAAAGACTTTAAAACTTACTTATGCATTTGTCATATAGTCATCACAACATTCAACAACGTTATCGCATGTTTTCTTAATATTGTGCAGCCCTAGTAGGCACCAGGTGGGACCTCAATCCCTTCAGAGGTTAAATGAATATGAGCGCTGCTGCAGAGCCTTGAACAGCAATAAACTCAGACGGG
Source organism: Hippoglossus hippoglossus (assembly GCF_009819705.1). Taxonomy (NCBI): domain Eukaryota; kingdom Metazoa; phylum Chordata; class Actinopteri; order Pleuronectiformes; family Pleuronectidae; genus Hippoglossus; species Hippoglossus hippoglossus. The sequence goes on along the minus strand of NC_047156.1, from coordinate 24,679,662 downwards.
CACAGTAGGAGGAGCAGTTGACACATGCAGTGGCCCTGTCCTACCACTTGTCATTCAGCTCTTCACTCAACTCCTTCTCCCAGGCACATTCGATGTTAGTAAGAGTATTGTCGTTAAGAGATAAACTGGATTATAAATCTGTCCGCCAGATGTCAGGGGAGTTTTAAGGAGACAGTCAATGACAGATTTGGGTGGCAACAGAGGAAATTGTGAGATTTGGGTTTTTAAGAAATGGCGTATTCGAAAAATAAGGTGCGAGCTTGGCAGGTTGAATTTAGCAGATAATATCTCAAAACTAGCCAAGGTAACGCCACTATAGAGCTCACTAAAATATTTCAGTCCTCCTCTGTTCAACTTGCCAAAAACAGCATTAACTTTTGCAGGGAAAACTAGATGATTATTGTAAATAGGCCCCAGCAGGGAAGGATTTAAAATTGTCATGACTCAAAGTGGCTAGAGGTATATCTATATGGGGTTGACAGTACAGGGTGCAAACCCAGGGGGAAAACAAACAAGAGTCCACCTCTATTCGGCAGCAGTTTATGTCTGGATAGTTCAGAGAAAAGATGATCGTTTGGATGTTTGCAGCCAAATAATAAAGACTACAATAGCCTTCAGTAGAGCACATACCTCCACCAAGGCCGAACAATCTCCTTGAATTCAATCAAGCTGCACCAAATTAAAAATGCATTTTTTTTTTTCCATCTAGATCCCTGAATTATTTGTTGTGAAGTTGGTAGCGTCAAAATACATGAAGATGCTGGTAACGTGTTGTGTAAATATACAAATTCATCTATATGTGTGTATGTATTTCTATTTGTTCTGTTTTAGGAATACTTTGACTTCCATTATGCTGTATAGCCTTCACTTTACCAGACCTGCTATTGTTGAGGTTGCTGTAGGCTACTTCTTATGAAAACAGGAAAAGCTTCTTTTTTTTTTAATATGCTATATTCCACACTATTAAAGAAACTGTAAAATGAATCCTGGATCTGCCTCGTGATCCTAATCCGCACCAACATTTTATGGGTTTTTCCCTGAGCATGACCACATCCTTAAACCAAGTTTTGTGATAATGCATCCAATAATTTCTGTGTAAAGCTGCTAACTAACAGACAAACAAACAGATGAAAACATAACCTTCATGGAAGATATAATACAATTTGGAATAGCTAGGCCCTTTGGCATAGGTCTTTGACGTGGAATATTTCCCTCCATCCTCAAATTTTTAAAACAGTAAACTGTTAATTTGTTGATACATTTTTCCAATTTACTGTTGATAGAGATAATTGATAGCTGCAGCTTTAACCTCAGCATGACATGTGAGCAGACACATGGAGGCAAGTTCTCAGGCGTCTTCAGGTCCAGACTGACTGATACTGCTAACATGCATCTTTTCTTTCCCTTTTAAAACACAGATCAGCAGTCAAAGCACCACCGTCACAGACTGTAAATGCTTCACGAGCTCCATGAACCTCATGTCAAACATCCAATATCTCCTACAGGCATATTTCACACGTATCGTTTGCTACCCTTACGCCACCTGTCTCACCAGCAGCCCCATCTGTGACGTAGAGCAAATCTTTATCCTGAAGACACCATCCATCACCTGAATAGAGAAAATGTTCGCTACAAACACTGGATTTAAAATTTGACTGTACCTGCTGGAGTTTTATATAGAAAACTCAACTGCTTGTATTCTTGGGCCATGCAACCTAAATCTGAGTCCTTTGTTAGTCACGAAGCCAAAACAAACTAGAATTTCTCAAGGAAAGAATAGATAAATGAGTCAGACAACAAAGCTCGATTAAAGAGAGAGGAGAGTTAAGAGGACATTTTCACAAATAGACAATGGAATAAACCTATCGTTCATGATTTATTCACCATAAACGATGGTTTGGGGTGGCCATGGCTGGCCACCCCAAACTCAGCCAGGGGGTGGCTTTGGTGGAGAGTCTAATTTATCTATTCACAGAGACACAGCGTCTCTTCATAAGGTTGAATTTCGATGACTTGTCAAAGCCCTGGCTTCTATATCTGGGGCACTGCTGCTATTGTTGGCTCAGAGCTGGCTTCACAGAGGGTAGTAGGGCTTAACCAGGGGGCTCGGCACCCAATTGCAAAGACCCCATCACTCTAACAAGCCTCAAAATTATGCCAAACCCTGTCTTAACCGAGACCCCCCCACTCCATCCTTCCCTCCTCCTCTGCGCCGCCACCTCCCATGTTGTAAACCATAAGGGAGTACATGTCACCACCAGCTGATGCTGAGGAGGAGCGGGGGGGTTTAAAAGCGAGGGGGAGCGCTGAGGGAACGCCAGTTGTTACTCAAAAGGAGGTGCTACGACTAGCTGCTAATTGGGTGAGGATTATGTCTGTTGTAAGGCAGCCTAATGCCTCCGAAGAACAGATTTAGGGATGCTGTAAAGGTGCTGACACAATGTGTAGTCCTTTATAAATTGCATACGGCAATTACATACAGACGCCGCCGCCACCACTGATGCCACTATGACAGAAATGCAATGCTGGAAAAGCTTTTGAAAATCTTTCAACTACTAAAGGCCCTGTTCAGACCTGCTATTTACATCCGTCCTGAGAGATGTGATGATGAGCGGACAGCTCTGAGTCGGTCTGTTCACACCTGACTGTGGCTCCTGTAGCCACTTGTGATCAGATCTCACTTCCCCGCTTGATATGCAAATAACCACAACTGTTGTTTGGGTTTTATGACCAAATAATGTTGTCTTTACCCAGCCTGAGTCGTGTGTAAGCACGAACGAGCAAGCAAGAGAGAAAGAAAAAACAAGAGGGGCAAAGGGTTTTTAAACGTACAATTAGTAACTTCGGCCAATAGGGGTCTCTTGATCAAAACAATAACAAAATACCTAGTTTGATGATGTCGTAAAGCAATGTAGGGTCATGGGAGTTGTTGTCTTCACCACCATTGCCGATGACGTGACTCAGGTGCTAATAATGTTCACCGATGAGGTAACATATTATAGTTTAAATCACGTAACCCAGGACAGTAAATAATCATTATCCATTGCAAGAAAAAACGCCAACTGGCTAACTGGGTAACTGACTAGCACTGTGTTTCTCCTTTGTCACACATTTGTCTTGGAAGTTATAAAAGAGACAGACAAAGCCACAGGTAAAGAGCATATGAAACTAATAGATGACTAAAATGAAAGATCCGTTAATTTAAATAAAAAACATAAAATTGGTAATTTCTCTGGGTTTGAACACTGTTGGAAACAGTTTGGATAATGTAAGTACACAAGATAACAAAATATATAACACGGGTCTAGTTTTTTATTTTACTTGTTCAATGGTATACCCTTATGGCTATTACTGTTGGTCTGAATGCAGTTAGGATATAGTTGATCATATTTTTCTTTGTTTGATGGGTTAATAACACATAATGGCATGGTTAACCTTCTTAACTGAATGTGAAATGATGGCCACAGCAGTGTGTGTAAAGTCATCCTTAGACATAGAGTCAGTCTGGGATCACCAACTGAATGAGATTAAACTGGAACTCATTTTTGTGGAGATAATGTGAAGTCACCTCAGGTCGCTCCGTTACTCGCGGGACCAGAGATCCCTGTTGCTTAATGAAATATTCAATGAAGATTACAAGTAGAATCTTTCTTCAAAAAGAGTCTATCCTTACTCCTGAAAGCTGCAGCAAAAAAGCAGCTGATTCAGCTACTGTGGAGAATTGGGGATGAGAGAAGGAAGAAACGGAGGAGGCAGCCTGAGTACTATTTTAAGAAAGGGGAATTTCAGCACCAGTGGTGGTGACCTTGCTTCCAAATCCAGCCTCACATCACAACATCAACAACACTTTGACAGCCTGCACAAAACTGACAAATACAGTGTTTCTTCATCGCTGTGACGGGGTGGGGGGCTCCTTCCGTATTCATGACTGGTTCGAAGAGGAAAAGATGAGCGAGTGGGAGGTGTCTTCATCTTCTCCGTAAACCGATTCAGAGTGTGTTACGTACAAATGCCAGCCTGCCTTCAGCTTGCCTAAGACCTCATGGATAATTCAACAGCTTACTCACCAGAGGATGACAAGAGTGGAAACGGATGGAGGGGGATAAAGATAGCACTGACAATCCCGGTGAAATTCACTCTACCCAGCAACCAGAAGATCCCCCTAGATACATTGAGCCTGAGTCTTTCAGCAGTATTACATTGTCATAGGTCATTGTAACGATTCATCCTGGCCTGATGACTTCATACCCTGCTGCTGACATGCCGTCAGGTGACATGTTGATTTATTTTGTGCTAAACAGGGTAAACTGTGTTTTTGCATAGCTATGTTTCTAGGTCGTTGTTGGGACAGGAAACAACCAAGTTTCCTTTAGAGTTTTCAGGTCAAATCTCGGATTTAACCAAACCAAAGATCGGTGGAGGGAGTGATAGTGCACGACGGCACTGTGCAAAACAAAACATGTGGTAACAGTGCCCTGCTCTGCAGTGAGAACTGTGATAAGAGGATGTAATCAGGCCACAAATGGAAACTGCCAATTTACATTTATTGATGGAAGCAAAGACACACTTTAGACAATCAGCCTCAAAATCTACTTAACCAGCTTTCCTCTCAAAACAGCCGACTCCTACCTCTCCCTTCATTCTTCCACAACTCATCGCTGTGTGTGAGCACCATATATTACTCATGTTGTGGGGACCTAAATCAGTTTACACAGCCACATTATTATTAAGTCCACATAAATGAAAACAATTACATTTTAAGGTGAAGACACGTTTTAAGGTAAGATTATTGTAAAATAAGTAGTTACTATGGATAAGTTTAGAGTAAGTCTCCAGCAAACCAATGTAATGTTCTCTCTCTCTCTGTGTGTGTGTGTGTGTGTGTGTGTGTGTGTGTGTGTGTGTGTGTGTGTGTGTGTGTGTGTGTGTGTGTCAAAGCTTCCATTAGACTAAAACCTATATAATGTCTGTATTATAGAGTTCAGGTACAGGGCACATACACACACTCACTTAAACAGTATGTTCTTTATTACTCACACATTCATCCAGCCTCACATCCAAACACTTTCACACATCCACATATTCCTCAACACAGAGGAGGAGAGGGAGAAAATGGGACAACGCCATAGCAGACAATTGGCTGCCCAGTCCATCACAGCCACATAATCCTAAAGAGACCTGGGACGGACACACACGTTTGTACATTTATCTTAGTGAGGACACTCATTGGCATAATGCATTCTCTAGCCCCTTATCATCAAAACTAAATGCCTAAACCTAACCCTTAACCAAACCCTAAACTAATCTAATTCTAACCCTAAAACCAAGTCTTAACCCTCAAACAGCAATGGGTCAGAAAGTGAGGACCATCTGTACAAGAACATACACACAGTCAGCCATCGAAAACAGAAATATCAGAAAATACAAATTGAGTTCACACAAACTCAACATACCCACACTGCCATTCCTATTCTCCACAGTCATAGAATACAAGACACCACTCAGAAAGACAATTTTCACTTTCCCACATCCTTCTGTAGATAATTTCAGTCACAAAGATTTGTGTGTAAATAAACAGTCTGGTCAAAGAGGAAATGATGTATTCACAGGCCATGTCCAAATTTGATTTACCTTCACTTCATCTGACTCACAGCAGTTACACTGAACTGATAAGGTAATAAATGATCCAGTTTGTAAATGTAAATGATTATTGACCTTGGTGCTGTAGAACTATATCTGCTACTTGATGGATTCCCATTAAAGTTGGTAGAGAAAAACATGGTCCGTAGAGGATTAATCCTAATTATTCTCATCCCCTAATGTCGCCCTCTAGCGCCACCAGCGGGTCAACATTTATATTTAGTTTAAGGCAGGAACTACAGACTGAATTCCTGTAAGCTGAACACAGCCTATGTAGATAGGCAAACAGTACTTTCAGAAGTAGTCAATGCGCAACTGGATTTTCACTGGTTAAAAAAACACTGACACCCACTAACATCTGGCTTTTGTCTGCAATATGAATGGATTGAATCAACATTCACTACTGGGTCAAATTATTCAGCAGTTGAGGTTTTTATCGGCTCCGCCTCCGATCAGCAGTTATGATGCGCATTGAACTTTGGGGCATTGGCACATAAATGCAATAAACTTTTATAGTTCTTGGGAACAACCTGCAACAGCAATTTTTACTTTGTACCGTGCAAGGTGAGGTGAGAGAGCCTCCTAATTTTGGCATGTTCGTGAAGTCAAACATGACACACGGGAAAACAAGAAAGACAAACTCGGCATGTTTGCCCCCGTTTAAAAAAACCTGCCTATATATGCTAATTTTAGTGTAAAGGAGTAATATATTGTGTGTCAAATTTAAAATATATTGTAATAATTGGTACTCCATTACCTGTCTTCATTATCTGTGACTTCAAAGTGCTTTAATAAATAAGTGTGGGACTGGGTTTAGTTGAAAAGCAGTAGATAGTATTTGGCCCAAAAGTTTCTTCTTTAATACATTTTGCTATGCAGCTGATCTCTGTGTTCATTCCAAAAAACGCACTGTTAAAACAAATCCTGAACGGGTTAAGATAATAATTATCACAATCAGACAATCTAAAAAAATTCAGCTCTTAGTTTGCCAGTTGAGACTTAAGTAACTTTTTCCATGATACAAAGGGTAGAAGAAAAGGACACGATGCTAGGGGTATCAAAATGTTCCCATAGCACCAATACTTGGGACATTTAAGTTTCCTTTTCAGAGTCAGAGGTTAGCCCACACACCCACTAACAGAAACCCTCCTCCTCTCTGGTGTCTTACCCTCTTCTGGCGGCTCTCGGCGGCGGCCAGCTGGGCTGACATACGCTCCTGCATCTTCCTGCAGTGTGCCATGACAGCCTCCAGGACAGAGATGGGGCTGGAGCCCAGGGGCCGTCGCTCCGTGGCTTCCCCGGGGGCCCCACATTCAAAGTCCCGCTGGAGTGCCAGGAAGGGGTCGGTCAGGCTGTAGTGGCCGTATCGCTCCTGGAGAAACACCTCCTTCCTCTGAGCCTAGAAGAAGAAGAAAAGGAGAAAACATGATTTACTTGTTCACTATGTGACTGAAAGTTATTTCGACTCCATCCTGACAATATTTAAATCAGGAATCTTAAAATTAGTATCACCACATTAAACTAGAACATACACATAATAGCTGTTTTCAGGGTCTGCAGATTACCCTGATTTTACCATTCACCTATCAACAATGCAGCAGGATATTCTCCAATCAGACGCATTCACAACAACAACAAAATATCAGGAACTTTCAGGCGAGGGGTAGTGTCTGTCTGGGTAGAGCATGAGATGCAAATTCTGCTGCGGAAATCACGTGGTTTCGTTCTCAGCGGTGTCAGCCCTTATCACTAAAAACTCTCAAATCTCAAGTTGACGTCTACATGTTTGGCTCCTCTTTTTCATCAAGAGAGGATCCTGAGATATCATAGTAAACATTTGTTACTCAAGATTTCCTTTTTTTTCTTGAATGCTCTTGCAGCGTCTCATTCCCAGAGCGCGTCATGGCCCAAACGCCCTCGGTTAGCGTGTCCTCTGACATCAAACAGCAGATAATAAGAGAGCACGCACTTATTTATGGTTATAATGAGGCTTTGAGCGTGACACCACTCTACTTTTAAGTTCAAGCAGATTCAGCACACAGCCCCTCCCTCACCCTCAGGACCTCAGGAGGAGGTTCAGTCCATCGAGCCGTGCCACGGCCCCCGCACACCCCCACCCCACCACTGACCACGGCCCCCGCACACCCCCACCCCACCACTGACCACTGTGAGCCCGCCTGCCTGACTCCACAACCACTCAGCACCGCAACAGGCAAGGCTGCTCTCGGATTACAGAGATGAGATGGAGATGGGAGATAGAGTCCTCCAAGCGTGTCGGAGGTGAGAGCAGCAGGCCTCCGGTGTCATTCCAGCATAATGTTAAACTGAGTGATCACAGCCAGAACACGTATCATGGTGCATTCCAGGCCTTAACTGAGCACCTGCCAAATACTTAAAAAATATGTTTTGTGGAGGATTTAACTAGACCAGCCTCAACTGACTGCAGACATCCACCACGACGGAGAAGTACTTCAACTGCACAGCTGCTACTTCTAAAGTGTACCATTCATCATCCAGCTCTGCCTTCCAACAGAATGTAAACAGAATGATGTTCAGCAGATGCTCTCTGATCAGCATGTGAACGCTGGCTGAAGGTTATGGCCAGTAACAACAATAACAATTCAAACTCAAAGAAAACAGCAGGTTAGGTATGATTTGAGATTTGTGTGTTTACCAAAGTTCAGAAAACCTGCCTGGAACTTCTGGAAACATCCAACTTACATTAAATAAATAAACAAAAATAAATAAATTTTGCTGGGGCCCAGGCCCATTGGCCCCTGACGTGTTCCAGTCTTCCAATATGACAAATTGTTAAGAATTGTATTTTCTAAAGTTTACACAATGTGCTTGAACATAGAACAATTTAAAAAATATATATATTCTGGATCCACCACTGTCAGATGATTGAATGCCTACATTTGTGTTTTTCCATCAGTCCCATGTGAGGAGACACAGCAGGGACACCAACATTTAAAAAAGCAAAATCTGAACGGAAATGTCATCGGTTGAATGTTTACTTGGTCTATATTAAGTAAAGTGTGCAAACAAAATATACTTCCACCTACTCCACATACAGCGAAGAGTACAGTTACATCAACAATGTTGCAGGTTTTACATCCTTCTTCTTGAATTGCTTCTTAGAATCATTTATATTTTAAAATCAAGTTGGTAGCAGAAGAGGTTAGTTTTTTATATTTTAGCCTCTCCTAAGCAATTTTTTTTTTACCCTGATTTGATATCGTACGAATTGCGGGGGATTCAAACCCCAACAACCTCTCACTTTTAACATCCCAGCCAGGTTTCGAGACAGGTGCTCACTTCAAATAGCGAGATGAGTCTGAACGATCCCGTAAACGATTGAATGTGATGAAGCGCCTGCAAATAAAGTCCAGTGTTACCCAAACTGCTGTAGTTGGCATCGCTCGGTCCTGAGTAGAGTTACAGGAACATTATCCCTCTGAAATATGCTCTTAATCATTCTGACCACAACCAGATGACCACTTATCCAATGGTCAAATAATACCCGACCAAACCCCACTTGGCTGCATTGCAGCAGCTGCATGGACACCAGACCTTCTGACCATAAGTGGTGGTGAGAGAGTGTAATAACTCAGGGAGGGAAAGAAAACAGCAGAAGCTTCCAGACACAAAGTCCACAAGAGCAGAAATGTAGATTTAAGGAGTATGAGAGGGAGAAAAGGATGATTTATTGAGAATGTTTATTATTAATTTTCACATTGAGCTGGAGGGTACTCGAAAAAAAATTAAAACATGTAGTTTAAGTTCTCTTTCTTTTTTCTTGACTACATTTCACTGAGAACAATCTCAACAAATATCAACTCCTAAACAGCTTTAACACCTCCTTTTCTCTTCGTTCCTACTTTCTCTTGTTCAGTGAGAGAAGGAAACTCTTCCTTGTGCTGCCAGGATTTACTACCGTAAAGACTGAAAAAGCTGAGCAGGTTAAAATAAGACTACCGTAAAGACGAGAAAGGCGTGCAGGTTCAGCTTGCTCTTTGGGTGAATCCATGCTTTGATTAGGGGCAGCCACATTCCATATGACGCGTCGCCTCAGCCCTAATCTTTAAGCTTCCAGGCTACCTTCCCCTTCACAAAGCCGAACACGAGAGTAAATAAAAGTTTCGAGGGGATTCATTTCTATCAGCTACATAAGGTTGGTGAGGGAGGAATAATTAATAACTAGGCGAGAGACATTTCAATGAAATGTGGAGGCGAGAAAACGACAAAGCACCGAAGGACGGACAGCAGCAGGAAGGTGTTGCAGGAGGCTTTGCCAAAGAAGGAGATGACAAGATGTGTGTTTGGAGTACCACACACACACACACACACACACACACACACACACACACACACACACACACACACACACACACACACACACACACACACACACACACACACACACACACACACACACACACACACACACACACACACACACACACACACACACACACACACACACACACACAATGAGCAAAGCAGCGCTAAGATTGATGGTGAAAGCGGACAAACTGAGGCAGAGCTCGATGCTGATGTTCTGGCTGTGAACAGGCCAATATAAACACACCACAGAGGAAAGGTAGGAGTGGAAAGAATCTAATTCTCTCTCTAATAAACACACACACACACACCTTTCTATTTGGTGTGTGCTGGCCTCATCTCTTTACCTCTGTTCACAGTGGACCATTAATCACTTTAGAAACATATGAAACTGTACTAAAGGAGTTGTCGCATGCACCAGTTAGAAATCTGCTGCCTACAATTACAACAAAGTCAACATCAAGAACTCGACTTGGGCTGCAAATAACATTTTTCAATCGAGCAATCAATCCCAAGCTGTAAAATAACAGTACAAAGCCTGTAACACCTCCCAAGTCGGTGCCTTTGAATTAACTATTTTATCCAATTAACAGGTCAAAACCCCCAAATTGTTGATCGATTTTCACATATAAGGGTTAGGGTTACAAATGAGAAGCTAAAACAACAGAATCTTTGGTTTTTGCTCCATAAAAATCAAAATCGTCAACAGAGTTGCCAGCTCAGTGAGTTCTAAACTCAAACACAGCAGACACTTCATTTTCTGAAGCTGAAATCCCCAGCAGCAGGGACAGCACCATCTGTACCATCCAAAAGTGATCCTCTCCAAAGCTCTGAGGTAAATAATCAGGAGCAATGCAGGCCACCTTTAAATCACCCTTCAACTCTCAGGATCTTCCAGTAAATATTTACAGAGAAGCTGAGCCCTTCCAGCTCCCAGTCTGCCGGCCGCTGCTCCTCACTTCCACATTAGGATCAGTAAATATCTGATTGAACAGCGTTTTTTGGTTGTTACTTTGTGTGTGTGTGTTCAAAGAAAAGAAAAATAAATAAATGAAGTGGCCATCATTTTCATAGTGTTACCCTCCACTTCCAATCTTCATTTCCTTTCCTGTTTTAGATCATTAAAATAATTTTAATTCGAATTACTCCAAATTCAAAAGAGGTTGATGCTGTGGCTGCAAGAATTCACTTGTCACAGCTCAACATGGTAAAAACTGTAGCTTAACTCAGTGTTAGGACGCTCCATCAATGTTGTGTTCAACACTTGAGGCTTTGAGTGTAAACATATCAGAATTGGCATATTTTAATTTGTTTAGTCTAATAATTAGGCTAACATTAGGTTGGTTAATGATTTGGTTCAGGTTAATATAGCCGCAGAGTAGGTTGCACACAGTGGACTGTGGCCAATTAAGTCAATATGCATTTGTTTTGCTCTCATCGCCAATCGTTTAGTTGAAGAGTGTGTATGACTTTAGTTTAGCAAGATTTTCTTAGGTAGAAAACAGCTCTGTAGTAAAGCAGCAGTGTTTCATTTTCATGTAATATCAATTGATTATATCTAAAAACGTTTAAAGGCTGAGTTCCACATATTGTTTGTGACACCAAAACAAACTGTAGTTTGTTCATTTCAGAAAGCAAGATGAAGAAAACCTTTCCTCGCATTCAACCCTATGCGTCTTGTTTGTGAATATCTCCTGGTTGTAGGCTCAGGGTCATGGGTCACTCTATTACAGCATCCGGCTCAGGAGCTAAATCCTTTGAGAACTCATCAGCTGTCACACACTCTGCCCCCCTGAGGCTCTATTGATCCCATAGATCCATTGGACGTCATTAGAGGAGAGCTACATTATACAGTACAAGCTTAAACCAGCAGAGGTTCTGTTGTCACTAATGTTCCTAATGCTTGTATTTAGTAGATTTAAATTCTAATTACTTTTACTGTGACAGTTTTGAAAATGTTTGAAATAAAAAGTGTTGTTGGGTTTGACTCATACTTTGAATCACTTATAGAAACTTTATTAACAAGGTCCACTTACTAGGTTTTACCACTGTATCTCAAGTTCTTCATGCACTTCACTCATTATTTCATTGATTCGTACAATATGATTTAATACTCTATACCAAGCAAGTAAAAGGACTGTGAGAGATCTACCTCTGTAAAGCAGCCTGGAGTATCTTTACCTTGAAAGGCACTATATAAATCCAAGTTGTTATTATCATTACTATTATTAGCGAGCTTTTTGCACTTCTGCCCCATTTCTGTCCTCCCTGCCCCAACTATTGATACTTCTTTTTAAACATTGTTAAAGCGTAGGGTAGCTGTAGTACCGGTGACACTAGGTTGTGCCTCTATGTACTGGCAGCGGAACTGCTGGTTTATCTACTGCATTGCCTTCAAAACAAGTTGGTTTATGTACTAAACTAAACGCCAGGACACTACGGTATGAAGACGCGCATCTCAAAAATCAAGATAGACTAGATTCTAGTCTATCTTGATTTTTACTGGTTGTTATGAAAATAACTTGTTTATTTTTAATTTCATCTTAAATTTATCAAACATAATTCTTTAGTGTTTTCTTTGCTAAATTTTTCTCATTGCAGATGGTTTTAGAAAACCGCAATGGATAAATTCAAACTTTCTTAATATCTATTCTTTACAAAAAAACATACAGTATCCACCAGATATGGTTTCCCTTTAAACTGTACATAAACATCCGATATGATTTTCTAAGTCATGACCACTATTCATTTAAAAGAAACTCTAAGAACTGATGCATTTCTGGTTTCTCAAATAAGAGGGGATTCATCTGTAAAACTCGTATTAAATTGTCCATGTTTCACTTACACAGAGTGAACTGCAGCCGACTGAGCTCCAGCCATCACTGTTTCATGTAGTTTAATTAGGTTGTTTACCTACTGGTTCAGATGGGGATAATGTCACTGTATTTCCAAGAGAAGAAACAGTAACTCTATAGTATTTACAAGTGCAGCCGTGGTGGAGGGCTTGGAGCAAGATCTCAGTCAGTATTATTAGCATCAACCTTTACAGGCATGCTGCAGTCAGTGGGTGAGAGGGTTCAGGGACCACAGCCAGAGAGAAAGCAGAGAAATAGTGATGGATCACCGCAAAAGAAGAAGGTAGGAGAGGGATGAGACAGGTGGGAGGTGGAGAAATGACAATCGCTGCAAGGCAGGACGGTATAACAACGAGTCAGAGGGAACGAAAGTGCGACAGAGTGAGCAGCTAAACAGGAAATAAAAAAAACTGGGGCAAAGAAAGAGCCCTCGGCAGAAAGAAGCGGAGGGTGCTCCAAACTTTACATGGCGGAGAAAAAAAATCACCATGTAATGTATTCAATTCAAGTGTCTCATTCAACTCCTTTCATTGACTGTGTGAACATCACGTCAGTGGCCAGCAGCCAATCACGCCACAAAATTCACCATCGAGCCAAACAGAGGAGCTGTCCATGTCCATTAAAACAACCACACAAGCAAAAACCGTGAATGGAAGGAGAGGGATGAGCCTGAGGGTGCTGTCGAGATGCTTGGCTTGGTTTCCAAAAGGCAGAGGGTTAGGGGTTAGAGATGGAAAATGTGGGAACATGAAGAGCAGACAATGACAAGGACCCCTGCTGCTGCTGCAGAAGCACCCCCCACACCACTAAATACTGAGAAGTACACATAGACTGTATATAAAGATGGATAGCATGTCTTTACTGCCTCCCACTATCCAGACAGGAAGCCAAAATGTCCTAGACACGAACACTGCCATCTTGCGCATTTGAAGTCAGAGTCTGCACAGATCAGTGAATGGAGCCGCACTAATGATACACACTTACTCGACCAATCATGAGTCAGTCTCAGCTGTTTCACGCCATTTTTATAGCATAAAACCAAACTTACCATTAAACTATGCAGTTGGACAAACATCAGTGTGATAAGAAAATGACAGAAAACATATTTGAGAAAAATATATTTGACATGAAATTTTTTGTTGGGTCGATGTCCCATTAGCTAACATGGAGGAGGGGGGATTTTTGACCTGTTCTGCAGCCAGTGCCCATGTGGCAATAAAGACCCTTTGGCTTCCTGTTGGTTTTATACAGACAAATCAAAGATGAAAAGAAGAGAAGCTTTCTTCTCATGTTGTATTCTGCACAAAGCATGAACACTGACGCAACATGATACGCACATCAGTCTAATCAGTCTAATCAGTCCAAACAAAGACTAGATGATCAAACGCTGACATCATTTCATCTTCTCTCGGCCAGTGGTTCATCACAGCACTGCTTTGTGTTTTATATTCACTGAGAGTAAAGAACCTCATCTGAGCTGAGTACAAACATCCTGACCTGAATCCTGACATTCTGGTGTGTGTATGCAGAGGTATCTCTAAAGACTTTCAGTCATCCAGGTCATGTGATCTAAAACTGCAGGGCAACTAACTAATGTAAAGCAAGTCCAGTTACCTTTGACGCACATTCACACATGTTAACAGATGAACTACCAGACGAAACAGATTTAAATTCAAGACATTTCACTTAAAGACTGGTACTGACATGATTGAGTAAAAAATAACATCTAATAGTAGATTAACAGAAGCTTAACAACAATTATGATGATTAATTAATTGTTGCAAAAACAAAAAAATGTTGGTTCATTGTCTGACAGTGGATAAACAGACATGCAATTTGTCCAGAAATTAACCTGGAATTTTTGTTTATGTAGCTATTCAATATTTTGTAAACAATACGTTTTGATTTGAATTGAAAGGATCTTATATAGATTGACAAGAATGGCACTCAGTAGAGCACATACCTCCGCCAAGGCCCAACAGTCTCCTTAAATTAAACCAAGCCGCACCAATTATATTTATATAGAATTATATTCCCTGGAAGAACATCAAAAAATAAGAATAACCAGTCTTGCAACAACAAAACAAATGAATAAAGACACAAATACACAACAATAAAGACCTATGTTTTGCTGCTAGTTACAACTTTTATTTCTGTCACATGTATTTATAGTTAATGAATTTAATTTCTATTGATATCCAAATTGTGTTATTGTGACAATACTAAGATTTATGTTAAGTGATGACAATTGCACACAAGACCTTTTATAACATTTTAATACATCTAATAAGACATATTGATGTCTTGTTAATAATATATTTCTTCAGTGCTACATTCAGCTTTGTGCAGTGAGCAGCAGTCCAGCAGAATAGGATGCAAATATATGGAACGAGCAGAGAGCCTGGAGGAGTACAGTACAATCCCAGCTGCTAAAGCTGCAGTGCTTTATCGTGCAAATAGTCCTAAGTGGAGCCGGTTTCCAGCCGCAGGGCCCCTAATCAACACTTCCTGTCAGCTGCTGTGCTGCCGGTCACGCCTGTTCCGAGGCTCGCCGGGAGGACGGTCGCGTCAATATATCGACCTCTCCCTCCGCGGGTTCTTGTTTCAGCCACACAGGGTCGAGGCAGTGTGGCGTGGTTATCGACTGCGTCCTGTCCAGGCCACTGTTTCTACTGTTTAAACTGAAGAAGCTCTAAGATCTGGTATTTTGTTGATGTTTTGTGATCAACACCCGGTGTGACAACAGGGCTCAGTGCCTGGCTCCAGGACAGCTGGGATTCGAACATTTGTTCAAATGCAATTATTCTGTGTAATTTGATTTTGAACTTTGAGGTTTGAAGGCTGGTCTTTTTAGTTATTTCTAGGTTATGTTATCATCTTGTTTGTTTCTTTTGTTGGGGCAGATCCAGGAAAAACTGTGTAGGACAGGGCTGAGTGATGGTTGAAATCATTAAAAAAAATATATAGATTTACATATAAAATGGAAAAATGTATTAACGATGATTCCCTTTTAATTATTCACTTTTTGGTTGATCGCTGATCATATACTGGTTTGTTTTAAAGTCTATTAGTTATTGCTTAAGAATTCTTCATTTGGAATTTGTAGAGTGATATCATAAGCAACTATTGAATGATTGTAAAACACGTGTACACAGATCTAACCCTAACACTTGACTGATACCTGGACATAAACAGCATCCCAGAAGCTAAAATTGGGTCAATAAAAAGGTTTCTGGGAAATCTTGTGGAGCTGGAAATCCCATGTGTTTAGTGTAGATTGCAGTAAACAGATTACCCTCTACTTTGCCTTGAGGAGTCTTTTGACATACTAACAACCACAAACCTGTGCCATTACCGCCACGCTAAGACGAAATGAATTTACCAAAATGACACCTCAGAGCATCGACAGCTCAGCAGCCCCTCAGTGATAACCGACCTGATTTATGTTCCACTCCTGAGGTGCCTCCTCATTTTCTTCAATCTCTATTTAGTTTTCTAGGTCAGAGATATAACAAGCTGACAAACTGCATCGAGCGAGGAACGAGTTAGGAAATGGTACTGGCTGAAAATACGAGAAGGAGACCTTGTTGGATCCATTTCTGGTCTCTGAAGATATGGAAGCCCCCAAAACATTGGAGGGCTCTGAGTGAGTGAGTGAGTGAGTGAGTGTCTCAGCCGGTGGTGTATATTCCCTTGGGATTCACTGACCCTTGGGAAGATGGCAGGAATCCTGAGACCCATCTGTCATTCTCACACACAAACACACACACACACACCAATTAACTCATCTCTGCTTCAATGCTTCACATCGATTATCCCAAATTATCAGTCAATGAGCTGTGATGTGGCAGTGAAATTTAAACCCAATAGAACAGAGCACAAAATACACTCTGGACACTTTGTGGACGAGGTGTCAACTACAGCTCATGAGTAAATGAAGAAAGGAAAAGGACGTGAACCGTGACTGCAGGTCTGCTCTGGAATAAGTCACTCCAAAAAGGATGATGTGGAGCACCAAACTGCTGACCATGCTGGTAAACTGGCCAAATCAGCAGGTCGATCAATAGTTAAAAAAAAAAATCTGTGTATGTCGTTTTTGAGATGAGATTGTAAATGGCCGCTGTCTCCTGCCCGTCATAACTTAAATTCACCTACAATATCAAAGCAGACACCTCTCAACCTATCCTCACTTTCTCAGTTTGAAAACCTCTGGCCTGGAATAAGCAGCAAATGCTCTGAGGCAGACCACTCAGAAACACACTGTAACATTACTGTATGCCCACTCATATCTCCATCAGCATCCAGAGCACTGACGGTTGGTGGTTACTCCAACACTGAATCAGATAGTTCTGCCAGCAGTGAGTGAGTGAGAGGGAGCACATGACACTCGATGACCTGCAATCATGAGGGATTTCATTTTGCTGGGGGAATCAATATGTGGAAAAGGATTTGATTTGACAAAGAGAAACAGATATCAGAGGGTGAGCTGTGGATAGAGGAGGTGGAGGACGTACAGTATAAATTAGACTGAGATAAAAAAGGAGAAATAGATGTTCGGAGGGAGAAAAGAGGAGGAAAAGCCTTGGGACTGACAGTCTGATGGGGGGGGGGGGGGGGGGGGGGGGGGGAGAGAAGGGGAGGATGAAAGGGAAAAGATGAGTAAGAGCGAAATGCAGCAGAACAGACGATTACTGCCTCCACTGCTCGGCTGTGTTCCCACATAGCTACGACCCATCTCATACAATGTGTGGACATTTTCTAAGTGTCACTGAGCCTGAACCGCAATCGCCTTTTTATCACCTCCAACTCGTGCAGTGGGAAGATGACAAATTCTTACTTCCCTAGGACACAACAGTCAGGAGGTTACAGAGAAATCCTGACTGAAATAACTAACTGAGAAACAATATGTGCACTATATTCACTATATGAATCAGCATAGTTTAGAGTAGAGCAGTGAGACAATAGACCAGTGAGTGAGTGTTTAAGGAACCATTCAGACTCTTAATTACAGTGTCTTTACATGGCTGCTATAAATAAAGCTCACGTTCACATGACACATGTCAAAAACCAAGACATAATGAAGTTGTGTGTCGCTGCACAATAATTATGGAGTTTTGAGGTTCACCATAAACCACAGTGAGTGCCTGCAGCTCTAACTGTTTGCATCATGACTAAAAACCCTGGAGCTGTGTGTCCGTCATTGTCATGGAATACAAGTCCAAACTTCCTTCATCGCCTTCACAATAAAAGCCATAACCATGTCTTTGCTTCAAGGCTCTTATGACGAAAACAGGATGTGGAACTGCTGGATGCTCTTGAATTTAACAAGTCTGCCACTCGAATATGATGCACTGTTTGGGTTTTTCCTCTGACAAAACATTGGGTTTTTCCTCTGACAAAACTCTGATGTTAAGTATTGAGTGAGTGCTTTCCGCTGTGAATGAAAAGTGCTATTGATGTGTGAATGTTGTATTCTCCTCCTCCATCGCACAGATTGGAAGTAAACGAGAGGAGAAGGGTTGCCACTGATACATTTATGTAAGTGACCTATGTCTGAAAAATGCGTGTGTCCCAAAACACACATCATGTACATGCAAAAGATAAAGTATATGTTGTTCTATAGAAATCCCAGACAGAGCACACAACGTCACCCAATGTCTTCTTCTAAAAAACCCACACAAATCAGTTCACTGCAATAATGATACTCGGTGGTGGTACTTTATAAACTGAGACCACAGTCAAATAAACAAATCAGTGGATGCTTGTGGCGTCATGTCTGCAAACTATTTTATTTGACCGGCCACTGGGACTGATTCCAAAATACATCACTCACTTTGTCTCTCTGTGATTGGTTGAGAGGTAGGAGGAGGAAGGGGGGTGTTGTGATGCTTAGGAGCGTCAGTGCCGTCAGCAAAGGCAGAGTGGTGACATTACAGTGACATCGGTGAGGAACCAGGCCACTCTTATATAACCAACCCAGCAGAGGAGACTACACCAGCGGCAGGACGGAGATGATGAGCTCTGTACTGTGGTTCAGCTTTTAAAAAAGGTCACCAACACCTGCAACTTCCAAATATTAAGATGTTTTAATGAATTATTACTTCTTGTGATATTCATAGTAAGGTAAAACGTGATTTCCTAAAAAGGAAAATCGGAAATTTTACCTAAATCGGAATTGATCGCCTCAGCATGGAAGATTTTAGACTTGAAATGATTTGTCAGTTTATCAGTTAGCCGTCAGAAAATTAATTACCAACTATTTTGGTAATCAATTGATTCTTTAAGTAATTTTTAAAGAGGAAACACCATGTCTGATAGCTTCTAACATTATATAAACTAAACCATTAGTTGATTAATCAAGAAAATAATCAGCAGACTAATAGCATGAAAATAATTTTGGTTGCAGCCCTAATCACCTTGTTTCAGCATTTTATTGGAGCTATATTGTGTTTACACTTTTTTTTTTAAGGCTATACAATCACATAAAAAAGGGCTTTAGATTTCTTTCTCATCGTCTTTTTTCAATTTTAAGGGACATTTTCCCCCAAAATTCAGCCTGACATGTCTGGGACCTCCACTAGAATCTAAAATGACTTTAATATCTGTGGATTTGAACAGATCCCCCAAGAGGTCAGTGACGTCTAACAAGGAATCAGGTCAAGATTTGACCCCCAAAAACTAAAACACAGAAAGAGTCCTTTTTAAAAGAAGCATTAGCATTTATTTAGTGAAGACAGAAGCACGAACACACACATGCACTCATACACCTCCACTGTTAATGTGTTACTATGCAGAGTAGAGGCTGTGGGGGGCCTAAAGTGGAGATATTTTTACCCAGAATGCCATTCGGCGGCAGCTTTCTCCTGTCATGTTTAATGAGCTTGGCTGATAGCGTCAATGAAATTTTGATGAAGCCCAAGATACTGTATGCCCACACACAGACACACACATGCACAGGAAGACACTCCAAAACACAAGCACACACAAGGGACAGAAAACCCACACGCAGACACACACACTATAAACCCATATTCCCAAAGCTTGCAGCTGAGTTATCTGCAGTGTGAAAAAGTAGCTTACGATCAAACGATAAGTAATCCTCATGTGAATGAGCACAGAGACCCACTTTATGTGGTCATGTGATGTTTCATCACTGCACACGAAGTCTCCTCTGTCCTTCACGGACATACTAACCAATAAAAATCACAACTGCTCGTTCCCAGGACTTCCTCACCCTCCTACCTTAAATCTCTCCTACACTAACAATGGCATCCCCAACAAGTCTGATTTTAGGCTGGATATCAGCCAATCACCCGCCGACGGAGACAGAGGTTCCTCCTTCGCCACAGCTTCTGAAGCAATCAAATCTAATGTTCTCAGGACTTCTTTAGCATTGGTTGGTCATGGTCTTTAAATGGCTCCAGCCTAAAGGAGAATTTAATTTGTCTATGTTCCAGGAGAGCTGAAGTATCCCATGATGCTCTGAATGCTGGTAAAGGGGTTTTTCCACCCTGAAGTGAAGTGAGGGAAGAGGAAAAACACAGAATAACTGGTATTTTGTGTATCAAGTGCAAAGTTCATGATAAACAGACATCGTTTTACAGCTGAACTGAGGAGGTTGGAATTAAAACCCAAATGTTTTGTGTGCTCGTATGTTAGTTTGGTTCCTGAGCACTCAGGGTTTCTGGTTTGTTTTGTTTGTAATTGGACGGCAGCTCTGAAACTATCAGTTACAGCTTTTATAAGAAAATAAACTAACCTGCGCAATAGAGGCTGATATTGTTTTCAATCTATTTAATTAAACCTTATTGAAATGAATGAGAGTTAGATACCAAGTTTGTCCTGAACTATAGAGCTTTAGCCAGGAGGTTAGCTTAGCTTAAGACTGCATTTTAGTGAAAGTAAAAGCATTGTGGACCCCGTTTACAAGCTTTCCCATCCAAGACTGTAGACAAAGATGGACGACATGACTGCTCCCCAAAAGGGAAGCCAAAGCATATTGATTGCTACCTGGTGGCGGGCTGCAGTTTAGATTGACACCTGAAACTTGGCTTCATCCCACAATGTGGGAGGAAGTGGAAATGCATCATCCATCTTCATATACAGTATGTTTGTAACATTAGGGTGAATACAGTATGTCCCAACTCCAGCTTCATGCATGTGGCATATCTTGCTGTGAAACTAATCCTTTAATAATGTGACTCTGGGCAGTTTGGTGTATATATGCTTAATAAAATTCAAATACCTGCAGTGAAAATTACATTTAGATGGCTATAAATAAAAGCTACAAAAGAAATCACAATGCATTTAAAGCCTATAAATATCTTTATGCATCTGTTTTTCAGACTATCACAACCCACACACACAAAAACACAAAGTTACACTTGCACACATAAGAGCCAATGAGCTTTTCAGTCCTTCAGCTATATGCAAATATTCTTTCTGAAGACATCATGCAGGACAGAGAAAACAAACCGAGGCATACACTTCATCTCTCACACACACACACACACACACACACACACACACACACACACACACACACACACACACACACACACACACACACACACACACACACACACACACACACACACACACACACACACACACACACACACACACACACACACACACACACACACACACACACACCTTGCAGCTGTGTTGAGGGGCTCTGCTGCCCAATAGACGCAGCTCCTTGCAGCCTATTTTTATCCTTAATGCCACAGTAAACCAACACAGGCCTGCTGCTTGATTAAACCTCATAGTCCCTGTGGGCAGAAGCACAAAAAGCCCCCAACATCTAATAGGGCCACAAGTGTGTTTATTTCTTACCCTCTGTGTGTGTGTGTGTGTGTGTGTGTGTGTGTGTGTGTGTGTGTCAGTCATGTGCATGCATTTCTATTATTCTGATTAAATGTGTGTCAGCACTTTATACCCGGCTGATTTAACCTCGTACTGGAAAAAAAAAATCTGTATACTCATACGGGTACAGTCATCGGACAAAACCAAAAAGCTGGTTTGTGGATAAATACAAATCTTAAGTGCTAATAATCAATAACTAGATGCACCCGCACCGACAGACAAACACACATATAAACACACACCTCAGCAAATGTCAACACTCATGCACTAAGCCTGAATGTGTGTATTACCGCCAGCTTGGCAGCAGAGGTGAAATGAAAAAGGCAGAGGTACAAGCCAAAGGAATCAGATTCAACTGCTCCTCTGATATCACATCAGTTAAAAAACAGGCCTCAGCAACCCTGAACACCTAACCACACACACACAGCCCAATCACAAACAAAGACAAATATAGACTGAAAAACAACACTGTGATGCTCCAGCCAGAAAACAACATCTAATTAAAGCAGTAAATACTACATTTAGAAATGACAAAAACAACACAGGACGTCTGAATAGGGGGTTACCTGCTTCAGGGGCTGGTAATGAGGACACAATGTCTCAACCACCAAACCAATCTCTTTTTATAGAAGATTTCAGTTCGTGACTGTTGGTCACTCTTCTCTCTGAGAAAGACTGGTGTGTTCAAAGCTGTGTAGAGCATCACATTTAAGCACCAAGGTTAGATTCCCAGGCAGAAGTGAGAGGAAGGAGCAGCAACTCTCAACTTTTGTTGGAGCTCAAACAATTAATCAGTTTACAGAAATGATTTTTCAATAGATTTCATTATTTTTGTTGCCTTTAAGCAAGAATACAAGATGTTTTTGCCAATAAAAAGCAAGAAGATGTTGTCGAAGACTCATCAGCTGAACAGCCTCTGATCATTGTTTAGTGCAGGTGTAGAATATGGAGGGATCCTGTAATTCAGCTACAGTGATTACAAGTTAAACACATCACATCCATGCCCTGTAAACAGAACGCTGTGCAGTGTCTCTGTTGCTTTCTAATGAAAACTTCTGCACCGACAGATGGACGGATATAATCACTGATCACTATATCCATCCTTATTATGTAACCGTAGGATAAAAAAACGAATTAAACAGGTGAAACTAAATGCGCAAATGTCGAAAGGAAAATAGGAAGGGTGGTAGAAAACAAAGAAAAGGGGTGAAGAAAGCAGAATGTTAAGACGCATGAAGAAAACAACCATATGTAGGAGGATGAAAAGAAGAGAGGACTTGGGTTCACTGTGAGAAAAGCTTAAGACAAGAAGAGAGTGTGAAAGAGTTGGAAATAAGAGGAGAGTCTGAGCTGGCCCTCGCAGCCATCAGCCGTGATAGGTCTGGAGTGACGTGTCTGGGCTACGGCTGAACTTCTCAACAGCCCTGAGCGTACACCAACTCCCATACCCTGCCTGCCCGCCTGCTCTGTGGCCCTGACAGATTATCTACCAGCCTCCCTATTTTCAGCCATTTCATTTATCCATAGTGACATGCAAGCAAAGGGAAGGAGGGAATTCACTCAGAGACGTTTCTAGCTCTCAATTGTTTAGGTATTAGACTGAATCAGTCAGATTGACGGATCATTAGGCTGCCTGTTCAACACAGCTGCTGAATTACTTGTCGGAGAAAGGAGCAGCAGCATAACGTGGGCTGAAGACGGAGATAATGACTGAAATCCCAGTGACACTTAGGCGCTGCCCACTCAAGTTAAATTAAGCAGGTTGTGAGCGTTGGCCCTCACGTCACATATTAAGCATCATTTTGTTTTTTCCTTACATGTTTGCAGTTCAGAGGCTCTTTCTCATTCGTCAATCAGCTGTGATTTGTTGCAGCCCACCATGACGTCACCCATTGGTTTGTGAGCTGCCGTTTTGAAGCCTCTAGTTTGTTGTTTTGTCCAGCGCCATCTTGTTTTTTTTTAAACCAGAAGTAACCATATTTGGAGGAGTCGAGGCAGATGGCCCCATTATAGCTGTCAATCACACTGTATCCCGCCCCCCTGTATACTATATATCATCTATTTGACTTTAAATGGGATCATTTTAAAAATCGGGCTGTATTGAAGAAGACTTAAAACTAATGATTCACACAACTCCATGAGAAAATGATTACTTACATTTAAAATAATTTCTCTCATAGACCGGAGGGCACGTCCATTCTTATATACAGAATCTGTGTGTTTGTAAATCAGGTCATTGTGTACCACTAACTATGGGAAACTTAAGAAGCAAGTATCAAGGTTTTCAGTTTGTCAACTCCTGATCAGTATGTGTGCTTAAAAAAATGGCTGTTTCCTTAAAACCCAGATTTTTTCTCCCCATCTCTGTATGTCCCTATAGCGAAAATAAATGTAGTCCATCACTTCTCCACGTTTTCATTAGATGACTATTTCCTTCCAGCCACTCACACAAATGTCACACACACAGGGAATATTCAACCAATAATATTGATTGGCCTGAAGTCACCTATAAAGAGCGCTGAGCTGGAAAGGAGAGACTTAAGAGTTTCAAGCTATAGAATCACTTTTTAAAATGTAAAAACCTCCCTGCTGTTACAGGTACTGCTGTACCTTGACAATCATTAAACAGAAACTATGACATTTTATCTAATTAACAAATGTCTGAAATCACTAAAGAGACGGCCACAGCAAAAATGCTTCAAATAATAGGTTACAGACAAGCATCAGAGTGACGTGATGCTCCCTTTCATCCTGAAATGAACAGGTTAGATAAAGGGCAGAGAAGGAGCAGAGGAGACAGGTAGAAGGGATTCTTTATTCTCAGACAAGAGGTTATTGGAGTCAGTAGACAGGAAACAGTGGGATAGAGGAGATGATGTTTGTGGATGGGAACTTGTTCTCTGCCTCACGTCATTGTCCTTAAAACAAAATAGTTTTTGCTGGACAAGATCCATTCCACCCATCCATCCATTATCTATCAATAACTGGCTTATAATTTAAGGGTCACAGGGACAAGAAAATGGATATAAAAAACTGTGGGTTAGTGGGACAAGTGTGACTGGGCTGAAATACGAAAGCAAAGCAAAAGAAGAGAAAAAGGGAAATGGAATGAGACATTACTTTTAAAATCGCTCAGATATCAGGTAAAAATGTATCAGGAAAACGCTTCAATATTTACATCCTGTCACCCTTTTCACCCCTTCAGTTAAACCAATCAAACCAATTTGATGAATTTACTCTTCCCTTTCTTTCAGTCAGGTCTCTCCTGACTGAAGTACGGTTGCAGAATGGTGTCTCAAATCAAAAATGTCAAACATTTAGTGAAGTGGACCATTCTTTGAAAGCAACCTGTTAGACATACTGTGTGAATAAGCTTTGTGTCACCACACAATCATCATCATCCAAAAACTCATGCATTACATACAAAACTTAATCTTAAATCCAACCTAAACCATATAACCAATCTTAGCTCTAAATATGCCAAGAACAGGCCAAACTGCAATCCCTTTGCAAAATGTTCTCACTTTGCAGATTCAAAGTCAATCTGGTCCTCACAAAGATAGAAACTTAAAGAAACTCACATGCAGGAGATAAACCTTGGTGACTCAACATTTGGTACAAACAGCCCTCAATTATTTTCTAATGCCTCCACAAAACCTCTAATGTACATACCAGGGCTTCCCATAAACAGGCCGTGCTGTAATGAGGTGGTGCCGCTGTTAAAAACAACATCTCACAGAGTCGAATTAAAACTGCCCGGGATGGAGAGAATAAAATCAACCCCATCGACGAAGGCTTGTGGTAAAAACAGAGCAGTAAAGAGGCGTCGGCTCGACCATAAACTGGTTTTAACGTCTTCTCCAACTTTCAGCCCGATGGAAACTCAGAAAACAATTTTTATTAAAATCAGGGATTGTGCAGCGTTCGACATGGAAATTGTTTTTAAATGTTCATTAAACACCTAAAACAGCAGGGCTGCAAGGAAAACGGAAAGGTGGACTGATACATCGACTGTTTTTCAGTAAAGTGTAAAAATGGTAAGAAATTCCCCTGAAATTTTCCCAAAGCAGAAGGGGATGTTGGTAAATTGTTGGTCCTTTCTGATCAATTTAATTGACAATAATATAAAATAGAGATAATCTCTTAATTTTCTTTAAAATTTTATAAAATGAGCGACTAAATAAATCAATATTAGTTCACTTCAGTGCCAACTTGGTGCTTTAATACTTTAAATCCCACAGATTTAAAATGTATCTTTTCTCACACGTCTTTTGACGAATTGTTACTCGATGCCAGCTGCTCTACACCAATAGTGGCTTTAATTCTACCCATCTGACAAACACACAATTTTATTCCACAAAAATGTAAGTAAATATCCTGAGGTAACTTGTGATTTCCCATAATGTGCACTTTACACCCTTTCTTCTGCCAACGAGTGTTTTAAAAGTGCATTTACCCATTTTATCCCATTCTGGAATCTAACTTTTTAAATCTATTTAGTATAGCCCCAGAATTACAACTGAGTTCATTTCCAGTTTGACCAACAACCATGTGTTTATGTAGAGAAGGTTCATTATCGTATATCGGCATCAGAGTTTATGCTGATTGGACCTTTTCTCCATCCAGACCCCGCAGTCAGGACCTAGCCATCTCTGGCACTCTGGCCCCGTCCCACCATGTGGCCGCTTGGCGAGGCACGAACCAACTCTAGTGTGAAACTGAGGGTTGGTAGCACAAGGTCAGAGCAGCAGGTAGACCCTTTAATCGGTGTCTGTCGTGCAGAGAAGAGCTGGCACTTTCTGAAGAAGTTACAGACCACGAGTCTGCAGAATTTCATTCCAACAAACCACCACACAGTCTGATTCTGCTGATTAACACGTCTTCATCCACGGAGGAGGAATTAATTAGAGAAATAAGCTGAATAGAGTGAAATCCTGCACACCGTCGGGCCAACACGGCACCAGTATACGAACGACAGCATTGAATAACAATCAATATTCAGACTGCAGCTTTAACCTACTTGTGATTTCAGCATTTCCTGTTTATCTCAGGGCTGCTTGACTCATCCCACTGGCTGATTTTATACTTTCTTTGCGAGTGTGTGCCGGACCGGGTTTGCAAAAATGGGACAGGCTGACTTGAGGCTTTGCATTTTTCTCTCTTCTTTCAGGTTTGGACTATTGGTTGGACAAAACAAGCAACTTCATAAAAAATGTATGGGGATTTTGACCCTTTTTTTACATGCTCCTAGAGCCATGCATTAACAGTCACCTACTATTATATAACTCTTGTATTTGACTCCATTTACATGATGTGGAAATTTGATTTACTATTAAGGTTGAACTGCAGCTGTACCCCAGGGTCTGTGTGCAAAATCCAGAAGTGAAAAGTGTCAATTTACACCAGCAGCATGTCAAAACTCCTCTTAACTGAATAACCTTTCAACAACTGACTTTGATAGATGAATTGGTAAAGAAATGCATTAAAAGCACCATAGTAAAGTGTTTGATTCTCACTAGAGAGGCACACTAACAATATCTGCACTGACACTAAAGTACTCAAATTGAAACTGAGAAAATAAATCCTCGTCTCTTTAGTCCCAACAGGTGTGACCTGCTGTCCCTTGTCAGATACAAAATGCTCGGCAATGCGAAGCCACAGAAACATCAAGTAACTTTCCCCCCCACACAGAAACCTTGTTTTCTGCTGATACAACCAAAAATTGCTGTCAAGGGCAAGAACAGAGCCGCCAGTGTTGCTCAGGAACTCAACGTCTAGACAAAGCAGTGGCTGTGTTGAGGCCGAACTCACAACCCCCTTGACAGCACTCTCTTCACCCACATCAGTCACGACCTCCAGCCCCCCACTCAGGGCAGAGCTCAGCCTGACCAGGACAGCACAGAGATCACACTGAGCAACAGCGGGGGTGGAAGGGAAGGCAGGGTGTTTGTTAGGGGGCCGTTGCCTTGGAGAGGAACAGCGAATATATGAGAGAAAAAATGCACATGGAGGGCACTGTAGTAGCTGCTGAATGCTTGTAAATTTAATTGCTTGGGCTACGATGCATTACTGCCAAGCCAACAGGGAGACAGTAAGTCGTGCTGGAGAGAGACGTGATCGATTAATGGCTGGAAAGGAGAAAAAGGAGGAAGAGGCCCTTATTCCCATACTGACTCAACTAAAACCTCTTACACTCCGGAACAACAGTGAATATATAGTAAACTGTAATTTGCAAACATTTACAACTTTGTTAACCTTTGAGTGCTCTTACCATATTTCACTCTGCCAAATCTCTGCCAGGCTACTTGTTCTCCTCAAGTCGACACACATGTTGGTTATCACAGCAAATGTAAAGGGATTTTTTGTCAGCAGAAGGTGGATAATAATGTTATGTTGTTTAGGAAAGAATCAGTCAAATTGTATAGTCCATGTTCACAAATCACAATTTGTGTCATAGGGTTCAACAAGATGACACCATCTGCCCTTAACCCTCAACTAAAGAGATTAAAAACTACCAAAAACAAACTTCTAGCAGGGAATAAGGTTGAAATCTCAGAGTCACATGTGATCACTGTGTGATGTTTAAAAATATCATAGATTGACTACCACAGTATTAAAACCAGAGACTGGTTTTATATAGGGTGATTTACATCATAACAAATGTCTGAACTAAAATGAAATAATTTGGAAGACTTGGGGTATGAAATAACTTTTAAGATTTTAGGAGCGCTGTAGCAAGTGGAATGCTAGTGCAGGGATTTTGGATTACTCCAACCAATCTGTAGAACTCAGGGTTACCCAGAGGTATATTTAGCTAATTAACAATGACAATTAGGTTTTAAATCCTAGATCAAACTATTTCAAAAATTAAGCCCACATGATTTCCCTACAGAAAAGTAAAGCGATCAACAAAGTCATAACTTTTAATTCTGAAAAGGACAAGACTAATGATATTTTCATGCATTGTTATTCACTTAACAGGCAGCATGGTAGTGATGGTGAGCACTGCTGCCTCAGAGCAAGAAGGTTCTAATTTGGTCAGGGTCTTTATGTGTGGGTTTTCCCAGGCTTCTCCAGCTTCCTCCCACAGTCCAGAGACATGAGGATTAGGTTAGGTTAATTGGAGACTCTAAATTGACCGTAAATTGAGTTGTTAGACCTGTGATACGCTAGTGACCTGTCCAGGGTGTATCCCGCCTCTCTCCATGTAGATGACGGATGGATGGTATTGACTAAAATATAGCAGATCCCAATCTTACTCTTTTTTTACTGAAGTTAACTGTGTTTTTTTTCTGATCAAGTCTGCTGGTGCCTCTCTGTACCAAGATCTGTAAACAGATTATTTTGACAAGCCTTCCTTATGTGAGTCAGAGATCTGATGGTAAGTTTGGCCAAATGCACGGATTTGCAGAGCTACAAGCGATTTATTATTAGATTAAGATTAGTGCACAAAACATTCAGGTTGTAGTTTCTCATTTCATCTCTCATCTCAGCACTTGTTGACCTTCACAGTTAAAATTACATTTTTTTTTACATCAGTGCATCGCATCAGTTGTCACAAATGAATTCCTGTGAGGAACTTGCCAACAGATCAAAATATAAGTGGTCTCTGGAAGCCAGCCTTTATACCTGCACAAAGATCTTCTGTGAGCGAAGATGTTCTGCTCTGTAACTGCTGTATAATTTGTGTACAGCGTGTTTTTACAGTCTCTACAACTCCAACAGTGTGATGTGTCTTCTCTGTAGCGGATCACATCATGTGAACTTCAAGAGTCACATTCTAGCGGTTAATCTTTCAATCATGTTGTATAAACAATTTAAGCTTAAACACTGAATCAGAGCCCCACGAATTTGGGTCAAGTGGCACTTGGAAACATGCCGTGTCAGAGAAGTAAACTACAGCTGTGTTATTTCAGTGCCTCTGGAACATGTTCAACTCAACTTTAAAGTCAATAGAAGGGTTGGGTATTGTTCGGTACCAGTGTCGAAACGGTGTCAGAACCGAACGCACAAAACAACAGTCAATGAAAAGGGCAGCTGTTTTTGGACGTTGAAATTTGAAATATTAACTGTTTAAAATATATTTAACTTAAATATACGAATATGAATAAGTGCAAAACTCTTAACAAATATACAAACCAAAATCCCATAGTAAATAAAACGTAACCCAACTTCAATAATTTAACACTAAATAACAGTTTCAGGGCTTGATACAGTAAAATACTCCAGCTCCAAACGCAGAGCATCCCTCTGCTTTCAAATGTATCTGGGCATTATCATGAGCTCTTGGATCCCTGCTCTCACCTATTGCTCGCACATTAGCTGCTCGTCCCGGTGCCGGAATTCTTTCGTGTAAAAACAGCCAAACTTCCCGTCCGTTTGGCTTTAGGCATTTTGTTGTCATGACGACTCGAGTTTGAGGTAGCTGCAGGCATTATGTGCTGCCAGAGACATCTAGCGAGTGTGTTGCTATAGTTGGGTGTTTTACTAGGGACTATAACCAGTGTTAAAGGACTCAGATCAACGCCAAAATATTAATGTTGATAATGACATAATCAGGACACCTCTAATTTTCACCATAAACTTTAACCAAAGTAGAACTTATCCTCTAGGGATCATGACTGTCTAAATGATTTCTTAGATATCCATCCAAAAGACATTAATGTCTGGATCAAAGAGGGGGAACCAACCGGCTGACTGAGCGACCAAACAACAACCTTAACATCCTTGGTTCAGTCTCTCTAACATCCTGTGTTTGCTTGGCATCAACCCACAATCCCACGCCATCAACGTCTTGGCCCTAAGAGCCGTTGATTTTAGTTATGACTGACTCACGCGTTTCTTTGACATTTGGATCAGAGCGTCTCTTCTGCTCACAGCCTCTCACTCACCCACAGCCTTCATTTCACACACTCGGCCGCCATCTTTCTGTCACCATCTCATGCAGTAGCTCCAGGTATCAGATTTATTGGCAAACTGCTCGGTGACACACGCTCAGTACCATCAGACTCTATGCAGCAGGTGGGTGGTTCATTGTTTTGCTCAAGGGCACTTCAGCAGGGATGAGCCAGAACATTTTCACCTGTGCAGTAACAGCTTCAGGCTGAATGACCCAGAATACATTTCCCTCCTTCTTTTCTTCTCTATTTTTAAGAATCTGCCAATAGCACTTTAAAATTACTACATTACAGCACTTCTGAGCACAAAGGAAGTGAAAGATCAGGCCTTTATTCAGGGCTGAAAATAAAAAAATGAAAGGCCATTATTGAAAGGACGAAAAAATAAAAAGCAACTTTAACTGTTGGCAAATGACTTCCTTCAGAGAATCATTTTTAAATTAGTTGTGAAATGGAAAATTAGTAGTCTTTATGTCACAACAGTGGAGCTGCTGGTGTTATTGCATCCATGAACCCTGGATCAGCATGTAGCAAAACTGTATATACACAGAAAGCTTTATCTTCTAAAACTTGTTATCTGAAGTTTTTTTAGCAAAACTTCTACTTTGGAAGAGTAAGTAGAGAGTACAAATTAAATGCAGAGCAGAAGCAGACAAGGTCTCAATTTATCATCATTATAGTCTAGTTAATACTGACTTTGAATTTAAATGAATGAGTGTTCAGCACAGTGATGACCCTTCACATTCAACTGGGAAAAGGTGCTTAAATAATTTGAAGTCTTTTTGTTTATAGTTTGTTTGCTAATAAATCAAATATTTTGGCTGCATTGAAACCTCTTTTAGAAATGGACTAGTTACACCACTACTGATCTATAGTGACATAATAGGTTTACTATGTGATAATGTAGAAATCGATCTGGTCCTTACTACCACAGCTAATAGCGGCAAAGTTTTATCTGCTGTGTTCTTGCAGCCTGAAAACTCCCACGCTCCTCCCCGATGCCTCTGGCTAGATGATAATGATGATGATGATCATCAACCATCAACAGCAGCAGAAAAACAGGTTCAAAGTCGGAACAGAGAATAACACATTTTTTCATCGAAGAGAATAGAACAGTAAAAAAAATAAAAATAAACTGTAAAACAATGGGCTATCTCAAATGACTGGTTACCTCCATCAGGGAAGAACACAAATAACATTTTGATGTGGGTCTGGATCAAAGGATGGATCCAGGAATTATTAATCACTTTTTCAACTTGCATAATAGTTTTTTTTTTTTTTTCATGTTGCAGCTGAATACCCCTCACCCTCCCCTCCAGACATGAAGGAGAACCTGTGTTAGCCTTCAGTTGTTATAAAAACTCAAAATGTGTTTAGTTTGTCAAGTTTGGACAACTGTAAAAAAAAACATGGCGGCCTCCGTAGAGAGGACACGCTCCTGATGTCAATATAAAGGCACATTCTAAGGTAAAGAAAACAGTACAAATAAGATGAAATACACAAGTGAAAACATCACTAGGATTATTTTAAAATTCAATTTCTGCCAATAGATCCCTTTCACCAAAATCTTACACCCTGAACCTTTAACCAACTTAACCGACATAAGCAAGATTAAGTCGGTTAGAGGTTATAAATGTCAGTTTCAGTACATTTTCGGTTTATTGCCCAGCCCTACTCAGTGGCCACTTTATAAAAAGGTACACCTGTAAAAAAACAATCTTCAGTTTTGACTGATGGTCACTTTTTTCAGTTTTCATGTGTTATATTTAGGTTGTTATTTGCAGTGGTGATGAACTGGACTGTATTCTGCCGAGAGGTGTTTGAAAAACACATTTAAATATAAAGCAGACTTGTGCACCACCAGCATTAATTGCATCCTCTTGGGAGGTTTTAACAAGAATTGCTCATCGAATGATTCGTAAAAGAAGAAGATGTGGCAGAGCTGCTGCAGTAGATCATATACTGTAGGTGTCTAATAAAAAGGTCAGGGATTCATGAGACAATAGAGATTCATCAATAAGTAGACTTTTCTCTTGTGATTAAGACAAAGAACTATATCACTTTCCGGGTTATCCATTTGTTTACTCTATAAATGTCAGAAAGTTTGTCCAAAATGCAGAGTTGAAGGGCCCACAAAGACATCTTCATGACTTCATGTCTGACCAACAGACCAAAAACCAAAACACATGCAGCTCACAGCGAAAGAAAAACAGAGAAACACACTGCAGCAAATCATCACATCTCGGAAGCTGGAGTCAGTCATTTTAAAGCACAAAATACCCGACGGACACACACTTGACAGAGAAACAGCAAACCAAGTCTTCACATTTCACTTTCACACCTCTCAAAAGTATGTGAATACTTCCTACTAACACAAGGTCATTTAAAAGGCACAAACACACACCTCATGTTACAGAAAACAAACTCTATTGTCCAAGTGTTGAAATCTTGGCAAAGTGTCAAGCATTATTTCTCTTTTTTTGTTAACCATCTCACAGGAGCGCGCGCGCGAGCGAGCGAGAGACACAGCACCCATCAAACTGTAGCCATGTCATCACATCAACTGACCGTGAAACCCTGAGAGAAACGGAGGCAGAAAAGTGGAACAGAGAGATTGTGGACTGATCTGCTTCATGAAATACTTGCACATAAATGACACATATACATTTATTACCTCCATCGAGCTAAAACTCATGCAGTCTAATACAACAGTCCTGCATTAAACCCTAATGAAGGTTACTGCACTGGCAGAGTTGTGGGTTCAAATTCCTGTGTAAGTCAATGGGCAAAACAACTGCGTTCATGTCCTGCCATAATTTCTGGATGTATGACTTTACATCAAACCCTGTTTTTCTTTCTGTTTTGAATATCTATAGAGTGCAAAGGTTTGGGCAAAATGACAATAATGATATACCTGGGCTGTAACTTACAGTAGTGATGATGTGTAACTGAATAGGAGGCTGACAAACAGCTCATTTACAGCTTTAAATGTAAAAATGTAGCCTCTATTATAAGCCTGGCAGAGCTATTGAAGCCAAAGCAGAGAGGGAAGCAGTTCACCCAAATTAATGATGACTTGACAGTTGTGGAAAACTACTTGCCTACATGAGGTACTTTTCCTCTTAAGTTATTTCTAAACCCTTATGAGCATCACAGATCAGCAGGGACGCTAAAGCTGCAGGATTTTACCCCTCTCTCTTACATACGGAGCCACAGTTCAATGCACTGTAACTTAAAATATACCACAAAATAAGCAAAACACAATGCAATTAAGGAATAAACTTCTAATACACACAATGCAACCAAATAGAACAAAAAACACTGCATACAAACTGGTACATGCTTGTAATTCAATTTGTGAATTCACACTAAAGATACTGAAGTCGGGTTCATTGCTTTTTATCCCCCTGACTGTTGTGTCTGTGTTGTCAAATTGATGAAGACTTTTTTTAATTTGCTTGGGATTTGTCTATAAAATGTGTTCTTAAGTTGCAGTGTGTTAAGCTCTTATGGCCTCTGTCTGAAACTTTCAAATCTGAGCAGAAAGGAAATTAATTTGTTTTTTCATTTCCAAGCAAAACTGTCTTTTTATGGTTCTATCTTCTAAACTAACTTGATTTGCTGTGTTTCTCTGTTTTATAACTGGCCTTTCTAAATTTTGACAATACAATCTATCTGACCGTTCAACTCCTCTGCAGTATGGTTAGGGGCCCAAGGAGGTGTAGTGTCGAAAGTGTTGCAATCTAGACATGCTCAATATTAATAAAGTTTGAATTAACAGCCAACTAGTGCTCAGCAGCGTTGACAATTACTGCAGACCACTTTAACAGTTTCATTACCACAGGTTGACCAAGCAGCCGGCAGATTTGCAGGCAGATTTAAACCGAAACCGCGCTAATAACATTAAAATCACAACATTGCCTCCCTCATACAAAAAGCAACTCCAACACCACTGTGGATTAATTTGTGATGAATGATCAGCCAGGAAAAAAAAAAAATCTTCTGCATTCCTTCCATGTTTTCATTTAATTTGTTGTGAAACCCGACACATACAGAACAGGCGGGTGTCCGACTTGACAAGAACATCCAAGTCCCTGTGTAGAGCGCAGCGCTGATCACAGCCAGGGTTGGGGGTTTGAGAGGGATGCACTTGCTGCACTGTGAGGAACATTAGATAAAAGCCATCACCGTGCAGAATGGACAGAGAGAGAGAGAAAGAAGGGAGGCTGGAGAGTGAATATATAGGCCTATGTAAAAAAAATAAAAGGTGGGGGGGGGGGGGGTTTACAGTAAAGCAAAGCATGGATGGATTAAGAGAGAGATGGCTGCTATGACCTACTTCCTGAGCACTTCACCAATCGCCTCATTTCACAGGGAAGATTTTACACACACACACACACACACACACACACACACACACACACACACACACACACACACACACACACACACACACACACACACACACACACACACACACACACACACACACACACACACACACACACACACACACACACACACACACACACACACACACGTCCGTGAAGCACATAAAGAATCTAAAGGCCAGTTCCACATGCAGTGCAGCTTTAATGACATGAAGTGCTTTTAAAAGAGAAAATGCTATTCAGGGCACTCTTAAACGGGTCGAAGGGAAAAGGTAAATTATGTAAAAGCCTCCATTCAGTCGGACATATTAAAGCTTTTCAAAAGGTGACCATCGACCACAGTGAGTCTTTAGTTGGATGAAGACGGAGAACAAAAACTGACAGCCGAAACAAACTAACAATTACATTATAAATATTTTTATAATGAAGGTGATAAAATATCCGCCATAAAAATCTATGTCTTCTATTTCATTCAGATGCAGACATGTCAATCCACCAAATATACAAATATGATGGGTTTCCTCTTAATGTGGGCTTTGGTCGACATGTTCTCTTTGGTCTGGGCGTGAGCGCCTGCAGAACATTTCTTTTTCTGTTACCTGTGTTGAAAAATGACAATGGCACTGGAAGCATGTGTGGCACTGAGACAACGAGTAATAATAATAGATCCATGAGTATCAGTCAATGATCTATTGATGTGCAAATCATTCATTGAAACTAGAGCTGCTGCTAATGATTGTTTTCATTACTTTTCATTTGTCAATTAATCTTGTAATGAAAATAGTGAAAGGTGCCAAAAACACATCCAAAATTATTCAGTTTGCCATGACAAAGAAAAGCAGCAAATCAAAAGGAGGAACTTAAGGCAGCAAATGTTATTCATTGATCATCAAAATAGTATCCACTACTAATTGCATCTGTAGCTGATTACATACAGGTTAACCATTTCCTTGAGAACAACTGCATGCCCACCTCCCAACAAGGTGGATTTGCAGTATGAAACAAGCTATTTGAATTTGAGAAGTTAATTGGGCATTTTTAACTATTTTCTGACATTGTTTTTCTTAATAGAGTTATCCAAGAATAAAAGTGACAAATTGATCAATCATTTAAATAGGTCCTACATCCATTATACATGCACACACACTCAGACATGCCATTTCAACTCTGAGACAGTCCACCCCCCTGGGATTGGACCAGTCTCCTGGATTGACTGACAGCACTTCAAAAACCACCCCAGCGCAGAAATACAAAAAAAAGACTGTCAGAAGAAATGAACTCTCCAGAGACATCCGGGTGAAACCAGCTTCCCAGAAATGGGGGGGGGGGGGGTGAGGATGGACGCCATGAGTCTTCGTTCCTAAGTGGGTGGCAGTGAAACATGAGCTTTTGAAGGAGGGTCCAGGTTGGGGGGGGGGGGAGTCTGGTTGCTAGGCAGCCAACCGATCAGAACAGGATGCTGATTGGCTTGTGTGTGTGTGTGTGTGTGTGTGTGTGTGTGTGTGTGTGTGTGCATGTTGTGCATGCTGTCTTTTGAACAAGAAAGGAGGAAAAAGAGGAAGAAAGACACGCATTAATATGTACAGCAATTGTCTTGTCTAAATGCCTACTTAACCTTTGCTGAATTAAGATTATTTTACTCAATAAAATTCAGACACATTATAGTTTACATGCTCTTTGTGAGGTGTTTTTATTCCAAATGTCTGAGAGTAAAG
Organism: Hippoglossus hippoglossus; assembly: GCF_009819705.1. Taxonomy (NCBI): domain Eukaryota; kingdom Metazoa; phylum Chordata; class Actinopteri; order Pleuronectiformes; family Pleuronectidae; genus Hippoglossus; species Hippoglossus hippoglossus. Next base: position 24,642,952 of record NC_047156.1, on the reverse strand, counting down.
GTTTACTTGGTAATAGTGGAGCTTCTGATTGACGATGATGCCCGCACATTCTGCCAGTGCAGAGAGAGAAAATAATAACTTTTCTCTGTTGAAGGGCTTTTTCACCTCAATTTCAACCTCCAAAAAAGATGGGTCAGGTTGTGAGGATGATATTATTGCTCAGTATTTTGTTCAATTTGAATAAAATGAAAATATTCACGGATTCAAAGGGTCATAAATTTTGTGCAGCACATAATTGAACTCCTTGGGGAGACTTTGTAAAGCATCCCTCTCTATGAGGAAAAATAAATAAAACCAAAATTGCAGCTCCGGGAGAGTAATGCGATTTTTAATATATTTCGGATTAAATGTGCAGCCCACAGAGATGGAGAGATGCAGCAGGAGGGGAACAGAAATACAAAGATTTATATGGAAGGAGAGAGATTGTCAGACAGTAATGATGAGTAACGAGCTGCCACAGAGTCTGTCCAAAGAGATAAGAGCAGAGATAGAAACAGAAAGCAGTAAGAGACACTGATCGACAGGGAGAGAGGACAGGATGTCCAAAATGTTAAGATTTGCAGGAAAAAAAGAGACACACAGATACAGAAGAAGACAGAAATTGCTGAGTGTATGTGTGTGGAGGGGAGATATGGAAAAGCCCAGCAACAGGGCATGCCTGAAATAGCTAGATGGTTGGAGATAACGTGACGCTAGAGAAAGCCTGATGGCTCGGGGCATGTGTTGTGTTGTGCAATGCATGTATGAGCCCAGTGGTGACAGGAGCTTCATGGACTCTCTTAGTCATATGGCAGATCACATGACTACAGAGGGGCTTGTCCGCATAAGGCCGGACGCAAGTGTGCAGAAACACTGACTGCCCATCTGGACTCTTGAGCTCGGCGACCTACTGTAACTTACAACCTCAATGTAACTTTGATAAAGGGACTTGAAATACAAGGCTTGGATACACAAGTCTGTCACACGTCAATAAAGAAGTATGTAAAGCTTCTGGCTCATGAGAGAGACTGCTTCTTTAAAACTTAAATATTTATATCTGTAAAACACTCATCTAAGACCTGTCTACAGTTAACTGTAGCTGGCTGGACACGAAGCTGCATTTTCGTTTTTCTTCCAATAATCATGATGGTCTTCGCCAATAAAAATATCAAACCATCAAGTCATTTTCACAAAAGTACAGACTTCAAATCTGACACCTCCGCCTGTACAGTATCTGTCTCCCACTGAGACTCACAGAACATAACTGCCCACCAGTTAGAAGCCATTTCACACTGTCCAACTTTCCATGTCTTAGTAGTGTGTGTTATTAGTCAACAAAACAGGAACAGCAGACCTGGAGATGTTAACGATCACTTCTGTCTACATACATTGTAATTTAAATTCCTGTAATGCTTCAACTGCATTAGGTAATATCTTTTAATAATATCATTGAATCCAATAACCCCTAACCCCAGTAGGAATTAACAAACTCTGCAGATTTAAGTCCCTTTTAGCTTCTATTAGCTTGTTGTGTTGGCTCTGTTGCTGCACAAACACTATAACTGTAGGGACCAATTTCCAGTTGACAACATTAACTGTATGCCAATTGCCTGGCATGTAAATAGCAGATGGCTTAAGAAGTACTAGCTGGTGAAGAAAGCTCTAAATGTTTGTCTAAGAAATTGGTGGCGAACAAAGCAGAGTAAATAAAAGCGTGAATAGTGGATGTAGGACCGCCCTGTTCACCATCAGATAGTTGAGAAGACATATTGTCCAACCATGTCTGAATATATTTTCAGACAGCTCTCCAGGAGGACACTCAGTGTGGCAATTGGTTGTTCATATGAAAAGGGCTTGAAAACTGATTGAGAGGACTTCAGTTCTTGGCTGCTATCTCACCTCCACAGAGCTGACCATTCAACAAAGAATACAGTTTAAAATTCTCCTCATCACATACAAAACCCTCCACAACCTTGCCCCCTCTTACCTCTCTGACCTCCTGCACACAATCCCACCCGCAACCTCAGATCCACCAACACCAACCTCCTCAACCCTCTTACCATGTCCAAGCACCGAACCAGGGGGTCAGGGCCTTCTCCATCGCTGTCCCCTCCCTCTGACTCTCTCCCCGAACACCTCAGACTGTGGACTCACAACTCACCTTATTAAATCTGCTTTTAATCTGTGATTTATTTATGTGTTATAATTGTTTTTAATGTAAGATGACTGTCCTTTAACTGCTATAATGTTACATTATTGTTATTGTTTTTATAGTCACTGTTTTTACCATGTTAAGTGTCTTTGAGTACCTTTTAAAAGCGCTATACAAATAAAATGTATTATTATTAATCTGCTTGGACTGTCCTCACATAAAAGACAATTTTTATCAATGTCACTTAAAGCTTCGGGAATATCTGTGATTTTGTTCCTGTGCACTGAGCAACAAAAAAGACAACAGCAGGCACCTACTGGTTATTTATCAATCCCTCTGGTGGCTGACGACCAATATTTAAATTTGAGAGACCTTGCGATCTACCATCTCCATTATGTGTACAGCATCAAAACTGAACAGGCTTGAAGCATGGTGTCTTTGTATAATAAAAAAATTTTTTTTTTTTTTTTTTTAAAATCACAAAAAATGGTGATAGTGGCACCAGCCAAAGACGTAATCTCCGTTCGGGCTTTTAACTTTATCTACTTCGACTCAGGCTGCTACTCAGCCATCACTGGGCAAAGCTGATCACAGCTACCTCCTTTTAGAAGTGGATCATATCCCTGTGGCTTCTTGATACAAATACAAATTTCTGCTCTGGGAATTGGGTAAAGTTGCACTCTCCAAACGCCCTCTGGAAAGCTCTTGGTGCAGAAGAATGGGTGACTTGTGTAGCCATCGGCCACGGTAAACATGTGATATCGCTGTCATTTGGCTAATCCGCTTACGGCCTCCTTTCTTTGTCTCCAGGATGAAACCTGATACGGCAGCTCAGCCAGCTTTAGCCACACGCCAATTATTCTGCGGCACCAAAGCCTCTTAATAACACCCAAACGCCACAAACAATCGTTGTAGCTGTGCCAAGCCATGGAACTTTGGTTCAGAAGCGTTTGGTGTGGTTGTGTGTGCCACTGTAAGGTGCTAATACGACTGGTTAGCTTGATTTGTGATTTGATTGTCCAGTGAAACTGATTGCCCTAATGCTGGCCGCCCGATGATGCTTTTATTCAGGCTGTTTGGGAGGAGCTGGGGAGAGAAGTGGAAAGCGAATGGATGGGGGAGTAGGTTTAATCCTCTCTGTCACACTGTCCCGCTTTGTCAGACATGTTGTCGGGCCTCCATTTTTCACTCTCTTTCTGCATTTCACCCACCCTCAATGGCATTCGCTCTGATTTGAACCAACAATCTGGGCCTCTCACTCTGAATCTATCTTTCTCAACTGTCTCTTTTTCATTTATCTCCCACTTCTTCAGAGCCTGTCCCTCCTCCTGTCTGCCTCCCTCTCTCGGATAGGGCTTATCTGCAACGGAACAAACAGGCTCATTGTGTTTTTGCAAGAGCCATGAGGTTACCAGAGAGGAGGCTTATTTCATTAAAACTTGGATAGGATATCCATCTACAGGGGATATGTGGTCTACAGGGACTCTTAAAAACATGGGTGAAGTGTCTGTGAGGGTGAAACAGAAGAACAACCAATACCAGCGACACAAAGGAACAGGGAAGAGGTGACATTGGGACAAAGTCTATACTAAAGCTATATGGAGGGAGACTGCAGAAATGAAGCAGGGCAGATGGAATAGAATTAAAAAGGTGGGGGTAAAAGGCTGTAAACAATAGAAAATATTCAAATTACTGTCTGAAGTCAATGCTGTGATGCAGAGGGAAGCAGAAAGTCACTAAATGTTCAATACCAGCAACACTAAAGCCTGCAGTCACACAACAGACTCAATCGGAAAACTGAACAAACTGTGTGCAAGATAAACAGCCTTCAAATCAGCCAAAAAACAGAACAAGAAAAGGAATGGCTTTGGAAGATGGCTACACAACCATCAGTTAGATCACCAGAAGATGTGTTTGGAGTGCAACAAAAGAAAACACTATGGCACTACATGTCATTTCAGAGAATCAAATACATGGTGTTTGAACTGTAGCAATTGATAAGGACATCCCTCTTCTATATAGCCCAGTGTAACACAGTTGCACCGTAACAAGAGCCTATTTAAAAATGTCTGAGAGGACAGCCTTTAAGTGGAGCATGGACAAGCCGAGCCGACCTAAATACAGAACTGCAAGAAGAGAAGGACTTGCAGGGGTTTGTTCGGAAATAACTCAGAATTCCTGCCCCTGTAAAGAACCAGCTACACCTGGCACTTCAACAGCAATACAAAGTTCATTTATGTAAAAATTATCCCACAGGTCAACCAATCCTCTTTAATAGAGTTTAAACTAAAATGAAACCTTCATGATGGCAGGATTTATTACAGGACTTTAGTATCAGACTGAATCAGTAAATAGTAAATATGTCCACAAATACAAACAATGTTCAAGTGGAGATTCATACCTTACAACGTCACAGCAACTTATCAGTTATCTCATATTGTTTGGATGAGGGCAGAACATACCACACAGAGAACAGACTATAGTATGATGGCATGTAGTCCATCCCATTGCTTAGTTTAACACTCACAGATCTTATAGTTTCAAACTGTTGGTTTTGGCTGTTAGTACAACTTTGAGGTGATACTTGTGGCTCAGGGGTAAGAGCGAGAATTTTTTGACTATTCAATGTTGTAATTTCCCACAAGTGAAGGAGAAACATTCAAATGTCTTTTTTGTCAGATTGAACTGTCTAACCAACCACCTCTAAAATTCCATCATACTTCAGCAAGTCTTCACTAGGAGACAGAGCTAATATCCTCTCGTTTTTCTCAAGCTCAGAGTTTCACTAGCAAATTAAAAACTATTTGACCTTTTATACTCAAGCAGCACCTTTCCCCTCATTGGTTTTCAATAGTCACTAAAGAACAGTAGGAACCAGAACCAGCTTCAGTCATCTCTTTATTACAAAGCAGGTGGTGCTGGATGGACACAAGGATTTGATCACACTGGCCTTTCTGGCAAGATACCTAGTGCTAACTAGTCGCTCAGTCAGCTCCCATTCCACAAAGGCAATTAGAGAGACTGCTTATCAGCGGGTAATTACAAAGGGAAGAAAGAAACAGTGGGGCAGAGTCTTTCAATGTGGTCACACAATTGTTCTGCACATTTCTGGGATCAAGCCACTGACTCAGATTTGGTGATATTGCCTTCATTTAGCAGCTTTCACAAGCATTCATCTTTCATTCCAGCGAGTGATACCAAGACAATTCTGGGTCACAATTACAGCTAATCATCTCATCTCAAGCAATTGCACAAAGGAAATCTGTTCTGAATAGGTTGTGTTCAATTAACCCGACAGAGGCTGTGATAGCAGTGGTTTAGCTTGTGAGTGGGTAGGTGTTGTCTGGGCTCACCCTCAGGGCTTCTATGACCAGGTCTCGGGCTTCCAGCTCTCCCTCCATGATACTCAGCAGGGTGAGCAGCTCTGGCTTGCTCAGGTTATCCATGTTGAACTCACATTTCTGCAACACAGACCAGAGACAACATGTTAGAATCATACAAACTGTTCATTTTTAAATTGAGACCTGATGATAAACCTTAAAGGAAAGGTTCATGATTTAGGTACACACACAAAATTCAGTACAGCAAAGTTCTATGCCTGTGCAGAAATGTATTCAAAACTACATCAGCAGTGCGAGTAAGCCATATAAAGTGGTTATCTTGCAAAGTAACACCATTTCTAGTATTAAATTCCCTTTGTGCATTTCCACAGTCCCACATCACTCACATTGAGCCCTCATTGGAGAGAAATCTATAACAACAGGAACTAGAATTATACTCAGTCAACCCCATGCCTCAGCCAAGGCCCAACTGTCTTCTTAAATTCAACACACTCACAGATATCAGTCCTCTGAGTTCAATAAAATCAGTTCAGTAGTTTTCTGCATAATCCTGCTAACAGACAAGCAAACGGCAACAAAAAAGTAACCTCCTTGGCAGAGGTAATGATTACAGCAAAAAGAAAAAAAACATTGTTCATGAAAGGGGTCACCTCACTATTTTTTAGACGGACGTAGAAAATTGTGATCCTCTCTTTTAATACATATCAACTAGCCGTGAAATTGTATTCACAACATAGTGCATTTAAAGTCATTCTGAAAGTTGGCACCAAATGCTCTAGATTTGTAGTATTTTTTACCAGATTTAATATCTCAAAGTTATGTGAACTTTAGTCAAATTTAGCATGTCACACAGCTAACATTAGCGTGTGAATTTGCTCACAGTTAACAAGCTAACATTACACGTAAAATTTGTTAATTGCAAAGCTAATGTCAATATCCTCAGTATAGACTTCAGAAAAATAAAAGTTGCTCACATGACAAATTAATTTCAAGTCTCCAACTGGTCTCGTTAAGTGCTGCCCTTGAATTAGGCTAGATGTCCGGCTACCTCGAAGCTATTAAGTTCTAATTACATTTAGCTAGGCCATTAGGCACCTACTTGGTCAATAGCGACTGCAGGGCTAGCGGGTAGGGATGACTGTATTTGGGAATGACCAGACCACTTCATGTTTCGCCTCGTGTCAATTAAAAGCTTTTTTCAGGTCTACTTATAAGAGTAAAATGGCTGTGTTGTCTTGGTCAAGTCTCTTCTTAAGGAAGAGGGAACTACTTGTTTTAAGTCAATTATTCTCCAACAGTGAATCATGTTGTGCTACAAAAACACTATAAATGTTGTTTATAAAGCTAGAAATGTCAGTGTATTTTTGGGGGTTAAATATGATTCTTTCTTTAGTGTCATTTTTCTTCCACCTGCCTCTGAAACTCAGATTTAACTCTAGGTTAGCACATTACAAAAATTTACTTCATTTTAACAACATAAGACTGTTTACTGCCAGGGTTTTAAAAAAGACTTTCCCAAGTGTTATCATGTGTGACAATCTAAGTGAGAAGTTATTTTGCAGATTTAGATGTCATCTTGCAAAAAAGGTGCATTGTTGTAGTTTTAACTGCCTCAAGAATATAAAGTAGACCAGTTTCAGTATTCAAATACAGGCACAAAAACATTATGTCTATACAGTAAGTGTTTCATACATTTAATAGTTAAAAGAAGCCACCTTGAATAGGAGTCTTACGGGTATTTGCATGGCAGTTTATAGGTCAAGTGATTAACTGAAAGTTGCAGCCCTAATTAAGTATATTTATTGTTGTTGAGGAACAACATTTAAGGTCAAAAATTAAATAAGGTTGAGGAAAAATTATTGAATGACAGGTCAGTGACTAACTCAAAACATCGGGTATTTGCTAGAAGCTTTTCTATTATTAAGATGTAAAATTCAACAATAAACCAAGAGGCATTTTGTCAAGAGGACATGATGATTTGGGAACAATGAGTCCTATTCAGAGAGAGCTTCCTGTGTTATCCCAGTCACATCTCTAAACATCACAATGGCATCTGGTTGGTTGACATTCCAAAGCTAAGCGTCAAATTGTTGTGTCAAGGTACATTCAAAGCAAAAACCTTAGTGAGGTAAATGACTGAAATTCTTAACTGGAAAGCAAAAAAAAAATGTGTAAACTTAAATAGAGGGGCCAAAAGACCACCATCCCCGATTACCATTTTTGCGACTACTCCTGCCATCTGTTGAGAAAGCGACATCCCGCTGCATTCCCAATATCTAGAAGATTCTCACCAAGCTATGTGTTCAATGTAACAGGCAAATGGAGGAAGTGGAGAACTGTGCTGCACATCAGGCGTATTGCTACCTGCCCATTCTGGTGAATTCAGTTGTTAGCAGGCCCCTTAGGGCTGATTTACAAGCTTCCATCAAAACCTCTGCCAAGAATATTCCATCTAATCAACGAGTCACACATCTCCAGAGGTCCATTGCAAAGAATGTGACTTTGAGCAGGCCGGTCTGAGTTTTCAACAAGCTGCTGCCTTCTATGTGTCCTTTATACACTGCTGTGACATTATTTATTTCACCGCAAAGGGGGGAAAAGTTCATGCTCAAACAACTGGAACTGTGGTCATAAATCGATATGAATAAACAAACTAATAATCTCTCTTCGAAAAGCTTTTCTCATATAATGTGAGGTTTTAGCCAGGAAAGCTTTCTGAAGACAGGTGCTAAAACAAGTTTTATCAAGAAATCAGCTTTTTGCAAAGGACGTTTTGTGCCTGCTCGCTCAAATATCGACCTTCTTCTTTTCAGAACAAGGGACAGGAAACTCTTACATCAATCACATGTTTCTGTTTAGTCAAACCACAATTTGAGTCTGATGCGATCACAGCAAAGCCTGGAAATAAAAGCAGGAGAGATTCCAAGGGATTGATTCATTCACATCGAGCCTTCCAATCGATCCACAACACCCCCTTTTCCCGGCAGCCTTTTCACCACTCAGAGGATTGATGGACTCAGGGACCCTTGATGGAAGGCAACCCTGAGCCAAGCTGTCCTGTCATGGGACCTTGGGTGGTGGGTGAGGTGGGGTGAGGGTTGGAGTGGACTGTCTCTCACGCTCTCTCTGGCATTTCAGCACAGTGAGCAGGTGAGGGAAACGAACACTAATTTGTTCCATGAGCTGTGAGCTGTGCGCCAAGGGCACGAGCAGCCTGGCCGACGTTCCGAGGCTCGCTGTTAGCCCCGCTCCACTTAATAAGACCCGTGTCATTTCACTGAGCCACAAGGGAAGGGAAATGCTAGCTCAGTGAAAGTTCCTTCCCTGTATTCTGCTGGCAAAAGCCTGGTTACGCCTGTAGGTTTCTCACATACTCATGTCCTGGTACTGCAAGCACTAAACTGTGGGGTATGACAGCCTGTACATGAGAAGCCATTGAAACCAGTGGTTACCAGGAAAATGCCATCAAATTGGAGGAAATAACAATTAATCACATAGTTCAATGAATTTAGTTTCAACAAAACACATTTTCTCATTTACTTCTTTTGGTATCTACGTATGCAGTTTAGATTTGGGATTGATTTGTCCATGTTTGCAATAATAGTCTCAAAATATCGGTACATTGGCAAAATTGTGTAATTTCGAGATAAAGTTGTATAAAAGCTATTTCACCTACAGTTGGCCAGCCACTCCAGCACGAGTAGCCACATGGCATATATCTTGAAAATAGGCCCCAAACACTTATGTCTCTCACTTGGCAAATAAAGCTAAAATGATTGTCACTGTATAGCTTAACTAGTGTGCAATAACATTTTCTTCGATGACTTCTCCAGCTTGTTAACAGGGTAGCCTAACATCCCTCTCCGTCCCACCTACTCTATGTAACAGGACAGAAATTTTGTTGTCAGGAAGAAGAAGCAATGACAGCGCAACAACTCGTGTTGATGGCACTCCTCCAACATGGCAGCATATCCCACATAACCACTGGTGACGACTCGCCAAAGTCAATTATATCTGGCCCATGTCCTACAGCATGGTTAGAATATGGGTCTGAACAGAGCAAATCTGTTTCATCCCCTTCAAACAGGTTCTATTTTTTGACATTCTCTCTATCATTTGTTACAAGACCACTTTATATGAACATTATGTAACTACTTCAATTGGGGTCTAATGGGACAAGAAACGTGAACGGCCAAGCAATCAGGCGTAAAATAATGTCAAACTTATCTGGAAACAAAAAGACGGAAATTATGAAATTTGTAACCCATCCTTTCCATTGAAAACTTTGCCCATTGTAAAGATTGAAAACATTCACTTCTTAAACTCTGACTAACCATAGTAGTCGCAAACACAATTTTTCTATATGAGAGAATAAAACCAACACTTTGGGGTGCTGCTCACTTTTTGTTTCACCTCAAATAAAAGGACAATATGGTCAACTAGCGAATTGCTGACATGTTATCTGATCATCACACTGCCCCCGTTTCTTTTCTAGTTAGAGTTGTTGTCCTTAGAGTTTGCATGGTTAAAAAAGCAAAACGTGAACTACAACTACAAAAACTGTGATCCAAGTTGTTTTTCCTTTCATTTCAGCAGCACAGATTGTAGACTGCCGGCCAAAGCCAACGTGTATCATAGTTAATGAGGGGGAGGTGATCAGCAGAGTGCCTTTCGCTGACCTCTGACCCCCCCTCTGGACTGTGAGGACTGGTCCTTCAGAGTCCTCACAAACGAGAAACTTCCCCCACCTAGGGTCAACAACGGACAGTCTGACATGGTTGAGCAAAGAGCAAAGTGCTTTATTTAACCATGGCAGGCATATGTGAGGGGGTGTGGGAGGGCATGGAGGCCCCTTTCGTTGGCTGGAGCCTGAGGAAGGAAGAGTACGCTGGCAGAGCGTCGGGTGAGATGAGGCTGCCCGGCTCCCATGTCCCTGGAGCACCTGTTCGCCTCGACACTAAATGTAAAGTAGCCTCGAGGCAGTTCTGAGCGCCCCTGACACGGTACCCCCAGCTATGCCCGCTGAGTCACTGAAATTAAGACCAATTTAGAAAGGTGTCTGGTGAACAGGGCCTTCACCCCCTCCTCCACTGTGCTGCCTCTGCCCTCCATCCACCCCCGCAGCTCTTCTCCCACCTCTCTCTCTACCATCTCTTCAGCACTGCTCAAACCCACCCCCACTATCACCCACCCACCCACCCACCTCAGGCACCGTGGCTGCTTTTTACTCCAGCAACTCCAAATGTTTCATCCAGCAAACCACTTCCATCCCAGCTCCAATCAAGTGCCTTTTTGGTGGTAATTTCACCAGTTGAAGTACAAAGATAAAACTCACTAAAAACAGAATGATGCCACAAACTGGGGCAAAAGCATCCCGGTCAATTTTGCATTAATTGTCAGGTCGACAACAACACTGGAACAGGTTGCACCATGGAGCCAGTTAAGGGAGGAGGACTTCACAGCCTCTAACCGACCAAGGCAGAGAGGGGTGGTCGAGCACATATGCTGCAACCTGTGAGAAACCACAAGTATGTGTGTGTAAATATGTCAAGCTCAACAAAGGAGCACTTTAACAGGTATACTTTGTGTTGCACTGCTCCTCTTGGTCCGTGGCCTGTAAATCAGTAAAGACTCACAGCTTCTTGCCCGTGAGGGTTCGTGTAGAACTGACTGGTGGACAACATCCGGACACGATCAGATCCACAGACCGAGAGGGTATCGTTTACAAAAATACAAAAAAGAAAGCTAGAACGAAATGCTGTCACCTCCCGCAGGCAACAAACCGACAACCAGCCTTGCTACAGCTTCTATTTTCAAACGTGACTGTGGTGCAGCTCGCTCAAAGTCTCTGCGTATGATTCCACGGACTGCAAATGTGCATGAGCCACAACCTGTGTAAGCAGCGATTCGTCCTCGACCAGGCGCAGAATAACAACAGCTGCGGGATGAATGTTCAAGAGGCGAACAAAAGGAAGAGGCCGCGGTGTTGGGAATAAAGGGAAGCCCACTAATGAGCCTGTGCTGGAGGCGTTAGGACTAACTCTGGGTCATTTAGCGCCTCGAACCGAGCAGGACCCTTGTTTTCCTCCAGACATTGTCGAGGGGCTCCCGCTGATCACCGCTGTTGCTTCGCGAGCCCGAGCGGAATGGATGCGCACTGCATTTCTCCCGCTGTCCGCCACCCCGGGAGAAAAACACCCGTGTGTCCGGGGGCTTTTCGCCAACCCGCGCGTCTTACCGTGTCCACACTCCCGAGCACGGCCGTCGCCAGTGTTTGTACCGGAGGAGGCTGCTCTCCGCTGGCTCCCTCCGACGCCATCTTCGTACTGTAGCGGTCTGCTGGAGTGAGGGCGCATCCGGCACTCATTAACTATTGCGCTGCTGAGGGCAAATCACGCCACGGACGGCCATGGAAAGGGAGAAAAGAGAGACGGGCTTTGCAGGAGCTGTAAACGGGGGAGAAGAGGACAGGTCACCGCCGTGAAAAAGCCCCGCAGCTGAGTGCGCGGGCTGCGTCTTTGAGAAAGGGGGCTGTGGTGTAGGCGTGGGCCGAGCGACGCGCACTGATCCAGATGCAGCGCCGGTGCGCTCCCAACCGGAAAGGAGGTGCGTCCCGGGAACTGATTGACAACAGCAATTGTTGGGCCTGTGGAGCTGTTTCTATTGGTTGTTAAATATTGGTCAAATGAAGCAGTCAGACCAGGGACCTGTCTGTGCACCTACTACAGTCACAGAGGTTCCTAAATATATATTCACGACAGTCTAGCACATCATTTAACAGCATTTCACAAGAAACAGCTTCATTTGAAGTTTTTTTTTACAGCCATTTTTGAACTTTTTTGTTTCCTTCATTGGAGGCACAATTCTTGGGGCATTTAAATCTTTTAAATCCCCTCAAATCTAAATATACATATATAGTACAGCACCATGCAGGGCCGTAACCAGCATTTTAGTAATGCTGAGGTCAAGAGCCCCCCACCCTGCATACATAAAAACTGAGTCAGTTTCCACATGTGGAAAAAGAAGCAATAGGAAAGTAAAGTTAAAAAACAATTCCACAATTTAAAAAGAATCCAAAGTAACTGTAAGCCTCAGAATTTTGCCTGAATAAAGGTGCAGCTGTATTACCTCAAAATATAGAGAGAGACGATGAGGACAGGTCGCCGCTGTGAAAAAGCCCCAGAGCTAAGTGACTGATTTATAACAACAATTGTTGGGCCTGTGTAGCTGTGAAATCTTGGTCAATAAACCAGTGTCCTGCAGGGGTCAGTGCCCCAGCACATCGACAACAGGGAATAAATACATTTCAAAATAGGTGAGAGACAAAAGCCTAATCTACATAAACAAATTGCATAAAAAAAACAGCTTCAATTGAAGCTTTTTAAAACCTATTTTAAACTTTTAGAATTTCTTTCATTAAAGACCATTTAAATCCTTTAAATCTTTGGAAACCCTTGACATTTAAGTACAATCCTCTATACATACAGTTGTGGTACAACACAGTCCCATAACCAGTGTTTTACTAATGCTGAGGTCAAGAAAATGTTCTACTCTAATTAAAAAAAGATAAGTAAGAAGGGGAAATAGAAGGAGAAAATAAAAGGAAAAAGAGGGGGAAATTGGAACTCTTGGAGTTTTTCATTTGTATATTTTTTGTTGTTTTCGTGTGTTTGTTGCCCCCATTTAATTATTCATTCTGGGTTTCTTTTGGCTTAACTCTACACCTGCACATACACTCATGCACACATGTATACACACAATCTGCACAACAAAATGCCCTCTTACACACTCAAATCTAAAACATTTAGTTTTGTCTTTTGCTGTCTCGCTGTATATTAAATCAAATGTTTCCCCCCTTTTTGTTTGTGTCTGTCTTGTGATGCCTTTCATCAAATAAAAATTCATAATAATAAGCATAAAAAAGTAAAACACAATTAAAGCTATAAAAACATTTCCACAATGTAAAAATAATCCAAATTAACTGTTGAATTTTACCTCAGTAATATTGTAGCAGCATTAGTTCAAAATAAAAGAGCTCATTTTGCACAATGATCCGTGTCAGTGAGTGGTGTAGGAACATCATTAATGATCCATTTTTATGCCGTCTGCAGGTGGATGCTGGTGAAGGGACAGCTAAATCTAACTCACTTGTAAATAGTTTGAGTCACATATTGTATTATCTGATAAAAAGATTTGGGTAGAAAGTTTCATTTTGATTTACTTCCTGGTTCTGCCTCTCACCTGAGCACCGTGGAGATTTCTGTGGTGTGAATGTGTCTGAGTGGAGCATCACCTGCTTTGTTGTTGGCAAACTCCGGTGAAAGTCCAGATCCGATTGTGCATTATTTGGACTTAATGTCTGAAAACGGCTAAAGTCATTTTGAGTAAAAATGTGTATAAAATAATTGTAATGTGATGCATTTGAGATTCCCTCACTTAAAAGAGTGAGGCACCATTTGTTGGCGCCCACTGTAGCTACAGATCAGAGTTTTAAAAGAACAAATACGGTCAGATTATGTAGGTTTAAATGGCTCTCCCAGAAAACACAACCATTAGCAAGACGTCTCTTTGAAATATGCACTCACTTTATAGGCTATCGTATTTGACTGCCCATAAATTGAAACCAAACTGCAGACCAAAAGCCCAATGTTAATCTTACGCGTGTCGATGCTCAGAATTCAAATCTCTCTGCTCTGGGTCGGTTTATCCCAGAGAAGCAGAGAGAGGATAGGGCCCCTCTCAGCTCCCAGATGTGGCATTTAGGATTAACGGACGCTGATCCAGCCTGGTCATCCAGAATGAGGTTATTAAGTCTCTATTTAGGTCAAATGTTGCATGATCGACGTTTGCTGGTTGCATTGAGAGCTTGGACGTTTGTTGGCTTGAGGGATGAGCTATGTTTTCCTCACCTGAGAACTAACATGTTTGATTTCAAGAAAATCTGTCTTTTAAAGCCTAAATTAATTAAATGTTTCTCTGAGGGTTGAAGAAAAAACTTTTCCTGACCTTTATGCTCTGGAACATGTTTCGAGCCATGTTGGACAGACTTGGAAATCCACAGTTTTTAGATTGAGAACAAAGCTGTTTTTCTATTTGGCAGACCTGTTGACATCTGCAACGTTGTCATCAAACAACAGCTGTATTATAACCTCAAACGGAAACAAATAGAAAGTTAGACGTACAGATGTGCTGAGATATATATGTTTTCAGTGTAAATGCTTCACTTATGACTCGGTGATACATTAACATCAGATGTGATATATTTTCACCTCACAACGCTTTCTGAAGAAGCTTTTTTTTAATTGTTCTATAGGTTCCCTAATCCCACACAAACACATATCACATTGTATCTGCCACTCACATCTCAGTGATACACAGGGGAGATTCAGATGTGAATTCCTGTCTTTCCCACAGAGATCTTTTTGTCTTTCTGTCTCGTCATGTGTCAAATCCCAAACTCGTGTTTAAATCTCAGGCAGATCAGCGAAGACAGAGCTGTCATGTGGAGATAATCCCCCCTCCTCTGAAAGGAAGCTCGTCATTAGCCGCTGATTATGGGGGACTCAGGAGATGTGGCCCGCTTGGAAAGAACCCGCCTCCTCCCTTAGTTGAAACTGGCTGTGACCTTAAAAGATACAGTTTTCCCCTTAGATCCTTTAATTCAGTGAGATGTTTTCATTTTGGTAAAGAAGTTGTGAGGGAGTTAAGAGGATTTTTATGCAGCAACATTAGCAGTGGCACAGGAGGAGAGGAAACTGAGAATAAGTGGGAGCCATGCCCCTTCACTGACCCCATGTCCTGTGGCAGCAAAAAACATCAAAATAACGTCTGTAATTCCATGGTAGTTATACAGCAAATACTTCATTATGAATTCACTGTCACACAGTTTTACTACAAGTTCTCATATCTTAACAACAGTGTATGTTGCTCCATTGGCTTCAGAGCCGATTCTAGAATTATTTATATAAACATATGAGACTAAAGTACATGAAGATGAATTCCTAAAGTTGGAGGACATTGCTATTGTTGCTCTATAGAGAAAGTGTAGATACTAACTTGTTCCCACACAATAAATATCTTGTGTGCACGAGATAATATTCCCACATGAAAAATATCCTGTGCACATAAGCGCTATGGTTTTGTCTTGTTTGTCTGTCATTTAGCAGAATTACACAAAAACTACAGGACGGATTACCAGGGAACTGGGTGGGAGAATATGGGTCTGGAAAGAACCCAGTCAATTTTGGCGCAGACCAGAATAAATAGACAGATCCAGGAATTCTGTTTCACTTGATTCCCAGCATTTTCCTTCAGAAATCTTTCAATCTACTGCAGTTGCGGGGATACACTTTTACTAGCTGTCATGCGCGACAGACTCCAAATGACAGGCACACAGACTAAAGAGCAGATGCCTTTCTAAGTTCTGGTGTGCATGCCACATGCAGGTAAGCTCACAACTGCAGCTGAAACTATCAGGTCTGACTGTCAACTGTATGGACGATAGTGCATGTGAAAAGTAGCGCTGCACACAGCTATACAATGCAACAACGAAGCAAAACATCACATTAATTGACAGAAGTGTAAAGTTTTTCTGGTTCATAATGAAAATGTGGCAGGACAAATATGAATATTGCAAGCAGCCACAGATAACACGGCTTTGACATGGCGGTGGTATGAGCTGTCAGAGCACTCTACATATATACAGTTGTATATGTTTTTTTGATTCTGAGCAGGGACAGTCATTGGTACCATAAGCACAAGAAGTTGTCAGAAAAATGTAGAGAGTAAGCAGATATGTTTTACCACCCGATTATACTTCCTCTACTTGACTTATGTTTTAACTTAGTGAGCACTTTACATTGTTACTGGGCACTTAAAATGCCATCATGGCTTCCATTCTTCTGCACTATGGAAATTCAACATAGACAACACGACGACTAGCATGATATTGACAATTCTACACAGTAAGCTTTTTGTCAAAGTTACATTGTGTGTATTGTTGATGCAACATTGTACGTTTCTATGGTTACAGTGTCTGCAGTTCTTGGCAGCCACTGAAGTCAGTCCTGTACAGAGCATGAAACATAAATGAGCAGCCGGAGCTGGAAAAACAGGCAGGCATGCCAGCTGTCTATTGTTTGATGTCATGCTGAACACTGCACGTTACCTTACAGTTATGTCAGTTACAGTCAGGGGTGTTGCATCAGGGTAGGCAAAGCAGGCAATTGCCTGGAACTTCAAGAATGGCTCATTACTTTAGTCTAGGGAACAACAGTTTTTTGGGAACCCCCTTAAATTCTACGATTGGCCATGTGCAGGAGACTTTAATGACATCATGGCCAGAAACCCCCTAATGAGACCCCATGCCACGAGCTTTCTGCAAATGTTTTGAAATTTTAGAGGTTTGGTTGAAAAGTAGAACGTCTAAATGCATGTGTATGATGTATTTAGGATGGTGAGGATTTGCATTTAATTCAATGACTTTACTTTTGATGTGTATGCACATAATGACCTTTGTATATAATTTTGATATTAAAAAACTATTGGAAAGATGTGGTTTGGTATCATGTGTTTCTTTGGGTAAGGTGGGGTCTGTTTGGTTCGATGTAGGGCCCCCAGGTCCCTTTTGCTTTGGGGCCCCCAGGTCCCTTGAAACACCCCTGGTTATAGTTCTGTCTTATCCATGTTCATTCATTCTGCAGAGTTGGCCACGTGTATTGGCTGTATCACTGTTCCTGTTCCCACCTCAAAGTGTATTAAGTTGTCAACACAGAACCTTATCACCATTATCAGCTGTAAATATACACATTTGAAATGTCACTAGATTGACAATTTGATTGTCTCTACCTACCTGATGTGTTGCTGAAATCTCCCCACAGGTATTTACAGTAATTCATCAGCCTCACTTACATGTCCTTGGATTAATGGAGGGAACTGCAGCAATCAGGGGGAAACATAAAAGAAAGGGGAACACTGATGATATTTAGTATGTCTCTTTTGTCAACAAAGCCCATTAAAGACCAAAAGTGTGGCAAGTATATAGACTGTCTAACACCCAACATACATATTTTACTCCTCTCTGTCATTAAGTTTTTACTATCCCAAAAATATGCCCACACGCACACACCGAATGCTGACTCGGTGCCAAATGTGGCAAATCATGTTTTCTGTAATTGGCCTGTCCAGTCACAGCAGCCTGTGCCATCACAGGGGGAAACGAGGCAGAGGGTTTATGGGTAACTGCTGCCTCCAGATCAGCCTCTGTAATAATGTTAGGACCTGAGGAACATACAGTATGAAAGCATGTGAATGCTGATATGAGTAAGTTCCATGCACATGATGAACATGCGATTCAGTACTGGGGCAATTATTCCTGAGATAGGACATTTTTACCTTCAGGGGGGGTTCCACATGTTTCCACATTTAGCCTTGTTTTTAAGCACATGGGCAAAACAAAAGTTTATTTATTTGATCCATTACACTCTTCCTTGTTCTCACAGTATTTAATTGTAATAAAGAATCTACTGACATGTGGGACACAGACTGTGATGAAAGTAATCAGATCTTTCACATAATTAACAGAAATATTACAATGTAAAAAAACTCTGTGTACCCGGTGGAGTCTAGCGATGTCTGTGTTGTGATTTATTTGATATAAAGGGCCAGACCATGAATGTCTTTGGAGGCGATCTTTGTTTATTCTGTCAAAACGAACCTTACACAAAGTCTTCTGGTCAACTGTGTACATATGTGGAGCCCCTACACAAATTAAACAACACAAAAAAATCTGCATACTATACTATAGCTGGGTCTTAATTCAGAAGCTGCAACCTTGGAAGGTCATGGTCTACCCGTCCCATGAAGACGAAACAAAATGAGACACTCAGGCCTACAGAGGATTTCCGTGATCAGTGTAATCAGCTCACCTTGTCCTTATTGCTGTTGCCGATCAACAGAGCTGAAGTTGGACACAACAAGAAAGTTTTAATGCCCCTTGTTTTTTTTACATGTATACTTTTAGCTGTTCGGCTGAGTTGAAGCATGATACTCAAGACGTCTCGTCGCTTGCCAGCGCCATTATCTCTTAGAAAAAAAGGGTCATCACTGAAGTGCAATGAATCATGGGATTGGTT
Source organism: Hippoglossus hippoglossus (assembly GCF_009819705.1). Taxonomy (NCBI): domain Eukaryota; kingdom Metazoa; phylum Chordata; class Actinopteri; order Pleuronectiformes; family Pleuronectidae; genus Hippoglossus; species Hippoglossus hippoglossus. The sequence continues at coordinate 24,624,347 of NC_047156.1, read as the reverse complement.
GGACTGGGAAGGATCCACCCGTTTGGGCATTCACTTCAAATGCAGCCTCCGAAGGATGCAGCCCTTGAATTGAAACACAGTTCACATGTTTGGTACGCTTAAGAAAAAGACAAAGGTCTTGTAATGTTCACAATTCCGTGAACTTTCCTATGCCAATTTTGTGCCTAAACCTAACCAAACCTTATGGCGTTCTCAGGTGATTAGATCTCAAACCGTTATTCATGATTTGGATGGATGAAAAATGTATTTTGCTATTTACTTTCAGGAGTTGTTGGAGGTGAGCTATTTAATTCCTGAAGTATTTAATCCTTAACACTTCCTCATATTTTGTAGTCATCACATGTTTTGATTTTGAGACCTGATTCTGCAAAAAAGCTAGAAGGATAAAGCAAACATTTATTGTAACATGTAAACATGTATTGTACGAAGTATCTTGAAACCAGAACAACCAAAGTGTATTCTATCACTGTGGATGGTGATGTGCAAACAGCCTCTTGGTTTATGGGTCATCAGACTCATAAATCTTGTTTTCGGGGTCTATTGGCAGAAAGGTGTGCATGGATGTGTGGACAGGACAGAGACCTCGAGCTGAAATAATGACCATGTGAAGAGGAGCAGGAGAAAGTGATGCAACCGGAGGCAACGGGACAGACACCACTGATGGTGTCAGGAAGCAGGCTCCCTGTACCGCATCAATGATCAGCAGTAGGGTCCCACAGCCATAACACCCCCTTCCCCTCTCGCTCTAACCCTGTGGGAATACTTGGCTTGTATTAACTCACTCATTGTTGGGACGCACAGCAGGCACAATGACTCCCTTTTTGTTGACGAGGATATGTTGGACTGGGAGGGCGGCCGGGCAGCCAGTCGGCCATCACTGGGTCCTGTGTTCTGTGGCTCTGAAGCTGGGCCGGCCAGCAGGCAGACAGGAAAGAGAAGCAAAAGAGCGACACAGTGAGCCCCGGATCCCATGTCCTGGCTGTCGCTTCAAATAGGGAGACATGGAGACTCTGGATATAGTGACTCTAGTGACACAGAGAAAGGGAATGGAGGGAACGAGGAGGAGGAGGAGGAGGATGAGGAGGAGAGGAGCTGGGATCTGGGCCACATCTCCCTCTGATTGTCCCTGAGGGGCTGCCAGTAGCTGAACGAGACCTCTGTTCAGCCACTCTCTGCTGATCTGAAGTCAGGCCTGCTCTGAGCTCTAATCTTACTTCTTCTTGATGTCCTCCCTCACACTGCCTCTCTCTGTCTCACCACCATCCTCCCATGGCTGTGCAGAGGAGGCGGCAGGTGCTTCCACTGAGTAGCTGAGTAAATCCCTGTTTCAAGGATCCAACCATACAATGAAACAGCTGGAAAAGTATGAATGCTGTCATTGGATTTTGAAGATTTAAGTGACAACTGTAAAGGGCTTCTTTTTTAGAAGTATTATCATTTAAGTCCTCATCCACTCAAAAGTATGTTACTTGTCACTTCTTCACTAGATATTTGGCCTGCAGTATTTGTACAGTATTTCGACACTGAAAGGATTTTTTCTTGCTATCTGCAGAAGAGGAACGTTTCTCTGTGATGACCTTCAGTCTGAGGATAACACACACACATACGAACTTGATTTGGGACATTACCTTCAGATCTGTTGACACCATATGTGCTCGGTCGTACCCTGAGGTCCTCAGCGAAGGCCCCCGTACCCATTCCACAGTCCTGGCTGAGAACCAAAGAATACCGGACCTTTTCTGTCAGGACACCCACTCTTTAGAACAGCCTCCCTGAGGCGATCCTCTTTTAAAATCAGTCTTAAAGCCACATTTTTATAGATGGTAATATATGCTATATAAATTAAGTATATTTTATAATTTATTGCATGTTTGAAATCAGTCATGCTCTAATATACAACCAACATGGGTGTAATGTTGAAACGTCTCCAGTGCACATATGGGTGAATTTGGGTAATCTGGGACATTTTTTACAAACTTGACTTCTGCCACTTATTCTGATATCTGTTCTACACATTAGATGAACATATTATACTTTTTCTGTAATCCTTAACATGTTTTCAAACCACACAAGAAGAAAGAATGGAGTTATCATACTCAGAGGAGACATGGCACAGCTTTTAGTGTTCTTTGTGCCAAAAAAGAAAATTCTGCCTGAATTTTATAATCTGGGACAGGTCACTTTGTAATCTGGGACACTTGTATTAGGCTTTAAAAAAGTCTAAATCCTCTTGCTTTATGCATGTCAAGCTCAATATAAATTTTTTTTCAAAAGCATTATGAAAAAATGACAAGGACAGAAAGTTGAATAAGAAAACGTCATTGATATATACACTACCGTTCAAAAGTTTGGGGTCACCCAGACAATTTCGTGTTTTCCATGAAAACTCACACCTTTATTTATCAAATGAGTTGCAAAATGAATAGAAAATATAGTCAAGACATTGACAAGGTTAGAAATAATGATTTTTATTTGAAATATTAATTTTGTTCTTCAAACTTTGCTTTCGTCAAAGAATGCTCCATTTGCAGCAATTACAGCATTGCAGACCTTTGGCATTCTAGCTGTTAATTTGTTGAGGTAATCTGTAGAAATTTCACCCCACGCTTCCTGAAGCCCCTCCCACAAGTTGGATTGGCTTGATGGGCACTTCTTGCGTACCATACGGTCAAGCTGCTCCCACAACAGCTCAATGGGGTTGAGATCTGGTGACTGCGCTGGCCACTCCATTACAGACAGCATACCAGCTGCCTGCTTCTTCCCTAAATAGTTCTTGCATAATGTTGAGGTGTGCTTTGGGTCATTGTCCTGTTGTAGGAGGAAATTGGCTCCAATCAAGCGCTGTCCACAGGGTATGGCATGGCGTTGCAAAATGGAGTGATAGCCTTCCTTATTTAAAATCCCTTTTACCTTGTACAAATCTCCCACTTTACCAGCACCAAAGCAGCCCCAGACCATCACATTACCTCCACCATGCTTGACAGATGGCGTCAGGCACTCTTCCAGCATCTTTTCACCTGTTCTGCGTCTCACAAATGTTCTTCTGTGTGATCCAAACACCTCAAACTTTGATTCGTCTGTCCATAACACTTTTTTCCAATCTTCCTCTGTCCAATGTCTGTGTTCTTTTGCCCATATCAATCTTTTCTTTTTATTGGCCAGTCTCAGATATGGCTTTTTCTTTGCCACTCTGCCTAGAAGGCCAGCATCCCGGAGTCGCCTCTTCACTGTAGACGTTGACACTGGCGTTTTGCGGGTACCATTTAAAGAAGCTGCCAGTTGAGGACCTGTGAGGCGTCTATTTCTCAAACTAGAGACTCTAATATACTTGTCTTCTTGCTGAGTTGTGCACCGGGGCCTTCCACTTCTCTTTCTACTCTGGTTAGAGCCCGTTTGTGCTGTTCTCTGAAGGGAGTAGTACACACCGTTGTAGGAAATTTTCAGTTTCTTCGCAATTTCTCGCATGGAATAGCCTTCATTTCTAAGAACAAGAATAGACTGGCGACTTTCACATGAAAGTTCTCTTTTTCTGGCCATTTTGAGAGTATAATCGAACCCACAAATGTGATGCTCCAGATACTCAACTAGCTCAAAGGAAGGCCAGTTTTATAGCTTCTCTCACCAGCAAAACAGTTTTCAGCTGTGCTAACATAATTGCACAAGGGTTTTCAAGGGCTTTCTAATCATCCATTAGTCTTCTAAGGCGATTAGCAAACACAATGTACCATTAGAACACTGGAGTGATAGTTGCTGGAAATGGGCCTCTATACACCTATGTAGATATTTCATTAAAAACCAGACGTTTCCACCTAGAATAGTCATTTACCACATTAACAATGTATAGAGTGTATTTCTGATTAATTTAATGTTATCTTCATTGAAAAAAACAGTGCTTTTCTTTGAAAAATAAGGAAATTTCTAAGTGACCCCAAACTTTTGAACGGTAGTGTATTAACATATAAAAGTCATGTTTTTTCATAAAGAACCCTATCTTAAATAAGAAACTATAAAAATGTATTAAAAACATTCGATTAAAGGTGTATTTGTCTTAATCAATTAAAATTAATTTAAAAGCAAGCAACAATAACAATAACAGATTATTCATTCAGTAAGTCACCATCCCATTGGGACTACTCAGGGAACAAATAGTCCTTTCAGGTGAGGGATCATCATCCTAGATCATCATCATTGTCTTCTCCACATGTTAAACCAATGGCTGCAGACCACAGGACAGACTCTTCTTTGCTTTTTGATCATCTCTCTGTCCTAGAGAGTTAACTGATTATGTGTTAGTTATCAGTTTAAACTGTAAGGGACAGTCTGTACTTACCATTAACTCCTGTCTGACTACTGCAGATGTCTTTTATTTACTTCACTAAGTACCTAAATGCATATTTCTAATTTCTAATTTCAAAGAGTTATTTTGAAATACATAGTTATGACATCGTAAAAAGAAAGTTAAATACACTCGAAGCATGACGCAGGGGCGTGATTTTCAAGAGCAAATCCAAATATATATTTTATCCAACAGGAAGAAACCTGCAACAGAACCAGACCCAGTGTGGGTGGCCATCAGCCTCGACCGGTTGTCGAGGAGATAGAGAGGAGATAAAGGGGGGAGAGAGGAGAGGTTGGAAGAAGGTATGCATTCAGTCAAGAGAAGTGATCTTTTTGAAATAATAACACACTCCAAGCTCTTCAAGATACAATGGAGCTTGGGCCCACTCTGTCTGACCAGCGTATCGTTCAACCCTGATACTTGGCAGCCATCATCTGGGAGGAATGACGCCCTTGTTAAGAACCTGCTTGGACTTCAGATTCCAGGATGAGTCATCCAGAAACCTGATGACTTCAGTCTGTCATCGCCTGTAGCACATTCTCCATCCTGAACACTGACACTCAACAGGTTCTGTCAAAGTGCTGCATGATTGAACATCAACGACAATTTACATGAATAAAACACCAACAAATCACTGCTGCTGCTAGTGGTTATTAAGTTAAGTTGAAACACTGTTATAGCAAAACCAATCAGATTTTCCTCTGGATTGTGTGTTCTATGATGATAAAAGGGACCTCATTGATTTTTAAATATTAGTTTTAAAAAAAGCAGAAAAGTTAAAAACCATGGTTTCACCTGGCAGGGAGGGAAAATGCTATTAACTAGTAATAGAAGGACCCCAGTGCTTTTGGACCTTTATTATTATAACCATAGTAAAAACATTTTACTTGTTCCCAGATTAGAGACTAAATGATTTGGACCATTACATTTTAAATCTTTCTCTTGTGAGTCTCTTTAAGTTAGCCAACTTTGCTTCTAAAGTGTGAAAAGACAGCAAGATAGAGCTTTAAGTTATTATTTATATTTCATCTTCCCAGTGTAAGTTGGAATTGTACAGTTTTATTTATTTTTTAAGTCTGATTTTGAAAATTATTTGAACAGTTTGGTTTGGTTTCTATTCAGCAATGTTATTCTAAAATGCAGCTGAATCCTGGATCTGGTTTATAAAAATGTAATTAATTTGTGGCTTTTTAAATGCTCAAAGTAACTGGACACAATGTAGTTGTAGACATAACAATAACACAAACTTATAAAATAACTTTGTTATATTTATTAGTACTGATGATACAGAACTCCCCAGCTTGTACTATGACCATTAATGAATACTAGGGATGTTGGGCGTCTGGTTTAGGGAAACTGACTTCAGGTGACTTACATGACCTTAGTGATGAATGGAGTAATGTTTACATAGGCTTTTTTTGAGTACTAGAAAAGTCTGTCTAAACCGTGAGGGTGAGTCGCCCCCTAGTGGACAATATTTGAAGTGGCTTTAAATGAAAAATTGTTCTCAGAGAAATCAATGAAAATTTTCAAAACACCCTATATCACTATGTTGGAGTCAATGATTTAAAAAAAATCCTAGATCCGGAACTAAATTTAATTAACTCATGGTCAGTTCTAGGTCATGTCCCAGCCCTCCACAAAGTTTCAGAATTGGTTGAATAGTTTTAGCATAATCCTGCCGACGAACTAAAAAACCTCTTTGGAGGAAATACAAAACATAGCTTAATGTGTTTAAGTTGGGTTAGAAAAAAATACACATAAAGAATACATCAGTCATTTGTAGCAAATCTGCAGAATCTTAATTTATTATTAAGAAAGCCTCATTGGCACGGAGCTCCCCTGGTGACATTTGAGGACAGAAATAGTGTGACAATCCCCCCCCCCCTCTCTTGCAGTCAGCCCTTACCAAAATGATACTCCACTGTTACGTGGTGCACTCTCCTTAAGGGAAGGATAAGGACACACACCCAGTACATGTCAATCTCTCCCTGTTTCCAGATGAGCCAGACGCATCCTGTCATCAAGCATTTACCACCTGCGCACGTGGCGCACAAGGACAGGGCCCTTTGTTTTTATTGATTACAAATGGGGTGGGGGAAATGTTCGAGTCCACAGAACACTTTTGGAGTCTCAGGGGTAAACAGCCAAATCCAATACAACTGAAGTAACTGGTGACCAATTCTTCAACCGTAAAAAACAACAGAAAAAAAACCATGCCTCCATACTGCTTCTGTGGTGTCATCCAATTGTCCACAAGCCCCGACATTCAAATCTGACTCGAAACAAGATCAGTTACATCGTGTTTTTAGTTGAATTTGAATGTCTGGGCTTACGGACACTTGGATGACACCATAGGAGGAGTATGGAGGCATGTTATGTTTTTTTCTGTTCGAAGAATTGGTCACCATTTCTGTTTACCCCTGAAACTCCAGAAGTGTTTTGTGGACTCAAACACTTCACCCAAGCCTCCATCGGCATAGTGCTGAGTAGATAATGAGTGAATTTTTTTTTTTGGGATTAACTATCCCTTTAAGTTCAGTTCACCAGGTCTTATTATTAAGGAACAGATTGTGACCACGAGTTATTATCTCGTTCTCACCATGGTTCGCACGCGTTATTATGTCGTGGCAACCCAATATTTCCTTCTTAAATGTCGCCAGAGGGGCTCCGTACACTGGTGCCCATGTTAAGTTTATTTAAACATCATTCTATCAATTGTGAGGTGTGTGAAGATGTTGACATTTTAAAACGAATTCTAATGTTTAATTTCAAGTTGTATACTCTTGAAATAGATTCATTCATTTAGATTATCACAAAACATAAGAAAAACAGTCTCAGTTCTATCCCAGTACATCCTCTGTGTCAGGAGCACACACACATTCTTCAGTCAGAAAAGAAAACTGTCATTGCCCAGTTTAGGATTAACTTTATAAAGTCAAAAAATAATTATATAAAGTAAAGCAAACATGGAGATGATCAAATATTGGGCCTGTTGTATTGGTTCATGATATATGATGCTGACAGTGTGCCAAGATGTCTAAGCCACAAGGATGTAAATGTTCATGTATCATGTTTTGACATTTACACAGGATTTAATCTGGGTGGAATTTATTTGAATACAGGGCAACAACAGGTGAGGATGTGGTCAAGCAACTGACAAACTGCAGTTTCAGTGAGAGGTGAAATGACATGTTTGGGTTTTTACTAGAACTCAACACAAAGGATGGAAACACATCAGGGGGTAACATGGTGACACGCCTTCAAGTCAAGTTCTCTGGTGGATTATTCATTTTATCTTGACATAAATAAAATCAGACACAAAATGGGAAAATGGGAAAAAACCAAATTCTGCTCTCAGTGTTTTAAAGGGAAATAAAAACAAACCAAATATGATTTAATTTACTAAAGGTGACATTTGAACTGTGCACAGGAACAAACAAAACCCACAATGCTGCCGTTAACAAGGGGAAAATAATCAGGGAAGACTTATCAGGGTGAAAGTACTGGTAAAAGTTATGCTGGTACTTTCTGTTTAAGAAGATTGAAATTCCAACTTATGGCTCCTTACAATTACAACTCCTAATAGGACAGGATTGAACAAAACATGCTGTAGATTTTGTTTTTCTGTCAGTCATAACAGATGTTTTGTTAAAAAATTTAAATTCCTCCAAAGGATGGTGATTTAGTCTTAAAAATCATCCACTTTGAAAGTTAGACACGTTCAATCATTTTTGAACCTATTAATCTTTGAATTAAGTTTTGTCCTGATGGAGGCGCCACAGGAAGGTTCAGGGTTAGAAGTAACCAAACACGTCAGAATTGATCCTCTTCATGTTCATTTAATTTGACTACTTGTTGAGATATCTAGGTCTCGAACAACGTTTTAGATCATTTCACTGACAAACGACAGACTGTTGTTTTCATCCTCAGGCACAACAACAAAAATAAAAAATCTATAATCTGCAGAACAAAGATTATTGATTATGATCAGTAGTTTTGTTTATTTGTTCCTGAATTCTCTAATTGAAGATCCTCATTGTATAATAGTAGAGTCATTTATAACTGTGGAAAAAGTTGTAAAAATAACAAATGAGAAACCCCACAGCACATTTTTTCAGTGTTTTGTCTGACAGAATATAATATATAACAACAACAACAACAACAACAACAACAACAACAACAACAACAAAATAATACGTGTTCAAAAAGAAACAAAATTAATTTAAAGAAAATTAGTAAAGGCTCTCTGATATAAGTATGTCTTAAGAAATTACTGAGTCCACTGACCTAATACCCTCGAGCAGATTGTTCCAGAGCCTCGGGGCCCAGACTGGGAGCTGTCCCTTTTGGTTTCAGCCGGGTCTCTGGGACATATAGAAGGAGTCTGTCTGGGGATCTCAAGGTACGAGCTGGTGCATGGAGCACTAGAAGGTCGGATATATAAGATGGGCAGAGGCCTTGAAGAGCCTTTAAAGTGAACATTAAAATCTTTAAATCATTTCTAAAACATACTGGGAGGAAGTGTAAAGAGACTGCAACTCAAGTGATGTGATCAGGTGTCTTCTATTTGAAAACCTGGCAGCTGAGTTCTGTACAAGTTGAAGTCGCTCAGTACGTTTGATACAGGCAGGTTCAAATACAGCATCAATAATCCAGACGGGATGAGATTGTGTAGTAGGCCCTGATGTGTCAAAATCAAGATAGAATGTCTTCTGTTGTTTCAGTTTTGTGATTTGTTTTGGAATGATCACACGACCAGTGGTGGAAGAAGTAGTCAGATTACTCAATATTGGTAAAGGCAGAGATATTGCACTATTCCGACTCCGTAACCTTACAAGTCCTCAATGGAAACTGTAATGTAATCATTATTAGGAAAATGTACTTTTAGTATTAGCTGAAAGTCTTGTAATGCAGTTGTGTTATATATTACCTCAGCCAAGCATTTATTTGTTTGTTAGCAACATAATGCAAAAGACTACGCCACTGATTTCCATGAGTGAAGGAAGAACCTATTAAAGGATCAGGGGGCAGATCTAGGTCTTTTCCCCCTTTCTTTAACAGTGTGAGATTTTTTTTCACATTTTACCTGATTTCTCAGAGAATAATTTATGGATCTTCATGAAAAAAATGTCAACATGTTTAGGGGACTGATACGATGAGTTTTTTGTACAGATCCAAATAAAAATCTGGACATGGGGACATTAATTGTATTTATGTTTATATATATATGTTATCTTTATAATTTCAAAATAAAAGTGTTGAATGACTGCGTTTACTTGCGCACTAGTATCCCGGTTATTCTCCGGTTTAAAGGATCCAGATTTTGGTATCTTGGGTAAGCCCTTATCCCGGTTTTGAGAAACCACATTTTACAGCTGGAGTTCTCCGTTAGTAACTACGATACTGTTGTATGCATACATTTTATCCCAGGTTCTGAGCACCGCTGTGCAGGTGTTGCCTCAGCCATTCTCATTAACAATTCAACTGTGTCACACCGCTGACAAAAGACTGCCGTACTCATACAGAATTTTGTCTTCATCATGACCTGATCCCATGAGTCACGGCTGTTTAGCTTCATCCACTCTGGTGGGCTATGTTATTGTAACCATGGTAGTGTTAAACATCAGGGGAGCCTACGTAAACCACCCATTAGTAAGTAACCAGGCTACTTGTATTTATCATGTATATGGGGATATGAATAACCCGATTTTTCAATGTTCCATGTAAACACCATATCCCGAATATAAACAAAACCTGGATAAGTCTCATAACCGGGATACTAGTGCGCATGTAAGTTATTGATGTTACTTTGGTTTCATTTGTTTTTTTCCCAGTGGGGAGTATTCAGTTTGGTTCAATGTCGGGCCCCCAATTCCCTTTTGCCTGGGCCCCCCACAGTCCCTTGAAACGTTCCAGATAGTAGCATAAGTGGTATTAGCAGCAGTCGCAGCAGCAGCTATAGTAGTTGTGTTAAGTAAATAATAGTTGACCTGGTCCTGAACTCTGCACAAGGCCACCATTGTTCATCTATGAGGTTCATTAGGAAAAATACACAGAAGAGACACGTTTAAACCTGAGAGATTGATTTGGCAGCAATAACAGTGACTGCATGTCAACCTCTGTGACCTCGAACACACTTCCAGAGCACCTATGTGAGACTCCTGTGCCCCCAAGACCACGAACACTTGATCCCAAAGCAATTAGGATGTTCATTCAAGAGCAATACCAGCGTTAAATACTCAAACACCTTCTTTGTTTTCCTGGATTATGAAGGCCGTACCTTTGCTGCGGGTGGATCCAGGGCCGGCCCTGGCAATGTTGGAGCCCTAGGCCCCCCCCCCCCCACACACACACACATACGCATGCACACAAACAAACACACACACACACACACACACACACACACACACACACACACACACACACACACACACCAAGTGCAAATTCCAACCTTCGATCCAGAGGTTACATTCATTAGTTAATAAAACAAGTTAACAAAAAAATATTTTAACTACTGGATACTGATAATTCTTTCTCATTGCCCATTAAAATATGGAATCTAAAAATGATCAACTTTGTAACATAGTCTATTCATTTATTGATTCTTGAATTAATTTGTAAATAAATGCATTAATGCATGTGTTTTTCTCAATTTTTTATTAATTAATGAAATGATTTATTACCATTTCCTTGTCACTTGTGCTCTTCCATGGAAATGATTTATTACCATTTCCTTGTCACGTGTGCTCTTCCATGGAACTCAGTGTCACTTTACAGGATCATTTCATTCCCCCACCCTTAGCTGCATTCAGGTCCTGCATGGAACGAATCCAAGGTTTGTCTTTTTGCAGGATTAGGGAGTTAATGTCCTGTGTATGCTGAGGGTGGACCTCTGTAGGTTTTCCTATAAGAGGATGATCAGCGCACTCATAGAGCACCACACCATCTACTTTTCTACCTGAAGTCAAAGGATAAAGGTAAGTGAATGATACTGTATGCATGCTCCTCATGCTGCTGTGTGTTGTGGTCTGACTGGTGGTGTCTTTCAGCCTGAAGGTTGTTTGGTAACATGGCAGCGATGAAGTTCATCCTGGGTCTCCTGGCCCTGCTTGCAGTCTCAGCCTGGACCGAGGCGGGGGTGAGTGGTCTCTCCAGCTACACAATAAGAGTGATTTAGCCAGAACTAGAGCAGTGCCTGTATCTGAACCTGCTTGTTTGGAATGTTCTGTTCTCTTGTCCTGTGTTAATGCTCTGGAGCTACTTCAGAATTTTTCCTTGTCATTAGTGAGTCCTCCTCAAACACTTCTACAATATACTGTCACTTTATATTGTTTGTGAGCTGGACGTTGTGTGCAGAGCTTTTTATAAACAGTCTATGGTGCAGAGTGAGGTTCGAAAACTTTGTGTTCATCCAACCAGGTTTATCTGCAATGAAGATTTTATAGTCAATGTTTTTCAGAAGATTATTATAAGTTTGAATGATTAACTTAACTGGTGTTATTTTTTCATATATTGCATGTCAAGTATTTCAGAGGTCTTTCAAGCAATCGACACAATCATCAGACCCAAGTTCACAACTTAATACAACTAAATAAAAGCTCTGTAATTCAGCTTTATATAAAGCTTTGCAGCATTAAAACAAATGTTGTGCTTACATAAAATGTGATCAAGTGAAAGGAGACATAGTAGGTAACACATAGTATTGAGCGTAAAATGTTATGGTTGATACAGATACTATGCATGGGAGAGAAATGCAACTAACAGTGAGAAAAAAAGCACAAACAGAAACAGGTGACAAACAGATAAGCATATACGAGATCTTCCTTCGAGAGGTGCAGAGCAGTCTGTTGTGTGGATTTCTGTGTGTAAGTGTAACTGTGTAATGGCAGTCCGGGTGGTGTGTGACGCCAAAATAACCAATGATTTGAGGTTAAGTAAAGAGGTTAGCAAAATAAAGAAGAAGAAGAAAATAGAAGAAGGGGAGAAAGAAAAAGGGAGACAAAAAAAAGGAGATGACCCCCCTCCTGTTTGGTTTGTGCAATCTGGGCTGAAGTAGAAACATAGTGGTCCAACATAGTGGGCTTTTCTTCCACCTGAGGCTCGGAAAAGACCCTGCTTGTGATTGGTTTACCCTGATATTCTCACACTAACTCCAGCCAATCATCACTCCTCTGCCCTAAACCTAACCCAATCAGAGGCAGGGTAGGGACAGGTCTACTGACACCTTTAACCGATGTAGATATATCACTCTAAGACAATGAAAAAACAATTCTTAGTTCCAGGTGATTATACAACCTTCAGATAATCAACTAATCCTTTTAAATATTCTTAATATCTGCCATACGATATCTCTTTGTCACTTTTTGTGTGCAGGTGGTGAGGAGTGCAAATGGTGACAGTAACGGTGACGCTGAAAGAGACCCGACTGTCACAGAGCAGCTGGAGAAAGCCAATGAGAATCTCAGTGAGGCAGCGTGAATGCATCATGAACCATACCCAACCCAAACAACACAAACTGTAAAAATGTTGAATTGAAGACTCTGCTGCTGGGTTTCAAACCATCACTGTCAAGTCTTTATTCATATTAAACATTTTAAACTTGTCATTTTAGGAAATTCAGACATTTCTCACAACATGAATTATGGTTCTGTTGTGCTTAAGTGTCCTGGTAGTCTGTTAGTGTAACAGTGATCCAGCACAAAACCAGGAGCTTATTGATTTTTATCATTTACACTTGTGAAATGGCAAAATGTCAATTGATTTATCAAACCTGGATCATTTTGAATTGATTTTATTCAATGATCATTTAATACAGTGTAGTTGTGTATATAATGTAATATAATGTAATGTAATGTTTGATTGGCTTTGATGTCACTGCTCTGTCTGTTCTGCAGACCATGACCGTGACGGTATCCAGATTGACGGGGACATCGCCGTGTCCCGTCTGCCCACCCTGAGGAACGCCGACCCCTGCGTCCTGCTTGGATGCAAGTGGCCTAAAGCCACTGATGGCAAGGTTTACGTCCCCTATGTCATCGCTAATCATTACTGTAAGTGCCCCAATGCATCCCCCCTGTAGACTGTGCCTGAAACCTGTTGGTTTATATCACAAATAGGATTTAGTGTGTTAGTCTTTAGTTGAACCCCAACGTTAGTTATATTTATTGTAGTGTATGTAATAATCTGAGTACTTTTTAAAACCAATTTATTATTGGTATTCATGCATTTTACATTTACAGCTGCTGTCGTCATTGAAACAAAGATCTATGGAATACAGAGAACTATTTACCTTTCAGCAGGCAAAAGGCCTTATTGGTACAAATCTTGCACAAATGCACTATTTACGACGTGCTGACGGAGCTTGTTGCTATCTGAAGCTTATACATTGTGGCACTTTTACAAAACAGGAAAGTCACTGTTTGATTGCAAATGCACTATTAACTCCTATTTGAATACTGTTTGCAAAAAACTGGTGCTGCTCATTTTTACATATTAAGACACGGACACATTGTTGGTTTTGGTATTTTCATGAGATTAGTTGACAGTAACAAAAATACAGAGCTTTGTCCCTCTCAGTCTTTTTTTATTCAAAGTGTGGCATTCCTCTTTGTGTTTCCACCTGCAGCCAATCAGGAGCTGGACCTCATCCAAAGAGGCCTCAACTCCTTCTCCTACTCCACCTGCATTCGCTTCTTCCCCCACACCAACCAGAGGGACTACCTATACATCCAGTCCCTGGACGGGTACGTAACACAGCCTTTTACTCCCACAATGCATGAGTGACAACAGTAAAAGAGAGGTGAGGGAGTTGCTCAAGGAGCCTGCAGAAGGATGAACAATTCTCAATGTGTGTTGTCCCAACATCCCTGCAGATGCTACTCCTACGTGGGTCGCCAGGGAAATAGCCAAACAGTGTCTCTGAGCCGCCAGGGCTGCGTTTATTATGGAACGGTCCAGCACGAGCTGCTCCACGCACTGGGCTTCAACCACGAGCAGTGTCGCTCTGACAGGGACCAGCACATCAATGTCCTGCTGCAGAACGTCATCAGTGGTAGGTTGCAGCGATGAAGGGGAAGAGATAACAGGTCACTGTTCACGGTCATTGTTTTGTTCTGCAAATTCAAATGTGACCTGGGAGGATTTTAGGAGATTTCTTTTAGCTCTCTAAAAAAATGTCACAAGTTAGAATCCCTCATCAGATGTGTCCTGTTCCTCTGTTTTCTTTATGTTTCATTTTACATATTTGCTTTTTATCACAAACAATAGATGTGTGCAACATAAATAAGTCTATCCCATTATTTAGTTTCTTTATGATTTGATGATGAAGGTAAATTATTATGACTACTGTTAGCTGTGGTCATGTTACATACAAAACTTGTGGTTGACTTATAACATTTGATGCACAATTAAACATTAGATAAAATTTACCTCAGAATGTTGCCCACATGACTGACAAATATACATTAATATGCAAATATTATCATTATATTAAACGATATACATTTTCCGTTTCTGAAAGTTGCCATATTAAATACTTAACTGACTTACATTTGATACCAAAGTACCTTTTGAAGAAAATATGTGCATTTTTACACTGTTATACTAAATTATGTATTATATTATATTACATTACATTAATACGTTACTCCTACATTCGCCGACTGTCCTGCTAAAACTTGAACAAACATGAGGACGGTGTAACTTACCATTCAGAAACATCCTGTTGTAACCGACTGTAAATATGTGGCTGGTCTTCTATAGCTGTATCCAAACATGTGACTTTCAATCGTGTTTACCAGAGAGATCGTCAATGCGCCAGAATGAGACCGGTGATAGGCCTGGTCGCGTGTCACTCAAAGTGCAGTCAGCCAATTAGAGGAGGGGCTCAAGAGGCAGGCGGAAACAGCCTGTTCTGTCTGCAGCTCCAGAGAGAGGCAGAAGAGAGGACATGGAAATACACATTGCAGCAGTTTTTTCGACTTTAAACCACTGATATATCATCTTAGGGGACCAATACCTCAAATTAAATCCCAGAAAGGTGTAAAATATGGGCCCTTTAAGTACTCCAGGGGTGGGGCCAAGGGGGGCAGCTGAAATCTGATTGGTTCCTGAATTGTCTCTGTCATTACAGTATTTTCTTTTAAATAGAATAGTCACTTCTACCTATACTAACAATAAATGTGAGAATTTGTTAATTTGTGCATGAACAAAAAGCAATTTTCAGAATATGTTCAGTGATATTTGGTTTTGCTCAAAGCAATAGAGCTAATAGTAAATAAGGAATAACTTAAATGTGCACCCTACTCAATCAGGAATAATGCATAGATATTGGACATATAATTAGCCCCTCTGTGTAGGAGGCCCCTATAGATCCACCACTGGAATCATTATGAAACATCTGAATACTTCTTCCACTATTGCAGGTCAGGAATCCAACTTTAAGAAGATCAACACTCTGAACCAGGGGACTCCGTATGACTACAGCTCCGTCATGCACTACGGCAGGTCAGTACAAAAATCCATGTTAAATTGCAGTCTGGCTGCGTGATGCTAAGTGTCAGCCATGCTAGTATGGAAGTGAACTGACACCATATTACTTACCGTATATTGAGTTTTGGAATTTAAAGGGGACATATCATGAAAATTCCACTTTGTTAGTGCTTCTACACGTTAATTGGAAAAAAACCACTCGCGCGTTTTGTTATGGTTCCTCTACGTCAGAAACGTCATGCTTGAGTGACTGGAATGAGTTTCCTGTGTATTGTGTCGTCACAATACATTGGAAGTCTCCCTACATGGCCTTGGCCCACCCCCCACCTCATCCCCCCCGCCCCCCCACACTCGTTACGCCGGGTTTACACCGGACGCGGAAGCGCCGCGCCGCGCCGCGCAGCGCCGTTCTCCAGCACGCAGCCGCCTGGCTGTTCACACGGGACGTGCATTTCTCCGCGCTGGTCAGCCCCATAGACTGTATATATAAGGTCAGCCCGCGATTCTGCTTTCTCTGCTTGTTGTTGTACCCGTTGAATGTCGGGGTTCGGGGGTAAATGATGGTCTTCATAGCCCCCCCCCACCCCTCTCTTTCTCTCTCTGTCTATCTGCTTGTGTGCTTGTAGTGGATGGGCAGAGGGGGACATTTAATTATGTGATTGGGAAAATTAAAACTCCAGGACAACAGAAGGGGAATACAAAGTATGGGATGCATATTTGATAATTTATATCACATAAAATATGTAATTTATATCGTTTAAAATCATGGGGGGAGAGGGGGGAGGGGGGAGCTGGCTCATTAGCATTTAAAGGAACAGGCACTCAAAACAGGTCACTCTGTGGAGGGCTGTTTTATACAGGGTAAAAAGGGTGCTGTTTTATATGATCCTTGTGGTATTTTGACCAAAGTATGTTACAGACATTTCATTAAGACCCCAAGGAACCATATCAACTTGTGGTAAAATGGGCATGCTATGTCCCCTTTAATGTGAGCATGTTTTTGTCTGGCTCTACAGCCTCTTATCGCCAGTTAACGTCACTCATGTTCCTCTTAGTAAAGACTTGTTTTTGTGAACACTTCAACACAGACTGACAGATTCATATACATATAATATCTTCCACTAAGTGAAAGAGGCACCAGGGTTTTAATTTCTTCCTTTTACAGTGTGTACATTTGTTTAGTTTTCAGCTTGAACTAAAAACAAATAAAGGCTCCATAGATTACATTGTTTATACTTATTAGAATACAGATGGCTATAGTTTTAGAATACGGCGAAAAATATCATGAAAACCAGCCTCACATCTGTTGGTCCCTTGAGCCACTTATAAAACATACATTTTTATAAGTGGCTCACAAATACTAAGTTTCATGTTTATAAAAGGCTAAAAGACTTAATATGGTAACAGGAGGGTGTATTTAGAATGGAGCCAAAATAATCTAGTGGTTGTGTTCATGGTGATGAACGTGACCTGTCAATGACCTGCGACCCGACCCATGGCTCACATGCCACATCCACAATCTCTCACATTAAATGGCCATGGCCTCCATGTTCTTGGGTTTTGGAGGCTGAGTTGTGTTCTTGGAAAAGTATCTGTGAATTGCTGCAGCACCTGTGCTCCTGCAGCTGTCAGTTTGTTTCCTCAGGGACGATGTGCTGTTCGAGCCTGTTGCTATCAGAAGCTTATACATTGTATAAGTCACTGGGAAAGTATTCACCACTGCTATCCCTGTCTTTATAATCCATTTTGATGTCCTGGCTGGTTAGTGACAGGTTGTCTGAGCAGAAGTGAAGTGGTTAAAATAAAACTCTGTCAGCTCTCACCCCACTGCCCCCCCAGATTTATTTCATTTTTACCTTCACCCATGTATTCATATAAATATATCTTTTTGCGGGTTACCCACAGGTATCTGGCCTGGTGCAGGACTCAAGATACATGAAAAATACTGTATTGTAGTGTGTACTGTATAGTATTGTTTTATCTCTGGCTTCAATCTTTTCATTGGATTTTTTTCACTCCAAGAAATACATAGAACATGACCAGTCTAAACAAGTTCAATTCAAAATGATCACTAACCCCCGGTCGTGTCATTCCTTCTTCCAGACTGGCTTTCTCCAAAGATAACTACAATCCCACTATGGTGGCTATTCCCAACTCCAACGCTGTCTTTGGCCAGGCCAAGCAGATGAGCCAGAATGACATCAACCGCATCAACCTGCTGTACTGCAGGAACTAGTGACACTGAAGTGGCTGTGACCCATGTTCATTCACTACTGTTGTGATGAATCATTGAAGATAACTATGCAGATGATCATTCATTCTGATGGGTTACTGCAATCCCAGGATAGATGACTTGAAGTATCCAAGTCACTTCACTCTCTTTACTCTTCCTCCTAAACAAGAAAGTCAATGATTCATGTGAGTGAAAGATTTTCCTGTTTGCTCTAAGGTGGTGGGAGTCAAATTCACTTTTATCACGCTAACCAATAAATATTCATCCAAAACAAATTTGTTTTATTGTCTCTGATTTGCATGTTAATGTGTAAACTTCGGTGAGTCATGTTTGCCTCATTTTCAAAGTCAGGTTGAAATGTGTTACTTAAGGCAGGTGTAATGGTCCGTGAGTTTTTCTTGTAATCACAGTCACAAGTTTAAGTAGCAGCAGACATAGAAAAAGTTGATATCACAACTGGAGTGAAAATATTATCAGCTAAATGAGAAAAAACAAACCTGACCTGATCTCCCTCTGCAAACCAAGAACAGTCTCACAGTAAGAACAATAATCAATCCCGCCATCAAATCAAAGTGTATATACCCAGGTGGTTTTGGTGTTGCTGGTAACTGCAATAATTATTTCACAGAGTTAGTTGAACCCACAAAGAAACTGTTATGTTGAGCCTTTGATGGGAAAATGAAAACCATCTGATAGAGGATAGAAAACACCTACAATATTTCATAACGAGTTTCCTGTGGAAATTATGGTTAGAGAGAAAGACTTAATTTAGAAAAGACTGTGCTGTGAAGACCATCTCATTCTGATTCATGCACTTCCTGTTTGTGATAAACAAATCTCATCATACATCAATATCAAATCTCAATACTACATCCTTAGTCAGTTAGAAATAAAAGCCCAGGCCATTGTGTGTTTTTTAAAGTTATGTGAGATGATAAACAGCTGCTGCTTTTCAACAGTTTTATGCCACTTCAGGCCAAATAAAAAGTATTTTTAAGATGCCAGAATGACGTGCAGACCAAGCTTACACTAAAGATGCTATTTAATGTGTGTGTGTGTGTGTGTGTGTGTGTGTGTGTGTGTGTGTGTGTGTGTGTGTGTGTGTGTGTGTGTGTGTGTGTGTGTGTGTGTGTGTGTGTGTGTGTGTGTGTGTGTGTGTGTGTGTGTGTGTGTGTGTGTGTGTGTGTGTGTGTGTGTGTGTGTGTGTTGCTGCTACGTATCTTCATGAAAACTAATAATACATAATTAGGGCCCGAGCACCTCCGGTGGGAGGCCCTATTGTATTTCGAAGGATTTGTATTTCCCTTTTGGGGCTTTTTCAGGGCCTAGACATGCTCAAATTGTTACCAAAGTTTGCAGGGAATTCAAAACCCCAAAAAGTAATTGTATTCTGGAGTAATTTGAAATGGGTGTGGAAAAATGGCTCAACAGCGCCATCTAAGGAAAAGCCCCTCAGTTAGCTTTCACCGATCTTCACAAAAATCGTAGCCCAGGTGTATCATGACCAGACAAACAAAAAAGGTCAGAGGTGCAATGGGAAAAAAGCAACAGGAAGCCCGCCATTTTGACTTTAGTGGCCATATTGGCCATTTTCCACATTTTTACTTTGATGTACTTGTCCCAGGGCTTTCATCAGATCAACTTCATATGGAGATGCGTGACATCACAGCAAGATGGAGATGAAAACTAACTTGAATTTCAACTTTTCGTCACACCGTGTGACCGTGGCGTGGCGTCAAAGTTTGATTACACGCCATCAAAACACGAGGTTCTGTATCTCGGACATATTTGGTCCAATCGAGTCCAAACTAGACATGTAAGACAAGAGTCCCGGCCTTATGACATCTATACAGAAATCGTGACTTAAAATCACAGCGCCCCCTGGTGGCAACAGGAAATGTGTTGTTTTTTGCATGTCTTCCACTTGGATGTATTCCTCCGCATCCACTTACTGCAACCATATCAAACTGTGGCAAATGGGTCTCAAGACATTGATAATGTAGGCATAAGATTACTGTGACTTTTCGTCAAACGCCATATTAGTGGCGTGGCGTCAAAGTTCATCAACTCGCCGTGACACACGAAATTGCCATAACTTCGGTGTTCGAGGTTCAACCTCCCTCAAACTACATTTGTGTATCAACACCGCCCCCCTGAAATTATTCATATGATTTTAAGGAATGGGCGTGGCAAAATAACTGACTAGCGCCCCCTAAAGGGCAGCCCCGGCACCATGATTGGCCGACATGTACAAAAATCGATGGGGACATGTGTCTTTTCATAACAAACAAATAAGTCTCTTGGATAGATATGCTAGACCAAACAGGAAGCCCGCCATTTTGACTTTAGTGGCCATTTTCCACATTTTCCACATTTTTACTTTGAAGTACTTGTCCCAGGGCTTTCATCAGATCAACTTCAAATTGAGATGAGTGTCATCTAAACAAGATGGAGATAAAAACTAACTCAAAGATCGATTTTTCGTCACACGGTGTGACCGTGGCGTTGCCTCCAAATTTGATTACACTCCATCAAAACACGAGGTTCTGTATCTCAGATATATTTGGTCCAATCGAGTCCAAACTAGACATGTAAGACAAGAGTCCCGGCCTGATGACATCTACACAGAAATCATGACTTAAAATCACAGTGCCACCTGCTGGCAACAACAACTTGGTTGGTTTTAGTGAACCTCATGATCCCTGTAGTCTGACCTTGTGATGACTAGATGACGACTGACTTGAAACCATGGAGTCTTGTTATATTAGCTCTATCTGATTTGGTCAACGTAGAAAGCTTCACCCCATGTATGTTGTGCATACTCATCTTATGCTGTTCTGTCGTCTGCAGGTTCTGATCGCTCTCTGAGATCCGACTGAACGGCCAAGACGAGGTTGACTGAGGTGAGAATTCAAAGAATTGCAAAATGGCTTTTGCTGGTTCAGTGATGTCTTTAACAAATGTCTGACCTGAACTTGTAATGTGGACAACATTGTTGCTGAGTAACCTGCAAACTTGAAGCTTAATAGACTAATCACTGACTTGTAATAAGGGTATTTCTGTCTCTTCTCCAGGAAAAGGCTGCATCTCTTGGGCTGACCTTGGTAAGTATTTCAAAGTCTATGACAAAGTGCCAATGTTGGTTTGATAGAAAATATTAACATGAAAATCTGCTTAAATGGACCACTACCTGTGATGACAAGATTCTGCCAAATGATATTTCTTGATTATACCTTACCGTTCCATATTTCTCTGAGGTTGTGGTCTAAAACAAATGTTTTGTTACTTGATGCCTGGTTTTATTTTAAAAGACTTGTTTCTTTCCACAGAAAGCAGATGTAATGTCCTCTGGCCCTCAGACAGCCTGATGTTTTACTCTAAAGGTAAGTACAAGCCTGCTAGAGTACAATATCTGAGTCGTGATGATATCAAATATACTTTATTGTTCTGGATATTAAAACAAAGCTGCCTCTTTTTCAGATTCTGTGGTATTATGGCGACCGGAGTTTGACCTGCAGACAATTTAATATCTCTTGGCAAATGTGTTTTCAACATTGTTGCAATAAAATACTCAAAATGAAATATTGATGTTGTTTTTTTGGAAAAATATGGAAATTGTGTTTTAAAGTATAATTGACTCAACTACAGAGCTGGTCAGTGATTGGAAGTCTTCATTGTGCCAGAAATCAATGATAAAATGCAATGTGATTGCAAAAATGTAAACAAGACTCATTTTAACTTAAGTAGGTTACTTAAGTCAGTTTGTAGGGATTATGCAAAACCTCAACTGATAGCCATGAAATAGTGTGGGGTCAGGCATGTCTCAAAGAACCCGTTACATTTGTGTGGATCTGGGGTATTTGATATAACGTTAGGACGTTTTTTTGCCTCTTACTGATCTCAAAAGAATTTGGCTATGGGGTAATTTGTCTGATGTGTGGGAAATGAGATTATTTTTTTATATTGAATGTGCTTAGTTTTTAATCAGTTACAACCTAAGCCTTAAACTCATCTATTGAATGGGCCTTGTTTTTCTGTTTAATTTTCATGTGCACTTTCAGGTTCCAGCTTTCAATTATAAAAATTGACATGGCAAGAAATCAACAGCATGAACAAATGCGTGATTCTTAAACTCTTCAAGCTAACAGCTACTCATAATGAACCCAACATTAAATCAAGGTCAAATAAAGACAGTAGGCAAACTGATCCCTTTTTTAAATTTTTTTAATTACATTTCTTGAGCACGTGCTCGTCTCTAGACTTCTGAGGACACGCATTGACATGATTCATTCTCTAACCTTTACCATTGCAACTAAATACCTAACCTGAATCTACTTATAGCCCAAATCTACCTCTAACTCTAAAATCAAGTCTTAACCCTCAAACAACCCAATGACTGTGAGGACCAGGCAAAACCACCCCACAATGATGAATTGAACCAAGATGGGCCATTATAACTAGATAGACATGCACACACATACAGAGCTATGCTTCAGACTTTACCTTGACTTCCATTCATAATGGACAGCCTAACGTAATCCTTCTACCTTAACCTGACAACAATCCACATCTGATCTTTAACCTTAACCAGGAACACAGAAATGAAGTTTGGCCTCATCAGGACTGAGCTTTGGTCCCGTCAGGTCTACTGGTCCTGACAAGGTCAATGTTTATACTGGAAAAGACCTAAACATTTGTACACACACAAAATCACATATTGATTAACAGACATTTTCTGAGATAAGATTGTATGTGTGTGGGTGTATTAGCTTAAAAAATATGTTCCAGTAAAAAACATACAGGAGTGAGAACTACCATTAAGGCAGTTTTAGTATTTCAGCAGGTGTTTATGTGTCATTTCGCTGAGCAGTGTTTCACTTCGCCCACCCTTGTGGTCTATTTGCGGGTGGCAACCGACATCAAGGTGCATTAGCGCCATCTAGTGTTTAAATCACGATGGTTGACAAAGATTAAAAGAAAAGAAAAAGAAAATTCACATAAAAGAAAAGAAATCACTACAAAGGCATGACGTTGATTGTGTGGCTTTATTCGAATTAGACATCAAAGCCGTGTCAGAGGTATATAGGCCGTGTGAGAGGTATATAGGCTGTGTGAGAGGTATATAGGCTGTGTGAGAGGTATATAGGCACACAGCTTCATCACTTCAGTCACATTAACCTATTGTGAGGAGCACTTGGCTAAAATCCTTGCGTGATTACAGAGATTAACACTTTGTTTATAAAGATTTTAACATTTTGCCGAAATGGACATCAGCTTCCCTGGATCAAACCTAGTTGAGTAAGTTAAATTTTTTCCAGCTGACACTTGTTGAATTAAGCAGATTAAGTATGTTATTACAATGTTGTTACAATTTGAGCTTGATGGGAGTAAAACGTTGAGAAAAGATATTTTCATGTGTCATTAGTAGTTTTATCTTCTATATATCTTACTTAGTGTACAATGTGGGCATGATTTTGAATCGTGAACAATAAATATGTAGATATAGTGTTAGGAGTACAGTAATAGAAGAGATAAATATTTATCGGCCTGTAATGAATCTTTGATTGAAGCAGTACTTTTAGTATTGGCTGATTTTCAAGATTAAAACGACTGAGGTTGATGAACTGGCTGTAAACATTTCTGCTACATACATGGGAACTGTCTGTTTGTGTGAGAGCATACGTGGCTTTGTGTCTAACTTCCTTCTTTTCTATTCTCCCGACAAGTCTGAAAAATCAACAGGAGAACTATTCTGTCACCATGTCTCAAAACAGTGAGTTAGAAATCACTGTAGGAGACCTGATCCCCTCCCCCACTACACAGTATCAGGCACAGAAAATCCTGGGCAGTGGCTACTATGGAGTGGTCATCCAATGCAGGAATGTGACCACCGATGAAACGGTGGCATTAAAAATGATCAAACGCATGGAAGACATTGACAGCGCCATGCAAGAGGAGGTCACCCTTCAAACCATGAAGGCGCTCCACTCAGAGAGGTTCAACATTGTCAGATTCGACGAGTCATTCACCTACAAGGGACATTACTGTCATGTGTTTGAGCACCTGGATATGGATCTGCAGAAATTCAAGCAGATCAGCCCGGGTCAACACCTTCAGCTGAAGCAGATCCGCCCCATTCTACAGCAGGTTTGTTTTTTAAACTCAAGCTCTTACACTGACTGCTTTGTAGGGTGAAGGGTAAACTTGGTCGCTAAAATGTGTCTGTTATAGTTGTTGTTGAGGAAATAACTCTGTAGCTCATGATTATTATTATGTTTTTCATGATTTCAGCTGGCTACATCCTTGGAATTTCTGAACAGCGCAGGGATCATTCATGCCGATTTGAAGCCAGATAACATCATGTTGGTGGATCATGTCAGGAAGCCACTCAAAGTTAAAGTCATTGACTTTGGTTTAGCCTTCGATGATCCTGAGGAACAGATCGGTGATGTCATCCAGCCTGTGGGGTACAGGTAGGTAACTGACAGCACATCTGTATACCTGGGACAGCTGTGTTTGCTGTAATTAATTAGACAAGTCCTGTACGCTGGCATGTCAGGTTTATGTCTCAGAAACGGACAGTAACATATTGACAGTAACAAGGAGTTTAGTACATTTTAAAACCTCAGTGTTTCTTATCCTAAGATCTCCTGAGGTTCTGTATAGAGAACCTTTCAGCGGGGCCATCGATGTATGGTCTCTCGGCTGTATTGCTGCTGAGCTGGCTATGGGCAGCCCACTGTTCCCATGCTCTAATGAGAATGAATTGGTCAGTATCTGCACTTAAATCACAACAAACACGTACAGTTCTGCCGTGATGTTTGTGTATTTTTAAATCCACACACTTGATTATTATAGTGAGAGGGTTTCCAGTAGAAGTTCACTGATTTCTACTATTTTACTAATGAGACAAATCAGAGACACTTCATCCATATGTCTCAGTAATAGAAGTGCACCTGATGTACATGATCAACAATGTAAACTTGAAGTTAACTAACTCTCACAATGTTGTGTTTTCTCCACAGCTGAGGCAAGTTGCGTTTGCAATTAGAGATCCAGAGCATGAAGGAAACTTCCTACCTCATGCGTTCTGGCCAAGACGCTGGATGGAAGCCAGATTTATGGTAAGAAAGTAGTTTACAACCACTTAGCTGGCTCCACTAGCTCACTAATTATGGTGTCTTTCCTTCAGTCTGTGTTTCTTTCCCCTGTGCCATCCACTGCAAACTATCTCAATGAAACAATTCTTCATTTCAGTCAATAGTTTAAATTCTCGTTTGTGATCAACAGCCTGGATGAATTTATAACAGCACAACCTTTTCATAATCCAAACACGAGGACATGTAACAATGTTGGTTTTCCTCATCTTGTTAAAGGGGACTCATCCGCTCGGGGGAGAAGACGTCCAAGCAGAATACTGTGACCTGCAGTGCTTTTTGGACCTAATGACTCAGATGCTGATGATGAGTCAGTTCAGAAGAATTACCCCCAGCAGAATGCTCCAGCATCCATTTATCACGATGAGCCACCTTCAGGGTTCATTCAGAAACAGCCTCTAGTAAGTTTGTGCTTAGATGGTCTGTGTAAGTCTGTGCTGATAGACATGGGTAAAAAATATCTGAGATATAAGGTGATTAAGGTGTTTGGCTCAGCAGTTTCATTTGTCTTCCAGTGTGAAGTCATCTAAGGATCTGATGGACATCTGTCAGGATCCAAGCTCTGACGATGGAGGACATGGAGACCAGGTGATCCTTCAAATGTCCCTGAAGGAGGACGCCTCCAGCAGCACTGCCAGCCCAGCCAAGGAGCGCAGCCCTGCCAGCCCAGCCAAGGAGCGCAGCCCTGCTGGGATGACAAATGAGAAGCATTCAAAAATGAATGCAAAGCGTGGCACCATGTGAGTGTTTGAAATATCTTCCTGTCTTGATCATTTTATATTGTAGAAGAACAGTTCAACATTTTGGTAAATATTCTTGTTTTTTGCTCAGAGTTTAATGGGAAGAATGATAAAACTCTCATTAACTATGGATCTGCAGCCAAGTGCAGTTTAGAATGTGCATTTTTAGAAATGTCAAATCACTGCTTTAAGATCAAGAATTAAATTATTTTCTTATCCACATCACAGACCAGAAGTCTCCCAACCACAGGTCAGAAGGAGTGAGCGACTGGCAGCCATTCAAAAAGGCACGAGTGGGCAAACGGGCCCAATCAGGATGAGGATGAGAAAGAGGCACAATCCCACAGGGATGGGAACCCCTAGACAAAGAAGACAAACATGAGCAGTAGGAAGAAGGCCAACCGGATCATTAAAGATCCCTATCACCCCAGCCATAAACTGTTCTGCCTGTTGCCGTCTGGCCGACGGTACCGCAGCATCCGGGCCCGCACCACCAGGCTCAGAGACAGTTTCATCCCCCAGGCCATGAGACTTTTAAACTCCTCCAATCTGTCATAACTCTGCACCTTAGCATATTTGCACTATTGCATATTTGCACTATTGCACACACTTGCACTATTGTTTTTCTTTTTTTCTTTAGGTGTATATATATATTTTAGATATGTATATTTTATTTTAAATTTTAAATTTTGATTGAGAATTGTTATAAGAGAGCCTGTGACCCAAGCATTTCATTGCAAGCGACTGCTTAATGTTATCGTTGTGCATATGACAATAAACTCTTGAATCTTGAATCTTGAATCTTGAATAAGGAGACCGAACTGGACTGTCAAGATATTAATTTGTGTTTTATCTGCTCTTTTTAATCGATGACCAAAACCTTGCGCCACCTTAAGGAATGGGCGTGGCAAAATAACTGACTAGCGCCCCCTAAACGGCAGCCCCGGCACCACGATTGGCCGACATGTACAAAAATCGATGGGGACATGTGTCTTTTCATAACAAACAAATAAGTCTCTTAGATAGATATGCTAGACCAAACAGGAAGCCCGCCATTTTGACTTTAGTGGCCATTTTGGCCATTTTCCACATTTTTACTTCGAAGTACTTGTCCCAGGGCTTTCATCAGATCAACTTCAAATTGAGATGAGTGTCATCTAAACAAGACGGAGATAAAAACTAACTCAAAGATCGATTTTTCGTCACACGGTGTGACCGTGGCGTTGCCTCAAAGTTTGATTACAGGCCATTAAAACACGAGGTTCTGTATCTCAGATATATTTGGTCCAATCGAGTCAAAACTAGACATGTAAGACAAGAGTCCCGGCCTGATGACATCTACACATAAATCATGACTTAAAATCACAGCGCCACCTGCTGGCAACAGGAAGTGACATGTTTCATACTTTGATGAACTTCTCCTGGCTGCTTTACAATAAACAGCTCAAATGAGCTCAGTCAAGTCATTGGACCATGGTCAGAATCGTGACATTTCCTCAAACCGTGTAAACATTGAGGTGCGGCGAAGGATCATCCTTCCCAAATGCTGACCTATAATCACAATCCAGACGTGCACAGCTCCATATATTAATATTAGTGCAGGGTCTTAGCGCCACCTACTGATCAGTGTGATAATTAAGTTGTTGTAACATTGTCCAATTGACACAAAATTGCTCACGCTACATCAGAGCCCCTACTTCAACAGATATATTAGTATGTATGTAATAATAGTGATGGCGCCACCTACTGGCAACAGGAAGTAAGCTTTGTTTTACAACTATCATTCGATTTACATACAATTTTCACAGTGTGATGTGCTATTTGATAGCGTGGACCGTAATGAGCAATTAGCAGGCAAGGATCGACATCACGTGACGGACACAGGAAGTGAAGCATTTGTCCTTGGCGCAGTGCGCAAAACGCGTGCAACGCGGAGACGTGCGCTTGTTCAATGATCGCTCTCTCCACCAACCGCAACAGGCTTCAAACTGCCTGTGCTCGGGCCCGTTAGTGCTACAACGTAGCCCTAGTTATAATTGTTATATTATTGTCTGTCTTTTCCCATCTGTCAATATATATGTGTCACTTATATTTAAAGTTTTTTCATTGTATTTCACCAATATGAAAAATAAATAAATTGGAGAAAGTAATGGGTGGGTACTGGGTGGATGAGTATACATGTGGATTAGAATGACGTGCATCTCTAATTTCTAAGATCTCTTCTGCTCCGTTTCTAACCAGTCCTATAAAGACAAGTTGGTGCAAGCGGCCCTCACTGACTGACTAACTGACACCTACAACTGGTTAGTTTCACCAAAATAATCTAGATGACCACTTGCAGCACTTTCATGACAATGTTGTTTGGTTTTTATGGGATTTCAATGTTTTAGGCCCTTCCTGAAGCCCCCAGTAGCCAGAGCCAGCTCACTGAGCAGCCTGTCAGACTGTGGCTGGCTGCATGGAGAGGAGAGGATTGGGTAAATCAGTTGTCACGTTACTGAAATTGTCGACACCAACAAACAAGGGATTAAAAAAGAAGAAAAAACGTTGTCACACAAAGGCAACAAGGCGATGGCAGAAGAGAGCGGAGAAGAGGGCAGATAAATATGTCCCCAAGACAACCACTCATCTCTCCGTATAAATGCCATGATTTTGACCGAAGCCTTTTCAGAACCGTAGAAGCAAAGACTCTGTCTGTGAACCCCAATACGCTGTTCTTCAGTGTATTGGGGTTCACCCCTTTCTTTTGCTCGTTTACCCCCAAAACAAACCCTCCAACCCTCTAACCCCCCATGAGTTATAGAAAATAAATATAATTATCTTCAAATAATAACACCCGCCTGTGTATCTCTTTCTGAAAATAGATAGAGGATTCTTGGCTCTGATCAAATACTACAGTATTAGTTTTGTTTCCTTCTACATTTCAACATGTCCCTTGTTTTGGTGTGTGACTCATTTTGGTGATGAAGAGCTTGGGTCACTACATACGGACAGTAGACATACAGCCCCCACACCCCGACCAGCGTGTGGCACAATCTTATCCCTGGTTCATCCCAGTTAAAACCTAAATATGCGTCAAGTCCAGATTAAAATCAGAGATTCCTCTGTTATGTTCCCTGGAGCCGTGTTCACGTATGGATCACAGCGGACATTCAGACTAAAAACTTGGTGTAAATGATGTCGGGGCTTGTTTTTTGAATTGGTCACCATTTACTTCAACTGTATTGGATTTGGCCAAAGTGTTTTCTGGACTCAAACACATCACCTGCCCCTCCATCCACATAGTGGTGAGTAGATAATGTAATATATTAAACGTCTTTTTCCTCACACAAACTTCAGTAGTAAACGCTGGATTGTGGAACACGAGTGTCTAGTAGTATAGAAACAACAAACAAGGATGCAGTGAACATGAACATGAAGGTTTACTGTTGATATAATGTGCCAAATTGTATGAAAGAGTGGGAGAGGATCCTCAGAATCTTAAACAGATGATTTGATGTGTGAGTCGGCTTCATGTTGTCAGGGCTGCTTTTATCACCTGGTAGAAAAAAACAGAAACATGTTGAAGGAAACAAAAAACAAATGTCATTATTTGTCTATAGTGTAGTGTTTAATGTGTAACTGTGTGTTGCCTTTCTTTTATTTCTTTTATTTCTTTCCACACACCCACACAAACACACACACACACACACACACACACACACACACACACACACACACACACACACACACACACACACACACACACACACACACACACACACACACACACACACTGTTGCTTACGGTTTAAAACGTGTACACTTGTACAGCCTGTTCAGTCTCTTGATGTCGTTGCTGCTCATCTGGGTGGCCGTGCCTATCTCTACATTAGGGTTGGGGATGGGCACCACGGTGGCCTTATTGTTTGCAGAGAAGGCAAACCTGGAATCAATGCACAGTTTGGTTGTTTAATGTTTGGTTTGTGTAAAATAGATAGTAGAAACTAGTTGTAAATGCTTGTTGTCACTATGTGATAATGTAGTATTTACTTAATTAAGAATTGTGTATAAATAAGACCAAAGCTTGGAAATTTGTAATTTTGTTCCTTCCCAACAAATCACAGCACAGTCAGTCAATGTTTCGGCAAATGGCGGCGTCCTCGAACCTGTGGTACTGCATGACAGAGTTGTAGTCGTAGGGGGTGTCCATGTTCAGAGTGTCGATCTTGTCGAAGGCGTACTCCCAACCTGAGAGATCGAAAAGTCATGGGGTCAGGAAAAACTGAATAACTGTGTCTTTGATCAGGCCAGGTTCTTGTCAATTATTTTGATAATCGATTGATCATTTTACAAAAATTTTCAAGCAAAAAGGCCTAAATAACAGCTTGGTCCAGCTCCTCCAATGTAATGAACTGATGCTGAGATTTGGACTGTTGTTCCATTCAAAAACGTAGTCTGAATACATCACCCTAAGTTCTGGGAAACTACAATTGTTTTTTTGTTTTCTGACAAAAGATTAAATATGATAGTTTTATTCATTGATAAAATAATTGAGTGAACAATTGTTGAAGTTACATCCCTAAATGTTACTGTTGGTTTTGTGGTTGTATCGTGAGTGCTGACCGGACTGGATGTTCTCCCATAGGATTCGGATGTACTGGTCTCTGTCGGAGCGACACTGCTCATGGTTGAAGCCGAGGGCGTGGAGCAGCTCGTGCTGGACGGTGCTGTGGTAGAGGCAGCCCTGACGGTCTAGAGACAATGTTTGGGAGTAACCACGGCGGCCAACGTAGGAATAGCAGCTGCATATAATGAAAAAGAAAATAATAATAATCAAAACAGGCAGGAACAGTTCTTTCAGTGGGACTCATTTTACTCATTCAGACATGACCTGTCTGATATTGTTACCACATGAAAACTATCTGAAGGAAATATTATTTCATACAACATATTTAATAATTTATCAGTGAACAAATTTGACTTCTAAAAATTGTCTCTGTTATATCTAGAACTAAAATAAAGCTCAATAGGGAAACTATTATCATTTCATCTTTAATTCATTCTTTTTTTGAATTAATAAATAGCTTAATAATAGCTTTACCTTGACCCAAGAGATTACATCGATCTAAAATGTGTGTGATTATATGCAGCCATTAAGAAAATCGCAAAACATGTGCAATCCTGTTTTTCCTATAAAATTACCTTTATATTGTAAATTTCATGTCTGATAACTGATACCAATTAATATCTACTGACTATATTTCATAGTACACCAACAGTCAATATGCTTAATAAAACTTAGTTCCTGCAGACTTACTGTATAACCTCAACTATAACTACTACTTGCTTAATCGGTGCATCTCTGATTTTCACACACACACACACACACACACACACACACACACACACACACACACACACACACACACACACACACACACACACACACACACACAGATTGTTACCCGCTGTCGGACTTGATGCTCAGGAAGTCTCTCTGGCTGGTTCTTTGGACGAAGTGAATGCAGGAGACCTCATGGAAGGACTGCAGCCCGCGCTCGATGATGGAGCGCTCACGGGAAGCTGAAAAGACACGTCCATGTGTGAGGAGCCATACTATACTTGTACACACACACTTTAATATTTGCCACTTTGCAGCTTTTGTCTCTGTTCAGAGGCAAAAGTTTGTATTTCACTGAGTGACACCTGATTAAATAAAAAAAAAATGACAAGCAGAAGGAAAATTTAAAAAAAAAAGGGAAAGACATTTTTTTGCATTATACAAATATTTGGAGCTGCAATGTCTGGTTTGGTCTCATTTCTACATACAATATATACAAAGAGACTTAACGGGATAAAAACATTTCTAGTTATATTTTAAAATGTTATGATTTATTTAGTTTATAATGATTTGCTGTTATATTATCCATCGGAAAACTTCACTAAAAGAGAAGTGAAAAGATGCTGTTGGATACAGATAGGGTGAATTTGGGTAATCTGGGACATTGGGTAATGTGGATCACCGGAACTTCAGTCTATTTCCTATTCTAACAAAATCTAGTCAAGGACTTTTTCTATAGGTTAGCATCCACATCATGTGACTGAAATCACATGACTTCATGAGGGTAATGTCACCAGAAAGGGGCAGGGCAAGTGTCAATCAGAAGCTCCCCCTTTTAATTGCATGACAAGGTCAATGACTGCAAGGACTGTTTGTACCTGAGTAGGCCCAATAGAAAGGTGAATTACTGAATGAATAATCTGCTGTTGATACACCTTTAATATAATGTTTTTAATTAATTGTATAGTTTCTTTATTTAGGCTAGGGTTCTTTCTAAAGAAATATATTACTTTTACATGTTAATATGAGTTAATAACATTTCTATGAATAATATATATTTTCTGCTACGGCTGTGGCTGGGGCTGAGGGGTAGAGCGGTCGTCTTCCAACCAGAAGGTCGGCAGTTCGATGCCGTAGTGTCCTTCGTCTAGATACTGAACCCTGAATGGCCCCTCATAGAAAAAGATGCTGCCCATAGACGCACTGTATGAATGTGTGTGTGAATGGGTGAATGGCAAAACTGTACTGTAAAGCACTTTGAGTGGTCATCAAGAGAAAAGCGTTATATAAAGACAGACCATTTTTTCGTTATGCTTTTTAAAAATTGATAATATTGAGCTTGACATGCATAAAGTAAGGTGATTTAGGCTTTTTTTTAAAAAGCCTTATAAAAGTGTGATTACAAAGTGACCTGTCCCAGATTATTAAATTCAGACAGAATTTTCTTTTTGTATGGTGTTAAGATCCCTTTAAGCTGTGTCATGTCTTCTCTGAGTATGATATCTCCATTCTTTCTTCTGGAGTGGTTAGAAAACATGTATAGAACAGATATTGGAATAAATCGCAGAAGTCAAATTTGCTTAAAATGTCCCAGATTACCCAAATTCACCCCTATTTGATTATTGCAATTAGAATTAGAATTATTAGTACAGCTACAAAAAAGTTACAAAAAAATAATAATATGAACACACTGAACTTTGTGAGAGAGTTTCACAAGCTGTGTTAAAACATTTCAGAAAAGTAAAAATGTTTTCAAACAATCCTTCAATCAACTTAATAGATCTATACAACACTTAATCATTAACATAATTAATGATCATACCAACAATAAAAATATAACACAAATTGAATCTTCCATTACTTTTTATGGATCAGATGCCAGCATTCCTGTAAGTATCATGTCATAGTGGACAACTGTTGACAACTCTCCAGTCACTTACAGTAATGTGAGGCGATGGTGTAGGGCACGTATATGTTCCCATCAGCCGACCTGGGCCACATGCAGCCGTAGCTGACGCACGGATCACTGTTTCTCTCATTCTCATCGTCATAGGCGATGTCATCTATGACGAGGGGCTCATCCTCCCTATGCACTGTTGGAAGAAAATGTCAAAGTCTCAATTTAACTTTTTAAAAGGGAGCTTAGTTTGTGAAATAATATAAATATACATGTGGAAGGTTTGACTGAGATTATACATTTAATCTGTTACTAATCTGATCAAAATTACAAGTTTAGACCAACATCAGTGTTGTTAACTCACATTGTTGTAGAAAAGTTCAAGTTATAGCTAAAGCCTTTCTCATGATCTCTTTTTAGTTTGGTTTAGTCAAGTTTACGTGACATTTTCAAAGTATACAACTCAAATATGTAAATAAATAATAAAGAAATTTTTTTTTGAAACAACTCAAAGCAGATTTACATTGTCCAAAATAATGCAGACTTATAACACAGCATTTAAACCTGCAGATTGTTTTAGATTTATGTGCTGAAATAATTATATATATATATATATATATATATATATATTATATGTATATTATACTTTCTCAATAATCTATAATACAAATTCATGTACACAGTTGTGCTCAATAGCAACAAATTAGTTTTACGTCTTATACATTTTAATGTCCTTTTCAAAACTATTCCACAAATTCAATCTTTGTATTTGATTCACCACACATTCTGAAAATATAACGACATTGATAATTACATTTTTACAGTTCTAATCTTTACTTATCCATTATGGAGCATGAATTTAATCCTCAATAATATATTTTATGACCTTGTGCATGTGCAAGTTTGACATTTTGGCCTGTAGGTGGCGATAGATAGATGTTCATACAGCATGAATATCCACAGTAAACTTCAAGTCACTTTGTTTTACTGGACTTCTGGTTTCCAGCCTCATACTGGTTAATGTACGACCTCCTGTCACAGGTCAAATATGTCCATGTTATTTACTCTGCCTACATCAATTTAAATGTTAAATATTAATAAAAACATCAACATAAGTATGCACACAAGGGCTGTCGACATACTTATGACCATTCCTCTAACTAGCTGTTACAGCTGTCAAAATGTTATTTATGGAAGCAAAACACGGGTATTGAATTCATGACAATAGGAATCGGACATTTGCCTTGAATAGTCACTGATCTGCCAGTGTTTTATAGGAAGCAACATAGGAAGGAAACCATTATGTTCCGTCCTCCTACTATCCTAAAATAAAGTTAAAATATTATGGATATGAACGCTGCCATCTTTTGCATTTGAAGCCAAAGTAGCAATCAGGGGAGGGAGCAAGGTGCCATCAATACACTTACTCGACCAATCACGAGTCAGTCTGAGCTAATTCATTGAATACACTTGAACAAACTTCAGTGTGATAAGAACTACCTGAAATCACATAAAAACATCTTTGAGAAAAATGTATATGATGCATATTTTGAGTTTTAATTTGGTCCATGTCCCATCTACTAACATGGAGGAAGCAGGATTTATGAACAATATGGTAGCTAGCCACCAGGTAGCGATCCTGATGCTTTGGCTTCACTTGTGGAAGGCCGTCATGTCGTCCATCTTTATACAGAGTCTGTGGTTTGGACATGTAAAGTTTCTTACCAACATCACGGTTGGCTCTCCACAGGAGCTCAGAGACAGGCAGATCCTGGAACAGGGAGATGACACCATTCAATTATGAAAAGTTTCAAGTGTTAATCTGAAAATAATATGTGCAAAGTGCTGAAAACAACACAATGTCATTGTGTGTGTCCGTCTTCAATTTGTTTCTCTTCAAACCCTTTTCCACAGACATGGAATGGTAAATGGTTTTGTATTTATATAGAGCTTTTCTAGACTTGATGACCACTCAAAGCTCTTTACAGTACAGTTTTACCCATTCACACACACATTTATTAGCAGCACTTTCTTGTTCTATGAGGGGCAATTCGGGGTTCAGCATCTTGCCCAAGGACACATCGGCATGCAGATAGGGAAAACTGGGGATCGAACTGCCTACCTTCAGGTTGGAGGACGACCGCTTTACCCCTCAGCTATAGCCGCCCTTATTATTTGGTTCTAAAGCAACTGTGTGGCTCAAAACTGGTGAAAACATAGAACCAAGGTTCAATGAATCCTGAACGTATGAAGCTCAAAGAACCAGCGCTAATTTGATGGAAAAGAATTTTTTGTATTTTCGTCGTTATGTCTTTTCCAGTTATTTACTGTCTCTCTAATGTGTAGTGTTTACTAAGATGAACTTATATTATACTGTATTGCATTTTATTATGTTATACATTTCTAATTTTGATTTCCAAGTCAAATTCTAAAAGACATTTCATAATATTGGATAGTTGACGCCCTCACATAATCTTAAGTGTCTATCATTCAAAATCTCGTGAAGTCTTCTTGTGTTTTTCTTTTATTAATATTGTTAGTATTGCACCATAAATTAAAATGTTCTTGTTTTTGTCCATTTTATACATATTCCCTGTGAAATGAAGTTAACATTACATTACGCAGCAGTTCAATGATATGTGTGTGTGTGGATTTTAGAAGCTTGTTAAGAGAACAGATCCATAGATGACAGAAAACTCTCCTGATGTCATTCAGAGAAACAAGAAAAAATCCCAGCAGGACGTTACCAACAAAGCATAAAAGTAAAGTTTGAATCTTGTTATCTTATTATTAAATCTGAACACAAAGATTTGACCCGTTTCCTCACCTTCTCTTCAGCCCAGGAGCCGTCAGAGGCCACGAGGAGGATCAGGAGACTGAGAGCGTACTTCGACATGTTAGCAGCCTGCAGGCAGACAGAGTGAAAACCTGGATCCTGCTGCAGTACCTGTTTATAACTTACAGTATATCTGCTAAAACCATCACTTTGCTTAGTGATAAGATGCACTTTACCTTGAAAACATGCTGCTGATTCCCACATTAACTAACCAACATAAAGTCTGCTTGTGGTAGCAAAGGTTTTCCTGAGAGTGCTGGCTCTGAGGACACCTGTTGACGTTTTGGATCCTGGACCATCTGTTGAATGAAGATTCATCCAAATAAGGATTTTATTTATTGTTAGTTACAGCTGATTGTTTCTAAACTACGATTTAATTTTCAAGTTTTTATCACTTTTCTGTCTACATTTTACTACCCTCTATAGAAGCCCGTTTTTGCCAAGAGAAAAAACAACATGAAATGATAAAAATAATAAATCATTCATTTTGTACTTATCTCATAAGTTTGACTGGTAATGTCATAGAAAGTAAAGTTTTGTGACTTGGTCTGTAAACTTTTAATGGCCCAATAGTGTTTTCTGGAAGAAAAGGTCTTCCAGTAAAAAAATATTTAATATAAACAAATTTGATTATTTATGTTTTTATAATTTTATCTGTTAATCGTTTCTGGTTAAATCAAGTCAGAGTGAATTATTCATGCACAGAATAATTCATGCATAATCATAAAATCAAATTTATTATTAATACATTTATTTTTAAGACAAAACGTAATACAAAAATTACAAAAAAGTAAAAAGTAATCAGCACATGCATTTATGGTTTGATTGACAAACAAGCAGCAGACATTTTGGCAGTTGAACAAAGCAATAAAAAAAGAGTGATGTCAGATTTACATCACAATCTTTTTCCCTGTCACAGTTGTTTAAGCAGGAGTGCATACGGGCGGATGGCTTTTTCCACAATCTCCTCCTCCTGTCTCTCGGACAACCCGTCCCTGATTGGAACCAGCCAATACAAACTGTTGTTGTGCTTCTCTCTGTACTGGGGGTTGACTCGATTCTGCAGAACCACTTGGTAATTCTTGCCCGTTGAGACGGAGATGAAGGATTTGGTGTAGGGTAACGCCTCAGATATGTATGGTGTAGAATAAATCCCCCTGCCGTACACCTGACCTGGGCCTGCCTGTTGAGAGGAAACAAAATTTTACATTTTACCCTGAAACACTGCCAACTGTGCTCCCAGTCAAATTCAATTTACACCTCTTATATACAGGTTTGTTAAAACCTGGGTGAACCTGCTAAAACAAGGTGAGTGACTCTTTTCCCATTGCCAGGAGAGGAGCTTGCCATTTTGCTTTTTTTGTACCCGTTTGAAGTGAATGACAACTGTGGCACTCTCTCACATTTGCCGTCAAATTAGCTCATTCAACCAGGTGTTATGTTTCCATCACTGGCGATTGGAGCTGGAGCTGATAAAAACCTGTGTCTACTACGGAATCGTTTGACCATGGAGTGAATGCTCTTTGCATCCTTTCCCATTGAAGACAAAATCCAGATGTTAGTGGGTGTTATTGAGTTTTTTGACCAGTCGAGAAATAAGCTTTAAAAAAACAAAAAAGTGTGCTTTTAATCAAATGTTGACTTCCATCCATCCTCTGTACCAAGAAGGCCTGTTTTATGGAGAGCCACTGAGATGCTCATCCTTTTCATGGGTTATCCCATCTTTGCAGAGGACAGCTGAAGAAGCTCTGCCAAGGTAATGTTGGGTTCTTGTTCACCTCCTTGTCCAATACCCTTTTTGCCTGGTTACTCAGTTTAGCTGAACAAACAACTCTAGGGGGCCTGTTGGATCTAAAACATCTACATTCACAAAAATGAAGGCCACCGTGCTCCTGGAAAAACTTGACACTTTTTTAACCAGGTGGTAAAAACAATAGCTTGAATATATGAGTGAAGGGTATTAAGCTGCAGCATGCACTTTCACCACTAGATGTCACTATATCCTACACACTGAACCTTTAAGTTGTTTAGCACAATACAGTGCTATGTTTGATCAGTGGTGTATGATCCCTATTCAAAATCCAGTTTATGTAATTTTTGGGTTTAGGATTGCCGACACTGGTATGATGAAAACATTAGATATGCGCCACCAGAGCTCCTTATCTGTAAGTTGGGTACGAAACTTGATAATAGTTCCTTGTTTGTCTACTGTATTAAGCCTTATGGGCACATTTCGTTTCTTTTGTAAAATTAGGTAGCTTCAAAGTTAGAAGTACTGAATGAGTTTATAGGGCACTGTTGTGAATGTTTTCTGTTTTCCTCATGATTTAGTTCCTGCCGTATTTGTACCACAATGCTATACTTTAAACCGTATGTGCGCTATATTTTGACTGTATTTGCACATTGGTTGTATCTTATTGATGCAGTATTTGCACTTTATAAATACAGAAATAGTACTGTAATTCGTTTGTTTTGTCAGTTGGAAGATTGAGCATATATATTCAATGAAGAATGAGCTGCTCAACAACCTATATGACACAAAATCATTGAGCTGCAAAGCAAAAGAGAGCTCAGAGCTACTGCTGGAGCTCCACAAATACATGTTAGCCCTGAGGGATTTTTCGGTTCTGAGGAGATGTAAAATATGCACTGAACTCTCCGGATATTCTTTGAAGGGGCAGTTTGTGAGCACGTAAATGTCAGAGAGAGACCCTCTTCTCATGACTTTTCTCTGGCCAGCCCACAGGTAAAAACTCTAGAAAATTTCCAAATTAGCCAATTTGAGAACACAGAATGAGATCCTTTGCAAGATTCACTGCAAGTGAGTGGGGGGTTGAGAACGTTATTAAGAAGCGACAGATGCAAAATAAAAAAATAAAAAGATTCTCAAGATGAAAAAGTGGTGCCAAACACGTGGAAGACACTGATGAAGATGTCAAGAGGGTTTTTTGGCATAAGGGCTGCCGTTGGTGTCAATGTGCTGTTGAAAAAAACAAAACACATGATGCCTGCAGCTGAATGAATACGTTACGTCGTTCCTCTGCCTGCTGAAAAGAGAATCTACTGCTGCATTGTTAATGAGTTAAAGGCAAACGCCGGAGACAGCCCAGAACCAAATGTACTGATATTCTCTGGAGTTCATGTAGGAAAACAGCTTAACACCGAAGTTTGCATCTTTGTTAGGAACCTATTGTTGTGAGCATTTCTTTACAAAACTGACTTTTACAACAAGCTTGAAAACTAGCTTAAAGCAGCTCTAGACATTGCATTAAAGAGGTTAGCATGATAAGTGTTAATAATTCAGTATTGCCCCCGAAGGATGTTACAATAACTGAAGCGCCCTTGACAAGAAAGAGGTTCCCCACCCCAAACAAAGCAAACAGGAAGCACCTGACCACAATTTGCAGTGAACTAGGGTTGGGACAATTTGTAAATACTAGGCTTCAGTTTCAGTTTTTCAATAGGCAGTGCGTCTATTGAAAAATATGTCTTCATATTGTCTTCATAGGCAGTATTTCCACAGCTCACTATATATGCAATAGCTCATTGTCTCGGTCAAGCATAGCTGTGAAGACACAGATAGGTTCCAGCTGGCCCAGGTGACAGTTGTCCGAGCAACCAAGGTCATAGCACAGACCCATTCAGATATCATGGACCGAGCGTCTGGTCTAGGACGAGAACAGTCCGAGTCTGAACACTTCATGAAGCCACTGTATGAGGTCCTGCAGATTTTGTGACTTGTCAATGTCGTCCTCATCATCATAATGTAACAATAAGCACCACCCCCCACACTCTACACACTCACACCTACACAAACACAAACACAACTAACGTCCTACTAAATCCAACACCACAAAAACTCAATCTTCTCAAGTACACACAAAGTCTGTACTTAGATTACAACCCTGTTTCCTTTTTCCATTCACTACAAAGTTTACACCGTTATGTTAATTCTGGCATGCCACCCTATTCATTAAACCCTGGTGGTCTCACTAGTTTTGACTTATCCCACTAAGTTATAAAAGCAACAACATTAACAGAAATAAAACAAACCTTGAATTGTGATATGATGATGCCTTGAGCGCTGATCTTTGATGTCCCATGGTAGGACACGGGCCACTCTCCTGCCTTTGAGTCTGTGGTGGTGCAGAAGCCTCGCTCTCCCAGCCAGGCATTTCCATCCGGGTATTTATCCAGCACCTTGGATCAAAGGACAAATTAATCATATAAGGCAGCCATTTCTGTTTGTTTTTTTACTTGGGTAAATCTAAGATAAGATAGAAGGTTCAAGCTGCAGTCGTCGCAAATGGGCTCCATTTCTGGAAATATCACCTTCACTTCAACTTAAAAATGTGCAACACAAGAACTTTTTTTCCCAGAGCCATTAAAGCTGCTATCATCCGCAAAGACGTCAGAATCAAATCAAGTTTCCTTCTCAGTTAGCTCGCTAACACACAAACACAAACATTGTGGGATAGATTTAGCAAATGTTTAGCTTTTTTTTTATGATCTAGGCTTTGAAATGTTGAAACTCTTTGTTTAAAAAACTTGAAATGTAATAATAATGAAAAAGGTTTGCATGATTGAAACTTTTGAAAAGTTTTGAAGACTTGCAGAATGATTTGAAAAAAATCTCTGCAAACATTATTTTATATTTGAGTTTTCCTTCAGCAACACTGTTCACGGTGTTTCTCAAACACAGTTTCCGAGTTTCAGCTTGGTCACTGTTGCATCAATTTGTTTTCCAGGTTTCAAGCTTTGTAAATGTTGATCCGAAAACTGGTGCACATACGTTGTTCTGAAACTTTGAAACACTTTTGAAAAGGGCACATCTTTATTTTGACACTTTGCGGATGTACTCCTATTGCAGTCTGTTATTTCAGAGTTTTTTTATATATGCAAGTTTTTCAATGTTTTATTTAGAAAAATGTATCTGGAATAGAATAGCCTAAATTATTGTAACCAAATTGATTACATTACTCATTACAAAATTGGAATGTAATTTGTAACTGATTTAAAATAATCCCAACCTGACCCTGGTTGGCACTTTCTGAGATTTCACATCGAGAGTACACGTCCTAAGCGACAGAAAGATAAGCCAAGGCTATGAAAGTGAAACAAAGGGTTATTTTCTGTAACCCATAGTTAAAAATTGTTAATTAAATGTTTTTTGTCTTAAGCTCAAATGGAAACCTCTTTCTTACAATTTAAATGTCTTACACGATTCTAAAGTTCTTTATTGTTTCATGTGCTTTTCACCCAAAAATA
Source organism: Hippoglossus hippoglossus (assembly GCF_009819705.1). NCBI lineage: Eukaryota > Metazoa > Chordata > Actinopteri > Pleuronectiformes > Pleuronectidae > Hippoglossus > Hippoglossus hippoglossus. The sequence continues at coordinate 24,583,062 of NC_047156.1, read as the reverse complement.
TTTTCAATAGAAAAGCAGGAACAATAGAGCTTTTTGCAGACATGCACTCTACTCCAGGTAAACTGACATTCTCCAGAGGGGCTGTGTAAGGACGCAACTGTCCAAGTGAGAGTTTCTCCTGCCAGGCCCTGAGTAAAAACTCAGGCTAATGATGACGTTTCTAAAACACGTCAGATGTATAACTGAAAAAAATAAACAGACAAAAAGAATACATATATCTCAGGATGAAAAAGCGGTGGCATACACATAGAAGACACAATTAAAGGTGTTAAGAGAGCTTTTAGAGTTGAGGGCCAACGATGTGTTGTGAACAAAAACACATGATCTCCTCAGCAGAAGTATGCTCTACTCAGACTCCCACCCCTTGCCTGAATGTTCCCAAGATTTCAGTGTTGTTGTGAACGCGTCTGGAGAATCTCCTGCTGCGTTCTTCATATGTGAAAGGGAAAACTTAGGAGAAACTCTGGACCCCATTCTGGAGTTCATGTCTAAAACCTGCTTGTGATGCCTGTAAACAATCTTTATGGAGTGGAGAGACATCGATTGGAGAGACAAATTCATTTAAAACTTGATCTTATGCATCATAGCTTTTTTTTTAAAAAGGAAACAGAGCAGGTAAATTGAGTTTGCAGGTTGTTTATTCCATCCGTCTATAAAGCACACATGCAGATGAGATATTATTTTTCCATATTCATCTCGATATGTAAATATCATTTGACAGCATCGGAGTACTTTGTTCGTATTACAATAAAAAGACAGGAATGGTTTCAAAGCCCCACAACTGGCCAGAAATGTGTGTGTGTGTGTGTGTGTGTGTGTGTGTGTGTGTGTGTGTGTGTGTGTGTGTGTGTGTGTGTGTGTGTGTGTGTGTGTGTGTGTGTGTGTGTGTGTGTGAGAAAGACCTTCCTCTCTTAGACCTCTTTCAGCAGAAGGCCATAAGGACGGATGGCCCTCTCTACCATCTCCTGCTCTTCTGCTTCTGATGTTCCCTTTGGGATGGGGACCAGCCAGTAGAGGTCGTTATTGTATTTCTTTCTGTACTCAGGGTTGATTCGATTCTGCAGAACCACTTTGTACGTCTTGCCATTCTTGCAGGAGGTGAACGTTTTGGCGTAGCGGTTCGCCTCACTTATGTCCGGTGTGGAGTAAATCCCCCTGCCATAGGCCTGCCCTGGTCCTGGCTGTTAAATAGAAGTATGAATTAGAATTCATTAACATTTATGGAATCTGTACAATAACATTTATAACAATAATTTTAACAATTACGACAATGATTGTATTGCAGTAGCATCATTGAAATACAGTGTGTCATTCTCTAAGCAACGTTGACAGTAATCACATCATGGTCTTTTTCTTCTTGCTCTCTGGCCTTCAATGTTATGGTTTGCATTGAGTTTTTAGCTTTCAAATTATATTTGTTACTCTTAAATAAAAAAGGTAAATAAAGAGAGGAGATCATTTTACATTTTGTGGTTTGAAATCTGTCATCAGAGGGAGGCTTCAGTCAGGACATGTTGAAATTAAATGTAAAACTCAAAAGCAGTGTATATGTCTTTTAAACTTAATTTGCTCTGAGCATGAATTTTTATTTGCCTCCTATTAAACTGAGTTGAGGCAGAAATATCAGAGCTGGTTTGATTTACTGGACATTTAAATCAAAAGTTCCATATGCTGAAATGTAAAGTGTACTCATTCATGCAGTTACTGGGATACATAATGTGAATGTGTGATTCTACAGCATTCGCACTGATAACAATGGATATGTAATCAAACCTCGTAGTGATCTCCGATGATGCCACCGGCACCTTTCTTTGATGTCCCGTGGTAAGACACAGGCCACTCCCCTGGGCTTGACTGGGTGCCACGGTACGTGGTTCCCAGCCAGGTATTTCCACAATACTTGTCCAGCACCTGTGATAAAGTGTTGACATCACATGCTTTGGATGGTTTCTGATGAAGCAGAGACATTTGTTGCCTCTGTGTCTCTCTGTTTGCTTTGTGTTTTTGTGAGCAGGATTACATAAAAAGTGAAGGACAGATTTGCACCAAACTTGTTGGAGGATTGGGACATTGGGCCACAGAAGAACAAATTCAATCACTTTCCTTAAAGGAGACAGTTTGGTAGTTTTGGTTTCCACCCATCACTTTTCTCTTCCCCATTTTTCTCCTCTCACCCCAACCCCCCAAGAGACTGGTTCTGCTTGAGGTTTCTCTTTCAGTTAATGAGGGAGTTTTTTCTCTCTACAGTTGCCAAAGGAAATGTTGGGTTTCTCTATAATTTTTAAGGTCCCAACCTTACAATGTAAAGTGCCTGGAGATAATGTTCTGTATGTTGTGATTTACCGCCATACAAATAAAATTGAATCAAATGAATCCACTGAGCACCCCTCGCTCTGCAGCAGACATCCAGAGATTAGCAGGTGAACATAGCGGAGGCTTTTAGCAGCTGAAGAGTTATAAAGAATTCTTCTCTCCAATAGATTTGTTATATTATTGATTATTTCTATGTATTGTTGCTCTTTAGCAGCAGGGACGTTTAAATGGTATTTTATGTAGAGCAGTTTCACAAAAAAACTGGAAGGACGTTCTGAAATTACAAGTCAACTTTAACAAAGACATACCCACCTTGAGTCCAAATCGGTACCAACCGCATGGACGCTCGTACTTCTCTCCACCTCTCCAATAGGTCTCGGTCTCAGTCAGCTTGGTGAAATCATAGTTATACTGTGGGGCAAAGAATTCTTCCTCATCCAAAATGAGATTCTTCTTGATATCAACAACCTTCTCGTCCAGTGCGGGAGAGGAAGCTCCACCTCTGCTTTCCAGGATGGACTTGATGTGGTAGAAGCTGGATCTTGACACTTGGCTGTAGTGGGAAGGAAAGAGCTGTACATTAGAAAAATGCATTCACTAACTTCACAGAATAAAATCTGATCTCATGATTTAGGGTAAGAAAAGCTCCACTAATTACGAGTGTTCATCTCCATCAATGACAGTAGGGATGAGAAGCTTGATGGACAGATTCTGCCGTGGTCCCACATGAAGGTTCGTTCTGGACAAACCAGCTGGTGATGCTTGTTTCTGGACAGACGTCACGTTGCCAGTGCAGAGTGCTCCCAGAGCCTCCAGTGCAATGCTTCTATCAACCATGTTTACAGTGAGCTCTTGTCCTACAGAAGTAATGAAGCGTCTTTTCTGGAAGGAAACTGAGGGTTCTGAACTCCTGTCCTCTGGCTGCGTGGAATAAGGAAACCCAGTGATCTGAACGAGGACCTGGAGCTCATATTTATATGCAAACACTTTGTGATAAACACAGGTCCGGATTTGGGTGTGGCAAAGATGAAAAGTTTAGAAACCGTTATTCTTCACACAGTTACAGGAACAGTGTGATGAAATCTTCCAGAGAAATGGGGACAGACACAAACGTGTTCATACACATTATGAGGACAGTGGATTAGTCATCTGCTTTAAGCATTAAATAAAATGGGGCTAAAACTTTTCATGTTGGGCTACATGTGCATATTTATCATGTAGTCAATACATGTAGTAAATAAAAAGCTAAGTATTATCAATAATGTCATATCAGATCCGGAATTTAGTATTCATGCACAAAATTGAAAATTGTCCAAAAAAAGCTAGATTTAATTTGCTACATTTTGAAATGACAAACTATATCACAAACTGTTGGCTGGCAATAGCATGTTGATAGTTATTGGAATAGAAATATACAATAAGAGGTCACTTTGTTTTTAATGAGAGGTAGTAATAGTTAAAGGTTCTGGTATTTTCTCTCTTGCTTCATACTTGTCTGGAAGCACAGACACTTACTGACAGTGGAGTTCTCCAAGGAAGAATCTTTGGCTTTATTCTTTTTTAAGATACAAGCCCACACGCCAACATTAACCAACGCAGTGTTCTGCAGATGATAAAAAGACCACAAATGTATTTGTCTTCCCAAGTGTTCTTATATCTCAAAACTAAATAAAAAGGGAAGTTTGGTGCTGCTTGATTGGATTTAAGGGAACTGTTGGGCCTTGGTGGACGACTGTGCCCTACTGAGTGCCATTCTAGTTCTGAAGTGCAAGCGACTGTTTTTCTACAAGCAACTATGTTATACTCGTATTTCTACTTTCTAATTTAAGAAAACAATTGTAGTCGTTTTAAACGGCCGGTTTCAGTTGCATTATGAGAGAGCTCAGAAACTGTCAATTATCAGGTTTCAATGTTGGTGGACAGCACAGAGACAGGAACATCAGTATACAGTAGTGACAAGAACAACATTTATTCAAACATTAATAAGAGCAGCGAGACAAAGACGATGAAAAGTACAGTCAGGTGCAGAAAAACTTCAGCATCCTCTGAATATTTTCATAATTTAAAACATAGTACTCAGAATTCAGTAAAGATTTCACTGATTCAAAACTCTGTCGTTGTCTTAACTGGATCATCATCAGAGTTTCTGGAGACAGAAACCTGTTGAGTCCAGTTTACTGCAGAGGCCAGCAGGTCCACGTGTTCAGGAGGATGTGGATCAGAAGGAGAGGTTGATGAGCAGAGCGTTGTTCTCCTTCTTGTCTTCTGGACTCCACCTGATGAGCGGAGAGCTCAGGTCGATCAGCTGCTTTAACGAAACAACACATTATTTGTTATGCTTTTTGAAAACACATCTTAAAATTTACTTTTTAATCATGAATTTTTTATTCATATCCTCTAAATAAAACAGAATAAAATCTGATCTCATGATTTAGGGTAAGAAAAGCTCCACTAATTACGAGTGTTCATCTCCATCAATGACAGTAGGGATGAGAAGCTTGATGGACAGATTCTGCCGTGGTCCCACTTGAAGGTTCTCTCTGGACAAAGCAGCTGGTGATGTTTGTTTCTGGACAGACGTCAAGTTGCCAGTGCAGAGTGCTCCCAGAGCCTCCAGTGCAATGCTTCTATCAACCATGTTTACAGTGAGCTCTTGTCCTTCAGAAGTAATGAAGTGTCTTTTCTGGAAGGAAACTGAGGGTTCTGAGCTCCTGTCCTCTGGCTGCGTGGAATAAGGAAACCCAGTGATCTGAACGAGGACCTAGAGCTCATATTTATATGCAAACACTTTGTGATAAACACAGGTCAGGATTTGGGTGTGGCAAAGATGAAAAGTTTAGAAACAGTTTTTCTTCACACAGTTACAGGAAGAGTGTGATGAAATCTTGCAGAGAAATGGGGACAGACACATGTGTCCATACACATTATGAGGACAGTGGATTAGTCATCTGCTTTAAGCATTAAATAAAATGGGGCTAAAACTTTTCACTGTTGGGCTACAAGTGCATATTTATCATGTAGTAAATACATGTAGTAAATTAAAAAGCTCAGTATTATCAATAATGTCATATTAGATCCGTCAGGAATTTTACATTCATGCATTAGACAAAATTGAAAATTGTCCAAAAAAAGCTAGATTTAATTGTTACATATCACCAACTGTTGGCTGGCAATAGCATGCTTTTTGAAAACACATCTTAAAATTAACTTTTTAATCATGAATTTTTACTTCATCTCCTCTAAATAAAACAAATTCTTTAAAGAGCAGGTTTTGTGCACGGGGGAGCTATACAATGTGAAGTGTTCATCCCTTATTTACTCTAAAAACATAAGCACTGTGGTCTGGCAGTCAGAGATCACATCACTTGCCACACTAATAAAAACACATTTGTTGTTATGTAACAAATTTGAAGCAACATCAGCCTCTATCAATTCATTCACTAATGGATTGAAATAACTTGAAGGATTATCACCAGTTTTAAAAATGGTCTTAAAATTCATTTAAAACATCTTCTCTAAACAATCACCAACATGTACAAAATCAAGCAAAATCCATAAAAAACCCCAAGCAAAATCATGTTTAAACATGATTTTGCTTGGGGTTGTGGAAATAGCTGTGACACAACATTGACATATAGTTGGTCTCTACCTTCTCCTGAAGGAAATATTTGACTCTTCAGCTGCTAAATGCTCCACTGTGAGCAAAGAGATGACAGTGGCTTTTTTCTGAGGAAACGGATGAGTGCTGCAGCCGAAAACGACACAGAGAGCGGTGAGACTGAACCATAACAGTTAAGGTTGTGGCTTGGACGAAACAACGAACTGAAAATTACATGGCCGTTTTCAGACGTGAACTCTGGATAATGCCTGGGCCCAGTTGTCCAGATTTTGCACTTTGCTTTTCACATGTGAAGAACGCAGCAGGAGATTGTGCGGGTCGGACGCGTTCACAACAGGAAAACATTCTGAATATTTAGGTGCGTCTGGGTAGAAAGCACGTGTTTTGGTTTACAGCACATAAACAGCGGCATCTGCCCTCATGACCAGAGTTCTTGGATCTCATTGTCTTTGCAAGTTGGCATCTTCTCCTACATGTACGGCTCCTCTTCTTCATCCAGAGGTATTAGTATTCTTTTTATCACGTGTAAGAAATATCATCAACACTGCCACTCGCTCGCAATGAATCCTCCGGAAGATATCTGGTTGTGTTCTCACAATGACATTCTCTGGAGTATTTTACCAGGGGGCTGGCAGGAGAAACTCTGGAGAATGCCTGAAATATTTGACTCGGACATTTGCGTTCTCACATACAGCCCCTCCAGATAATTTCAGGAGAATATCTGGTGTTCAGTGCATGTCTGAAAGCACATTATGAAGCTCTGTGAAGCTGAATAGCGACACACTCAAGTGATAATTCTCTGTAGGCTTAGGAAGGCCTGTCCACATACTTTTGGACATTTAGCATAACTTCACACATTATTGCTGTGAAAGTGTTGCAACATATTGTCTGTGGATATAAGCAGGCGTGTGGCGTTACCTGAGTTGTGGTGCAGGTCTTGCCATTGGTCCGGATCAAGTCGGGGGTGTTGTTTAGGTCGATGAGCAGTTTCTCTTGAGGCTGCAGAGTTGGAGCTGGAAGATCCAACAGGAGAATCTGTAGAGAGAACAGAGGGTGATGAGGATCTGTGAGGTAATGTTGAAAAATTCAGCTGACTGGGCACAAATAAAATACATCTCTTAAGTCTGGAGTGAACATGGGAAAGTTCAATGAAAAATTTGTTTCAGAAAATGTATTCATAAATAAGTGAAGAGACAAGACACATTGTCCTGATCAGTTGTCCGAGCAACCAAGGTCATAGCACAGACCCATTCAGATATCATGGACCGAGCGTCTGGTCTAGGACGAGAACAGTCAGAGTCTGAACACTTCATGAAGCCACTGTATGAGGTCCTGCAGATTTTGTGACTTGTCAATATCGTCCTCATCATCATAATGTAACAATAAGCACCACCCCCCACACTCTACACGTCCTACTAAATCCAACACCACAAAAACTCAATCTTCTCAAGTACACACAAAGTCTGTACTTAGATTACAACCCTGTTTCCTTTTTCCATTCACTACAAAGTTTACACCGTTATGTTAATTTTGTCATGCCACCCTATTCATTAAACCCTGGTGGTCTCACTAGTTTTGACTTATCCCACTAAGTTATAAAAGCAACAACATTAACAAAAATAAAACAAACCCTGAATTGTGATATGATGATGCCTTGAGCGCCGATCTTTGATGTCCCATGGTAGGACACGGGCCACTCTCCTGCCTTTGAGTCTGTGGTGGTGCAGAAGCCTCGCTCTCCCAGCCAGGCGTTTCCATCCGGGTATTTATCCAAAGGACAAATTAATCATATAAGGCAGCCTATTGGCTAAATGTTCTGAAACTGTGAAACACTTTTAAAAAGGGCACATCTTTACCCCCCCCCGTATTTATTCTGTTGGTCAAAAGAGGAAAAGGACGGTTCAGTAGTTTCTTCTCTGTCCAGTCAGTCTGGATGACACTGAGAAAAGATCTGTAAAAGTCCAGTATGAATGAAGACTGCATATAGAGTGTGGTTAAATTCATCTTAAGAGCGTAACGTTTCCAGCCACAGGGGCGCTCATACACCTCCCCTCCTCTGTAATACTTCTCTGTGTCTTTCAAATCAGTGAAATCAAAGTCAAACTTAGGATCGAAGAATTCTTCCTCATCAATAACCATCTCTCTCAACGCTGATCGGAGAGGAGACCTGTGTGGAGACAGAGAAACAAAGAAAAAATAACATGGAACAGATTTGACAGGGCAAGAGAAGATGCAGACTTTTACAACAGACTTCTTCTCAACTCAGCGAGGGGAAAAGAGAAAAGGAAATAAAATGAACAAAATAAAAATAGAATGAGAGCTTTTTACAGTACCTTCCCATGAGAGCAGATATGAAGCCATTGATGGCGAAATTTGAGCTTGATCCAGCCACAAGTTTTGAAACTTGAAGAGATGTGACACTGGCATTGCAGAGGAGGGAAATTGCCTCAAATATAACGTCTCTATCAGACATTGTGAAGTTGTTGAGGGAGAATAGTGTTGTGCAATAATGCATTAAATGTGATACCATTAAATGGTGTAATTTTTCGGCATTCAATAAATTTGGTTATCAAAATAAAATATTGAATATTAATATTAAAAATATTAATATTAAATAATAATTGATTAAAGTTACCTCGGTGCACCACCCTTCAAAGGAAGGGAAAAGATAGCCAAATTCTTGATTAAGTCTCATAAAAGTACTAACTACAAATTTGGAACTCTGATTAACAATTAAATGAATAACTATAAACAAAATTACCATAGAGATAGTTAGCAATGTTGAAGGATATAGAGTTTGTACTGGAAAAATTAACTAAGTATGGTTGAAACCTATGTTGTATTTGAAAAGTATGTTTTATGACCTGTATCTACATACATATACAACCTGTCCAAATACTTTATGACCTGAACTGTTTTATGGTCTGAACTGTGTTGACCTGAAAACTGTCAGACCCTTTTTATCACTTATTTACTCTCCAAAGAACTGAATGTATGTCTGCTTATCTCCAAAGGAAACATATGTACATCAGTTGTCTGTGTTTAGATTCCTCTCTCAACCTGCACCTACAGAACCAGTCTGAACTGGTTCTGAGAGATAGCCTTAGTCCTCCTATATAAGATCCTTGCATTTCAGTGTCCTGCATCTTCACTCTGAGATCCTTGTGACTCTCTGTGTTGATCCTTTCTGCAGAAAGCCCCTATTAAAATACACGTAGATAACTTTGGTGTTTCCAGCCTCTTGTATTTCCAGATTTCCATCACAATTTGGTGTCAGAAGTGGGATCGCACGACTGGACGCATCTGGACTCGGTGTCTACGGTTGAGTGGCTTTCTTGGGAAAATAGTTTCCAACCTTAACCTCCCCATTAAGACAGGTGAGATGCAGGGACCGAGACCCGAGCCCGGATCGTCTCAGCGCTGCGATCTATCTGGTGAGAATCTGAGATTTCAAGTGTAATATACCAGCAAACATAGTGTTACGGAGAAGTTGGTTTAAGGGGATTGGATCCTCCGACGGGTGAAAGCCCCGTAGATTTTTAACCAAGGTTTAGAAGAAACCTGGAAGGTAGACTGACGAGGTACCTTAAAAAAAAAAAAGAGTTTGTTAAATAACACAACCACAGAGAGGACATAATACTGAGTTGTATTTGCATTGTTGAAACAAGACTCCAAAGGCGCGCTATGTAGAGAACTTCTTTAAGGCACTATGATTCATGTTGGTCAGGCAGGATATTTGAAAGTGTATTAAAAAAAAAAAGAGTGAATTGAGAAATTACCAGTAACTAAGTTATTATAAGAGGAAATTACTATTGATTATATTATATAGGGTGTATTACATTATTTTGAGGATGTTTATATTACTAAGTTCCTATTTGCTCCTTACGATAGCGTTTTGGAGATTAATTGAAGACTTAAGGTAACTAATACTTAAAATTTTTAAAAAGAATCTTAAATAGATAAAAGATAAATGTAAAAGATTGGATAATGGAACTGATCTGAGTAATCCTAATATGAACTTCAATGTGGAGGAAACTATGGTGACACAGCACTAATTCTGATACAAGTGTGGATGAAAGAATGTGGGTTTCCAGCTGGGGGGAGTTTTAGTATAAGGAATGTGGTTAGAAGAATTGCATCCAAGGGACAGAAAACACACTGGCAGGGACAGATAACACCTCACAAATGTCTCAGTGTCTCAAAATGCAGGTTCTCCGACCTCGACTCTTCCCCGCGAGAAGACGACAACCAGAACAACACCAAGCTCCACCAGAGGTGTGATGTTCCGCAGGCAGGAGCCCAGGCTCCACAACAACCTTTTCCACCTGATAAAGTTCCAGACCCGCAACTCCTCTCTTCACCTCGCACCAGACAAGCGGGCAATATGGACTGGGACAGGATCCAGCCCAAATCGCGATGGTTGAAGTGACCTGATGTTGCCAGCCTGTTAAAACGTACAAGCATCAAGTGGGACTCGGGAAGAGCTTAATAAAAGCACATGCAGTTGATGCGAAGAAAATAATTAAACATGAAGAAAAGAAGAAGAAAAGAGAGACTGATCTGCATAAAGCTTCACTGACAATGTTCAGAGGTACATCGCGGATGCAAAAGAAGAGGATTTCAAGTAAGAAGGGGAGACGGCATATGGAATGATGATTGGGACATTTGTTTTCACTGTGGAGAGAAGGGACATTGGGCAAGAAATTGTCTGAAGAAACAGCAACAAGCTTACAAGGCTGATTGAACCGAGGCGGGGATGGAGGAGAGGGAGGAACCAGCAACTTTGAACAGAGAGCGAGACCGTGAGGAACACTTCACACATCAAGAGGGTGAATGCACCACACGAACACAAACACTTTCATAGAAGTATAGCCGAAGAAGTAAAAGATTTTTTAGAAAAGCAAGACAAACTACTGATAGGAACATATGTTAAACATCAATGAGATGTATATGCTAATATGCCAACACACACACTCACAGTGCTAGGGAAAGAGATTATATTCCTTGTAGTTTTAGGAGCAACACATTCTGTCATCAAGAGTGATATGTTTGACACACATCCTAAAATGAGCGAATGAGTTGTTAGATCTGTGTTAGATTCAGGAAACACCGTGGTTGAAAAATACATGACTCCCTTAATATGAGATGATAGCATCACAGAAAAATTCAAGTGTTCATTTTTGCTATCCTCATGTTGTCTAATTAATTTGATGGGAAGTGATGTAATTTGACTTTTGGGCATTTCTATCGTTTCCACCCCATCAGGAGTCATAGTGATCCGAACGGCTGATCTGGATCCACCACAGATTTACACATGCATTAAGTGTAATGCTGCTTCACTGTTATATGCGTATGAATGGAAGCTCTGTTCATCTGTTGTCACATCAATCAACACTGATCTAGTGGATAAGGCACATTCAGTCACACTAAGAACAGACACCACGTATATGAATCCAGAAGATTTACACTGCACTGCACTCAAACACAAAGGGAGAGATGCATGTTTTGTAAAAAGATGGTTTAGAGAAAGTTGTGAAGAGAATTTAACACTAAGTTGCATGTTCTGGAATGAACATAGATGTGCTGTTTCTGTAATTTTACTCAAACCAGAAAATAAGTCACCCTCTCAGTTCCTTCACAGATGTTCAGAGGATGCTTTCCTTTTTTGACTTTCCTGGTTCACACTCACATGTCTTGCTGTCAAAACACAAAAATGATGAATGGCAAGATTTGGGACCGTGGATAAAAATAATAAATAAATAAATGTGTCAATGCTGACATTTGGGAAAAGATATCAGATCCTGTGGTTCAGTATAATCCATTTTTGAAAGTGTTTAGAAAATGATTTACATCAGTTGTTCACAGATTCAGGACTGTTTAACTGGTACCAGACACACATACAGATGCCCAATATGCATATGTATATTTACATTATACAAACAACATTTCAAGGGCTCAGAGGTAATCATGATATGGGTTTAATTCAAAACATGGAACCTATGGTTATCACACCATAATCTGACAATATCCACTGAAACAGAAAGCCATCGATGGTATTACACCAGTTTTCAACTCTCTTTTGAGGGCAGGTGTAATTGTTCCTTGCAAGGATTCACTAGTGCGCACTTCGATTTTTCCGGTCAAGAATATTTTTGATAAAACACAACCTGATGATTTGCGATTCATCCAAGATTTGTAAGTTGTCAACGCCGCAGTACAACAACGCGCTCTGTCTGTTCCAAATCCTTAAACAATCTTTTAGCAAGTTCTGAAGCATAGTAAATGATTCTCTGTTGTTGATCTGGCAAATGCATTTTTCAGCGTTCAAATTGATAAAGACAGCCAATATTGGTTTGCGTTTGAGTTTAACAGAGACAGTTATACATTCACATGCCTATGTCAGTGCTATTTACAACCAGGCACTAAAAGAAAGCTTAAGATCATTAGAGATAACACCAGGAAGAGCACTTTTACAATATGTTGATGATTTAATGATTTGTGCTCCATCTAAAGAACAATGTGAAAAGGATTCTGTGGCTCAAATTAAAACATCTAGCTGCAGAAGGACATAAGGCAAGCCTGAAAATCTGCAGTTTGTAAAAGTACAAGTCTAATTTTTAGGGCATGTGATCACAACAGAGGGCAAATCCCTCCCCCCTAATAGAGTAACAGTAATTTAAATATTCCTAAACCTGTTACAAAGAAACAAGTGATGTCATTCCTGGGAATGTGCTCTTATTGCAGATCATTTATTCCTAACTATGCTGTCCTCGAGGAGCCCCTCAGCGCAATCGCACACGGGCAAGGCCTACAAGCATATAGTAAAGTCACATGGACTGATGACACAGAGAAAGCTTTCACTGACTTGAAACTGACCTTACAATTGACCCTGACTTTAGGACTACCAAACCCTGACCGACCTTTCACACAGGCAGTTGACAAGAAGGGGGGCTACATGACATCAGTGTTACTCCCAGACCATGGGGGCAAACAGAGACCTGTGGCATTTTTCTCAGCCAAACCTGATCCTGTTGATACAGGCCTCCTTACTTAGAGCTGTAGCAGCTTCAGATAAGACTGTCATGGCATCCGAATGTAGCGAGGTGGGAAAGCGGGGATAGTGATAGGTTGCCACAACGCCACCTGGGGAATTTCACCTCCAGGAAATAACTCAACTATTGTAAGTGCAGCAGCACAGGTTCGTTTAAATCACGGGGCAAGAGACGTGTTTAACTAATAAACAAAGAACTTTAATATAACCAAATAAATGCATAAATCAACAAACAAAAATGAAAACAACAGAACACCAATCAACACGCAATACAACGCTTGACATGAGCAACGCAGGGACAGGGCTGGGACTTACCGCGGCGACAACCAAAGAAAAAGGGGAAGGATTAATAAACTCGCCACCCGTGACACAGCAAACCAACAAAACGGGTTGTGAAGAAAACCCCGCCACCAGGAATTGGGTCGCCGCCTCAGGCCCACAGCACCTGACCAACAATAAAAGAATAATTAAAACATGTCCGCGTGGAAACAACAAAACAAAACAGAACAACAAAACAACGAAATACCAACCAATATAAACAGTATTTAAAAGGTTGCTAAAAAACTAGGCGTCCCTTTGTGGTGATCACTCCACGCGCCGTGAAGGTGTAGCGTGGAGAGCCACAGTGCACGAGACAATACTCCAAGAACACACAGAATTGGTCCTGAGCCCGGGCAGTCTCCAAGTGTGGAGCCGTGCTCCTATCAGCTACCACAGTTCATTAAAAGTGTGAGTTAGGATAGTGCAATTTCCGGTAAAGCCAAAACAGCAGGTCCGTCTGAGACGTGGTGGCCAATGACGGCCGACGAAGGAGCAGGGCCTCTAGGAGGGCGAAATAAACAAATTTAATAATTAATATGACAACAACTGAATTGGGTGAATAATGGGGCCATACGCACCACCCTGCAAGCCAAGGCACCGTCACAGCAACCCGGAGGGTGGGAGTCTCCCCCAGCCGTAGATGAGTCCAGCTGTTGCATGACATAAACAGTCAGCTTGGGTTTAAGAGAAGCAAGAGCCGGCAGACAACGTTACTTACAAAGCAGACCCGCAACTGCACCCCGAAGGTCCCCCGGCGGAGCGATCCCACGCCAGCAGTCAGTCACGCTGCGTACGAGGGGGGAAAATTAGAGGAGGCGCTGGCTGTTGCACAACCACGCCGCGGCTACAGAGGTAGCTCTTCCGCGCTATCCACGACCCACCGGAGAGGAGCGGAAACGGAAGGAGTGCGAGCCAAACACGGCCGCCTCCTTAAATACGGGATGCCTGACGTCGCCCAATGACTGGTGCGCCATTAGAACAGGTAGAGCGCCCCGCAGCGGCAGGGAGGGAGCGCGCATCTGGCTACACAAGGATTTAGTAGGATACTCCCCACTCACCCTGCTGATCCCAAATGCTGTGTCTATGATACTATCTATAACATGCTATTCTGTTGGAAATGTATAACATCACTGTGAAAAGATGTAATGTTCTAAACGCAGCTACTCTTCTTCCAACAGAAGGAGATGGTGAACAACACAACTGTGTAGTAACAATAACCGAAGTTTGTTTCCCTAGACCAGACTTACAGGAAACACCTTTGAAGAATCCAGACTTTGAACTGCTTGTGGATGGATCAGCATCTCGCAATTCAGACACAGGAGAAAATCAAGTTGGTTTCTCTGTGGTAACAGCACATGATACATTGATTGCATGGCCACTCCCTGCTGCTCTGTCTGCACAAGCAGCAGAGCTCACTGCTCGCATTGAAGCATGCAAATTGGCTGAAGGGAGAAGGGTGAATATCTACACTGACAGTAGATATGCATTTGGTGTAGTACATGATTTTGGCACGATTTGGAAACACAGAGAATTCCTTACATCATCAGGCAAAGCTATTACACATCATGCTCTAGTGTCTCTGATGCTTGATGCTATCCTCCTCCCCAAACAGGTTGCAGTATGTAAATGTGATGCTCACACTCTAATAATGACCCAGTATCACAAGGTAATGCCGGAGCGGATGCAACAGCAAGAGCAACTGCTCGCCAGCCACTATCTGCTTCACACATTCTCTTTCAGGTCGACCCAACCACCCCCACGGCTGACCTGCAGGAACTCCAACTTAGAGCCACAGCAGATGAGCGTGCACTTTGGAGGAGATGTTGGCTGCACGTATACAGCTGGGGTGTGGGTGGGCTCTGATGATAAACCTTGTCTGCCAAAATATCTGTTTCCCTATGTTGGGACATGGTTTTTAGTGAAACCACACTTCGGCCTACATGTGCCATCAAAAGCCTGAAGCCGCATGTCCCTCCAGGACTCAGTCTCCCAGGGGCCATCAACGTCACAGAGGTGTGAAAACCCCCCCAGGGACACAGGTTTCACCTCCCATTGGTCACTCTGGACCCCATGACCTGTGAGGTCACCGGGCCAATACAAGGCCAGGTCTCCCCCTCTTCTTTCTCTTTCTACACTCCCTCCACGGAGAGAAGGCTGTCAAGCCTTTTTTCCTGCATCGCCGAGGGAAGAAGCCTGGCTTCTCCAGCTCACATCTTCTCTTTCCATCCAACACTTCGAGAGGAGCACAAAGGTGCAGCTTCCAGCTCATCTCACCAAGGAAACCTCCTCGCACTCCAAGCTCTACCAACCCTTCAAGCAGCGACTCAATGTCCTGCTGGAGAACTTCAAATAGCAACACAGCTCAACAGAATCACTAAGGCAGGAGCCACAAACCAGCAAGACGACTTCACAGAACTGCGAACTGCACAGCAACTCTTTTTCCCCTTTCCACGGACGGGTAACACAACTGGGCTTAATAATTATACTAGGCTAAGCAAGACTGTTTATTCGATTCTGTGTGATGTTTATAAGTTTGATTTGTGGTGTTGTGATATTGTGGTTACAAGTTGTTGAGAAAGTTAATGTTAGTTATGCTCTTCAGTCCTTCCTTGCATGCATCTAGCAACTTTCTCTAATTTGGCACACACACACAGACACACGCATAACTCTTCACCTACTTAGCTCGGACCCCTGCTACATGTCGTAAGGATTCCAATAGGGGGGGGAATGGTGTTATCTTCAAAGTGGCCAGCCGCCATTTTGGAAGCACATAGACACACACGTGCATACTCACATAGCTATCTTTGTTTAGTGAGTACACCGTTAGTAATTTGTGTTTTTATACTTTATTATATTCATAATAAATGTTTTTCTTTCACAAATGTTTTTTTATATATGTTGCATAAGTGAATTTTGCCAACCTCTACACTGTCAAGAACCCCATATCTTTCAACTTAGCTAACTATCTATATGGTAATTTTGGTTATAGTTATTAATTTAATTGTTAATCAGAGTTCCAAATTTGTAGTTAGTACTTTTATGAGACTTAATCAATAAATTGGCTATCTTTTCCCTTCCTTTGAAGGGTGGTGCCCCGAGGTAACTTTAATCAATTAAAGTTATTATTTAATATTAATAATTAAATATTAATATTTAATATTTTATTTTGATAACCGAATTTATTGAATGCCGAAAGGCACACCATTTTATGGTATCACGTTTAATGCATTATTGCACAACACCTATTATGTAAAGTTAACGCATGGGATGGATCATGTTTCGAAAGGATCAATGTTGGCTGCAATTTTACAACACTGGTTCACAAAGGGGTTTTCCAACTACTCTCAGAAATGTTGTCATGCATGCATGATTTGGACTCCATTTGTTAGTACGTCACTAAAACAATTAAGTAAATATTTGGGCATTGATTTGAGACAACATTGTGCCTACCACCCATCCAGTGGTGGAGCGGTGGAAAGAGAAAATGGCACACTAAAAAACAATTTGGCAAAATTTTATGAGGAAACTGGATTGTCATGGACTAAATCTTTCTCGCTTGTTCTCATGCAGATGAGAATGAGAATTAGACCAAAATATGGATTGAGCCCATTTAAGATTCTGTTCGGACATCCAGCAAACGAGGCCATTGGACCTGTTAAAAGGCCATTGCCCTCAATAACTCTCTGTGATGAAGAATGTGATAATGTTGTACTGGCTGTTTAGTCGGCTCTTATCAGTCCTTACTCCCTTTTGCGACGCATACCTGTGTCTTATGTTGTCAATAAATGACAAAAAGGAGGGAAATGTACTGGAAAAAATTAACTAAGTATGGTTGAAACCTATGTTGTAGTTGAAAAGTAAGTTTTATGACCTGTATCTACATACATATACAACCTGTCCAAATACTTTATGACCTGAACTGTTTTATGGTCTGAACTGTGTTGACCTGAAAACTGTCAGACCCTTTTTATCACTTATTTACTCTCCAAAGAACTGAATGTATGTCTGCTTATCTCCAAAGGAAACATATGTACATCAGTTGTCTGTGATTAGATTCCTCTCTCAACCTGCGCCTACAGAACCAGTCTGAACTGGTTCTGAGAGATAGCCTTAGTCCTCCTATATAAGATCCTTGCATTTGAGTGTCCTGCATCTTCACTCTGAGATCCTTGTGACTCTCTGTGTTGATCCTTTCTGCAGAAAGCCCCTATTAAAATATACGTAGATAACTTTGGTGTTTCCAGCCTCTTGTATTTCCAGATTTCCATCACAAGTTCTTGACAGTGTAGCAGTTGGCAAAATTCACACTTATGCAACATTCATTAAAACAACATTTGTGAAAGAAAAACATTTATTATGAAGATAATAAAGTATAAAAACACAAATTACTAAAGACGTACTTACTATATGAACATGTGTATGTAAGTATGCGTGTGTGTGTGTCTGTGTGAGTGAGTGTGCTTTAAAAATGGCGGCAGGCCCCTATGAGGGCAATAAACCATCCCCCCCAGTATGTTTATGACATGTAGCGGGGGTCAGAGAGGTGTGTGAAGAGATATGCGTGTGTGTGTGTTGGTGCCAAATTAGAGAAAGCTACTAGATGCATGCAGAGAAAGACTGTGAAGAGCATAACATCACTAACATTAACTTTCAAATAACTTATAACCAAAATATCACAGTAACACGATTCAAACTTATAAACATCACACAGAATCGAATAAACAGTCTTTGCTTAGCCTAGTATAATTATTAAGCCCAGTTGTGTTACCCGTCCATGGAAAGGGAAAGAAAGTTGCCGTGCTGTTCAAAGTCCAGTGAAGTCGTCTTGCTGGTTTTGTGGCTCCTGCCTTTGTGGTTCTGCTGTGCGATGCAGCTCAGTTGCTGTTCGAAGTTCTCAGGCAGGCTTTTGCGTCGCTGCAGTCCAGTCAGGCCAGCCCAGGTTGGTAGAGCTTGGATTGGGAGGAGGATTCCTTGGTGAGGTGAGCTGCAAGCTGCACCTCTCCTCCATTGAAGTTGAGCAGAAAGAGAGGTGACCTCCTTTCGGAGAGTTGAGTTGAGTTGAAAGAGTGAGCTGGACAGCCACCCTTCTCCTCTCGGAGGGTTGCGTAGAAAGAAAGATCGAAAAGAGAGAGAATAGAGGGGGGACTTGGCTTATATTGGCCTGGTGATCTAATGGGTCATGGGGCCCAGAGTGACCAATAGTGGTTGAAACTTGTGTCCCCGGTCGGTTTTCACACCTCTGTGTGACGTTGCCGCACCCTGGGAGACTGAGTTCTGGAGGCTCTGGTTTGTCTCCAGAACAAAGAAAAGCATGTGGTCAAGGCTTTGACTATACATTTAGGCCGAATTGTAGTTCACAAATACCAGGTCCCAACAATAGGAATTCAAAAATGAACAAATAGAAAAGAAAAAGTCAGTGGAGGTGCTTCTTCTTTGATGCGCCTTGACTCTGGGGAAGAGGGCACAAGATTCAGGGTGGGGTTTATATGTCAAAGTACAGTATAAAGAACAGCCCACTCAGGATCAGGTTACACAGGCATACCAATGTTTTATATAGACTGCAGCTTTAAGTAGTTTCACTTTCATTTCAGAAAAAGCCTCTCTGCCGTGAAATTGCATCAGGGTCTTCACTCCTGGCTTTCACCATTATCATCTGAATGCAAGTAGGAAGTGGAAACATTTTGTCAGTCCACCCAAACACAGTACAAATCTCACCTGGGAGTTTTTTTCCCAAACTCAAAGATGAAAAACTATTAATTAAATGTGTTTTGTCTTAAGCTCAAATGGAAACCTCTTTCTTACAATTTAAATGTCTTTCATGTGCTTTTAACCCAAACATATTTTCAATAGAAAAGTAGGAACAAAAGAGCTTTTTGCAGACATGCACTGTACTCCAGGTAAACACAACTGTCCAAGTGAGAGTTTCTCCTGCCAGGCCCTGAGTAAAAACTCAGGCTAATGATGACGTTTCTGATACGCGTCAGATGTATAACTGAAAAAAATAAACAAACAGACAAAAAGAATACATATATCTCAGGATGAAAAAGCGGTGGCATACATATAGAAGACACAATTGAGGCTGTGGCTGAGGGGTAGAGCGGTCGTCCTCCAACCTAAAGGTCGGCAGTTCCCCATCTGCATGCTGAGGTGTCCTTGGGCAAGATGCTGAACCCCGATTTGCCCCTCATGGAACAGAAAGTACTGCTAATAGATGCACTGTATGAATGTGTGTTTGAATGGGTGTATGTAAAACTGTACTCTAAAGAGCTTTGAGTGGTCATCAAGACTAGAAAAGCTCTATATAAATTATTACAATTAAAGGTGTTAAGAGAGCTTTTGGGGGTGAGGGCCAACGATGTGCTGTGAACAAAAACACATGATCTCCTCAGCAGAAGTATGCTCTACCCAGACTCCCACCCCTTGCCTGAATGTTCCCAAGATTTCAGTGTTGTTGTGAACGCGTCTGGAGAATCTCCTGCTGCGTTCTTCATATGTGAAAACTTAGGAGAAACTCTGGACCCCATTCTGGAGATCATGTCTAAAACCTGCTTGTGATGCCTGTAAACAATCTTTATGGAGTGGAGAGACATCGATTGGAGAGACAAATTAATTTAAAACTTCAAACATCATAGCTTTTTTAAAAAAGGAAACAGAGCAGGTAGATTGAGTTTGCAGGTTGTTTATTCCATCCGTCTATAAAGCACACATGCAGATGAGATACTATTTTTCCATATTCATCTTGATATGCAAATGACATGTGACAGCATCGGAGTACTTTGTTCGTATTGCAATATAAAGACAGGAATGGTTTCAAAGCCCAACAACTGGCCAGATATGTGTGTGTGTGTGTGTGTGTGTGTGTGTGTGTGTGTGTGTGTGTGTGTGTGTGTGTGTGCGTGTGTGTGTGTGTGAGAGAGAGACCTTCCTCTCTTAGACCTCTTTCAGCAGAAGGCCATAAGGACGGATGGCCCTCTCTACCATCTCCTGCTCTTCTGCTTCTGATGTTCCCTTTGGGATGGGGACCAGCCAGTAGAGGTCGTTTTTGTACTTCTTTCTGTACTCAGGGTTGATTCGATTCTGCAGAACCACTTTGTACGTCTTGCCATTCTTGCAGGAGGTGAACGTTTTGGCGTAGCGGTTCGCCTCACTTATGTCCGGTGTGGAGTAAATCCCCCTGCCATAGACCTGCCCTGGTCCTGGCTGTTAAATAGAAGTATGAATTAGAATTTATTAACATTCATGGAATTTGTACAATAACATTTATAACAATAATTTTAACAATTACGACAATGATTGTATTGCAGTAGCATCATTGAAATACAGTGTGTCATTCTCTAAGCAACGTTGACAGTAATCACATCATGGTCTTTTTCTTCTTGCTCTCTGGCCTTCAATGTTATGGTTTGCATTGAGTTTTTAGCTTTCAAATTATATTTGTTACTCTTAAATAAAAAAGGTAAATAAAGAGAGGAGATCATTTTACATTTTGTGGTTTGAAATCTGTCATCAGAGGGAGGCTTCAGTCAGGACATGTTGAAATTAAATGTAAAACTCAAAAGCAGTGTGTATGTCTTTTAAACTTAATTTGCTCTGAGCATGAATTTTTTATTTGCCTCCTATTAAACTGAGTTGAGGCAGAAATATCAGAGCTGGTTTGATTTACTGGACATTTAAATCAAAAGTTCCATATGCTGAAATGTAAAGTGTACTCATTCATGCAGTTACTGGGATACATAATGTGAATGTGTGATTCTACAGCATTCGCACTGATAACAATGGATATGTAATCAAACCTCGTAGTGATCTCCGATGATGCCGCCGGCACCTTTCTTTGATGTCCCGTGGTAAGACACAGGCCACTCCCCTGGGCTTGACTGGGTGCCACGGTACGTGGTTCCCAGCCAGGTATTTCCACAATACTTGTCCAGCACCTGTGACAAAGTGTTGACATCACATGCTTTGGATGGTTTCTGATGAAGCAGAGACATGTGTTGCCTCTGTGTCTCTGTGTTTGCTTTGTGTTTTTGTGAGCAGGATTACATAAAAAGTGAAGGACAGATTTGGACCAAACTTGTTGGAGGATTGGGACATTGGGCCACAGAAGAACAAATTCAATCACTTTCCTTAAAGGAGACAGTTTGGTAGTTTTGGTTTCCACCCATCACTTTTCTCTTCCCCATTTTTCTCCTCTCACCCCAACCCCCCAAGAGACTGGTTCTGCTTGAGGTTTCTCTTTCAGTTAATGAGGGAGTTTTTTCTCTCTACAGTTGCCAAAGGAAATGTTGGGTTTCTCTATCATTTTTAAGGTCCCAACCTTACAATGTAAAGTGCCTGGAGATAATGTTCTGTATGTTGTGATTTACCGCCATACAAATAAAATTGAATCAAATGAATCCACTGAGCACCCCTCGCTCTGCAGCAGACATCCAGAGATTAGCAGGTGAACATAGCGGAGGCTTTTAGCAGCTGAAGAGTTATAAAGAATTCTTCTCTCCAATAGATTTGTTATATTATTGATTATTTCTATGTATTGTTGCTCTTTAGCAGCAGGGATGTTTAAATGGTATTTTATGTAGAGCAGTTTCACAAAAAAACTGGAAGGAGGTTCTGAAATTACAAGTCAACTTTAACAAAGACATACCCACCTTGAGTCCAAATCGGTACCAACCGCATGGACGCTCGTACTTCTCTCCACCTCTCCAATAGGTCTCGGTCTCAGTCAGCTTGGTGAAATCATAGTTATACCGTGGGGCAAAGAATTCTTCCTCATCCATAATGAGATTCTTCTTGATATCAACAACCTTCTCGTCCAGTGCGGGAGAGGAAGCTCCACCACTTCCGTCCAGGATGGACTTGATGCTGTAGAAGCAGGATCTTGACACTTGGCTGTAGTGGGAAGGAAAGAGCTGTACATTAGAAAAATGCATTCACTAACTTCACAGAATAAAATCTGATCTCATGATTTAGGGTAAGAAAAGCTCCACTAATTACCAGTGTTCATCTCCATCAATGAGAGTAGGGATGAGAAGCTTGATGGACAGATTCTGCCGTGGTCCCGCTTGAAGGTTCGTTCTGGACAAACCAGCTGGTGATGCTTGTTCCTGGACCGACGACACGTTGCCAGTGCAGAGTGCTCCCAGAGCCTCCAGTGCAATGCTTCTATCAACCATGTTTACAGTGAGCTCTCGTCCTACAGAAGTAATGAAGCGTCTTTTCTGGAAGGAAACTGAGGGTTCTGAGCTCCTGTCCTCTGGCTGTGTGGAATAAGGAAACCCAGTGATCTGAACGAGGACCTAGAGCTCATATTTATATGCAAACACTTTGTCATACACACAGGTCCGGATTTGGGTGTGGCAAAGATGAAAAGTTAAGAACCTGTTTTTCTTATCACAGTTACAGGAACAGTGTGATGAAATCTTCCTGAGAAATGGGGACAGACACAAACGTGTTCATACACATATTATGAGGACAGTGGATTAGTCATCTGCTTTAAGCATTAAATAAAATGGGGCTAAAACTTTTCACTGTTGGGCTACAAGTGCATATTTATCATGTAGTAAATACATGTAGTAAATAAAAAAGCTAAGTATTATCAATAATGTCATATCAGATCCGTCTGGAATTTTACATTCATGCATTAGACGAAATTGAAAATTGTCCAAAAAAAGCTAGATTTAATTTGCTACATTTTGAAATGACAAACTATATCACAAACTGTTGGCTGGCAATAGCATGTTGATAGTTATTGGAATAGAAATATACAATAAGAGGTCACTTTGTTTTTAATTAGAGGTAGTAATAGTTAAAGGTTCTGGTATTTTCTCTCTTTCTTCATACTTGTCTGGAAGCACAGACACTTACTGACAGTGGAGTTCTCCAAGGAAGAATCTTTGGCTATATTCTTTTTTAAGATACAAGCCCACACGCCAACATTAACCAACAACACAGTGTTCTGCAGACGATAAAAAGACCACAAATGTATTTGTCTTCCCAAGTGTTCTTATAACTCAAAACTAAATAAAAAGGGAAGTTTGGTGCTGCTTGATTGGATTTAAGGGAACTGTTGGTCCTTGGTGGACGATTGTGCCCTACTGAGTGCCATTCTAGTTCTGAAGTGCAAGCGACTGTTTTTCTACAAGCAACTATGTTATACTCTTATTTCTACTTTCTAATTTAAGAAAACAATTGTAGTCGTTTTAAACAGCCGGTTTCAGTTAGGTTATGAGAGAGCTCAGAAACTGTCAATTATCAGGTTTCAATGTTGGTGGACAGCACAGAGACAGGAACATCAGTATACAGTAGTGACAAGAACAACATTTATTCAAACATTAATAAGAGCAGCGAGACAGAGACGATGAAAAGTACAGTCAGGTGCAGAAAAACATCAGCATCCTCTGAATATTTTCATAATTTAAAACATTGTACTCAGAATTCAGTAAAGATTTCACTGATTCAAAACTCTGTTGTCTTAACTGGATCATCAACAGAGTTTCTGGAGACAGAAACCTGTTGAGTCCAGTTTACTGCAGAGGCCAGCAGGTCCACGTGTTCAGGAGGATGTGGATCAGAAGGAGAGGTTGATGAGCGGAGCGTTGTTCTCCTTCTTGTCTTCTGGACTCCACCTGATGAGCGGAGAGCTCAGGTCGATCAGCTGCTTTAACGAAACAACACATTTTTGGTTGAGCTTTTTGAAAACACATCTTAAAATTTACTTTTTAATCATGATTTTGTACTTCATCTCCTCTAAATAAAACAGAATAAAATCTGATCTCATGATTTAGGGTAAGAAAAGCTCCACTAATTACGAGTGTTCATCTCCATCAATGACAGTAGGGATGAGAAGCTTGATGGACAGATTCTGCCGTGGTCCCACTTGAAGGTTCTCTCTGGACAAACCAGCTGGTGATGCTTGTTTCTGGACAGACGTCACGTTGCCAGTGCAGAGTGCTCCCAGAGCCTCCAGTGCAATGCTTCTATCAACCATGTTTACAGTGAGCTCTTGTCCTTCAGAAGTAATGAAGCGTCTTTTCTGGAAGGAAACTGAGGGTTCTGAACTCCTGTCCTCTGGCTGCGTGGAATAAGGAAACACAGTGATCTGAACGAGGACCGAGAGCTCATATTTATATGCAAACACTTTGTCATACACACAGGTCAGGATTTGGGTGTGGCAAAGTTGAAAAGTTAAGAACCTGTTTTTCTTATCACAGTTACAGGAACAGTGTGATGAAATCTTCCAGAGAAATGGGGACAGACACACGTGTTCATACACATTATGAGGACAGTGGATTAGTCATCTGCTCTAAGCATTAAATAAAATGGGGCTAAAACTTTTCATGTTGGGCTACAAGTGCATATTTATCATGTAGTCAATACATGTAGTAAATAAAAAAGCTCAGTATTATCAATAATGTCATATCAGATCCATCTGGAATTTTACATTCATGTATTAGACAAAATTGAAAATTGTCCAAAAAAAGCTAGATTTTATTTGCTACATTTTTAAATGACAAACTATATCACAAACTGTTGGCTGGCAATAGCATGTTGATAGTTATTGGAATAGAAATATACAATAAGAGGTCACTTTGTTTTTAATGAGTGGTAGTAATAGTTAAAGGTTCTGGTATTTTCTCTCTTGCTTCATACTTGTCTGGAAGCACAGACACTTACTGACAGTGGAGTTCTCCAAGGAAGAATCTTTGGCTATATTCTTTTTTAAGATACAAGCCCACACGCCAACATTAACCAACAACACAGTGTTCTGCAGATGATAAAAAGACCACAAATGTATTTGTCTTCCCAAGTGTTCTTATATCTCAAAACTAAATAAAAAGGGAAGTTTGGTGCTGCTTGATTGGATTTAAGGGAACTGTTGGGCCTTGGTGGACGACTGTGCCCTACTAAGTGCCATTCTAGTGCTGAAGTGCAAGCGACTGTTTTTCTACAAGCAACTATGTTATACTCGTATTTCTACTTTCTAATTTAAGAAAACAATTGTAGTCGTTTTAAACAGACGGTTTCAGTTAGGTTATGAGAGAGCTCAGAAACTGTCAATTATCAGGTTTCAATGTTGGTGGACAGCACAGAGACAGGAACATCAGTATACAGTAGTGACAAGAACAACATTTATTCAAACATTAATAAGAGCAGCGAGACAGAGACGATGAAAAGTACAGTCAGGTGCAGAAAAACATCAGCATCCTCTGAATATTTTCATAATTTAAAACATAATACTCAGAATTCAGTAAAGATTTCACTGATTCAAAACTCTGTTGTCTTAACTGGATCATCATCAGAGTTTCTGGAGACAGAAACCTGTTGAGTCCAGTTTACTGCAGAGGCCAGCAGGTCCACGTGTTCAGGAGGATGTGGATCAGAAGGAGAGGTTGATGAGCGGAGCGTTGTTCTCCTTCTTGTCTTCTGGACTCCACCTGATGAGCGGAGAGCTCAGGTCGATCAGCTGCTTTAACGAAACAACACATTATTTGTTATGCTTTTTGAAAACACATCTTAAAATTTACTTTTTAATCATGAATTTTGTATTCATCTCCTCTAAATAAAACAGAATAAAATCTGATCTCATGATTTAGGGTAAGAAAAGCTCCACTAATTACGAGTTTTCATCTCCATCAATGACAGTAGGGATGAGAAGCTTGATGGACAGATTCTGCCGTGGTCCCACTTGAAGGTTCTCTCTGGACAAAGCAGCTGGTGATGTTTGTTTCTGGACAGACGTCACGTTGCCAGTGCAGAGTGCTCCCAGAGCCTCCAGTGCAATGCTTCTATCAACCATGTTTACAGTGAGCTCTCGTCCTACAGAAGTAATGAAGCGTCTTTTCTGGAAGGAAACTGAGGGTTCTGAACTCCTGTCCTCTGGCTGTGTGGAATAAGGAAACCCAGTGATCTGAACGAGGACCTAGAGCTCATATTTATATGCAAACACTTTGTCATACACACAGGTCCGGATTTGGGTGTGGCAAAGTTGAAAAGTTTAGAAACTGTTTTTCTTATCACAGTTACAGGAACAGTGTGATGAAATCTTCCTGAGAAATGGGGACAGACACACGTGTTCATACACATTATGAGGGCAGTGGATTAGTCATCTGCTCTAAGCATTAAATAAAATGGGGCTAAAACTTTTCATGTTGGGCTACATGTGCATATTTATCATGTAGTACATAAAAAGCGAAGTATTATCAATAATGTCATATCAGATCCATCTGGAATTTAACATTCATGCATTAGACGAAATTGAAAATTGTCCAAAAAAAGCTAGATTTAATTTGCTACATTTTGAAATGACAAACTATATCACAAACTGTTGGCTGGCAATAGCATGTTGATAGTTATTGGAATAGAAATATACAATAAGAGGTCACTTTGTTTTTAATGAGTGGTAGTAATAGTTAAAGGTTCTGGTATTTTCTCTCTTGCTTCATACTTGTCTGGAAGCACAGACACTTACTGACAGTGGAGTTCTCCAAGGAAGAATCTTTGGCTTTATTCTTTTTTAAGATACAAGCCCACACGCCAACATTAACCAACAACACAGTGTTCTGCAGACGATAAAAAGACCACAAATGTATTTGTCTTCCCAAGTGTTCTTATATCTCAAAACTAAATAAAAAGGGAAGTTTGGTGCTGCTTGATTGGATTTAAGGGAACTGTTGGGCCTTGGTGGACGACTGTGCCCTACTGAGTGCCATTCTAGTTCTGAAGTGCAAGCGACTGTATTTCTACAAGCAACTATGTTAGACTCGTATTTCTACTTTCTAATTTTAGAAAACAATTGTAGTCGTTTTAAACGGCCGGTTTCAGTTGCATTATGAGAGAGCTCAGAAACTGTCAATTATCAGGTTTCAATGTTGGTGGACAGCACAGAGACAGGAACATCAGTATACAGTAGTGACAAGAACAACATTTATTCAAACATTAATAAGAGCAGCGAGACAGAGACGATGAAAAGTACAGTCAGGTGCAGAAAAACATCAGCATCCTCTGAATATTTTCATAATTTAAAACATAATACTCCGAATTCAGTAAAGATTTCACTGATTCAAAACTCTGTTGTCTTAACTGGATCATCATCAGAGTTTCTGGAGACAGAAACCTGTTGAGTCCAGTTTACTGCAGAGGCCAGCAGGTCCACGTGTTCAGGAGGATGTGGATCAGAAGGAGAGGTTGATGAGCGGAGCGTTGTTCTCCTTCTTGTCTTCTGGACTCCACCTGATGAGCGGAGAGCTCAGGTCGATCAGCTGCTTTAACGAAACAAAACATTTTTGGTTGAGCTTTTTGAAAACACATCTTAAAATTTACTTTTTAATCATGAATTTTTACTTCACCTCCTCTAAATAAACAAATTCTTAAAGACATGTTTTGTGCACGGGGGAGCTATACAATGTGAAGTGTTCATCCCTTATTTACTCCAAAACCATAAGCACTGTGTTCTGGCAGCCAGAGATCACTTCACTTGCCACACCTAATAAAAACACATTTGTTGTTATGTAACAAATTTGAAGCAACATCAGCCTCTATCAATTAATTCACTAATGGATTGAAATAACTTGAAGGATTATCACCAGTTTTAAAAATGGTCTTAAAATTCATTTAAAACATCTTCTCTAAACAATCACCAACATGTACATAAACATGATTTTGCTTGGGTTGTGGAAATAGCTGTGACACAACATTGACATATAGTTGGTCTCTACCTTCTCCTGAAGGAAATATTTGACTCTTCAGCTGCTAAATGCTCCACTGTGAGCAAAGAGATGACAGTGGCTTTTTTCTGAGGAAACGGATGAGTGCTGCAGCCGAAAACGACACAGAGAGCGGTGAGACTGAACCATAACAGTTAAGGTTGTGGCTTGGACGAAACAACGAACTGAAAATTACATGGCCGTTTTCAGACATGAACTCTGGATAATGCCTGGGCCCAGTTGTCCAGATTTTGCACTTAGCTTTTCACATGTGAAGAACGCAGCAGGAGATTGTGCGGGTCGGACGCGTTCACAACAGGAAATCATTCTGAATATTTAGGTGCTAATTGGCGTCTGGGTAGAAAGCACGTGTTTTGGTTTACAGCACATAAACAGCGGCATCTGCCCTCATGACCAGAGTTCTTGGATCTCATTGTCTTTGCAAGTTGGCATCTTCTCCTACATGTACGGCTCCTCTTCTTCATCCAGAGGTATTAGTATTCTTTTTATCACGTGTAAGAAATATCATCAACACTTCCACTCGCTCGCAATGAATCCTCCGGAAGATATCTGGCTGTGTTCTCACAATGACATTCTCTGGAGTATTTTACTAGGGGGCTGGCAGGAGAAACTCTGGAGAATGCCTGCAATATTTGACTCGGACATTTGCGTTCTCACATACAGCCCCTCCAGATAATTTCAGGAGAATATCTGTTTTTTTGTGTGCATGTCTGAAAGCACATTATGAAGCTCTGTGTAGCTGAATAGCGACACACTCAAGTGATAATTCTCTGTCGGCTTAGGAAGGCCTGTCCACATACTTTTGGACATTTAGCATAACTTCACACATTATTGCTGTGAAAGTGTTACAACATATTGTCTGTGGATATAAGCAGGCGTGTGGCGTTACCTGAGTTGTGGTGCAGGTCTTGCCATTGGTCCGGATAAAGTCGGGGGTGTTGTTTAGGTCGATGAGCAGTTTCTCTTGAGGCTGCAGAGTTGGAGCTGGAAGATCCAACAGGAGAATCTGTAGAGAGAACAGAGGGTGATGAGGATCTGTGAGGTAATGTTGAAAAATTCAGCTGACTGGGCACAAATAAAATACATCTCTTAAGTCTGGAGTGAACATGGAAAAGTTCAATGAAAAATTTGTTTCAGAAAATTGATTTATAAATAAGTGAGGAGACAAGACACATTGTCCTGATCAGATTCTAGTTTAGTGCCACCAGAATTTTTTTTACTCAGAACCAACACAGAACCAACACCAGCTGGAACAAGACGAGGCCACAAAATGTGGAGACCAAAAAGATCAAATCCTCTAATGCAGTCATTCCTAAAGTGTGGGCCGCGGCCCCCTGGTGGGCCGTGAAGCCACTGCAGGTGGGCCATGAGAGGTCATCAGAAAATAAATAGATAAAAAAGTTTCAGATTTGTAAGTAAGCGTTGATTACCACAAAAAATGTATGATTGATTTAAAAAAAAAAAAAGGAATCATCACAGGTAATGAAACAAAGACATGAGATATAAATTCCAAGTTGTTCTTATTTTATCTGACCTATATAGCAGGTGTCATTGTTTTTGCTGACCGTCACATTAACACCTGAACGCATCATTAGCGGGGGAATCATAGGTGAGGGAGAACTTTGTTGTGAGCTGGGTCGAGCAGAGGAAAGCTGTTAATGACGAAGGGGAATCAGAAAATCTAACTGAATCATTCAAAACTAAAAAGATGACTCGCAGAAAGGACTTAAGTGAGTAGCTGTCGCTGGCCCAGAGGACAACCCCCAAGCCTGTGTGTGCGCCTTGCGCTGCGATGCTAGCTAACGAGACCCTGGACCATGTAGTGTGCGCCGCCATTTAGAAACTAAACGGACAATATTTATCCAAGCTTCTAGAATCTTTTAAAAACACGCTGAGAGAGTATCGGAGCCAGCTACGCGGCAACATCACCCCTCTCATCGGGTGAGTTACAAGTGACACAATGTCACTTTACGCGATATGTGATACAATATCAAGTATATCGAGAAAAACTGCCGGAGGTCTCAGGCTTGAGGAAATCCAGTATTAATGTTTATGGACATGTGATGGGGGGGGGCTTAAACGCTTCAAGTATATTTGGTTACGCCTCAAATGTGTTTTTCTTCT
This sequence comes from Hippoglossus hippoglossus, assembly GCF_009819705.1. Taxonomy (NCBI): domain Eukaryota; kingdom Metazoa; phylum Chordata; class Actinopteri; order Pleuronectiformes; family Pleuronectidae; genus Hippoglossus; species Hippoglossus hippoglossus. The sequence goes on along the minus strand of NC_047156.1, from coordinate 24,552,914 downwards.
CCCTGATATTCTTGTTGTGCTCTGTTATACAAAGAGCAAGAATATATGTTTAACAATCCACTATTTGCACTTCATGTATTTTTTACATTTGTTGCTTTGCAAATTGTTATGCTTAAATGTGGATGTTATTGGATTTGCACTGCATATGCCTACGTTCATATACAATTATGTTTGCTATATAATGAATAATATTGTAGCCGAGCGTTTTGTTCACTTATACTGTCAGGCATCAGCCGAAAAAGGACACGAAAGATGGTTACTGAATCGGGACAACACACCCGTTTATTTTCCTTCACTCTTCCAAAACTTCTCTCCCCGACAGAACCCACTTCTGTTAGAACCCTTTCAAAACAAGAGTCCCAACCAACACCCTGCTTATGACAGGAACTACACCTTCAACTACAACCTTCCATAATAAAGCCACTAAATAAAATAGCTTACAATATGTATGGTAATAGTTGATTCTAGTCCTGTGTGTGGATCATATAGTTGTGATTAAAGGTGTGGGTGGGCCGCACAAATTTTTCAGTTTTCAAATTGGGCCGCGGCATTCTTAAGTTTGGGAATGGCTGCTCTAATGAGTTTACAAACTGCAACAAGACGAAAAGCTGCACCGAGACGGGATACCTGTTACATTCTGGTCTCTGGTTGGAGGTAGTAATGTTAATTTACATATTGTCATGTATGTTTGTTCTATGATGAGTTCACTCATGTGAAACCACTGGGACTTGAACTTTACCTTATCTCCTGCACATTTACACTGCTTAGTCTCTGCTTTATGTCAAACAGAAGAAACTACTGAGCTTAGAATTTCTTTGCGCAGGGAAACTGGGAGAAAAACTATTATGACCCCTTTCAATTTTAGCTGGATCTGTTATCATTTTCTTTCCACTGCCAGCTCTCCTTTTGACTATAAGCTTTCACACCAGCTAAATGATTGTGCACAAAGGCTTTAATAAAACTCACAAAAGACAAATTGGTCTCAACCAACTATTTTGAATTTCCACCACAGGAGGTTCATCACCAAACATTTTACAAATCTAATTGATCTGAACAACCGAAGGTTCGTCGGTTCCTCCAACAAGGCCAAAAAACAAACATTTAAAATTAAATAATAAAATCAGATAAGCTCAAACATAAAACATTTCTGGAAATGCACTTCAGAAATAACATTATATTCTGACAGGGATTTAAAACTCTAGATTGTCACTACACTTCCAGACACCTAGCATGTTCCAGATCTGAGCTCAGCGTTTGATTGGGACAGAGTTTGGTTTAACATATGTTTAGCCTCCAGAAACCCTGAACACCAGCAAATTCATTATAATTTAATACACGTAGCAAAACAATTCCTGACCCTCCTTGTCCTCTTTGTCCCTTGAAAGTAACAGATAGTTATTTTCATATAAGTTTTGGGAGTGTGCCCCAGTGTTGCGCTCCTGGAAGTTGGTCGCCTCTAACCACTCCAAGCTGTTTGATATCCAACTTGATCACAAAGAATTAGAAAGCTCTCAAAATGTACAACTTTCTTCGCAGTCATGGGCAGATTATTAAAACGGGTAGCACATGTGCTTATGAGCGTGACCTCTGACCTCCTCTGCCTTGCTGTTGCTTTCCTCTGCAGTCCCCAGTTCGATCAGGTTTTGAATGGGCTCTGATTGGACCTGGCTCGGTGTGTCAGGGTCCGTGCTCTCTGACTCTGGAGCACTGCAGGGTAGGCCATCAGGGGGCTGTTCCTCCTCCAGACAGAAGGGCTGAATATCTGGGGCATCAACAGGCTCGTCCTCCTGTAAATTTCCAGGGGTGGGGCTACATGGGAAGACAACACAAAACAGAGGTAGATGACAGATTTAGAACTCTCCATGTTTTCTCATAGCAACAGCCAGGAAGCAGGGGTGTGAGCAGCTTTTTTATTCGTCAACTGCAGTTTTAAGTTTCTCACCTGCAACTACTTTCCATCCTGTCAGCGCTGGGGGCGGTGTCGGTATCAGAGGTGGGTGGTGGCCTGGCAGGCCGGGTCTTGGTGGGCGTGGGTGTGGGAATAGCAGACATTCTGCGCCTCAGTGGGGTGGGAAGGGCAGAGGGACGGCGTGCCTTTATCTGAAGAGACTTGCATCCACCAGCACAGGGCGTCAGAGGACCTACAGTAGGCTTCTGAGGAAGACTACAGGAGACGAGGACCATAAGTGATGGCAACAGCCAGAAACTTAATAGTAGGTTGAATAAAATCCCAATAAACAACTGGAGATCTCAGACTGAGGCTACACAGACTGATAGGAGAGATGATATTGTAGTAGTGAAAGTTGTTTAGACTTATGGTGTCATTTCATTCATTTCTTTACATTATTTCACAATGATCTATGGATACATATGACCTTTCTCTCTTGGTGCCAACCTGTCGAAATTCCAGTAAGGAGCCTCTGTGTCAAAAACATGATGCATGTTAAGTTATTCGTGTCGGACTGACATGAACCCCTTTTTCTTGACCAATTGATGGACTGGACAACAGCCTGCATGGTGTGTGATCAGAGTCCTTAAAGGGATAGTTCACCGAAAAATGAAAATTCACTCCTATCTATTCCCCACTATGCTGATGGAGGGGTGGGGAAAGTTTTTGAGTCAACAATACACTTCTGGAGTCTCAGGGGTAAACAGCATCCAAATCCAATTGGAGTAACTGGTGATACATTTTTCAAAACGTAAAAAGACAACTGAAAAAACATAACATGCCTCCATACTGCTCCTGTGGTGTCATCCGGGTGTCCGGAAGCCTCGCCATTTAAATTCAACTCGAAACGGCATTATTTACACCTATTTTGAAGCCTAAAGTCTGCTAGCGGAAGTAGCGATGCTAGCAGAAATAGAGATGCTAATGCTTATTTCAATGTATCACACCCACAATTTCCTATATTACTGGACATTGCTGCTTTTTCATCAGTTAATCATCAGTCAGATAAATATGAACTCCACTTTTATTAAGAAAGTGCTTAAAAAAGGTATTATAGAGAATTACTGTCATTACAATCGTGCTGTAATTTACAAAGTAAGGTTTTAAATTCAAAAATCTGACTATAACGCTGGGTTTACACCGGCCGCGGAAGCGCCAAGGAAAGCCAGGCGCCTCCTATCCGCCCCCGTTACACAAATGTGCTGTTCACATCGGCTGCGATGCACCGCGCCAAGGGCGCCACGCGCCCTGAACCGATGGTTTCGGCGTCAAGTCTATTTTTTCCGCTCGCCGCGAGTGTATCGCGCCAGGAAACACACACAAAAATGATTTAAAATGATATAAATGACATATTTTATATGATATAAATGATCAAATATGCATCCCATACTTTGGATTTCCCTTCTGTTGTCCTGGAGTTTAAATTTCCCCGATTTTTCCCCTCATTATTCAATGTCCCCATCTGCCCATCCACTACAAGCACACAAGCAGACAGACAGAGAGAGAAAGAGAGGGGTGGTGGGGGGGGGGCTATGAAGACCATCATCATTTGCCCCGAACCCCGACATTGAACGGGTTACATACAACAACAAGCGGAGAAAGCAGAATCGTGGGCTGACCGGCGCGGAGAAATGCGCGTCCGGTGTGAACAGCCAGGCGGCTGCGTGCTTGAGAATGGCGCGGCAGGGCGCTTCCGCGTCCGGTGTAAAGCCGGTGTAACAGTAAGTCTATGACAGTGGTCAGTGCTCTCCACGCTGATTTGACATTCATTCAGTTTAGACTTGTGTGCTGCACCTCAAAAGGACAAACTCTGATTATAGCCTTTACTGTAACAAGGTGGCCCAACCTGGCCCCGCCTTAGCAGTGCCACTGCACTGAGGCGCATTACTCCACTGATCAACAAGTGACTCTGCTCCTCTGATGTTTTCCTCGATAACAACTGCAACAAGTCTCTGGATCATTCCGGTCACTTTAACCCTGATGTCCTGACTGTGCGCGTCACGGTACGTCTCGTGTTGCGTACAAGGTTTAAACATGTGTCTCATAAACTCTGGAGCGAATCAAACAAACACAAAGTAAATGTCAGTCCTGTACGTTTCCTAATAACTTGTGATCAGTGTTTATTGTTAAAGTGTAAAGTGAGTGCAGGTCAGAGGGGGAGTGAGGAAGAAACAGACTGACACTGTTCTACGAGACACTTGACTGATATAACTGTGGTAAGATTGTCTCCATACACCATTTGGAGTGGTGCTTGCGTCTTCCTGATGAATGTAAGTACAATATTCTATCTGAGCTCAGTTTTTGGTCTCTACACACCTGAAGATAATAGGTGACTTTTTTAGCTGCCAAACGCTCAACTATGTTCACCATCTACGCTCACCGTTCTTTGCCTGCCAATGGCTGATGAGCAGGTAGGCTACAGTGGCTTTTAAGGGCTTTTTGTGGGAAACAGTAACTTACCTAAGAATGTATACACAAGGATTTCACTCTGCACTACTTGAACACATTAAGCAGTTTTTTTGTGATATTTTCATGCACATGAAAGATGTTATTGTACAGCAGATGACACTTTCCCAGTGAAGTTGTGTAGTATGATGTTACCACCTTTCCATGCTGCTCGCTGACACCATTCTCTTGGCTTCAGCATCTTTGGGACCCCTGGTGATGAAAAACAACAGACAAGGTGTATTAGAGAATCAAATACAGAAACTGCAAACTAACTTAGTTTTGACCCAAAAGATTTACTTCAAATCTTATTTGTTCTGATGGAGAAGAGCAGCAGGAATATTACAGTACTTAAGGCTTCAAACTGTCTAATTGCATTTGGTCTATTTTACCAAAGAACCACACTGAGATTGTATGCAGTAAAAAATGAAATTAAACTGGTACCATTGTTTGTTCTATTGCAGAGGCGTGAGCATTTTCTTTTTAGACGGAATCAATATTTATACTCACAGTGCAAGAGTAAAGTGAGGATGCTCTAAAATAATGTAATAGCTAGTTTTTATTTATCAATTAACTTAATGCAAAGTGCAGTTCACAAAAACAACCTATATTCTCTGCCTCTAAAACAGCGGTTTTCCTTGTTACACATGCACAGTTTTCAAGTTCTTTGCAGGATGTTCTTCTGTGGATTTAGATTTTAGACTTAGTCCTGATATAGCAGCTCTGTTCTTAGTAATTAGGTCAACAGAAAAATTGCACTGGAGCAAAGTTTTTGATTGCCGACGATAATATCCTGCAGATCCCCTAGACTCTAGAACTGGGACAAATAATACTCTAGGGCCTATAGTATTATTTGTCACAGTGCTATAGTGTGGAGGAGGATTTAGTTTAAAGTAGCATAATCTATATTTCTGTCTCTGAACAAAAATCAAAATTTTCTGAATTTCTGAAACAGCGCCGTCATTCACAGCATCTCTCACCATCTCCGTGGTGGTCCCCTCTCACTCCTCCGCTGGGTGTTGCTAGTACCTGAGCCTCAGGTTTGGCTTTCAATCCACTCTGTGGGCGGACAAATGCGGTGGGGGGGACAGAGATGGTCCTCTGCATAATTCTCTTGGCTGGTGTCAGCTGGAGGGGCGTGGCCTCAGCTCTCTTCAGTGACGTGGACCTGACTGCTTTGAAGGGCTCCACCTCAGACAGCTTCCTCGCCTGTGTGGACAGCGAGCGCCGGCCTCCGGTGGTGGAGGATGTTGGATCTGCTGTGGCATAGACAGTGGAGCGACGTGGTTTGCTGGGATTTGCCAGTCTGTTGATACTGGTGGGAGCAGGGGCAGTGGTGCTGCTTAGACTCTGGTTCAGAGATGAGTTCAGTTTACCTGATATAAAAAAAAACAACATCTGTACTGCTGCATGTTCTCCATTGGATAAGAGCAGGTTAGTCATTTTTGAATTTCTTTTTTTATCTGGACCAACAGACACCATTCCTGGACACTTCCTAGGTTTTTACACCATAGGTTTCCTCATACTGCTAGTATGAGGAAAAGAATTGCGACCCTCCACAATTCTGGTTCATCCTTTCCTGAAGGTACCGTATTCATCTGAATAAACACTATGGGAACCAAGCAGCTATCAGAGGTCTCTTTAAAGTCCAAAGGAGTCCATGTGAGAATACTACAGGAAAATGTGGTGTGGTATGTTTTTAGTTAGATTTTATGTTATTTTTCAATCTTAATAAGGCCATCATTTGGACTTGTCATCAATAAATAAAAAAAATTATAAATGTATGTATATATCCGCCTTCTGTCATGTATCTTTCCATTCCCACAACAATATTCAGAGAAAATGGGGATTTTTCGGGCAAATTGACAAATGGTGATCAATCGTAATTAATCCACAGCTACCCTGTGATTAATCTGATAACAATTTTTTAATCGTTTTTAGCAAGAGGCCCATAAATCCTCAAACAAGTGAAGAACGGCAAGAGACTCAGTAATTAAGTCGCAGTGGAATAAACGTTGTGTCCTGCCTCCTGCATTTCTATACCCAGGTGCCATCCCCTGCCTAAAAGTTTCCTGTTGTTGTGAACGTCTCTTACAATCTCCTGCTGTGTTGTTCATATGTGAAAGGCAAACTCTGAACTGAACCCGATTTTCCAGACATCTTCCATATTTCATATCTAAAAACAGTTCGATGAGCATACTTTGGACCGAAAAATACAAACCAATGTCTGACTGCAACAGACCATGTGAAGATGTTGGGGGAAAGTATCTGTATCCACAGTAAAACATATTTTCACATCATAACCAGTTAAAAACTCCTTGTAGTCGCTTTAAGAAAGCAGTACTAGGAGGCGGGGCTAAGACAAGCCTAACCTACCCCCCCCCCACGCAAGCAATGTGTTTCTTCAAAGGTCAGCCATATAATTTAGTTTCAAGCTCCAAAAACACATTGAAGGCAGCATTATCACTTTAAATTAATTTTTTATGTAAACTTTAGACATAAACTGGTTCAGGGTTGACTGGGTAACCATTAGCGGTAGCAGTTAGCATACCTTTAGCGGGGGGGACACAGACAAAACTGGAGTTGAAGCTGGACACTGAGGACTGAGGATGACGACGTGTTTCTTCCTGTCTGCCACCCTCCTGTTCTGAAGTGGTGGAGCTTTCACTCCTGACAGCTTCCTCACAACATTCTGATGAATTGAAGAAAAACAAACAAACACCAGTTTCATTAAATGTGCTTAACAGCAATGTCTCATTCGATTATACAATTAGTTTTGGCACTGCTGTTACAGAGGACACATTTGTTACCTCGTGGGCGGAGCCAGCATGACGTTTCCCTGCAGGCTGGAGTTGAGGGATGAGTCGCTGAGGTCAGAGGCCACGGCTCGCTGAATCGGAGAGCAGATCCTCGTAAGACTCCGCCCTGCTGGTAAGGACGAGAGGACGGGCTCCGTTTTCGACCCCCCACCACCTGAAGAAAAGGCAGATGTGACGTGAACATATTTTCATTCATTTATTAACTGAGCACTTCCAAAGCTGGGGGTTAGGACCCCAGCATTGGGGCACCAGGTACCACTGAGGGGGTCACAGAAGATGAATACGAGAAGAAATAAAACTGCTCTGTAGCATAAATTACAATGTAAACCTCAACCCTACAGATCATATGTTAGAAATCACAAACGAGTGTGAAAAAATTGTGAATGTCTTTTTTATTATTTGGCTTGTGTTTGTATTAAACAAATGAGATGTAATGAGTTAATAAGTGACTTTTAAAAGTGCTGGGAAACAAGTCGTGTTACCATTTGACACAGACCAGTCATTTTCCCCTGTTGAACTAAGCCAACTGGCAGTAGTTTCAGATTAACTGCTGCTCAAGAAAGCAGAATATTTCACAGAAAAACTATTGTTTAGGTAAGAAATCACCAGTGATTTACAGGAGGAACATTTAGATTTGACTGTCGATAATACGAGAGAGAGAGAAAAAAAAGGTCTTCTATCACAGGACGCTTATGAACCGTACCCTGTCTGCTTTTATTACCCACACCACGGAGGTTATGTTTGCACCCCTGTCTGTTTGAATAGCCGTTTTAAGACATGACCCTCAGAGGGGAACCGGAGAATTGGGTCCGGACTTTCTGCGCAGATTGCCTTTCACATATGAACAACAGTAGGAGATTCTCTGGTCAGACACGCTCAAAACAGCAACAAATCCTCCGGAGGATTCAGGGGAGGGGTGGTGCAGCAGGCACAGGCAGGACGATGTATTAATTCTGCAACGGAGATCGCTCTTTTCTTCTTCCGCCACCGGCTCCTATCACCAAAACTAGTGGTGCATGTATCGGTCGTATATCGGTAGCGGCCGATATTCGCCTCGTTTACTGCCATCGGCAATAAACTTGACTTTCACCGATAACATTGGCCCGATGTTCATTGGTATGTTTTTCTGCAGCCTGCCAATCTGGCATCCAGATTATGGTACACTGACGCCGGGTTTACACCGGGCGCTGAAAGCGCCGCGCAGCGCCAAGGAAAGCCAGGGGCCTCCCATCCGACCCCCCTGTTAAACCTTTGTGCGGTTCACATGGGCTGTGATGCGCTGCGCCGCACCAGCGCCCTTCACCGATGGTTTCGGCGTGCGAGCGTATCGCCACGCGTATCGTCATTTACCCCCGAACACCCGACATTGAAACGGGTTACATACAACAACAAGAGGAGAATCGCGGGCTGACCGGCGCGGAGAAATTGCGGGTCCGGTGTGCACATGCGCAACAGGTACTACATACAAACAGCAGAGACAATGTCGGCTTGTTGGATTTCTTCACTGTCTCAGAGAAAGCTCGCCGTTTAGCAATTGCAAGACATGTTCAGCGGACATTTCAAGAGGGGGTAATACCACCAAGGATTTCAACATGGCATCTAAAGTTACACTTGTCACTTTTTCTGTTTTTCATATTATTCAACTAATAAACAAATATCGGTATCGGCTATCGGCTAGATTGTTGTTTTAAATATCGGTATCGGCCAAGAATTTCCATATCGGTGCATCCCTAACCAAACCCCTCTTGACATCTTTGTTGGTGCCATCTTCTTGTATTTGGAGAAATAGAGGCGTGGCTGCATGCTAATTTCAGAGAGTGGATTGACGATTCAGAATGATTCTGATTCACAAAACACACGCATGGTGGTGAGAATAAAATCGTCTGGTGCGCAAGTGTCATGAATCTGGCGGCGATTTTGCACATGCACTTATTTCTGCAGAGAGTAAGAACATTTCTGCTCAATGTTAGTAATGAGGCCCAATGTCCTCCTCCAGAGTGTTCTACGGGACTTGATACCTGGGGGGGCCAGGAAGACAACATTCGCAGAAACTCCGGAGGCTCTCACTAGGACATTTGTGTTCACACATACAGACCTGCAGAGAAACTCTGGACTAGAGGATCTGCAGAGCTCAGTTAATGTGATGGAAATTTGAATAATTCGCCAACATGGATCAACAAGTGGCTAAGGGGGCAATTGAGTGAGGTGGGAGCTGTCCTGGAGCCGCTCCTCCTCAGTTTCAGTGCACCACCCACTTGAGGCCTCCTACATCAGTGTTGGTGCAATTTTTTCATTGCCCTTTGTCCTACAACTGTACTATACTACTGAAAATAACATAAATATTACTCTTTAAAAGACATATTTAAAGCATCATGCTCTGTACAACATGGTGGAAATGCCACCAAGAACCCATAAGATTCTTTAAGATCAGGTTCTGGTTAACAGGCCAACAGTTGTTGAGGAGACCTACAAGATACTATCTGGTGTTACGGGCTGACACCAAGTAACGCCACTGACCCCTTCATTAAATTTGGGGTTTTATAAACCGATTGTTTCTCTTGTCACCTGAAAAGTAAAATATCAAAACATCTCTCCTACTTTGCTCGGTGGTTGCAGTCTGGTCTTCTCCGCTCTGCTCTTGCTGGCTAAACAGAAGTTGGTGGGGCAGCTGGTTTGCTTGGCAGCACGACACCAACGCCCAGTGCAACTTGTCCCTCGCAGTGTCATCCTTGGCTGAGCCTTTGCCACAGCGACAGGGCTGGAGGTGCTGAGTCGGGTAGTTGGAACGAGTGGAAGATGCAGTAGAGGCAGGGCGGTTGAATAAAAGCTGCATTGATAGAGGCGTGGCGGGTGGATGATGGTTTGTTGGTGGGAACACTATTGGCTATGTTGGCGCCGCTTCCCCTCAGCAGGCGGCGCTGGACAGCAGGGGGCAGCTCCTTCATGGGACTGTCCTGCACGCAGAAGGTCTGGCGTTTGATGGGGCTGAGTGCACTGGCGGTCTGACCGAGCATGTTCAGTTTGGCCACTTTGTCCTGGACAAACTCCTCTCTGTGGGTGGTGGTGTTGTCTGTGGTCATCTTGGTGGTCTCGCCAACCTCACGATGCGGCTGGCTCAGCTTGCTGTTCTGCAGCTGGGTGGCTAGTTTGAGTGCTTCCTGACACACAGACTCCAGCTGATCTTCAGTCAGCGGGCTCAGGCTCGCCCGCACACCACCGTCTAGGTCCTCGAGACGAGACCCCACGTTAACCGAAACACACCTCTCTTTATGGCTAACCGGACCTAGGAAGACCTCATCCTCATCTTCATCACCTTTAAAGCTGCAGAGAGAAATGTCAAATATATCCCGGCTGAGAGGAACACAGACAATTAACTGAAATAATACATCAGAACAGATGACAGATCAGGCTCAGACCTGCAAACTGAGGGATGAAGAGGGTGACAGTTCCAAACTCAGCAAAAATGTTTGTAAATGATGAGAGCATTACCAACAATTCTATTGGTTCACCTTAAAGGGATAGTTCACCGAAAAAGGTAATTCCCTCATTATCTACTCACCACTATGCCGATTGAGGGGTGGGTGAATTGTTTGAGTCCACAATAAATGTATGGAGTTTCTGGGGTAAACAGTATTGCAGCCAAATCCAAAACAATTGAAGTGACCAATTCTTCAAACATATAAAAAAATACTGCTCCTGTGGTGTCATCAAGTGTCTGTAAACCCCAACATCCAAATTCGACTAGAAACAGCGTCATTTACAACTTTTTTTAGCCTAAATATAGATTAGTGAATTTAAATATTTCTGTGAACTGTCCCTTCAAGGTCAATTTAATGTAAGTCAACCAGCAGATGTCACTACAACATTTGTTGTTCATGATTTTGATTTTCTCTTACTTGCTTGCTTGTATACATATTTTCATTTCTTTTTTTACTTTTTAACAAAATAAAAGTAAAAACAATTAACCATATATTAAATGGTGAGAATACAAAAAGAAAAACAATCCCACAGTGCTGAACTCAGCATTGGTCTGCCATAGGTGAAGACAAAGAGCCCAGTGGAGTAGTCTCTGGAAATACTGGGTTTGAATATTCAGTTTGCCAGAAGATCACAGAAAGTACAGAGCAGGAGGAACACCTATTTATTTGTGCAACAGTCAAATCAATAATAAACCAATCATGTAGCAGAAGTGTAATGTATAAAATCATGCTACAGATTAGGAATGAAACGGTTATCGTTCATCACCATCTACCCTGGATAAATTCCTGCCAGATAGTTGTTACAGTGATTACCATCGTGATTTGGTTGTTACTTTGACAGCATGAGCTGCTGGTGCTCTGGCCATAGCAAGCAGCTGTTTGCATCCACTCTTATCAAATTGTATGTGTTTAACATGCATTTCTTATTTGTTGTCCTGACAGTGTGCAATTAATGTAACAAGTTGTCCCCCTTCTCTCCTCTGCTTGTTTTGCATTGTTATTTTATATTGTGATCAAAACCTGACATCAGATTGGTTTACATATGGCTGTATTGCTCTTTCATGCACATACTTTGTTGATAGTGGTTGTGCTGTTTGTATATGTACATTTGATTTAATTGTTTAATTTTTCATTTAAAGCTGTATTACAGGGAGTTGTCATTGTTAAACCAAGAGCTTCTTTATCGAGCTGAATTCGTCCTCCTTGAATGTTAACGTTGCACGTTTGATGTGGTGTAGGTGCTATATTATTATGTTTAGTGATTAATATCAAACTCTGTTAAATTACTTCAGGGTGTGCATACGTACTTTTTTTTAAAGACACTGCTATTATACCGATAACCATGATAATTTGGGATAATTTATGTCCGGGTCGAACTCCAGGGAGCAGCTTTAGTGATCAGTTACAAGGAGCAGACACAGTTTACATGTGCTTCCTACCTGGCAGGTGACAGAGAAACATCGAAGTCCAACGTCTCATCTGGCAGAAAGAACAGATCTGTCCAGAAACACAAAAACAGTCCATGAGGCAAAGGAACAGCACGTTAGCAGTGTTTAATTCGGACTCAACGTTAGCTTACCGACGTTAGCTCGACAGTCCATCCCGCTGCTGGTGCTTCTCTGTGGGAAACGAAATGACCCGGATCAGACCTGCAGCGGCACATTCAGCTCTGACATTAAACCGCAACAACTATACTTTACACCTAAATCACACACACGGGCGTTAGCCTTCACGCTAACTTAGCTAACGTTAGCTAGCCTGACAGTTGTCCACGTAAACCAAACGGTAAGTGACAAGAGCTTTAAACTGAGAATTTAGACAGGGAGTTGCTTTATTCAGCGGAAAACACGACTGGCACCGAGCTCACAGTTTAAATCAAGTAAAAGTTACAAACCTCAAATGATCTGAAAACTCGCAAATCAAACAGCGACACGAAAACACACAGAGGTACCCGACTAATTCAAATCTGCTGCGTCGCGGGTCACATGACTCACACGGAGCCAGCCATTGGTTGGAGGGATATGACGCGAAAGGCGAGGGGAGTTGTGGGTATTGTAGGCTTTAATAAAAAAAACATGGCCTCTGTATAGGTCTTCCTCCGATTTTATAAACTTTAATTTACTGTAAATGTTTTAAAGCTTTTTAGCTGATTTAAACATTTGATTCCCATTAAATAACTTTAACTGAACTTTCACATTAACACAGAGGAAATAATATTAAATAAGAAAATAAACCATTATATTATATTAATATAAATTACTTAATTCCCATGACGATAAAGTTTATCTAAAACTGTATTTATTTATCAAACCTGGTACATTTGAGTCTGCATGTTGCTCATTTGATCAATCTAGCTAATGAAGAAATTAGTCTATTAACAAAGGTATTGAACGAATAAAGAAAGTAAGATAACGAAAGCAGTAAAAGAGGTATATGTAGTTATTTTAGGACTGAAATTTTTTTTTTTTGTGGAGCCTGAATAAATAATTAAAGTTAAGATGTATTTATTTGGATAATTAATTGAAAAGTAACTTATTTATTTATTCATTGCATGTGTAAAAATTCCTCTTTGTCTTTTCCCTCTTTTGTTATATTTTGCTGTACACTCTGTACTGCTGTTTATAAAGTAGGCTTCAATGTTAATACAATATAATTAAATGAATTGCAATACAAGTTTTTTTTTTCATAGAATATTGTCTTTATTGTCATAATATAAGTTTTCATATTCATTTAGTTTTCTTTGAAAATTTGGATGTTAGTCAAAATATGAGGTTTTCTTTCAGATAACAGTTTCTTGTAACTAGACTTTACTCTTAGAAGTAATTATTGAAATAATAACAAATCATAAAAAATACAACAACTTATTCACATTTAAATCTAATCTGTATTTATATATTTAACATACAATTACACTATTCTTTTTTCTTCTTTTAATGAAAACAACTTTATTGTCATAACATTATGACAACATTATGATATAACATCATGCAGATCTTCCCATCCAGCAACTTTCCAAGTCTGCTTTATGATGGTTGTCTGGTTTTACCTTTAACTACCTGTATAAAAAGAAACATTATCCCTGTAATTTTAATTTGATGGGGTAAACTTGCAGCCTCTTTGTATTGAATTTCTGTCATCCTTTGTTCGGTGAACCCGGAAGATTTACGTCTACATATTAAGTGTGATAAATGACATTTTCGATTTGCTCGAATACTATTCTGCTCTCATCATCTCTGATTGACAGTTCTTTCCCTTTGAATTGTTTTAATACGTCAGATATGAAGATGAATCATCAGGTCCTGATGTGAAGCTGTGCCACAAACACCCTGCTCTCAAAGTTGTTTTTATTTTCAACTTTTAATAACTTTTGGTTTTACACCTTTTGAAACCACCTAAAACATTTTTTTTTTACAAAAAACTAGAATAAAATCCAGACATGAGACATTTACTTTAAACATTTCTGTCTACAAACACAAGTATTAGTAAGAATACTCCCCCCCCCCCCCCCCATAAAATCTGACTGACTCTACACTTTTCAGTCACAAACCTCGACACAATCTATCCTCAGATCGCCATCTTCAGCTCACATCAGAGCTTATTTGATCCAAACCCCCTGACTACATCTGAACATCAACATCGATATTTACAGATAGAAACTGATAATTGATCAACAACTTCACAAACACACTTCACCTAAATAACAACTGCAAAGTTCGATTAAGTACAGACGAAAAACATCAGGACGGAAGAAAACAGTCTGTGTGGATCTGCCGCCGCCGCCGCTGCTCAGCAAACAACGACAAACACACCTGGAGACATTTTTGCTTCCTGGGATCTAAAAACCAGCTGGTGAACTCCTGAACATCAGATGAGTCTGTTTTTGTCTAATTTCTCCGCTCTCAGAAGATGCAAAGCTCTCACAGTCAGGAGCACAGTACAAACAGGACGGACCACTGCAACAAGATGTAGTCAGTCTGAGGAACGGGGGCTTCACAGTGAGGTCTCCAGGCTGTGCAGGGGGCTCCCTGGACACGGTGGCAGGCTCGCTGAGTTGGATGGGATCAGACCGGCCCTGGAGGCGTCCTTGTGCAGTGGGGTGATAACGTCCATGGCATTGTTGTTCTGGTTGGGCGAGGGCGGGAGCGGCGGTAGGTTGGACAGTCCAGTCAGCGGCGGTGGGATAATGATGGAGATCCGTTTGGTGGGGGCCTCGTCCTCGCCCTCGTTCTCATCAATCAGGGGGATATGAGGCTCCGAGTCCTCGATCCGGAACTCGGGGTGGCTCATAAAGTTGTGGATGGAGCTGCGAGCCTCGGGCGTCTCCAGGCCTTCGTAGGGAGACACGCTATCTCTGAAGGCATTCACCACACGGATCTGAGAGGCAAGATGGACATGGTCAGCAGAGGGTCTGATGGAGGAGCCAGGTGTGTCATTGGATTCAAGAGTCAAGTTATGGAGTTTTTCTTCCTGGGATTCATTCTCATCGTGGATTATAATATATCAAACATTTGTCCAACTAAAGTAAACAGGGATTAACCCTTTGTCAATGAAATGTATGAATTTAATTACCTCTGCCGAAGATCTTGTTTAAGTTGGCGTTTTGTCAGTCTGTCAGCAAGATGAGGCTAAAACTACTTAACCAATTTCCATAAAATGATGTGGAAGTTTGGGAAGGAAGTGGAGCCAGATAAAGAAGATTGAAATCTTCCAACTGCACCTTGGTTAAGAAGATGATGGTCTAATAACCATTATCATATTCTGATGTTTAAAAAAAAAAGATGAACAAAATATATAAATAATTAAAACTTACACTTACATGTAGCACTTATAGTTTGGCTTTTTTTAAGCTAATGCACTTACATGATTCTTGCTGTTCTGGGTGTGTACCCTCATGGTTGAATGCACTTATTGGAAGTTTTGGATAAAAGCATCAGCTATATGGGCAAATCCATGAATTTCTTTTTCACTTTTTTGACATGAGAAGACAGGCTGTTAGCTTTGGCAGAGGTATGTGCTCTCTTTTTTTCCCTGTTTGTTTTTTTATGGTGATAAACTTTTTGTGCCTTACTGCTGCTTGAAATAAACATTGTTTGCTGTTTCATTTATTTAGATATGGTGTGTTCTGGTTATAACTTTTTGATGTCAGACACAAATATAAATAACCAATTTCAAACTTCAGTGCAGCTTGGGTCAGAGTTGAACAAAGTTGCACTTCCATGTCCTGAGTCTCTAACCCAGGTTTTCCTTACAAGGTGAAACCATATACCTGTGTCTGGATGCGGTTGAGACCACGGCACCAGAGCACCTGCCCCCTCCTCAGCTCCATCTCAGCGTGGTCGATCTCATCCAGGTCATTCATGTCCTCCAGCTCTTCCTCAGGGATCTCCTCCTGCTGCGTGCCGTGGCCTGCTGTCTTCAGGAACTTCAGCCACCTGGTGGGGACACTTGACACCAGCTGAGAGGGGGACCAACACAATATTTTATTATATTGACATCCATCCTGACAGATCTGAGACTGAGAAGCAAAACAATACTTTTGATTCATTGTGAAACTGTAGCGGGTCAGAGGACATCAGATGGTCCTTTGTGGCCCAGGACGGTTTTGCATTCACACAGCTGTAAGAATGTGTACTTAGCACTGACCACTTGTGCTCCAATCACTCCGACAGATGTTACCAGATCAATACAGGGCCTGAGACCACTACTTTTGGTAGAAACTTCTTGTGATGAGAACCAGGTCATTATTCCCACTACTGCTTATGTTAGATTATCAATTATTATCATTTCCCATCGACTATGCACTATAAAAATAAAGATGGATGTACCATCACAAAAGCTTTCTCACCTGTCCCCATAGGAGGCTGCTGAGGCCCATGACAATACACCACAGCCACTGGTCGAGGGTCAGATCCACACAGCTAAATGGTTTACCACCAAACTGCACGATGACCACCTGCAGGAGGACAAAGTCATGACATCACACAGGGACTCTTTCATCACTTGATACTGGGAACCTGAGCAGGTGGGATGTCTGCCTCGCCCCCCCCCCTCACCTGTATGAGCAAGGTTCCCAGGACAATAGAGCAGAAGATTGGGTTCTTGAAGACGCCCTCGAAGACGTTCCTCTCTCCGTGAATCTTGCGGGCGTTGAGTTCGTTGAAGATCTGCATGAGGACAAAGGTGTTGAACACTATGGTGTAGTGCTCAGAGGGTGGTGCATGGAGGGGGGTGTTCCTGCCGCTGTCGATGTCGAACAATGTCTCGCCTGGGAGAGAGAGACACAATGATTACTGAAGAGGCGTACAAATCAATTTTTCCTTGTCAACATCCATTTACAAATAATACTGTTAATGGGATTTAAAGAGTAAAATGCACTGCAACATCAGCTATTATTGTTATTTTGTTATATGTAATTTTTACAAACTATATTTGAGGCATTTACCCACTGATCCATGCTAAAAAACCCTTTAATATCAGGGAAAGCTTTATTGATATTTTTACAGATACAATGAATTTATCTCTTACTGGACTGAAAAAAACTAATAAAGATAAGCAAACATAGACATATAAATATTATGTTATTATGATATACATTCACGTATGTGAAAAAATACAGCAAATATATTTAGAGGGGAATTCCAGTATTTTTCAATATGTTCATGAATGTGGCTGTGTAAATGAATGGTATAAACCTTTGTACTTCAGTCCAGTACATCACCTGTGCATCTGCAACATTGCAGCAGTGGTTGCAATGTAATATTATGGGGCAACTATGACAGTCTGTGAAATGTCCACTCAAAGTTTGTTGTTATACTTTATAAAAGGATCAAATTGTTATTCTGGGTCTTGCTAAGAGTCTGGAAACATAAAACACGTGCTTTACAAACAAACTTGCATGGCTTTGCCTTGTCTCGCTCAACCGTGCAGCAGCTCACTGTGCCTCCTCTGCTTGTGGCCTCTCTCTCTCTCTCTCTCTCTCTCTCTCTCTCTCTCTCTCTCTCTGACGTATGACAAAAATGGAGGTGGAAACGTGAGTTGGAGAGAGGAGTTTGAATTATTCTGAATATGGATTTTACTGGGAGGAACTATTATGGCTGGGTCTTTTTCTGATGTGAACAATGACGATGAAGCATTTGACTAATACTGTGGCAGTCGCCCCATAAGATTACATTATAGCTACTGCCCCTGTATAGCAGCTGCTGATGGAGGCATCTACCGGACCGATTCCAAATGTTTTTGTAAGTACCATTCATTTACACACCCACATTTATAAACATAGGCCCCAGGTATAAAAATATGAATTCCCCTTTTATAGTGCAAAGAGTGCCGAAATAATTTCTGTTATGCAATTTTATGTTACACACCTTACATACAGTGGTTGATAATGTCAGTGTATGCATGTATTCATATCTATATAAAGATATTACAGTTTGCTTAGCTTTATAGGCTTATATGATCATTAGCATGCGTTTGTTTATCAACCCCACAATATTTACCAAGCAACAAAGTCACCTCTGAACCTCAATGATGTCAACTGATCAAATCAGAGTTGATTTCAAAATGTTACTGATTATTGATAATAAGGATTAATGAGGTCTTTCCCAACTCCTTAGAAGCTGTGTCACAGCCATATGATCTCTGGCAGGAGTGTCCTGGTTCCTAATTCACACAATTCACTTCCCATCTCCAAAGCCATTTAATTGGGAAATATTTTAGATTTTACATATTATTTATCTTTTGTTTGTATTTTTGTGTTTTTATTCTGTATGCAAATTTTTGACTGAGTATGTATATTACATTTGTTCTAAAAGATGAAGGGAGCCTGCCGATCTGAGTCTTTTCTATACAACTAGAATGGAAACAGACCATCACCACAGTGGTCTCAGTTATTATGATGCATAAATATGTTGATCATTGGCTCTAAACTCTGAACCACATAAAGCTATGTTGTGATCACTGACCGAGGAACAGCAGGATGAAGATTAGTGTCAGCTGGTAGACGGCGTGTCCCAGAATGTTCTTCATCATGGTGCGGGAGATGAGTGGCTTCTTTCGGCCGTATGGGTTCCTGAGCAGCAGCGCCTCGGTGGGAGGCTCGGTGGCGAGAGCCAGTGAAGCGAAGGTGTCCATGATGAGGTTGACCCACAACATCTGCACAGCTTTTAGAGGAGAGTCCTGGAAACATGCACAGTAGAAATGACTAAATAACATTATATTATAATTTATTTTCTATTTATTATAATAATTTGATTATATACATTTAAAAAAGCATAAAATCAACATCTTCAGATCAAAATTATCTTTCGAATTTAGTGTTTGATGAATCTCAGAAAGGTTTTTGGTTGGGATTTTTCTTCATGAGAGTTGAAAATTGACTTTTGAATGGTTGCACTGATTCAATGCTGTATATGTCATGTTGTCTGCAGTGAATCTAAGATTTTTCTAAATCAGGGGCCACATTTACACAGAGGGGCCAATTACATGTCCAACATCCATGCACAATTCCTGATTCAATAAGGTCCACATTTGAGTCATTCCTTGTGTTCTTTTAGCTATGTAGCTTTGATTCACATCGTTGTATATATTATGAAAATTGTTTCTTGGTCAATCACACTGTGTACTTTTGTATTGCAAGTAAGTGACTATTTAGTTAAAAAATCCTTCTGATAAGACAAGGGCACTTCAGGAGACTGAAGATTTCAGTTGGGGCCAGTGCCCCGTCTGGCATACAACAGCCTAGAACACTAATATAATAACACTAATCTTCTTTTATAGAAGCTTTACAGCTTCTGTATAAAAGCTCTACATCATTAAATATTCATGACTAAATAAGGTTCGATCAAAGTTAACTTATTTATGGATAAAGTTTCACTCTCTAAATTGAGTTATATGCTTTATAAGACCTGATAGCATATAGCTGCTGTTAGTCTTCTACTCAAATGTTGTTTGGTGCATGGACTGAATTAGCCTAAAAACCAGAAAAACATGAATCCATTTGGTTTTAAATGGCCATGTGATAAGAAAAGCAGCGTTTCCATCAAAAGTACCTGGAACCTGTTGTTTGCCTGTGTTTCCACCATGGTCTAAAAACCAGGTAGAGATTCTGCAAATTTACCTGCTGACATATGAAACAACTGATGTCTACAACAAGCTGTTCCACTCCAGTCCACCAGGTGGCAGTAAAGTAAAGACTTTTCATCAACCAATCATGTTATACAAATCGGGCAACACTACAACAACAGTAAACATGAAGGAGATTCAGATCATGCTGATGTTGATCATGATTTACTGATTTGAAAATAAGATTATTGAGTCACACAGAACAGATTTTTGGAGCTATTGCAGAGATTGATAGGCTGAAATAAAATGCTGGAGTACTCTACCAACCAGGCTCTTTCAATTCAGTGCTGCAACCCCCTGCCAAAAAGAACTAGCCTATGAGCAGGGACTTTTTTGCAGGTAAAAAGATTTCTCAGGAACTTAATGTACAGTAAAGTACTTTGAGTGGTCATCAGCACTAGAAAGGTGCTATATAAATACAGACCATTTACCATTTACCCTATTCCCTGCAGTGGAAATGTAACGTGTAGCTGGTGTTCTGATGGTAGGAGTGGAAACACATGAGAACACAAACTCTAACATGGACTGGTATTCTGGTGGACCCTCAGACAGCATTGGTGTGTGTTGGCTCTGACCTGGGTAATGCAGGCCCCGGTGAAGGCCACGATGACAGCGACCACGTTCACAGTGAGCTGGAACTGCAGGAACTTGGAGATGCTGTCGTAGACGTTCCTGCCCCACATCACGGCTTTCACAATGCTGCTGAAGTTGTCGTCCGTCAGGATGATGTCAGACGCCTCCTTCGCCACATCTGTTCCTGCAATGCCCTGCAGAACACAACACGTAGGTAACTAAACCTGACTAAACCTGATCCTGGGCCGAGGTTTAGACCATCAACAGGAGATTGAGGCTTCTACTGGTCCGGAACCTGAATGTACCTGCATGCTGTCAGTCTGCATGTGAGGGATACTGATGTGATCATCTTTAATTTATAAATTAAATCTATCTGAACACAATTGATCAAATGGATGATAATGGTAAAGACCAAAAGTCAAATCTATAATCAAATCTAAATTCAAAGAGTGATCAATTCTTTGGCATTTAAAAATACATAACATGTCATATACCTGAATGTATAAACTAAAATAAACTATAACTCAACTTCAAAATGTAGCAGATAAATATGAATCTGATTATTTTATAATGAATCAACAAATTTACATCACCTCTCATCTTTTTGACTATTATTTTCTGTTTTATAAAAACTGTAATGAATGTTTGTAAAAAAACATTGAATGTGAAGAAGTTAACTAGAAGCAGCAGTTTGATATCAGTGACAGTTGTTACCATGGCGAAGCCGACATCTGCCTTCTTGAGGGCAGGCCCGTCATTTGTTCCATCTCCTGTAACGGCGACAACCTGCCTCTGCTCCAGCACCGTGCTGTCGATGATACCTGAGAGGACGACACTCAGATTGTCTCAGATCAAATGAGGAAGACGTGTCCCAGGACTCTGATTGTGTGTTTACATCAGCTACAATCTTGTTTTTCTCTGCTGTTTATCACTTTTTTTTTGCTATTAAATCTTTTTATTAAGATATAATGTGTAATAATTCCTCATTTAAATGTCTTAAAACAACTAGACCTATGTTATACATTTTGTTGACTTGGGTACTTACATTGTCAAAAATGTTGCAAAATGTTTTTTAGGTAACTGGAAGTTTCATGTTGGACGCCTTTTAATTGCACCATATCAGCTTTGCCCATCTCTGCTATAACTTCCGGGGCAAACAACGTATGACGAACGAAAAACACACTGCTAGCCTGTTTTCACCTTCCACTGCTGGTATTGATCACTCTTAATGGATCACAGCTATTCATTGCCATTTGCAATGTAAAACATAAACGCACAGGGGAACCACACGACTCAAAAGGATTATGGGACAAGGTGGTGAAGACAACAAGTCCCATGATTCCACTCTGCTTCCCAACATCATCAAACTAGGTGTCTGTACTACGAAGCAAGTTCAACATACCCAAGATATCTTTCCGATATCCGGGTGAACTTAACCTAATCAATCAGGCCAAGCGGTCACATGAAGCTGGTTATCAACTGGTTAAGTCAACCCAGATTTTCCTCATCAAGATCTGAGCGTCTGCACATGAAAGGGGATGTGTTTACTGTTCATGGCCAATCACCGACATGGACAAGTGCCGTGCATTTTACAACGAGGATCGAACTGTTATGTTAGAAAATATGACGAGAAAAAATACATTATACAGAATAAAAGAAACACAGTTACAGCTGCTAAATACAGGAAGAACAGTTGGTAAAACGTCTCTGATTGTGTGAATGTGTAAGTTACGAAGCTCCTAGTGACATTTGGGAAAAATATATTACGTGGCCACAACATAACGTGTGGGAACGAGATAAGTTACTCGGGGCCACAAGTTCTGAATCTGTACATTAGAAACAAGTCCTGTTGAAATGAACTGAAGAAGCCTCTTGCAAGAGTGATAAAATATTTCACTCACATGACTTAGCCTCTATAATGAGCTTTAGTTTGACACACACTGTCTGCACTGACTCTGACGACACACTGTGGTGGAAACCTTGGCCATTACTAGTAAATAAAAACATATGGACTTGTTTTTGTGCACCATGGCGCAAGGTACGTGACTGTGCACATTTGGTATTTTGGTGACAGGATGCATCTGGCGCATCTGGAAACAGAGAGAGATTGAGATGTACTGGGTGTGTTAGCAGCGGAGATCGACTTAACCAACCAGACATTGTTTTATACTTCCCTTTAAGGAGAGTGTACAACAGTACGGTTTCAGTTTTGTGAGGGTTGACTGTTTGAGTCTCAGAGAGAGGAGGTAGGGATGGGGGCTGTCACAAGGTAAATCTGTAAGCTATCTCCCCCATTACAAATAAATATTTAATTTCATAAAATAAACCTACTTAGAGGATGAAATTATGAAACTCTAGTTATCCCGCTGCAAAAACACCCAGTACATCAATTAGCGTAGAGCGATGCAGACAGTCTTTGGTTCTGTTCGGCTCCAGCTATTGACAAAGGTTTATCATTCGCCTGCTGACTAGGAAAATAAAGAGAGACCATATCACACCCATGTTGCGCCTCCTACACTGGCTTCCTGTTTGTCACAGGATCCTTTTTCAAATCTTACTTTTAACTTTTAAATCTCTTAACGGACTGGCACCGTCTTACTTATCCGAACTTCTCTTTATGCACACTCCAGTTAGGGAACTGAGATCAGCCACTCAACTGCTCCTTGACAAACCTCAGACAAGGCTAGTAACCAGAGGTGATCGTGATCTGCCCCGTCTTTAACACACTTTAAATCACTACTAAAAACACACCTGTTCTCCCAGGCTTTCTCCTCGAGTTGACTATGTTTCATCGCAGCTGATTTTATTCATTTTATCGTATATCTTATATTTTATTTTAATTTTATTTATTTTACATAAATAATTGTATTTTATTTGTATTACTTGCACTATGATGTATTACGTTTTACTGTCCTTTTGTTGTACCATTACACCTGTAAAGCACTTTGGTCAACCTGGTTGTTGTAAATGTGCTATATAAATATCTATATATATATCTATAAATCTATATATTATATAAAGACACTCATCAGAGTAGGTCAAAGGATTTTCTGGGTCTCTGAAGACCCTTTTCCTCCTCAGAGACTCTAACAATCCACACCCAGCTCCACGGGATCCTTTTATTCATTTATTTATTTTTGCTCCAGGGGATCCTCTAAGAACGGTGAGGTCATATTTCAAAGAAATTGATTGGTCAGTGGGTGGAGCTTTTATACAGCTTGATCTCTTATCTCCAATTTAACCTGCTTCAGGGCAGGTTAGCCATTCAGCATAAGTTACCATGGTGATTTACCCCAATATGAAGTGTTAAAAACACCGCCCCTTTCATATGCACATGTTCATATCTAGAGTAGGAAATCCTGAGTTGACTTAACAAGTTGATAGCTTCGTGTGACCACTTAGCCTGATGTGATGGTTAGGTTAAGTTCACCTGGATATCGGAAAGATACGCTTTGTAGTACAGGCCCCCAGTGTACGGAGTTACATATTGTATGGTTAATATTATTTTCTACTGATGTTAAAGTATATCTATGTAATGCATTTTAAAAGTGTCTTATGTGTAAATGGTACTGTACCCCAACCCCTACACCTGGTTAGAGTGTTACTGACCTTTGACCAGAGTGTGTTTGTCCGTTGGCGACGATCTGGCAAGGACTCTCAGGTTTGGCCAAATCTTGTCAATACGTTCCTGCTCAATCTGCAGAGAATGTAGAGACACAATTATGAAGTGTTACTTACAAAGCATTCATTTTGTTTAATTTCACATTATCAGAATTAAGTGCTGCTGCTGCCCCCTACAGCAGTGGTGTGTTCCCTCCCTTCGTAGGGCTGAGAAAATGTTTACACTATTTAAATGAAGGAAAATCACTCTTTGATTCAACAGATCTCAACCCTGAGGGTGAGAATTGTGCTAAAGGAAAATGTGGAGGGGGTGTTAAGACAGCAGTAGACTTTAGGTACACTCGGGAGAGACATTGCTGTGTTCTGGTCCACTGTGTGTTGGTCTGACCTCTCCCAGCTCGTTTCGGATCAGTCGGTTGAACTCTTTGCCCTCCATACACACAAAGTCGTCTCCAGGTTGCAGGATGCCACATTTGACTGCAATGGCCCGTGCAGTGTTGATGTTGTCTCCGGTCACCATGCGGACTGTGATCCCGGCCCGCTGGCACTTTCTGATGGCTTCTGGTACCTGATGAGAACAGCATCAACAGGTAGAGAGTGTTAGATGCTGACATTCATGTTAGTTCAATGTTAGCATTAACAGCTGTTTATTTAGCGATCTAGCAAGAGGTTGTGAGTTCAACATCAAACTTCACTCCTTTCATCACCAAGGGCTGCCTCCAACAGTGGAAAGTACAATGGAGTATTAAGGCCATACTGACAAAAAATATATAAAAATCATATTGTGTGGTAATTATGTTGTAATATAAGGAGCAAGAAAGTCATTATATTACGAGAATAAAGAAAAGAGATACTATGAAACCACTCTGAACACCAATGCCAACGTTACCTTTGTGTTAACTTTGACTGGGTTTTAATTCTACTGGAGGTAGCACGCTAACCAGTTGGCCCTGGCCAGACCAGCTAGTCTCATCACTTTCCAATAGTGAGTCACTGCCCTGAAGAAGTAATGCTGCTCAAAAGACATTTTATAACCCTTTGTAAACACAACCATGGCTGAAGGTCTTGGCAAGAACACCCTCACTGCCACACTCTCCCAACAAGAAACCTAATTTGGAGAGAAAATGTACATGCACCTGTATTATATTTACTGTCATCACCATTCCTCCAACAGATTGTCTCTGCCTGACCTCCACCTCCTGCAGCTCCTAACAGGCTTCCTTTACGGCCTTCCTAAATATCTGCACAGAATCGGAGTATCCCTTACTCCGAGATGTGCATGGAAGAGCCATTATAAAGGGTCATTATCAAACCCAAAAGAGACATGATCATAATGTTTAAGGAACCTCTTCCTCAGTTGTTCTGAGAGTAGGGACCTGTACTCTGTATTTTTTCTGTGACCCAGGCCCTAGCCTTCATGGGGCCCCAAGCAGAATTTCATTTGCGGCCCCCCGCCTTGGTGCCGCCAATATTATTGACCATTGTCAATGCTTGATCATTCACAAACGATCTAACATACTCAATGTCAGTTTTGTTAGTTGTAGCTGTGTTGCTTATACCAATGCCAGCCTTAATGCTTCTATTGTTTTCGATGTATTCACACACGGACACACATGACTTCTGTCGGACAGATTTCAAAAATGAAATAATGCTGATCCTATATGACCAAATCAGCCTTATATTACTTTAATGGTACAGGCAATTACTCTCACTCTACCAACAGTCATAACAAAAATAAAGTAGATGAAACAAAAATTGCTATTTTTAATAAAGATCCAATGACTATGCGTGAAGATAGGGCTTTAACACTGTGCTCAGTGAAAGCAGTGAGCTGGTGGAGACATTTGAATAATTGTGGCACAAATAATAATAATGATGGTGTAACCAAGGATATTTTCGGTAGCTTACCCAGTTACAGACGTTCCTTCTGAAGCTATTCGTAGGTACGTAGCCTCCTAAGGTCCCTTAAATGCATCACCTGCGAACTATCGACAGGTGCTGATAAGCTGCTGCTCACAGTAACACACATTAACACACTCCCAGCGCAGAGCACGTAGCTCAAACGTACACTAGACTAACTGAGACATTTGCTTTGATACGAGGGGAGAGGCGGGGCCTTGCTAAATTTGCGGAGCCTTACGCAACGTGCGTAGTGAGACTAAAGGGAGGTCCAGCTCTGGATTAATGAGGCTGACGTACCTCAGGTCGCACAGGGTCCTCAATGCCAACCACAGCTATGCAGGTGAGGCCGGTGAGGATCTGGACCTCATTGTCCCAGTCAGGCTCTCCGTCAGCTGTGGGGAAGTCTCTGTAGGCGAGGCATATGGTCCTTAGGCCCTCTGAAGCCATTGGCTCAATCACGTTCTTTATCAGGTGGTCTCGGTCCCGAGGTTTGAGGTCATTGGCTTCTCCGCTGCCCATCAGAATCTTACAGCACCTGGATTTACAGGACAGAGTCATGTCATTGTCATCTGACTGAGGCTGGAGCTCTGTTAGCAGCAGCAATATGAAACCTACTTTCTGAGCAGGATCTCAGAGGCCCCCTTGCTGAACATTCGGTAGCTGCCGTCATGGTTCTTTAACACAGTACTCATGGACTTCCTTGTAGAGTTGAAAGTGTAGACCTTGAACAGTCTCTCCTCTGGGATCTCATTGCGGATGGTCTGGTAGTCTCTGTGCAGGTCGAGGGTGAGTCCCAGTAAGGCACATTCAGTCTTGTTTCCCACCTGGCGAGGGAGCCCGCCCTCCTTCTCTGGAGGCTGCAGGAATCAGCAGCAGAAAGGAAGTTTAATCGCACGTTCAAGTTTCTTTACATGGTGTGAAAATCAAACTTGGAAATCATCAGCACATTATAGCAACGACAAAACAGCCCCAGCTATGAGATTCATCTTTTAGCAAACATAAAATCTTAGGTTCTTTCTAGTTCCAGGTTATATTTTAGATTATATTTCCTTCCCCTCAACAACTTGTGCTCAGACAAGAGCCTGCTCACTGTTATCAGAATCCAAGTCTGCTAATTGATTGGATTGATGAGCCAATGAATTATTTAATGTTTTTTATGAAGAAATCTTATTATGGTTTATACATTATGCAACTTATTGTTTGTCCAAAAAATATTATCTGGGCCCACCCTCTCTAATGTGAGGATGTTCAGTGAACTCAATAGCGTGTTTTGAGCGTTGTGTTACTGAGACAAAACTAGACATTGATTCACGTTTCCTTTGGATTTGGAAAGTGTGAGGGGTATTTTTTTATGTCTTTTGACCATGGTTTTCCACTTTTTCAACTAAAGACCCCTTTATAGCCAGTCATTGCTTTCTTGCAACCCCTTGTCACAGCTTGTTTGACTTTTGAGTACTTTTAGCTTGAAAAAAACCCACCTACATTTGATGTAGCTGTAATGTTTTAACTAACTAATCTATTTTTGCTCATCATGTCATGAACCTTGTGTTTAACAGTTACACACCACAGTTTGGGAAATGCTGATACATGAAACAACTCAGATTTATTGATGATAAAAATAAATGCTAATGACCATCTGAAGGAAACTTATAAAGAAATCTCTTGTTGGGACTGTTTGCCGTTGAACCTGTTTGTGTCCTCTGTGCTTTGAGCAGTGGATTTTGGAGGCAGTGATCAGATGAGTCTTGAGCCTATCTGGCATCTCTCCAAACCAGCCTGCTCTCTCAGCCAAATGCGTAAATCACAGAGCTCCCTGAATGGAAAGCTATTTTTACAGCTCACCATGATCTTGGTGGTGTAGGCGCAGTTGACCCCAATACCCAGGATGAGCAGGTCCAGTATCTTGGCAGGGATCTTGCTCGGCTCCGGCACCTCTTTGTAGTAGGATCCTGCGATGTAGGCCTGCACCACTCTCATGCGGTTCATAGTTAGTGTACCTGTCTTGTCGGAGCAAATGGCTGTGGCGTTGCCCATCGTCTCACAGGCGTCTAGGTGGCGGACAAGGTTGTTGTCCTTCATCATTTTCTGAAAAAGAGGAGAGCAACGTTACCCAAGTCTTAATTTACGAGACACTTACAATAAAAAGGATTGTATGGAGAGGGTCAAATGAGCCCACATGTACATTTCTCGAAAGTTCAATGCTACAACCAAGGGGAATAAATAATAATGTTCACCCACTGAGTGCTTTAACATTAAAATGATTTTGATAAGAGCCTGTGAAAAACCTCACATGCAGAGATCTTCAACATCAAGATCTCTGCATTATTTCTTGAGAAATTCACAATATTAAAGAAATAAGAAAAGAAAAGTGGATCAATTCAGCTCCAAAAGTGAATGGATTCTTCCTTGACCCATGTCCCATTCTTCCACCAAGTTTCAATAATATCAGTTTCTGCATAATCCTGTTAACAGTCAAACAAACTGAAAAACAGCACACGCAGACTGTAAAAGTTCAGAGTGACAGGCTATATAATTGCATATAAGAGGGATAGTGTTTTCTTTGCAAACCATGCATGGAGCTACCAAAGGTGATAATTTTTCTGAGCAAATTGATATGGCTAAAACCAGCTGTGAGCATCATCATCATCACTACCACCTGACATCAGATATGTTAAAAAAGAGCAGCAGTTTCAGCCATTTCATCAGAAAGGTCAGTGTGACATATGTGTTCAATAATTAAGTATAAGCCAAAAAGGGTTTTATAAAACATTGAAATGGCCCCACAATAGGATAAAGATTTCCCAACCCCTTCTGGAAACAGACCTTGACTGAATAGGCCAAGGAGATAGTGACAGCCAGAGGGAGACCTTCAGGCACGGCCACGACCAGCACTGTCACACCGATGATGAAGAACTTCACTAAGAACTGCACGTAGATGGGCATACACTCATTGGCCCAGGGAACCCCTTGAATCCAGAAGGTGTCGATCACGAAGCGAGTGATGAGGATTAGGACGGTGAGAGACGACATTAACAGACCTGAGGACAAAGACGGACAGAGAGACGCAGAGAGACAGGGACACAGTGAGTAAGTTAAGCACAGTGAGGAGCAGTGAAAAAGTATTCTGTGCTTATATTAATCAAGTACCAGAAGTAAAAGAAGAAATTGTGATGACATGTTGTAGTTTTCTGATTGTTTGTTGTCATTTGTGTTGGATGAAGTCCAAACTACAGAAAATAAGACAGCTTCTACATACTTTGGCTGTATGTCCCTACAGGCAAATAATGCACAACAACAAAACATGTCATCTATCAGGTTCATTAATCCCATTGTTTTACAATGCTTTGTCCAGCACATCTTCAATATATCATGTATGACACATGTGCACCAGTGTTGTCGCAGATCCTCTCTGTGGGGAGTGTGGTGTTTCCAATTCACCTTTCAACCAGCACTTTTCACTAATGTGTCTTCAAATAAATTCACAAAAAAATCATCTCTCTCAAACATGATTTCCTCCACTGACAAACCGGAGTAAGTGATTTGATTTAATGGTGGGTGGAAGGCAGAAGACGAAAAAGTATATAGAGGACATTTGGGTCTTCTGGTTGTGACATGCAATAATCATCACTGCTCCAAAACACACAAGGCTGCAAGGACTTTTTTACAGTTTTTGTGAGTGATCATCTCTCCCAACAAGCTGGCTGAAGCATGGAACTTGTTGGTCCTGAGGGCAGAACTAAATATGTGTCACTCTATTTTTCTTTAATTTTCAGGCACTCACTCTCAAACACACTGTTCCTCATTCATCTGATTCTAGCTGTTCGCACCTGCTTTGCCGATCTGCATAGCCAGTTTGGTCAGCTTCCCCTGGAGGACCGACTTCTCCTTCTTTGGCAGGTTTTTCTTCTTGTCTGGTTCTTCGTCCTCGTTGAGCGGCTGCATCTCCACATTGGCTCCATCCTTGTTTTTCCCTGCAGAGGACACAGGAAGTCAGTGAGACCTTTATCTGTTAAGACACAAATCTCCACACAGGCTGAGACGTATTGTTTTAAATTAAGTCAAGACAATTTTATTTTAATTTGGCTACAATATTCTCACATGAAAGCCAGTCGTCAAAAAATGGTCGAGTCTTAAGCAGCAGCCACATAATAATAACGGATAAAAGAATTCCTTTTATTTTGCTGTTTGTCAATTGCTTTTAAGCTGCAGGCAAAGAAATCAACCCTTCTTGCAGATGTTTCACATTAAAAGGTTACATCGGAAGGGACAGATAGTTCCTTTCATTTAATTGACCGGAAAACATTAAATAGAAAATATCTGCAAAAAAGATTGAATTTCATTGATGTATCGTGAGCTTTAAAAAACTCTAAAAAGTAGAAATGATGGTAATTGATCAGTGATTGCAGATGTCTGCAATGCACCAGGGAGTCTCTTGTAGGGATGAAAAGGTTTCCAGTTTCATGGTTGTGGTAGTTGAACCATTTCAAACTTTGATTCCTGTGATAATGTGTCAGCAAGTCTCCAAGATGCAGGCGCAGCAAGCAATGTGCATTTGTTGTGTGTTGTAAAAACATGGTAGAAGGGTGGTAGAAGGGCAGGCAGGTGGGGGCTGTAACTTTGCCCATAGCTAACATCCACTGTCGCCAAATTGTGCGTGTTTAAGAAATGGTAATATTTTGTACTGACTCTGACACTTGGGGTCGACGTGTGCACTTAACGTAATGAGTTGTCAATCTTCTCTCCTCTGCTCCGATGAATTATTAAAATATTATTGCTATCTTCACAGAAAACATATATATTATTTAAATATAAATCTTGGTGAAATTATTTCAGTTTGTGTTTTGAAAATGTTCAGCACATTTATGAACACAGCAATAATAATGATAACCATGACAATTTTGGCCACTATAATCGTGACACAAAATGTTCACACCATTTCATCTCTAGTCTCCATGTGTTGATGAGTAGGAAATCAGTCCTACAGTTATGTAGAGTGAACTTCACATTAGTGATATTCTGTTAACCTCTACAACCTAGAGTCATTATTCAAAGTCTGTGTATCTCTGTTTTCCTTTTTCGAGTGCAATCACTCTGATAGTTATTGTAACATGCACAGCAGCATGAACGCCTCAAAACGTGAATGTGAAACTGCACAGGACACCCTCAATGGTTGCCATTGTTGCTACATAATGGGAAGGGAGGGCCCATATTGTCAAACCTGTGAAAAGGCAACAACAGGTGTAATTCCCAGGTTGCATGAAACAGGGGACCAGATTAAAAAATTAAACAATCTGCAGCCATCTTGGCAGGTGACAATCATGGTCAAGTTTTATCTGGGACAACGTCACCCTCAGAATTCACACACTGCGCTGGTGTGTGTACCATGTGCACAGTATACTACATGTACGTGTACTGACTGAAGTATCCGAATTGAGATGCAGCATGTGACAACATGACCGGTAAAGGGGCGGGGCCACAACATTGTGGGTCAACATGTAAGTGGTGTTTGTCTTTTCCCAGTTTGGGTTTATTGTACTGTGTTGGTGAACTTCCATCAGTATGTATGAGTCAGAGCAGAAGTCCAAGTTACACACTAACCAAGTAACTGACATTATCTGTTCTGTCTGTAACACACACTGTAGCTCTCTGACAGAGTGAGGATATCTGTGTGTGTGTTGAGTGTGTGTGAGTGTGTGTGAGAGCGTGCTGATCCCAGCTCAGTAATGAGGTTATTAGTGGACAGGCAGGCAGCAGCAGCAGGCAGGAGAAGAAAGCAGCTGCCGAGCTTAAGGCCGATAATCTGCTTGGACCTAATCACCATCAACCGAGTCAGGAGCACCTGCTGCTGCTCAGACCGCAGGGACGCACACTGCACCATGTGGGCCCACAGGGGAAGGAAGTGAGAGAACCTGCCAGGGGACCAGGAAATGTGAGCTCACCACAGACTGACTGCTGAATCCACTTAAGAACCATGGTCCCCGGTAGGATCTTTGACCAGTCTGATCGGAACCAGTGGTGGTTTTAGGATTTTTCTACTTCAAGGGACTTCAAGGGGCCAATCAGAGTTCAGGCCAGTGCCCCCTCTGGCCACGGCCCTTGATTGTTTTTTGATTGACTTGTTTCGCAGCAACTGCAACAATCCATCACTTTCCAGAAATAATCTGTAATTTTTCAGTCTCGCCTAGACAACAGTCTCCTAATCAAACAGCCAACATACACTTCTATAACGTCACTCCTTCAGACAACCAAAACTAAGTATGTATGTGAGTATATTATTATCATTATAAAAATATACTCACATATATCATTATCTGACTGATGTATCACCATCACAGATGACTGATGTGAAATGCTTGCTGGGATAATTATCTACTACAAATTGCAGCTCAGGTCTCAAATGGGCGCTGCATTCACAGAGTTCTTGGGTAAAAATGTACTTTATATTCAGACAGTATTCAGACTGTTACTGATGATCTCACACCTGAGCTTAAGAGTAGACTGAGAGACAAATGGCCGCCTGTCATCCTCTCACCTTATGTTACTGATGGAAAGTTGAGCTGAAGCTTCACATTCACTCACAGAGTCGTGTGTGATAACTGACAGTACTGAAGCTGTGATATGCTGCTCACCTTTCTTGCCTTTGTCGTCTTTTTTACCTGTAGAAGAAAAACATGCAGCAGCCATAAGTTATTTATACAAATACAATGAGACATTAATACAAGATTAAAAACACCAGAGATTTATTAGAATCTACGAGGGCCCTAAGGGGACATGGGGGGGGGGGGAAAGGTGAAACCTTCTGGTCGAGACCAGAAACTTTCTAGTGCGCACGCAATACTTTTTCTTGTGCGCAGCTCAGATATCTGTCAGACCACATGCTTTTCAGCTTGCTTTATTTCTGTGTGGAAATGACAGTACAGGAGTTATGTGGTAAAGTTGGGAAGATATTCACAGATTCAGACTTTACGGATCAATATCTCAATAAACAAAGCATCTTTGAAACACAAGTGAGCCTCCTTCCAATCAGAGTAATGAACACAACCAGATTTATTTTCATCAAAAGAAGCAGAAATGTGATCAGGAGGAAAACCATTGGTCTTAATGCACAGCTGGCAGTGAGACAAGTGGGCAGGGACCGTCTACAAAGTGCAACGCCAAAAACACATACTACAAAATATTCAGTAGCATCACTGCTGTACACTGTATTATACAGAGTCCCCAAAATCAATACACACAAAAATGGTCCTCTCCTGGTTTGACTAGCTAAGACAAGCCGAAATGCACTGTGGTTTGACAGATATCACACGCACCAGAAACTTTAATCTTTTTTTTTAGCCCATATGTCCCCTTAGGGATCCATAATAGTCAAAGACATACAAATACTCTGCTGTTGAAATGTTTTTGGAAATCTGCATTGACCCAACACAGCAACTTCAAACATACAAGGGATATTCTGCATCTAGTCCTTATTCTGAAAAGGCAGACCCTTGGCCAGGCCACCAATCTAAAGGCACAGTCACACATACATAAATGATAATTGCCTGCCCAGTCAAATTACGTGTCATTGCTTGCTGAATGTGGGCACTGCAGGATGTGACGCAAACGGCAATCAGTTGCTGTTGTCCGTTTGAGGTTGTGGTGGTTGATGTTTGTAGAGTTGTCTCTCAACTCAGTGGCTCTATTTTGTGAGACGGTTTATAATTTTGATGTCCGACATCATAAAGCACTGGCTGATATCAGGATCATCTCCACCTTGGCTCACTATTGAGACTACATCCTATGACGTGGGGTCAACCACACAAACGTCATTGCTATGGGTTGAGGCTGTGACATTGCCGGTCAAAGTTTACCAAAGTTCAACTCCGCGGGAAGCCACGCAGCAGATTTGCTTCACCAGAGGGAGCAAATGTTGTAATCGTTCCGTCGCTCGCACAGCAAGGAACTGAACAGGAGGCGACGGTTTGCCACTGCTACAGTCGTTTATGTGTGACCGTGCCCTAAAGCTGCTTCTGTTCAGCTGTACTTCCTTGTCAGTGTTTGGTCTCTGCAACAAGCCCACATGACTACCAATAAAAAAACCATCTTGATGTTCATTTCTCAGAGTCGGTGTGGATGAGTGAATCTGTGTGTGTCAGATTGGATCGCTGCTACCTCTCTCCATGGATAGACTGGTGTAATGCATGTGTGATAATGAGAGGGAGATAAGTACATCTCAGACACAGAGATGTACTGAAGTGAAGACCGAACTGCACCAGCTGAAGTGAAACACCTCCCCTTCATATGCTCAACTTACTTTTCTTGTCCTTCTTCTCCTTCTTTTTCCGCTCCTCTTTCCTCTTTTCTTTCTCTTTCTTCTTCTTCTCTTTCTCAGCCTTCTCGTCACCTTCGCCCTCACCTTCCTCACCAGCGCCGAGCAGTGTGAAGATGATGCCAGTCTGAGAGTTCACGCCTACAGCGGTGACCAGCATTTTTCCAGAGCCCTCCATTACATGGGTACCTGAGAGAGGGAGCGAGAGAAAGAGAGAGAGAGAGAGAGGACGAGGATGTACACCATTGTTATTTCTGTTTCTGTTTGTTTTTTCGGTCATCTCTGTCACAAGGGTCCATTCACATCTCTGTGTCTCCTTAAGAGAGAGAGAGAGAGATGAGTATTATGTGACAAACTTATGTGACATCTTTTAAACTCCTGGTCACTGCTGCATATGTAACTGCATTAGGTCCACTGTAAAAATAAAATGTAAAAAAAATATATATTATGGAGAAGGGGGTTATTAAAGTCACAAATGCATGAGAAGAAACTCATTCAGAAGAAAACAACACACTGATCTGATCTGATAACTTTGGTCTGTTGTGTTATGTCCTGCTGTACCACACATTCCATTTGAAATGCCTGTAGACATAACCTGCAGTATCTTTACATCTGTCTTACATGGTTGTAGTTACAGATGCACTAAAATGTTGTAATTTTGATTACATGATTTTTTTCTCTCATACATTTATGACTTTAATGTCAGAATTTCATAATTTATTTGTCCACTGATCCTCATTAAAAAAAAAAAAAAACTACAATGGCCATAATACACCATCCTAGCGACCTGTGTGCACAAAGTCCACATTTTTTACTCTGCGCATGTACGGACAAATTAATTCCATTGTGTTTGTGTGTGTAGCAGTTGCTATTACTCTCCGACACTGTAGTAGGAGCTGTCGCCAACTCTATAACAAGCACACTCGAGAGCCACTCTAGAAGAAGAAGGCAGCTTTATGGCACGTTTCACAAGATGCCTGTAATCTTCTACCAGGCTCCAGACTGCTGATGTTGTTGGCAGAAGCTTGGATAGGATGTGATTGTGTCGCACATAGAACAAACCAATGAGCAAATTATCATGAATAAGGAGCCATGTTCAGTCAGTGTGGCTGCAGGCTGCTTAAATAAGAAAGGTCACTTTGGTTCTAAGTTGTGTTATTTCAATATGGGATGAATGTTCAGTCAGAGGGAAGCTCAGACTCAGCAGAAGAAAAATCAAAAGCGGAAATTGACTCATGAGAGCTGAGGTCACAACTTACTGTGCGTTCATGTGGTGTGGGTATTATCAGAAAGATTTGTTCCTCCTGATTTCAAAATCAACTCTAAATAGTAGCTTTTAATTTGGACTTGTGGAATGTTGCGCTTGTCACTTGCCATGTCCATCGCTCACAAGCATCTATACTATTTTTTCACCAGTACAGATGATTTTATGATCAACATGCATTCATTTTAAATTATTTATATGTCTGTCACAACTGATCTTTTTCTTTGATCTTTTTTACTACGCGAATATTGGAACTTCAAAGCACCCGAACACGCTGAAGTCGGAACAACAACTTCACAACTCAGGAAATGGGACCTTCCGAGGAGCGTGTGAATGTACAGTTAATTTATAATTCGATGTGAATGAAGCACCTGACAGCATCATGAGGTCTTCACTGACGCTCTTCTTGACATGATCGGACTCTCCGGTCAGAGAGCTCTCGTCGATCTTTAGATCATTGCCCTGGATCAGGATGCCGTCAGCTGGGAGAAGGTCACCTGGGAGACACAGAGGTACGCTGTGAGAACAGGTCATCAGGTCATAATGTTACATCATCATTAAATTGTTGACTGGAGCAAATACAGGTACAACATGGTGTACTCCGTGGAAGAGGACATGGTCACTTAAACTAAACTAATTATAACACACCATTTATTGTTTTTTCACAAACAAAAAACGTATTATTCTGAATATTATATCACATTTCTATCAATAGATCCTCCTGCACCCTGGACCTTTCAGAAATGAAACATCAATAGATTCTATCAGGGCCTCTTCTAGGCCTATTGTGAAAAAGGTGTATTAGCAACTATACTTTGAAGAATAAATGAAAACATCACCAAACAAAACTTGCAAAATGATGATTTAGATCAGGAATTATCTTTATAAAAGATTGCCTGATCCAGATTATGTATTTAAAGGTTTGATATCCAGCTGTAATCATCACACAGCATAAACTTTACTCTACATGCTTATTGTTCTCTCACCATATTTGACTTGTGCAATGTCTCCAACCACGATCTCGGACACATTGATCTGGATCACCTGTCCGCCTCGGACCACAGTGAACTTCTGCTCCTGCTCGATGCGGCTCTGGAGGCCGCGGAACTGCTTCTCCTTGCTCCAATCATTGAAGGCCGTCACCAGGACCACGCACACCACGGACAGCAGGATGGCAGCGCCCTCGATCCACCCAGCCTCCGAGTCCTCCTCGTCCTCCATGCCGCCAGCCGCACTGCCACAGTCTGAGCAGGGGCAGCAACAGTGTTTAAATGTTAGTTAGATGTTCCATTGCTTCTTCACACACTTCAGCAGTGAAGCCTGACAGGAGGTTTAGGAGGTTTCTAAATTCTAAGGAGTGATAGGTATGTATGGTTTGATTTAAAATGACTGATGAAGATAATGACCCAGATCATGTGAATCCTGCCGGGTCAGTGGTCTGCTTTAAAAAGCTGGTTTCCTGAAATATCAGCTTTTCGTAGGGTGAGGAGGTCTCTTGACAAGACAGCACTGACCTATAAAACCTACAGAATCACCACAAAAGTGTAAAAACAAATCCTGAAGGATCCCTCAGGTTTTTATTTGAAGTGACCCTGAAATAAATGCAGATGTACTGCTGCTGCCATATCTGGCGTCTAACACAAGCACATTAACAGAAAACAGGAATGGAATGGAGGTAGTCAACGAAACGAGCAGAGTTACATTCTCCGGTTGAGCTGTATTATATTTTAGATTTTAGTTATACTTTAATCTGAGGCAGCTGCTCTGCAGGGCAGCTAGACTAAAGTGTAACTAAGCAGAGACCAATGTTAATATAGTAGTTTTTATTTCAATGGAAGACATTAGTAATATGTATTAGGCATCATGTACTTTTCATATCAGAAAATATATTTATCTAAGATGTAAAGATCAACTCACTCTGTCTCTCAGCATCTGGCGGTCTGTAGAAAGAAAGGCCAAGTGAAATGACGGCTGCCACCTCTAGGATGATGAGCGTGACATCCTGCAGGGCTTCCCACACTAACTGCAAAAAGGTTTTTGGCTTTTTAGGAGGGATTACGTTCTGTCCAAACTCCTTTTTCCTTCTGTTGATGTCGTCAGAGTTTCCATCTAAACCTGCATCAGGAGACACAAACACAACATCAGCACGTCCTTCTCCTGACATCTGTTGATCCTCAATAACACTCACTGCAGGTGATTTCATATTTGTAAACACAAATATTAGTCATATATTTATAAGGCTCATATTTGTGGGATGAAATTGAGACAGATTATTCAATGACACTGATTTAACGCCACAGACCTCCAGTTTCTCCATCTTTACAATCTTATGTTGTACGGTGTACTCTGCACACAGCTTTTACAAGATGCAATTATGCAACAATTTAAATGTTTTTCTAAGGTGTTAGATACACAAATATTCATGTGACCAAGAAAAGGTTAAATATATGCACAAACATCAGAGACGAGATGATGGAAATAAAGAGTCCAGGATTTTATTCGGTACCCGACAAAATCTTATAGCCTATTATTGTTGCAGGTGTTCTCTACAAACCTGAACCTGAATTGAAAATGTCAGCTCTACCTTTAATTGGGACATCATTACATGCATAAAAATATATTACTGTCTAAAAGTCACAGTCAAAAAATAAAAATTGAAATGTTGCATTGATACATTGTTGGAAGGGTGCAACATCTTGAGAGAGAGAAGTCAGCATCTTTGCAGGTCTGTTTCTGTCGAGTGCTGCTATTGTCCTGCATACATCCTTCTGAGGTTGATGTACTTTTAATGTCACAGACTGAAGTTTAATTTCTCCAGGAAAAAGTAATTTGCTTTGTAACTCTTTCAGGGGATATTATTTTACCCAGCTGCTAATAGGTTCCCAGAGCTCCACAAAGTGTCAAGACGATCCAACCTATGAGCTCTGACATTGTGTGCGAATGAAGACTGTAACTTTCCAAGAAGATTCAAACCACTGTGTGAACAGTGTACTCACAAACTGTGTGCAACAAAGAATCCAGGGAGAAAACAACAGAGGTAATGGGAAGAAACATATGGGATTCAATGTCACTGAATGTTATAAGTCAGTACTGTGTGCAGCAGACTACACTGAGAACAAAAAACATCTCAAATAGTCTTACAAGAAATTTTCTAAATGTAGTTTAAGATAAGGCAATGTGAGGTGCATCAAAATGTATTTAAATAAACCACGAGTTAATTCCCTGAATGTGAATTTGAAGAAAGGTTGACAGTGGTTTCTGATGCCGGGTGTTTGTGTGTCTGCAGCAGTGTGGAGTTGTGTGGGAGCAGGGAGCAGACAGGTTTCCTCTGTGGAGCAGAGCAACGTGTCGGGACGCGCTCAGCTGCTCCCTCTGGACACACAGCAGCTGCCACACCACTGCAACTGACTCGCTCGCTCTCGGCGGGGTTTAACCAAACCCTTCTCTCAATGCTGTCTGGAAAACGAAACATGCTCAGGACTTTCTTTTCACTGGGATTAGACTGAATGTGGAAGGGTCTACCCCCCCTCTAGGCTGTCAGCCCAGAGACACAGAGAAGTAAAGCAGCGCCATGGATTTTCCACCGATTTCAAGCTGCTGTTGACATTTTCCTTCTCTCTGTCAGCGGGGTGTCGAGATGCTGAAAGTGTTTACTGAACGTGTGCAAGACGGACAGACTGAATGAATTAATGATGAGTAGAAAAATGTCAAAGGGCAGATGTATGAGAAACACATTTAGTCCACAGAGACACACTGGGCCACTGTGAAATCATTGCACAACTTCACCGAAACAATAAAGCTTCACTAATACTGACTGCGATAGATCAACTTTTACAGGAATGAACTAAAACCAATGAGTGTATGGAATGAAGTATATGATAATAACACAAAATTATCCCTTCCTGATTTGTAATACATGTGCTATCTTTATTACAAGTATAAAGATTAAAACATTATAATTTTGAATTACCAGCAAGCAGAAGAGAGGTGTTGCTCTCCTTCCAGATCTGAAATCTTGATAAGCCTTTAAATATCACACAGATATAACCAACGATACAGTCTTAACAACACGCAGCTGTAATAAATGAAAGCCCTGCAGGTGACCACGACCAAACATTTCCTCTTCCGCTGAAGAGGCACTTTCCTCAAAGTCTGTGTGATTTTTCTCTTCAAAATAGACTCCTACACAGGCTTTCCAATATACTTATGATAATTTGGAGCTGATGAGCCAAAAGATACTTTTTAAAAAAATGGTGAGAACATGATAGTTTAACTTGCTATATACTTAACAAGATGCTCCACATTACTCATTTCAACACAGACACGTAGCTTAAAGTTATCACTTTGTCCTCGTAAGATTACAACTTTATTCTCAAAATATTTTACCGTTAGGTAGTCTTAATACTCAAATTATTATGCCCGTGCATTTGAATTTATCTTAATTGAAGCGTATTATTAACGGAGTAGAGCCCACTGTGTGCATCTCTGATTGTCCTGAAGCAGACAGAGAGCAGAGCAGGATCAACAGAGGCTGCAGGTCATGGTCGACTTTGACCATCGCAGTCAACAGTCCCTGGAGCCAGGCTTTACATGTCCTCTGTTAGTTTAACAGTGTCCACACTGGGGGAGAGGGGTCCGTGAGTCACTGATGGAGGGGCCTAAAAAAATCACATACCACTGTGGGCCTAACTGAAAACAATACACTGGATTTATATTGGAGCAGATCTCATTTCCTGGAGTTGATTTAAGATTAATTTCTTTCTTTCTAGTGAGGACACAAACCAAACACAGAAGCTGTATTTACCTTGGACAGGTGAAGTCTTCAGTCTGGTACACAGCCCATTAACGTCTCCGTAACTTTTCTGGATCCTGGTCAGAGCCTCCGGTCCTCTCAGCTCCATGAGCGAGCGCAGCTCCTGCAGTGAGCAGCTGAACTCTGCCTCGTGGTTAACGTCATCACGTCGGCCGTGTTTGGACCCACGAAAAGAGTTATTGGCCATGTCTGCTCCTCTGGGGCTCGACAGAGGCCTTCCCGACAAACACAGACTCAGTGGTGGGCCTGCGGTGCAGATTTGGCCTTACAGGGACTTTGTGACTGTAGAGGGAAAGACAGTGACCGTTATTTCAGAGACCTCTGTGGAGAACAAATAACTGTGGAAAAAAGGTAGAAATATTACCATATAGAGTACATGACTGGA
This sequence comes from Hippoglossus hippoglossus, assembly GCF_009819705.1. Taxonomy (NCBI): domain Eukaryota; kingdom Metazoa; phylum Chordata; class Actinopteri; order Pleuronectiformes; family Pleuronectidae; genus Hippoglossus; species Hippoglossus hippoglossus. The sequence continues at coordinate 24,512,237 of NC_047156.1, read as the reverse complement.
CTCAAGTGTTGTGGCTGGGCGCAGGACAACAAGGTCATGTACCTGATATTAGCTCTGGGGTGGGATTATACTCGTACTACTAATTACATGCAAATTATACATGAGGGGGTTTTAAAAGACTGATATATTTTAATTATATCTAAATTTGACTTTTCTTTTTACTGGTAAACATTTAAAAGAAGGATTTACTGATACTTGTGGATGCATCACACAGAGATTACATATATTTGAACAGTTTTTGGTGGTTTGTTAATTACTTCTTGTGGGAGTGGGAATTAGCTGGGTGAAGTTGGACTCTCAGCTCTGTTTTTATAAAATCCTATCATATCTTAAGGTACCATGCTGTATTGTAACCAATCGCATCGCATCGTATCATATCATTTTGTATCCCATCATATTGTAATGTATCTTATTGTTTTGTATCGTATCATATTGTATGCTATGGTATGATAATGATCGTATCACTCTGTATCATATTGTACCATAACGTATTGTTTTGTATCATATCATATATTTTTGTATATATTGTATGGTATGGTTCCGTATTATACAGAATCACATCGAATCATATTGTATCATTTTATATTGTATAATATTGTATGGTATAGTATAGTATGGTATGGTATGGTACAGTATAATATGGTTGGGTATAATATGTTATGGTATGATATTAAATAGTAAGGTTTCATATCGTATCATATTGAAGCATTTCATATCCTGTTACGATTCAGCTGGAATTCGAATTAAAGACATTCAAATATATCCTGTTAAGTAGTCAGGTAGGGAAAAAGTTTGTTGTAGTTTTTAACTTTTTTAAATCATGAAATGTTAGATATGTCTGACAGAGCTTTTATTGAACTGATTCGAAAAACTGATCTGAATTCTTCCAGAAATGCTCGACATGGACCAAGTATATTTGATGTGTAAATAATTAATCCATTTCTCACCAATTTGAGCTCAGGAACTAACACCTGCACTGAGCACTGTACCTTACTCAATAGCAGCAGTGGGTGTAAATACTAAAAGAAAAGTAAGAATTCATTTAATAGAAGAACATATTCATAAAGAATGATACATATCCGAAAGAGAACATTTACAGAACTCAATATTTCCTACATTTAAATATCTTATTTCATATGTGTTACATGTTCTCACCAAATCACTGTCAGTAACCAGTTATGAGTGACTCTCCATCAACCAGGCAACTGTGAAGCAGACCAATTCATCTGATCCAGCCTCCATCCAACCACACTGCTCTGCTCTTCAACCCCACCTAAAGTAATATGTGCATTTCAACCGTTTTGATTTGAATACACACAGTATCTATGTGTGTGGTGTGTGAACTGAAAGCCTTTGTTCCTCACATGGTGTGACCTCTGTGCCTTCAACTGTAATCTGTGTCAATCAGTCAGCCGAGCCTTAATCTGAGCGAGGGAGAAGCAGCCTGTTTAAGGCTGAAGGAGAGAAAGAGAAGAGCTGCTGAGCAGAAGTCCTGATGGTCTAGCTGGTTGAAAAAAGCTCGCTGTACAAAACTAAAGCTTAATGAGGGATTCCACCCAACAGTCCAAACACACACACATATTCAGTTCAGCTATACAGAGACACATGAGTGCTGCAAATCTTCATGTTAGAGAAACTGCAACAAGGTGAAAAGGATTTTTCTGGATGAACTCTCTTTGCTCCATTACTGATGAAGTAATGTGTAAAAAAATGAGTAGCTACACAAAGGATACGTATTCAGGATTTTTCCACAGAAAAGTTACTCAAGGTTAGTCACTTGTGATAAAACATTCATGTCACCACAAAGAAGAATAAAATGCTTCACTTACAGAAACTTCCCCCATCGCCTCCTGTTAGCAGCAGCAGGTATTAGCAGCAGTCCGATTACTCTGAGCAGCGTCACACACGCTCCAGAAACAGCCCATAACCCAGCCACAGTCTGCACCAAGACCTGCTCCAAGACCGCAATTTACTCCAAAAAGCAGCCTGTTGTCCAGAAATTCAGCTTGACCTTCAGCAAGCTCACAGTCACAAGCAGTGCTCCATCGGAGAAAAAACAGGAGCTGGCTAAATGATTATCTGAGGAAAGCCTCGCTTAATCTAATTAGACAATCTGTGGCTTCAGTGAGCACCAGAGAGACTGCTGCTGCAGCTCCTTCTGCTGAGAGGGACACACCAGGGCTGCACACACCAGGGCTGCACACACCAGGTCTACACGCACCAGGTCTACACACACTAGTTCTGCACACACCAGTTCTGCACACACCAGTTCTGCACACACCAGGTCTACACACACCAGTTCTGCACACACCAGGTCTACACACACCAGTTCTACACACACCAGTTCTTCACACTCCAGGTCTACACACACCAGTTCTGCACACACCAGTTCTGCACACACCAGGTCTACACATACCAGTTCTGCACACACGGGTTCTGCATACACCAGGTTTACACACACCAGTTCTGAACACGCTTCCCTGCCCCCATGCACCTTCTGAGCAGCAGTGATGCGTGCTGACATCAGGTGGCACACACAAACACACCCACACACACACACGCACACACATAGGTGGCTTACAGCCCATACAGAAACAGGAGGATTAACTGAAGACTCACACAAGGTGATATCACTGTTTCACGTTTGCATGATAGTGTTTTCACACTGACTGACCTTTGACCCCCCCGATCTAATGGAGACTACAACAGCGGTTGTGTAACGACTCATTGGACAGATCAGACAGGGACTGGATTGGCCACATCCACACAAACAGTGGCCATCATTCACCATTTAACAGAGCTCTGATGAATCTGAAGTCTTAATTACCATTTAAAGCTCTTCACAATGCAGGTCTTATTCAACCATTCACATAGTGCTTGTTCTAAACAGCGCTTTTCTGACATACACACACTAAGATGCTGACTGGAAGAGCCAGTGATCAAACCACTGACCTTGTGATTGGTGGACAACTCACTCTACCTCCTGCCAGTAGGAGGTACAGTACAGAGATCAGACCTGACAGTATAAACAAAAAGACACTCTTATACTTATAAAATGTATTTCACCTCATGAACATCATTGAAGGCTGTAACAGAAACGTGCTTGATAAATGTATCCTGAGTGAGATGTTTCAGTCAGTACTAGGTAAACTGAAATGGGATTAACTCATTAGTCTGTACAGTTTGTGTATGCTGCCACCCAGTGATCACAGGAAGCCAGCAAACTGTATAATATAATATAATATATTATATTATATTATATTATATTATTATACAATATTATATAATATAATATATAGCTGGAACTGAGTGAATTGGCAGAGCTGCAGTTACAACAGCAAAACAAACCTGTCTGACAGTACAGGAAAGTGTCATCCAGAAACTGAGTGTTTACTGGATGTTAGTGTGACGATGTTAGGGTAGATGCTAATGTGTTTACACAGGGCTTTTTGTCATTGTATCACCATGTTTCATGCTCTTGATTTCTCATCAGACTGCACAATGCAGATTCCTACTTTTTTTTTTTTTTTCGAAGCTTTTTGAACAAGTACACATCAAGTAAATAGCGCCCGTATAAGAATAAGAATAAGAATAAGAATAAGAATAAGAATAAGAATAATAGAATAGTTAATAAGAATCGTTTTTTAGTTCTAACATTCAGTTACAAAATGAATGGGTTTTACAGCCAGGTCTTGTTTGTTGCAGATCGATCACATAAAATTGAGATTCCTGTTACAATCAATGGAATCAGACACGTGTTTCCAAGGTGAAGTAAAGTTTTGATTTGATCCGCAGTAAAGCAGGAAGTCACGTGCGTCTACGTAACCCCGGCTGATCGTGACGTCACTCTCCAACATGGCGGACTGGAACAGAGGTATGTCTGTGGACACGTATTCACTAGTATGTTTTCAGCCGTAACATGTCAGCAGCAGCAGCAGCAGGTCAGAGCGGAGGTGACAGCGGTGTGACGGAGTGTTTCACCCCAATGACAGGCGGTCAGTTCCCGGTCTGACTCTGGAGCCTTTTCCTCAGCTAGCAGGCTAACTAGCTGGGCACTTCCAGGTTTGCTGTGCTAACGTCGAACAGCTCTGGAGCTTCACCACCATGAATGCAGAGGTTTAGCTACAACGTTGAATTTGTAAAGAATAAGATGAGTAAGTTGTGCTGGTGACTGGTGGTCGACAGAGTGTTCTGGTTTTCTGTAAAATACTAAAAGGTATTGTAAAGTCTGTTGAGACTTGAGGAGAAGTTGACAGATGCAGGGTTGCCAGGTCTGCGTGACACTGCAACAAAACAAGTCCAAAAAACCTGCCCAATACCAGAGAACATACCGCTGCAATACAGCATTGTTATCATTGCCAATAGTCCTGTAATATCTGCAATAACCTCTTGATAAGCATTGTGGTGCCAGTACTAGGGCTGGGCGATATGGGAAAAATCTTATCACGATAGTTTTATTCATATCAGTCGATATCGATATTATCGCGATATAAATCAAATCTGCGCCACTGCACTGAGGCGCATTACTCTGCATAGGTAAACAACAGATTCTGTTCCTCTGCTGTTTTCTAACACTCACACTTAGAACTGATCTTTTTTGTGTGTGTGTGTGTGTGTGTGTGTGTGTGTGTGTGTGTGTGTGTGTGTGTGTGTGTGTGTGTGTGTGTGTGTGTGTGTCCGCTCTTCTCTGTTACTTTTCACACACAAACTGATAATCACATTTATTTAGTTATTTATCGATCTTGACTCCGTATCGTTCCCTTCACTTTACCCTGATGTCCTTACGTCTCTCTGTAGCAGGTTTAAACATGTGCCTCATAAACTCTGAAGCAAATCAAACAAACACAAAGTAAACATCAGTCCTGTACGTGTCCTTATAACTTGTGATGTGTAACAGTGTAAAGTGAGTGCACGTCAGAGGGGTAGTGAGGAGGAAACAGACTGTGTGCGTCAACCAAACCAGACGTGGCTGTAACTCTATTCCAGCCACATGATTTGTTCGGCGCGACGCTATTCTCATTATCATTGGCTGTTCGTGTTGTCTGTCAAAACATGGACGGAATGAGTTCTATCAACATTATATCGGCATGTCTTATATTTCTATCTTGATTAGGAACCAGGTTTTCTCGGCTCTATGAAACAAATGGCTACATAAAGTTGGCACTCAAGTTACTCTTTCTCTCTGTGTGGGTGTGTGTGTTTTCAGGTCATGGCGCTGTTGACGACATGCTCGATGCTGAGAACAAGCGAATGGCTGAGAACCTGGTCACCAAGGTCTCCAGACTAAAATCTGTAAGCCACATTTAGCTTCTTAATGATGTGATAAATGTCCGCACAATATCTCAGAACACATAGTCTAATCTCAGAGGATGTTGCATTTTTTGCAGAATATACAGCTATAAAAGTATAGCTGTATATTCTGTAGAAAATGCAACATCCATGTTCTCTTCTCTGTCTCGCAGTTTGACCCTGATATAATGTAAAGATTTATATAATGTGTAATCATTTCTTTTCTAAAAACAACAAAAACCTTAAGTATAACACCAACCATTTAACTTGATCATCCATCCTGTCTGTGTGTCTGACAGCTGGCGTATGACATCGACAGAGAAGCTGATGATCAGAACGAGTACTTGGACAACATGGTGAGTGCGTCTTGGCTTTCGTTTTCATTTACATGGCAAACGATAACTGATTGGTCACTTTTCAACTAAAAATACTCAGTTTTCTAGTTGCAGCTTCTCAGATTAGAAAATGAGCTGGTTTTCTCTTCTTCTTGTCTTCCATTCATGTTTGTTTTACTGTATAATTACTGAATTACTGACTTGTTCTGCCTAAAATGGGGTAATAAATATAAGATTTTCTCAAATATACTTCTGCTTCTCTATTCAGTCCCTTCACTTTCTGAAAACTAGTACATTAAAGCTGCTTCCCTCTACAGTTAGTCATATTTTCCCTTCTGCTCCTATTCCTCTCAGGACTCAAACTTCCTGAGTGCAACGGGCCTGCTGAGCGGCAGCGTAAAGCGTTTCTCCACCATGGTCCGATCCAGCAGAGACAATCGTCGCATCCTCTGCTACGTTTCTGTGGGACTGGTCCTGGTCTTCTTCCTGCTCTACTACCTGATCTCCAGGATCCAACGCTGACGTGATGACCAGATCAGGAGCTGATGTGGAAGGGACGCTTTCGACTCTGACGTCCCATCTGATAGTTTAAATCATCTCTGTGGTATTCCTGCACAGGAAAACACTTTTATTCTACACCAAAGTGAGAAAACAAACTGGAAAAAGACAAGAAACATTAAGTTGAGTTGTTGATGTGACCAGCGATGGGTTTCGGAAGCTGTTGCACTCGTGGTCATATCGGCGATGCTGGAGTCTCTCAAGAAACAAAAAGGACACGTCTGGTATTCAGGGATTTCTGCTTTACACTGCCCCCGGCCTGTATTGTTGCAAGCCAGGAAGTCCTAATCTGAGCAAAGAGAGGGTGGAGCCTGAATGTAGGCGGGAAAGATATCTGCCCCAGCTGAGCAGATTGTGATAGGCTGATGAACCGGTCAGTTAACTCACCCCAGATATATACAAATACAGAGAGGCTGTCTCAGTTCCAGACTACATAGCAATTGAAAGCAGTGTTTGAATTTCAGCTAGTCTGTTCACTACTGTAAAATTGAGCCAAATAATATATTACAAACTTAAAATGTGCTGTGTTGTCAATTGCAAAGGAATTGAAAACTCACAGCTCAAAAGTAATCGTAATGCAAATGTGAATTTTGGTGGTGACACGGCCAAAGAAAGTTCAAGAAACAGACGTCTTTTTCTTTGCAAAGTTTCATTGAAAGTCTTATTCAAAGGTTAAAGTTGATTGAGCAGATTTATTTTTTCTATCAGTACATAAACGAAAAAGGTCTTTATGTATGTTTTGTAGCAGTACAAGCGTGTATGTATGTATATATATATATATATATATATATATACTTTATAGTATGCACTGTCTGCTGATTTATATGTTGTGTGGAACTGGGACAAAGCAGGTGATTGTTTGACAGTATATTGTGTTGACACATGGGTACAGTGGATGGACAGGAAATAGGGCTATAGTTGGTTTGATACAACATTCAAACACCAGTGTGTTTCAGTTTCCATTAATCTTTATGAGCAGTTGGAGTTCAGTGTGTATGTCGCTCAGCTCGTTTCCTTCTAATCATTAATATTATGTCTTGATACCAGTCCTGTTCATAGTTTCCAGACATTTTGTTAATCACATTTTGTTTTGTGTCTTTTGTTCCTCATCAGTTGGTGAAAGAGACTGGGGAAAATGTATTCTTTTTAACATTCACATTCCTGACGCTGATCAGCTGTAGCAGACATTAGGTATTATTAATACATATGCAATAAATTGTTTTATTTGTGGATCTTGTTTGGGATGATTTCCTCTTTTTTTCAGAGATTCATTATGGTTCTGGTCATTATTACCTTTTTATCAAAATAAAACAGTCCTCCATAAAATGTATATTTTATATGTCATGGAAATATTTATGAAGACTGTTAGAGAAGACAGGTTTTATTTTTATGTCTAAATGAAAACAAATCAAAATTCAATAAAAAAACTCTTTAAGACTTCAACAATATAAGTGTGATTCAAGCTGAAAAGTGCATTTCTGTAATATACTGTACATATTACTCTGTTATTGTTGTCGTTGTTGTACAATGAGCAGGAGATGAAGAGGCCCGTCCACTAACCAGAATGTCAACGGTTCGATCCCTGACACTTGCAGCAAGATACTGAACCCCAAATTGCCCAAAGGCTGTGCCGGCAGTGTATGAATGGTGTGATACAAAAGGTGCTGTGTATAGAAGAGCTGTTTGAGTGTGTCTGAATGGTTGAATGCAACTTGTACTGTAAAGAGCTTTGATTGGCCAATAAGACTGGAAAAGTGCTATATAAACCTTACACTGTTTACATGAGAAACATCCCTGCTTCAGGATTCCCTACAAAAAGTCCATATTTAAATCTTTCTGTCATTGTCATTTTCAGTCACTGTATACTTAATTTCATAACCCAAAGATATAAATGATGTTGTTCTGATGGGGAAAATATAGAATTGTGAGGTATATTTTTATTTTGTTGTTGCATGTTTTCCTTTGAGGTCTATGTGTGTAGTACAGTTGGATTATACCAGTTTTAGAAATAGTAAAAAATACACTTCTATCTCCTATATACCATGACTAAGTTGTAGTTGTAGAATCCCCCCAGGCCATGGGGGGGATTCCTCTTTTATTGCACAGCTCATTACAAACCTGAATCAGCAGCTGCTAAAACAAACGTTTCACATGAATTCAGACTTAATGAATGAAACATGAAACGTGATATGATTTACAACCTTTGTAGCAAGTACATTTAAATAATTCAAACATCTGGGTTCAATATATGAGCTCATGAAGTTGAGTGTAAATGTAGATTTTCTGGTCTGTTGTGTTCTTCTCCGCGTGTGTGTAAATGCGTGTGAATGCGTGTGAAAGCGCGTGCGCTGTTCGCCGCTGTGTGTCGCTTCGTGTTTTTCCGGAAGTCTTCGGGTGCATCGCTTTCGTCGACTTGATAAAAACCACTCGGGCTGTCTTCCGCTCTCCGCTTTAGCTCGCCCCATTCTTGAACGTTTTACGTTAATGTCGGTGTAAATACAACGGGATTCATCCATTATCGTTACCGGCTCCGGGACCTGCGAGTGCTCCTCGGGTTCGGATCAGACTCGGCTGCGCTCGGACCTCGTCTCGGCGCCGCTGCTGCTCGGTCGCATTCGGCTCTTGTCGTAGCGCTGGAGAATGGACGAAGCGGACTCGGCCACGAAGGCGCTCGGGCTGGATGAACCGCCCATCGACGAGCCGCCGGTGGGCTCGGATACCGAGTCGGAGGCCGAAGTCGCCACGATGGCTGTGATGGCGGAACCGGGAAACATCGACATGGAAGCCGAGTCTCTGCCGAACCCAGACGAGGCTGACGCGGCGTTCGCAGGTAAAGGCGGGTTTGTGGTCGTAGCTAGCAGCAGGCCGCTGAGCGGGGTGGCGCTAAAACACAGACACGTTCACTCCGTTTGTAAACAAAGGAGAACACACACTGCTCAGTATCTTAGGAACTATTCAAAGGGCGACTTTCACATGAGTCCTACACACGTCTGCTACAATAAGTTAAACAACTCCCTTAAATCATTCTACAGTTTAAAGATTTGTATAGTAGTTTGATTTCCTAACGCACGCATCCACTTTATGCATTTATCAAGCGGTCCCGAATCCTGCAAAGATATTCAATACATAAAAAAAAAGATCAGTTCCAACTTATAGAGTTAGTTTTACACTATCACAACACAGTTTACTGGTGGTTAAATGGAGTGGACAATGTTAACCGTGTTTAAAGTCCATATTTTAGTTTAATTAGTTTTATTAGAGGTATTGTAAGTCAGCCGAATTTCACATCAGTTCGTAACAAGAATGAAATGTCAGGTGATTCATAATGCATTAGTACTTGAAATGTATTTCTGTCCATTCTTCTGTATCAATATGTCAGATATCGAACATAGTTTGGTGAGGGTATAATTAAAGTAATTATAAAGTCTCTCAGGACTGCCCCGGCACCAGTGGACGGGCCACACTGCTCTGTAGAACAACAATGATATTAATAATAGCATCATCACAACAATTTCCACCGCTTCCAATAACGATCATGGACATGCAACATTCACATCATTGCAAAATAATGGGAAATTTTGCATCACATTCATTAGATACACTGGCGGATCTAGGATTTTACTAAATCAGGGGCCATAAGGGGGCCACCTCTTACACAGATCCCTGCACAATTCCTAATTCAGTGAGGTGCACATTTAAGTCGGTTCTTGTTTACTGCTAGCTCTGTAGCTTCACACATTGTGCGCTTTAACAAAGCTTAGAAAATAAAAATGATCTACTATGAGCATTGTAAGCAAGTGACTGTTTCATTACAAAATAGACTACTGACAGGACTGGGGCACTCCAGGGTCCAGTCACTGCCCCCTGCCTCCCTGGATCCACATCTGCTCAAATATGTGGGATAATATTGAAAATGCAGCTAAAAATTCACCCTGATGTCTGATGTCTTGGACAATTGAAGCAAATAGGCATTATGGCAGATATAGGTTAATAGAAAATGTTCTCAGATTGTGGTGATGCTGTCATTATAGCACACCCAGTGTGGCTGTTATATTAACATTTTATCCTTACATTACAGGTGTACTGTATTAGCTATTGTGCAGTAGAAGTGGAGTGCATGTGATGATAAAATATTTGAAATCTGTTGTTGTTGATCAGAGATGACGGTGAGGGACGTTCAGGCTGCAGAGGACAACGTTTTCACCACGACCGTCGCCACGTCAGGAAGCCTCCCTGAACACGTGCTGGTAGATACACACACAGATGATTACGCTAATGCATAAGTAAAAATCTTAATGCGAGCGTTTGCTGGTTTTCTTATGTTAATAAACTGTCTTTGTGTTTTGGACTGTTGTGTCCAAAACACACACATCTTGTCAGACAAGAGAAGACCTTTAAACATGTTAATTGGGCTTTGGGAGATTGTGAATGCATATTTTTCTCTCTTGGAAATAGGTTAGTTACTCTGAGCTCTAAATGAAACAGCACATGCTGACATCTACTGGTGAAACTAATGTGTTACAAATAACCTACATAGACATCTCTGTGTGTGTGTGTGTGTGTGTGTGTGTGTGTGTGTGTGTGTGTGTGTGTGTGTGTGTGCGTGTGCGTGTGCGTGTGTGTGTTACAGAGTGGGAGGACGACCCTCCAGCTGGGTGAGGGTCTCAGTACCCAGAAGGCCACACTGATAGTGGTTCACACTGATGGCAGCATCGTGGAGGCTACTGGCCTCAAGTCTGCCACCGCCATTGCACCAGGTGTGTGTGTTTGTGAAGGTCCTGTCGTGTCTATATTCAACCAGGTTTGGTAAAAAAAATGAATACATATAAAAACCTGAACTTGAACTACAGCGACCTCCATCTCTCTCTGATCGCTGTCTATTTGTTTTGTCCTTGTGTGCACCCCTCAGGTCCACAGACCACGCCCACCCCACTGACTCCTCCCCAGGACAAAGACTCTGGCTCCAAGTACAACTGGGACCCATCAGTCTACAACAATGAGCTGCCGGTCCGCTGCAGGAACTCCAGTGGTGTCCTCTACAAGAACAGACTGGGATCAGGTGACACATATTTACTCAGCAATGTTTCATGCAGCGACATTTCCAGTTAAACCAGACTTTCCTCAGTAAAACTGATTAAATTTCTGTTTAAGTCACCACTGATATGTTTCCCTCCAGATGAACCGGGTGCTGAATAGTTTCCAGGTTTAGCTTCACCTCAGACTTAACCAGTGTTACACTCTACCACTCTCTTGATTTCTCTAAATTCATCTTTTGTGCCATTTTACTGTTCATGTCAGATTTATCCCATTGTGACAGACAGCAGTTTTTTCCAACTGAAAACTGTTGTGGCAATATGTTTGTTTACAATTGCCGTGCAGTCAAAGTCAAAGACCATTTTGTGTCACGTTTAATATAATTGAACCAAGATCCTTGTAATGAAAGTGTAAGAGATGAAAAGATCAATATTCACTTAATCATCTTTCAGACCATACATAAGACAAGTGCACAGTCAAATGAAATTTTGTTGCATCAAGGTCATAATGTAATTTAGAATGCTATCGGTTTCCTAATCAGTATTTAAACTATCTGAGGTAAAAAGAAAACTGTGTTAGTTTGTGTACATAAAGTGTAACAGATATAGAAAAATGCAAAAGTTTAATATATAGATAAATATGGAACAAACCAGTCTGCAGTAATGTCAGAAGTATCCACATACTTAACACTCGTTACAAACTTAAGTCCTGCATTAAAAATGTTACTGAAGTAAACATTCATCAATATTATCGACAAAATGTCCTTTAGTATCAAAAGTCAAAGTTATCATGCAAAAATACATGAATGATTTAGCCAATTCTGTGTTGCTCTTTTTTGACTGCATGGGCAATTTTCGGGCAGCATGAGTGAATAAACCAGAGTGAATAAACCAGAGTGAATAAACCTGATAAACGCTGACTGTTGGTTAGAGAGCAGCTGTCGGTCCGTACTGATGATTCAGCCAGCAGAGCTTCATGTCCATCCAAGCTCCAACTGTCAGTCACCTCACAATGTCTTCTAGAGCATGAGGCCGTTTATTCTGATAAAATTCACTTCTACTTTTTGGGTAATTCATCCTGCTTCTACCCACACTGACTGTGTAGTGTTATGTTTAGGGGGTAAAGGTCACTGCATCAAATTCAACCAGCAGTGGTTCACTCCCACTGAGTTTGAAGGTCTGGCAGGAAGAGCGAGCAGCAAAGACTGGAAGAGGAGCATCAGATACGCTGGCCGACCTCTGCTCTGCCTCATACAGGTACCACTGCACTAATACCTCTGTGGTAATACATCACTACTGCAGTACTACACAGTGCTACACCATACCAAGACGGTTTGCAGCTGATTCTGACCAGGAAGTTGGCATTAAGTTGAAGTGGGTGTGTGTGTATGTTTTTAGGAGCGCATCCTGAACCCCCACGCTGCCTCCTGTACCTGTGCAGCCTGTTGTGACGACCCGACAGCGGTGAGTCACCTTAGATCAGGTGTTAATGATGTCCAATTGTTTTTCAGTCAATTTCCAGTAAAACTTCAAAAATGTACCTGCTCTTCGTTCCCAGATCGGGATGTATTCCACTCAGGTTTCTTTTTACAGACAGGTAAAAATTGTTTGATTTCCTCTCAAGTTGAAGGCCACATTTTAATAGATTGATCACAGATTGGCAGAAGACTATGGTCTAAACGACAAATACAATTTTAGTTTGTTACAATCAGACAGCAACTTTTATTCCCTATCCAAATCATTATTTTGTTACAAAGTAATACATGTGTGATACAAGCTGCATAAAAGCTACATCTGTTTATAGGTGAAGACTTTTTCTGTTAAATCCTGATTGAGATAGTTTTTCATTGTTGTGATTGTGGCTTTGGGTTCACCTATAGAAAACTGGTGGTGCATCTTTTCCAAACACTTTCTTTTTCTTCTTTTAGACTAGAGGCCAAAATAATGTATTTCTCTACGAATTGCCATTAAGTATAAAAACAAACAGTCTTACAACCAATATTAAAATAAAAAAAAAGAAGACTGGGCAGGTTTGACGGTGGGATTCAAATATTTGGTATCAGTCAAAACTGGCAACACCAACCTTGCAACCCATGAAGAATTCTGGGAGCAACAGCAAATATTTTAGGCACAGTTAATATCTGGGCCAAGACTTGGTCTTGCAATCGCCGTACACCGTCTACAGTCTGACTTGTTTCTTATATCACTTTTATCACAAAACACAAACAGCAATACTTTTTGCAGGTGTTTTACGTCCAGGTGACATTTTTGCTAATCAACAGTTATCTACATATGCAATAAGTTAAGAAGCCAATAGCTGACACATTTTGGTCAAATTATTCTGCCTCTTTTGCTTTCTACAAAGACTGTCTACCTACAGGCAGCCAAAGCCTGCTGAAAGGTGATTGGTCAAACTAAAAACAGAAACCAGAAGGCTTCCGGCCCCAAAATCTTGACCTTCACCTACAGGTTCCGCAAAGAATTTGTTTATAGAAATTAGGCAACGCAGTCTCTGGTTCCAGTTTCTGTGATGCTTTTCAGTTGGTCTCTGTGTCACTGTAAACTGAATCTGTTAGTGTTGAACAGGCTGAAGAAAAAATAAAATAACTAAACTTGGACTTATGCTGTAATCTGATAATTGAAAGAGTTAATCAATGAATTAAAGATTTGATCACGTAATGGTCGTTCACAGACCACCTGGTTCAGACGAATCAGTTCATCAGAGCTCGGATTGGTTTTGTCTCTCTCTAAATGTCTGTCTCTCTCTGTCACAGTGTCCAAAGGATGGAGAGTCTCTGGCTACAGAAAGCCTCGCTATGGTAAAGCTGGTTTTTCTGTCACTACAACCTCATCCTCTTCTCCTGCTTTTAACCTGTGCTCTTTACCTGGATACATTATGTGGCACATAGCCAAATCATCTGCATCGCTCCCTGGTGGCTGATGGCAGCAGAGATCATTAACCCCACCTCCTCCATGTCATCCATCTTTATATACAGTCACTTTATAGACAGTCACAGTGTGTATCTGTGCTGTACAGATTGTCTTTACTACAGTCTCCGTTAACAAAGAGAATAGCAATAGTCGTGTTCTCTTTTTTTCATTTAAAGTTAAATTACAGTGACAAGCCTGTTGGCTGTAGCTGAGGAGCGAGAGTGGGTCAGCCATTAGTCTCTGGATTAGTTGATCCCCAACTTCTTCTGTCTGTGAGCGGAAGTGTCACATCAAGACAATTGAATAATATTGAGCCATAGAAACTAATTTCGTAGACTGCGAATAACGAATATAATCAATCATTTAGTTACAGAACCAAGTCTAGCAAAGTCCAACTCGTCGTTTTTCATCTCATTGCCTGTGATTTAAAGAATCTGAACTGTTGTTGGTTAATTTTGTTTGTCTCCCTGTTTCCCGACTGCTCAGAGTGGACCAGTCCGCCTCTTCGTCCCTTACAAGAGACGGAAAAAGGATATGGATCTTCCTCTCACCCCCTCAAAAAAGGAGCTTCCTTCCACCAAAAGCATCACGCTGACCCCTGGGACCACATGTAAGTCAGGTTACCTCCCCATGTGTCTGCAGGAGGGGCGCTGTCTCTGTGTCTCACAGTAGAAGAAGACAAAGGTTTAAACAGTTTGTAGTTCAGGAGTGACGGCAGTAATATTAATCGTATTCAACAGTGTACTTTTCGACCATTAATCCCTTAAAATTAACCTTAAAACTCTAGTCACAAACATTCACTATCACCATGTAAATCACCCCTGAACTATTATAATTCATGAAATATGAACAAATATATTGACTGTTCTGCAGTTTGTCGTACTCTAAGCTGAAATCTGAAAAAGACATGAACAGTTATTTATAGTTATCGGAAGTCCTGGAGTTTATCAAATCTGTGAGATAAACTTTTAAACCTTCCATTTTTGTGTCTGACATGTCTGTCCTCCACTCACAGTCACCATGTCCCCGACTGGAACGTTCACCACCCCCGGCACCTTGACCTTTGACCGCAGTCCAACTGCTGACGCTACCGCCGCCGCTGCTGCCTCCATCATCTCTGAGGGCTCGGCACAGAGCGAGGTGTTTGCCAGCACAACAGGTACCATCCCCCACTTATATCAATCTGACTACTGTCTAGAATCTAGACAATATTCAGAATGCTCAAACATGTTCTAGACTCTAGAACATGTTTGAGCTACAGCGGTTAGTTGATCAATCGACTAGTTAATTGATTACAAATTTTTCAGAAATTATTTTAACAATTAAAGAATGCTAAGCAAAAATAGAAGAAATATACTATTTTCTTTTTTTCTCTTTGATTGTAAACTGGATATACTTGGGTTTTGAACTGTTAGTCAAATGAAGCAAGACATGATGGACTGGGTGGTTTTCCTGCTCGTCCTGTAAAATTTAGAAAATAAAACTCACTATTGCACACTCGAGACAAGTTGAACAAAGATAAAACCTGCGTGGATTAAAGGGAAAGTTCACCCAAAAATGAAAAATCACTAATTATCTACTCACCACTATGCAGATGGAGGGGTGGGTGAAGAGTTGGAGTCCACAGAACACTTTAGGAGTGTCAGGGGTAAAAAACCTACAGAAAAAAACAGAAAATGCCTCTATACTGTTCCTGTGGTGTCATCCAAACTCGGCTCAAAACACCATGTTTCGAGCCTAAATGTCCGCTGTGATTGTTGCGTGAACGCAGCTCCAGAGGAGAATATCAGCAGACATTTAGGCTAAAAACATGCTGTAAATGACGCCGTTTTGAGTCGAACATGAATGTCAGGGCTTATGGACTCTTGGATGACACCACAGGAGTAATATGGAGGCATGTTGTGTTTTTCTCTGTTGTTTTTTCGTTTGAAAAATCAGTCTCTAGTTACTTCAATTGTATTGGATTTGGCTGCAACACTGTTTACCCCTGGGACTCCAAAAGTGTTTAGTGGACTCAAACACTTCACCCTACCCTCCATCGGCATAGTGGTGAGTAGATAATGAGCGAATTTTCATTTTTGGGTGAACTAGCCCTTTCAATAATTGTAATCGAAAGTGAAACGCCAGAGAGCCACAAGTGGCCACTGGGACAAATTATCAGCAAACCTGCTTGGCAGCATTGCACCCAGCTCTCTTTGTACAGCCATGGCCCCCCTACTTAATCATCTGTAGAAGGGTTTCCCACAATCCCTTTCATTGCTGCTGCCCAGCAGCCTATCCATCATCCGATCATGCTTCCTGATTGGCTGTTGTTGCTGTAACAAGCTCTCAGGAGAGGACCACTCTGCAGGTTGACTACTGAGGGGTCTCTGTAGCTCGACGTCCATATTTCGCTACCTGATGTTACCCTCCTCTTTACAGGACCAATCAGAGAACGTCCAACTGCTGAGAGTTGTGACCAATATTGAACACCTAAATTCGAGTTTGTGATGTTTTCAGGGGCTGAGAATTATTCGTCTGTTTTGATCTGTTGATAAACACAAACATTTTATTTCTTCCAAATTCAAACATGAAAATACAATTAATTTAAATGTTTGAAACAATCACTGCTCAGAACGTTTTTGCCATCATTAGGGCTCTTCTGATTGGTTGAAAAAGTCCTACGTTTTAATCTGACTGCTCAGCAACACACGCACACGCACACACACACAGAGCTGTGGTCCCAGCGTTAGGACTGTCTGTCCTTCACCTCAAGGTTAATGAAGTTCTCTGATCCTCTGTGTGTGTGTGTTTCACAGGAACAGTGTGTGTAAAAAACAAGATTCATAATTTACATACATCAATTCAAATCTACAGATTAAAACTAAACCCAGCAATAAATCTGTCAATCAAGTTTTTAATGTCAGATTTTAAATAAGAGACGTTTTTCTTTGATCTCAGGTGTAAAAGTAGAAGATGAACGATGAAGCTGTTGGAGCCTTTAATTGCTTCTATCTTCAGCAAGAGAGAGAAGTGAAGTCTCTGCTGCTGTAGCTTAAATAAGACATAGAATTAAAACTAGTGCTCACAAAGTTTGGACAGATGAGCTGCTTTGACTCAAGACAGAAACAGTTAGCATGTTGGAGTTTATCAAATTGCAGCATTAATAAGGACTCATATCAAGGGAGGAAATAACCTAATATATTTGTGAAGAATATAACGTGAAGAGAAACTGGAAACGTCATCTGCTACAACTCCATATGTAACTGAAGTTTATGCTTCTTCAATATATAAACACAATGAACACTTTGAGTTCCATGTCCAACTTTGACTTCTGAGGTCAAACGTGAGTTAGTTTTTACAAACATCAGCAGTGAGGGAACCAAACCAAGACAAAATAAACCAAAGCTACTATAACAAAACACATCAATAAATCATCTACCTACTTATTCCAAAAATGTCTGTCTGTAGAACCCATTTCACGTGAACCGTTAATCTTATTGGCTTCACACTTTTTAAACCTCACTCGGCACCATAAACGTTTTTTTTAAAAGCTCTGCACACAACATCCATCACGAAAACAATTAAAAGTGGCAGTATATTGTAAAACTGTTTGAGGAGGACTCACTAAAGACAATTAATAATTCTGAAGTAGCTCCGGAGCATCAACACAGGACAAGAGAGCAGAACATTACAAACAGGCAGCTTTAGAACGGGCACTGCACTAGTTATAATAATGATAATCTGTTTATAAATGTATAACTCTATTTAAATTATGTTTATTTTCCTTGTAAAAGACCTGATAACGTGCTTTACTATTCTATCTTTGATTCTGGTGACATGTTCCTCCACTCACCGTGCAAACGACGCCACCACTGAAAAAATTCCTAAGAATAGACAGTTATGCTCCTGCTCTTCTAGAAAAATAACAGGAAATTTTTCCGGTGAAAAAAAGTGTGAGAGGCCTGTGAGACACACACACACACACACACACACACACACACACACACACACACACACACACACACGTTTCCCTGGGACATGTCAAACCACAGTGTGAGATGGATGTCCAGTTATTTTTGGACTACTCCCAGTGGAGCTCTGAGCTGCCAGTGACTCCACCAGCGCAGGAATAATTTCACACACATTAAATCGTGTATTTAGGTCAGGACTGGATGCATGGTGGAGGCACAGTCGCACAGACGCGCTGGCCTGGATCTGCTCAGACAACCTGTTTGTGTTTGATTCTTCATACTTTGCCTCTACATTTGATAAGTGAGGTGCACGACTAATGTAAACCTCACAGCAGGCGTCACCTTCTGTAAAAAGAAAACAGTGCATGTCTGATTTCTCTCTGAGACGCCCCGGCGATCTAATACTTGTTTTCATTTGACACATTTTACAGATTTTGCAGCTTTAACTGAATCACGTTACTCCTGCATACACATACCATTTAGTGAAGATGTACAGTTTTAATGTGAAAAGCCACAAATGCAAAGATAATTAGATTTTAAGAATCAATATTGGATCATTTAAATAAAACTCCTGATCAATCTAAAAATCTATTTTACTCATCAAGCTCTTCTCTCTCCTCATATATTTTTCTTGCATCCTTCCCTTTGTCTTTAGTAGTTGGGACAAAGATGAAAAGAAAAGTGAAGGAAGCAGTAAGAACAGAGATGTACCGCGTGTATCACAGCCTCATTTCCTGTCATCTCGCTACTGTAAGTAAAATATCTTTTGTCTCTCTTCTTCTTTATTCTCAGTGCTGACCGCTTTGCCAGCGTTGGCCGTGACCCCTCAGCCCGTTCAGGCCAAGATGTCAGTGGCAGCGGCAGTGTCTCCATCAGCGGGGCTGGTGAGTGGGCTGGAGGTGGGGCCAGCAGAGAGCGAGGGCCAGAAGAACACCTGGCTGTACCTGGAGGAGATGGCCGACACGCTGCTGAGCAACGTGCAGCAGCTGAAGGCTCTGATCGAACAGGCCAAGAACTCTGCAGCGGACACGACGGGGTTCAAAGGTCAGGGAGGCAGGAAGGAGGTGAGAACACACACACACACACACACATAAGAAGGTGTAACCACACAACAAAACAAATGCCACAATCATACACTATATTATCAGACGACAATAGTATTATAACAATAATATAAACAGACTTTATTTGTATAGCACCTTTCATATAAGAATGTTCTCTGCAAGAAAGAAATTATCATAATATTGTTTTAATTATAATAATAATTAACAATAATAATTGATCTTAAATAAGATGGAATATAGAAAAGACACAAATATATTAAAATAAATAAATGAATAGCAATAGAAAAATAGAATAGTCACAGAATAGTCAAATTATAATAAATGAATAATAGTAGTTTCAAAAACAATAATTTTAACAAAATAAAGTTGAAAAAGTATCAAAATAGCATAATAGCATAATATTCAAGTAAAGCACATCATTTTAAAAGAAGTGCAGCAGTGGAAAACAAATCCAATAATATTACAAAATGTACAAATAGTTTTATTTTCAAAATTTTGGCTCCCCACAATTCAATTAACACTGTCGACCATATTGACATTAAGTGCTTCGCACATAAAAAACTTGCTAAACCAACAGCCAGCCACCAGGGGGCTTCTAACCAATGGAAGAGTCACAACCGAGGGCAAAGAATCAAAACAGTAATTGAAAGACCGGAGCAAATGGTTATTCTCCAGAAACAAATGAACAAATCATGCAAAAAAAATGGACGAGACTTGTGTCTGCACCACAAGGCAACACGACGGACTTGCAGTAAGAGGAATGTAATAACATCAACCTTTTCTTAGATTTTTGTATCCGTTCAGAATGTTTATTAAACAATACTTATGATGAACTTACAAATTAACAGGATACATGGGGTAAGTTAATTGAAGCTGAGGGCTGGAATGAAACTTTATTTAGCCTAACAAGAAAATCTATTTACTGTATTTATCTATTTTTTTAAATTTGTGTGCTCATTTATTTTTTCCTTCGTTTCCTAACTAGGTGGTTGGGCCTGTTGATACCTCTGTGATAATTTATGTATCGGTTTGATTTGGTATTGTTTGGTATGATTTCTGTGTTTTGTGGGTTTTTGTGTTGTGTATTGTTGTTCTCAGTGAATCCCTGTGCTTCTCTAGCATCATCTCAGACGTCCATAAAATATTCAAGAATATTCAAGACAAAATAATCTTGATCTCAATAAGGTTATCATTTTAGACTTCATGGTGCAGCTCTGAGTGATTGATCCACACTTTGTCCAGCTGAGACCCTTAACTCTGATTCGGACAGATAGAGGAACAACAGCTCTGCAGTCTGTTCAGCTGAGTCTGTTAAACTCTAAATCCTCTGTTTTAAAGGCACAGTTTGATATTCTTTAAATTACATCTAAGATTTAAAAACGTCTGATGTAAAAACACCTGCCAGAGACGGCATCCTTTTAGCTGACATCGTGTTTGAGCCACGATTTATTAGCTGATTTGTTGCACGAGAATGATTTCTTGTGTAGTCTTTGGATAGATGATAAGTGAATTCCTTTTACGCCACTTCACTCATCAGTACAAATGAATGTGCCTAACAAGAGCAGCAGTGTGGTCCAATGAAAACTTTAATGTTAATGTATGTATTTACAAATCTTTTATGTTTTACAATCGTCTGTATAAAGCGGTAGAGATGAGCTATTACTTAGTTACCTGTTGACCGTGTGTGTGTGTGTGTGTGTGTGTGTGTGTGTGTGTGTGTGTGTGTGTGTGTGTGTGTGTGTGTGTGTGTGTGTGTGTGTGTGTGTGTGTGTGTGTGTGTGTGTGTGTGTTCAGTGTGGTTTCAGTCAGTCGTTTCAGAACCAGATTACCTTTCAGCAGCCGGACGACTCTGATGCCAAGAGGAGCTCTGACATTACTGAGATCATCATCAATGTACGACACACACACACACACACACGCATCTTGAAATTCTTGAACAAAGCTCAGATACACAAATTGAAATAAATAGTTCATATTTTTCTGGGATGTTAACTTTCTGTGCTTGTCTGTGTTTTGCTGCGTTACCTCTGTAGCAGATGTGTGTGAACTGTGGTCGAATGGCAATGAGTGAGTGTACGGGCTGTCACAAAGTCAACTACTGCTCCACCTTCTGTCAGAGGAAGGTAAGACCCCCCCTGAACAATCCTCTGGAGGACAGTCATGTTTTATATGTCAAATATTTTTATATATTTAACCAAGAAATCCTTGTTAAAAATTAAAATCTTATTGGAGTGTGCACCAAGATAAGCAGCAATTACAATACGTGAGATGCATCATATACATACATGCGACAGTAGATACAACAGAAAGTCAGAAATAGCAGCAGTTAGCTGTTAGGAGCCAGGTCTGTTTTATATTTGTTTGTGGATGTTTCTGACTGTTAAGATTAGCACCACATTGTATGTGTATGTGCAAATAACTTGAGTAAGTAATTATAATCAGCTCAGAGAGAGAGAGAGAGAGAGAGAGAGAGAGAGAGAGAGAGAGAGAGAGAGAGAGAGAGAGAGAGAGAGAGAGAGACCACGAGAGACCACACAAAACAGACCACACAACGTAGATCCTCCTCCATGTTGTTTTTTCTTCTGAAGTTGAGTTTAATGTTCCACACTGAGTTCAGAAGGTGGCGTTAATGTGCCTATTAGTTGTTTGCCAACCGCCGTCTGTGAGATTTCAATTCTCTGGAAACACCACTGTGAAATCGTTTCCTACAAACGGTATGTGTGTTGTCTGACGTTCTGGCCAAATTGTCCAGTTTGTGTGTTCTAGAGATTATAAGATTAAAAATCGGTTAAATCTATTAGTCATTATGTCTGTCGACTCCCACATTTTGAAAATCGGTCAAGAGTTGAAAATCTTCTGGGTTGATGCAGCCCTTACTGTAATTTTGTATTCTGCATTCTTGCCAGGAGCTCTCAGTCAGATTAGTTTAGTCCAATGCATGGCGTGATAATATATAACACACAGCTGAGCCTCTTTAAGTCGTTTACAAGCAGCTAGCTTCCCATTAGCATGCTGGCTCGTTCACATCTTGTTACGGGGCAATGGCTCAAGCAGCTAGCAGCAAATTGAACTTGGGCAAATATACAAATGATTATAATGCGTTGTGATGGGACAAAATGTTTTTGATCCTGAGGTCAATGACCTCTCAAAGTCACCAGACGTCCTTTGGGATATAAATGGCCTCCACGTCTGAAATAATAGCTTTGGGTGTGTAGAGCACATGCTGATCATGCTTTAGTCATAAAATGCATGTTTGTTTACCTATCTGCCTCACGATTATTAATGCAAAGTGCACATATTATGCAGACCTGCAAACACACCAAGAATGTTGAAAAGCCTCTGTGGGGGTTTTAGTTGCTCAGGATTCTTGTCATGCATGTTATGAGGAGCTGTAAGAGCGATGAAAGTCTAATATATGACCAACTTAACTGTCGGTTCTGTGTCGCTCACAAACCCCTAATCACTGCAGAGGGACTTCTATGTAGAGCCGCTGGAAAATCCCATAATACATTTTAAAATGTTTATTTCACAATACTTTAATGCTTGTTTGCTACAGTTTGTGCTGTGGTGCTCTGCTCTTATTACATATTTTACCACCACAGCTCACAGATTTGTCTCGTGCCTGTCATAAAAAAACAAACTACGCCAAATATGAACAAGTATGAATCAGTACGGTCACTTTATCAGGACAACAGTATTAAGATATGCATGAACAGAAACTGTACATCTGTGAAGATAATCACACTTCAGGTTGATTTTATCCTCTGCAGGACTGGAGGGATCATCAGCACAGCTGCTGTCAGTCAGCAGGGGGCATGAGCATCCAGGAGGAGGATCCAATCACAGCCATCGACATGGACAAAGTGAAATGATGATGTTGCAGGCGGCCCTCGCCATCATCAGCTGCTGCAGACAGGAAGTCCTTATGTGGGCGAAGGGGAGGGATTTTAACTTAATATCCTCTCAGTGGAGCTTTTATTGTGAAAAGTGTCTCCACAGACCAGTATGAGAAGAAGGTCTGTGATCTTCTGACAGTTGAACTGTTTGTACATAAACTGTTAAGACTTTTATTTACTAGACCGAAATTGGGAGATTTCATTCACTTCAATACAGTCAACAGATCAGGTGGACGTTAGCAGAGCTGCAGTTCTGATCGTCAAACTTCTACTTATGGAAACAGAAATCTGTCTGAACGCACTGAACTTTACGTGAACATAATTAGGACTTCATATTTATAGAAATGTACAGATTTAATATTTTATTTTTGTATTCGTTGTGTTCCCTCAGTGGCTGTTTTCTCTTTGTTGAAACATTATTTTGAATCTCCAGAGACTTCCTGGATAAATAAAGGTCAAACACATCAATAAAATAGAAAATGATATTGAATTCAAACCCCACCGCCTCTTGGTCTGCTCTTTCTTCTCATCAAAACAAATCCCAATCTTATTTTCTCATGTGGAAGTTTAAGTTTTGTTCTGTTTTCTATAGTGTTTTCCCACCAAATTCCTGAAAGCTAATTTTAGTTTGTTTAAATTGTCTCCAGTTTCCAAGATATAAAAAGATCATCTTCCAGAACTTTATGTCTCTGTAGTTCTCTAAGTTTACAAGTGATTTATGCCAAGAAAGACGCAAATATAGCTACAGAGTCGCAAGCATTTCATTTGCAATTTATGTGCACATAAAATGCACATAACTGCAGTTACGTACAACAACATTATGATATGCCCACTCTATCAGAGCAGTTGGATAGTGACATCTGACTGGTGCAGTTATGTCAGCCAATCACGTTAAGTTCCGCCCAGCAACTTTGATGTTTGACAAATTTGATGGAGAATACTGCTGTTCGTAGAAAAGGCGTTTCTATTTTATTATGCCTCTAGGCCGGACACAGCTGATTCATCAGCAAGGCCCTGAGGGGATTTCATTACATGTGAGACATGCATTCACTCAGACTCAAGGATGAACTGATTAGAATTCAGTGGGTCAAAGGTCAAGTTCGCTGTGACCTCACAACGCATGTTTTGCATCATGAACGAGGAGCCTTGAGGACGTTTGGCTGGATTCACAGGATGAACTGATTAGATTATGGTCAAGGTCACTGTGACCTCAGAACCTAACTCAAAAATAATAACAAAATACATGTGATACATTTAGATAAATTACTTCAAAGTGGTGAAAGGGGACACATAGAGACACATGGTTGGGTGGTGGAGGCTTCACATTGTATGTTCAGTTTATCCTTATAATGCAGCATTGTGGTTTATGGTGCACTAGGAATTATTTACAATTTGAGTTAGCATTAACCCTGTGTTTGTTTTTAAGGATTACCACCAAACTTGGTGGATAAGGGTCAGGACAGAACACAGCAAGTTTTGGTGTGGATCTGGATCAGGGGGCAGATTCGGGAATATGCTTTCACTTTCTTTGCAATTGTGAGATAGATTTCAAAATGTTTGTAGATTTTTCATGGACCTTAATGAAAAAAATATCATACATATTTTAAGCAGAGGTTCTCAATTTCTTTCTCAGCCAAGGACCCCCTCATGTATGACCCTAACGGAACAATTATATATATATCTTAAGTTCATCAAATCCAAATAAGAATGGCATCCTGACAAAAATTTAAAAAATAAATATATAAATAATCTATAAAGAGTTATAAATAAAAACAACAGAACATTTTCTCCGATGCACTTTCACTTATCTTTAATCTTAACAAGCGTTTTCTGTCACACTCTTTTCCTTTGTTCTGTCATTCCGTCTATCAGCAGCATTCACGAGAGCCTTCTGTGTTCATTCATCTGCTCAGACGTTTCACTTCTTAATGAAAAGCATTTTTCAGGCTGTATTTTATTTTTCATCCAACTCGATTCTCACGGAGGGAAACTCATCATCATTCCTCCTGCAGGACTCCCACCAGACACATTTGTGTTTCCTGTCTCACTTTTAGTTTTTTCATATTGACACAGTTTTCTGTGTTTAGCCCCTGAGGACAGATTTTTTTCCCCAACTTGCTGACAGTCAGCACTCAGGTGGTCTGTCAGAGCAGCCCCTGATGAGTCACCTCAGACATGATGACATTTGATTCTGTTGCGTCTCAGTCCCAGTGGCGCTCAGACGTCTGCTGCTGCTCGCTGACAGTGAAGAGGCCCCTCCCTCTCCCTCTCAGGAACAGAAATCTCCTACATTAACAGCTCAGATCACCTGAGCTGTTAATGTAGGGAACTTTAACAAAGGAAGCTGTTGGGTTTACAGACAGAGCACAACAAGATTCCACCTGTGCAAGCCGGCGAGGAGCCGAATGGGAAACACCAGATGCATCATGAGCATGTCGTGGTCACTCTTTCCTCCGAGCTCTCAACTGTTCACTCTGACCAGATCTGCTGAGACGTTTTTAAAGCCTCACGTCTTTTTGTCATCTGGACTTCAGTGGAGGTCCAGATGACAAAGTGAAGGGGCCTCGGCCGCTCAAGGTCCTCTGTCTGAAATATACTGAGCAGCTGTGACGTAGCTGAGGGAAGAAGTGTTGGGGCTGTGCACTGTGACATGTTCACTGTGTTCACAGGTGAAACAAAACACACCACTGACCTTTCAGCCACAGAAGACAGTGCAGCATAGGCTTGCGCACTGTTCAGTATGTTTCACAGGTGTGTGAGCGAGCGTGCACAATAACATCCCCAACGCTCGCTACTCTCTGACTGTCAGTGAATGTTGCTTTCTGATTTCACTTCTAACCAAGTCTGTTGTTTTTATAAGGCAAAACACATTTAGCCTTGGAGGAGCACCAATTAATATCCTACTGTTCAGTAAACGTCACAGATTACATCAAAGACTATGAATGAAAGGCTGCAGGATAGACAATCATATGTCGCCTAAATAACTGTGCACCAACCAAGAGGAAGATTTTTCTGCTCAAAATTGTCTTTTCTTTTATCTCATGAGAAATGATAAAAATACAGAAAATATAGAAAAGTATTTCTCTACGATTGAAAAGGCACACATTTAATCTACTGGAATCATATCTATATTTGTTTAAAATTTGCAGATTGTATGAATTGGTGTTGTCTTTACCCTAGAATGGGCCGTTTATATTTAAATACTAAATATAGAGTAGGTCCTCTCTGCGGAGGCCGCCATATTATTTTTTGTCCACAGGACTCCTGAGTCACCAGAACCTGCTCACAGGCAACGGTGTGCTGCAAACTCTGCGTCTCGTCACTTCAATATTTTGTAGAATTTTGATTTTGTGGGATTATAACTAAATTTTAAAACCATATTTTGAGAGCATCTGCTTTTTGGATTAATATGGATTCAGCGGCTCACCAACAAGTTGAAGCGATCCAGGAACACTGAAGATTATGATTTGAACAATTCATGGTACAATTTGGTGATCTCATCCTCAGACATCAGGATTCTTCATCATGTTAAAAATGTGTTCTTCAGACTTGTGTGTCATTCTATGGCCGTTTCTGGATCATCCAGTGAAATTGTGGCTGTAGATCATTTGTTTCAGCGGTAAAATATGTCATATGGTGATGGTATTCAATGGACAGTACAATACGGATAACAAATCTGATTTGTAATGTTTTACTTTTTTTAATGAATAAAATATGTGGCAGTTTATAAAATATCTATGATCTCTTGATGAATTCTATCTATCTCATCTCATTTTATCTAATTCAATTTATTCCCCACATTCTCCTGTGTTGATTAACATTTTATGACACGTTCTTTGACACAGGCCTCAACAGCTGTCAACCGCCAATCACTGTGGACATGATTAAGTTCATTCAGGGTCACATCTTTCTTTTGTCTAGTTCCCCTCAGTAGCCTTTAAGAGGGGGAGGTCTACTGCCTTCACACATGAACTGCACATTTTCCTGAAATTTCAGGAAGGGACCTATGTGAGAATGTAAATGTCCGAGCCAGTTGTGATCCCAAAAATGTTCCTGCCAGCCCCCTGGTGAAATGTCAAGCAAATTTACGAGTGAACACAAAGACAGGAAACTGTCCTGAATATTCACAGCGAGTAAGTGGGTGCATCGATGACGTTTGTAACTTGTTGCACACAAAATATTCAAGGATGAAAAAGAGGAGCCATAAACATAATAGATGCTGCTGAAGATGTCAAGTCAGAAAGACAACGAGATTCGAGACCTTTTGGCTGTAAAAGCAGTAGAATTTATATGTCATGTCCTGCCTCCTGCATGCTCACTCCTCGCCTGAAAGTTCCGGAAAATGTCCTGTTGTTGTGAACACGTCCGAACCAACAACTCTCCTGCTGTCAATATTGAAGGCAAATTCTGGAATATGTCCGCCCCAGTTTTGTGTACATTTACCAGAGTTAATGTCTGAAAACGGCTCCAGTGGTATAATAAGACAGTTTGTTTATGCATTACTGACCACACGATCAGTGCATTACCATCACACAACCTGCATTTTTGTGTATACTTTTATTTTGAAAAGATGAATTTCCCCATATAAAATCAGTTATGGTTGGTTATGAAGATGTGTTTCTGATCCTCTGAACAGTTTGTTCCTCAGACTAAAGCTTCTTCTCAGGATACATAAAGCTCAAACAAACTTTGCTGTCATCACATGTATAAAAATAAAAACCTCACAGAGGAAGGAAACAATGGCGACATACACAGACTATACACACTAAACCATCTGTCAGTAGTGTCTCTCGCAGCAGCTGTGCATTCAAAAATATTCCATGCAGCAGCAGCAGTGGTTCAGTTCTAGGAGCAGCAGCGGTGCAGAAACTTTTTGAAGAAGTTCCTGAACTCTGTGTTGAAGATGGTGTAAATGACCGGGTTGAGAGCGCTGTTGACGTAGCCAAGCCACGTCACCACGCTCATCAGGCCTGGTGGGACGTAGCAGTCTTGACAGCGAGCTCGCATCGTGTGGAGGACAAAGAAGGGAGTCCAGCAGAACAGGAAGGCACCTTCGGGAGGAGAAAAAGAATCAGAGATCAGGCTTTTTCCTCTCTTCTTCCTCAGAGGCATATGTGTCAGGATATTGTACAGTACAGATATAGGTTTGGCTCATGTCTAGCCAAGCTTAGCCCAAACACATGAAGTAGAAAAATATCTATCTTGAAAGGTCAGAGGTCACAGAAATCCTTTCCCTCAGGTTGAGCTGAACAATTACGGTTTTACAATGAAATTATTAACGTGTGATTAACCTAATTATTAACGTCCCAGAAACCAACCAACCCATAACTCTACCAAACTGATGAACCCATCTACCATCTAATGTACCTTTTAGCAATTTATTTACTAAGCTACCAAATGACCTATCTGCTGACCAACTAAACAGATTAGTCACAAACCTACCAGGTTACTAACTGACTTTTAAATTTTCCAGTCTACACATCTACCGTACTACAAACCATACCTACCAACTTATTAGCCAATCTACACCAACCTGCCCACAAATGTTTAACAACCACCCTACCTACCTACAAACCTATCACACAATCTACCAATTTACTGTCTACTTACCAGTTTACCAGTAAACTGGTCTACTTACCAGTTTACTGGTAAGTAGACTACAGTACTTACTGAACTACCTATATACCTACTTACAAGCCTCAACCATCTACCATCCATGACATTGACTTTTCTATTTACCATCCTACAAACCAACCAACTTAAAAGCATACCCACTCAGTCAGTTGCTAGCTGAATAAAGAGCTAATAAAGCTGAACTTTAACTTCCTACCTATTTACTTTCTTACTTACCAATCTATCTACTGTATCTTTCAAACTACTAACCTCATTGACCTACCAATCTACCAGTTTACATACCTGCCCGCAACTGCACAGTCTACACATCTCTCAAACTATCTAACAACCTCCACATTGTGGATGTGGCGCTTCAACTAACTGACCTACTTTGCCCTGGTCTAAGGTAGTTGAGTGTAAATCACAGACAGCAGATGGACAGAGCTGTCAGATTTTTCAACCCCGCATTTTTTTAAGAAAACATTTTATCTGAATCTAAATGGCAGAATTTGTTTTCTTTTTGGAATACTATGTAGACCATCAAAACAGGTCTGTTTGTTATGTTATTTTATTTAAATTGTTAAGTCCTACTCTTAGGCCACAACCTATGAGAGATTCATGAGAATTAACTGCACACTGAGGATCGTGTCTGACCAACTCCTTACACAATAATTGGATTTCAGATAAGGACCTACAGGATTAGCTGCTGTGTGCTAAGGGGAAGCACTTCTATCTATTAGGACCAACACTGGCTGCTATTAATAGGCCAACCTTTTCTAACAGAAGTGTCTGTGCGTCTGAACCGACACAAGAGGTGGAGGTGAGGTGTGCAGTCACTCATATCACTGTTCATGTAGGTGTCCGTGTAGGTGGGTGGGTCGGATGCATGACATTTTTTTCTAAATATACCGTAACTCTGAGAAACCCTTTCCAATGTTTGTGTACTAGCACATGACTTACTTACTACATACGTAAGCTGCTGTAGGGACTTTGGGTCGTTTTCACCTTGATGTCAAATGTCAAAACCCCTGCAGAACTTTAAGTCCAAAGAACAATTGTGTAATGAGCTGGACACATTTTGCTGGAGGCAGACAATAGCTGGGTTTTCTGTGATCTCAATATTTTGACCATTTGAATTAATTTAAATTACAACTTGTTGACACATAATTTTCAGCCCAGAACTTGGTCTTGACATTTTCTATGTATGAAGAATGCAGCAGTAGATTGTATGGGTCAGATGCGTTCACTACAAGAGGGAGATGTCCGTAACATTCAAGCAAGGGGTGATGCCTGGGTAGAGCATGCAGGAGGAAGGATATGACGGATAAATTCTGCAGCAGAAATCACGTGTTTTTGTTTACAGCACATTGATCACTAAAATCGATCAAACAACAGACCAAATTGACAATTTTGTCTGCGACTTTTTCAGTTTTGCATCTGTCTTTTGTTTTTCTGTTTTTTGATAACACAGATGCTGCGGAATGGGGGGTGAACTCACCCACAACGACAGGAAGCACCTTCATGGCTTTCCTCTCCCGGCTGTTGATCTTGGCCCTCTTTTTCTTTTGAGGGTCAGGATTGAACCTGATATCTGCGAAGCTGACCGTCGGCACAGGGCCGTCTTTGTACTCTGACAAGTGGAAAGGCTGTTCTGCTGACGGGAAGGTGGATGGTTCATCTGGAGTATCGGTCAGTTCCCGCTCTATGATGGGTGGCAGCGGCGGTGGCAATGAGGCCAGTGGCGGCAGCGAGGTAGCGGCCTCCTGCAGCTTGCGACAGGCCTGGATGCTGTTCTTCAGCTTGGCCTTACGCGCTTCCTCCCAGCGCCGCAGGCCACGAAACATGCCGAAGTACAGCAGCACCATGATTGGACAGGGGATGAAGAAGGAGCACACAGACGAGTAGAGGACATAGTCGTCATTTTCTAGTTTACATTCACTGGAGTCGCGACCAGGCACGTTGTTGATGCCGAAAATGACAGGTGAGGCCACGGCAAGGGCCAGGATCCAGGTGGCCGACAGCAGCACCGTCTGCCGCATGTCCACGTGCTTCCTGTTGTAGTTGAGAGGGATTGAAACGGCGATGAACCTGCAACAAGCGCAAGAAACTTTATAATCTGCAGAAAAATATATGAGGTATCACTAAGCAAACTGAGAACTGCCACATCATTATTCATAATTCATTGATTTCTGTTTGTCTCATTAGCATGTTCATTATGGTTCAGTGATTCTCATTATATATCACACTACAAACACACATTCACTGATCAGTGAGAAATTGGTGGAGAGTGGAAGCAGGGCCAGATGTATGGCGAGCTAACCATTAGCACCTGTAGCATCTCTCTATTTTCTTTCTGCTTCTCTCTTTACTTCCCCCTCTTCAAACCATTTTGTTCAGTGACTTCAGAAGGTGAATAAATCTTTTCACTTCGCATGCTTTAAAACTTAAAGCTAGGGTTGGTAATCCTGGAAAAGCAACCAAGAGGAGGCTGATACTGATACATCCCACCCCCTCCCATCAGCCCTCTCGTCAAAGCTCCGCCCCCAAAACACATGAACGTGCACTGACTGACAACTGCTGGAAGCTGAAGTTTTCATGACTCGCTTGCTAACTTCTGAGTATCGTCTCTGCTTCAGTGGTGTTTGTCTCTCAGCCTGAAGACTTACGAAGTCATACGCAGTGAGAGCACGGGCAGTGTGCACGCAGGCAGGCAGGAAGGTTAGTGATAGACAGGTACACGTTGTGTTGATTACAGTTCCGGTAGGGCCACAGACACCACCTTTTTTTTTCAGACAACTTTATTAATGGTTATTAGGACGTGAAGAGGATTTCCGCAAATAATATTAAAAGTTTTACCAACCCTACCTTTAATCACTAAACAGACAACTGGCTGCAAACCATTGTTTCTTTATGAAACTATTTACAGTTGTTATTATATGAATTGTTTCCAATACACAACCAAAACAGAGGAGCATTTACAGGACATACACTTCCATTATTATTGGACTTTAGGAATGAGATACAATTCACTTAGAATAATTCTCCAACTAAAGTAAAAAGTATAGGGATTTAAAAAAGGTTTTTTCCCCCCATTATGTTCCATGCTTAAGAATATATATCTAACAATGCAAAAACATTATCAATATTTAATCCATTACAGCTCCGTTCTGAATCACTTACATCATCCAGTGTGTAGCAGTACTCTACATGTTATGTTTATCATATTTTTCACATTTATAATCATTCTTAAAATATCAATACATTGCCAGTTTAGGCTTTTGCCAAATTTCTGCAGCCCATGTTTGTCATACATTTAAATAGAGAAGGCCAGTAAGACAATCGACAGTCATACATCAGACACAGAAATGCAATAAAAATCAGTTCACCTCCTCCATCATCCTAGTAATTGCAAACCTTAAAGATTGAGCAGGAAATTGATTTTCTGCTTCCTAATCTGAATCTTGACGGCTGTTGGCAGAATCAGAGCACTCTCGTTTCGTTATTGTTCCCAAATGAATCACATTCACAGACCATTTTTTTCTTTTCTTGTCTTTTCTCTCTTTACAGCCGACATATTGACCTGTCACAGTTGGAGAATCAAAGGTGGAACTAATAATAATAATATAATAACTTCCAGTAATGATTGCAGTGGACCATTCAAATGTTATCAGTTCCACCTGTGACTGAAGGGTCAAAATGTCTGCTGTGGAAATGTTGAGTTTCCTTTTCTGCACCCCTCTAGTTTGGGAACCACTGGTGTGATTGGATGTGTACAGTCCCTGCGGTCACATGTAGGGCTGCAGACCCTCACACACATGAACACATGATGATATTTACACATGGAAGCTACATCTGCAGGAAAAGCCTGATTTGAGCTTAATGGTCTGACCCCCTCCTTTAGGCACAAAATCAGATGATAAGACCTTTAAGTCAACAGTCAACATTGGTATTTGGAAGAGTCATTCACTTTTATGATGTTTGTACCTTTACCTGAGTAAAGTATCGGAATACTTCTTCCATACTGGAGAAGATTAATACAACTCTCATATCTGTACATTAAATATGAAGCTAGGGCTAGTAGGTTTGAGACAGAAGGGCACAGGCGGAAATTACTGGTCCCAGCCAATAAGCAGTCTGGTGTGTAACCCCTGTCAAATTGTAAATTGTCGGTTTTACTCTTAACTTCTTTGAACTGATTAAACAAATGTTAATGAGTGAGGTTTAGAGTTGATGGTGGTAGATTTCATTATCTTGGTACAGAGCTAGAGAAGCTGTTTCCAGTCTTTATGCTAAGCTAAGCTAATCAGTATACCCTCATAGTTACAAAAAGCTGCTTTCAAACATGCACTGAACTCCAGAAAATCTCCTGATATTCTCAGGAGAGGCTGTATTTGAGAGCACAAATGTCCAAGTTAGAGGCTCCAGAGTTTCTCCTGCCAACCCCTTGGCAAAAACTCTGGATAATGTTCAAAGGATTCGCTGTGAGAGCACAGCAGTAGATCATCCAGAGGATTCACTGCGAACGAGTGGGTGTGTTGGTGACATTTCTAACACTCGACAGATGCAAAAATGAAAAAAAAGCAGCCTCGGGCTGCTGCACCACCCCTCACCTGAATGCTTTGGAGATTTCTGTGTTGTTGTGAACAGGTCTGTGTGGAGAATCTCCTGCTGCATTGCACATGTGGGAAAGGCAAACTTTGGAGAAAGTCTGCATCCACTTGTGCAGATACTTCGCTGGAGTGTATATCTGAAACCTTAATTCACCAATCTGGGAGCCCATCATCTGATGACAATTAGCCTCTGGGGGCACCGGTCCATATTTTGGTGCTTCCAGTGTAGACACTGACTTTCTTTTATCCAACAAGTCGAATGTTTCTCCTCACAAAACACAGTGATACTTTTTGTAGGTCTTGTAGGTCCAGATGAATGTAGATAAATCAAAAAGCCGTCAATGTGTTTCGTCTCTTTTACTCTCCACATGTTTACCTGCAGGCAACCAAAGCCTGCTCAAATTGGATTGGTCAAACTAGAAATGGAAATCAGAGGATTCTGCATATTCACACACAGAATCAGTTTATAGAGATAGCTCACTAACCCTTCACCATAAGCGAATGATAGGATTTATTAATGTCACGCGATTTCTTCAAAAGATTAAGATAAACAACAAACATGAGACTGACTTTCCAACAAGAAATACACAGCGACTTTATTTAGAAGCTCTGGCTGAGGGGCCCCCTGAACCCTCTGGCCCCTGTTCCTGTTCATTAATCTGTCTATGAATGATAGCAGGTCATCAGTCTGTTTGCTGTAAAAACCATCAAACCTCCAGAGATACCACAAGATTTCCACCTTTCACTTGTGGACACCAGCAGCACATGGACTCTGCACACCCTCAGGATTGGTTTCCTGCTCAGTCTGTTGAATAATTCAGACTCTGCCATCCAGTTAAATCTCTAACTGCCTCAAAAAGCTTCAGATCATCACCATCAGTCCATGTTAGCTTCACTGCCCCCATTGCTCTCTGATGTAATCATATTTCCTAGAGTTGGGACATCGGGTTTGAGGAGCTGCCTGTATTTTCAGCTCAGAGTTTCATTCTTCAACATCAGCCGAGGGTTCACATAATCTCATTGAGTCAAACTAATGAGCGCAGAGCAAAGCTGGTGGTTCAGCACTGCGGGCACATCCTTCATTTGGGGCATTAAATTGTTCTGTCTGCTCGGATTTTTCTTCTTTTGGAGCTTTTACGGGAAACAGACAAAAGGTCATTGTCATATTTCCACATCAGAGTGAACCGTGGCGTGACTTCAGGTGGAGATCTGAAGCCCTCAGTGAGGCGTCCTCAGCGTGCCTGACAGAGCGCTCATGGCTCTGGTTTGATTAATCAGGTGGTTGGTCCTGGTTGACCCTGACCTGAGGCAGATTAAGGCTCTGGCTTTGACACAGAGTCGGCGAGTTACAGCTGAAGTTTGACCTGCCCCTAATGACTCTTAGCATCGTCTGACCTGCCACCAGTAGGTCCATACTTTCACGTATCCTGTGAAATATTTCTTTACAGATGATCTATGTTAGTAAAGATTTGGCTACTTCTTTATTCATTGAAGATTCCTGCTATTTCACACTCATATTATTTAGCCTTCCTTGTTTATGGTTATGGAGTGGACAACATATTAGAAAAAGCTCTTTCTATTATCCAATACACTTCAGCAGCACGACAACCTACTTCCTGTAAAGTAATAATAATAATGATAATAATAATAATAATAATAATAATTTTCATTTGTATAGCGCTTTTCAAGGAACTCAAAGATGCTTTACAAAGGATTCAAAGAGATTAAAAAGAACAACTAAAAGATCAAATATAACTTTATAATGAGATAATACCTATCCAAAACAGCATCAACCAAATCTGAACTTGAAGGAAGATTCATGCACTGCTGCATTTATATTAGTTTTAGATCGATATCTATTCATGCTGCCCAGAGGATGAATCCTCATGATTCTGGTGAGTCAATAATCTATTCCTGCAGTGCCACGTATCAAAAATATCTAGCTGAATCATCAGGAGTTTTACACATTATTAGTCACATTCACACTATTTACAGTGCATCATCATTTAAATGGTATCCTCACGTAGCTTATCGTGATGCTTCTCTGCAGTACCGTCTCATCTGTTGTGTGTACAGCTGCGCACTGACCTGTCGACGCTGATGGCGCAGAGGTTGAAGATGGAGGCGGTGCACAGCATCACGTCCATGGTCATTAGACCATCGCAGGTGGTGGTGCCGAGGGTCCACACGCCGTCCTGAAACTGAGACACAGAGACACAGAGACACATGCAGTGTGGTCACTCACTGACTCACTCATGTAATGTACTTTAGTACAATGTTGAGGTGCTTGAGATTTTTAACTTACTTTACTTATACAATATATGATGAGTTTATATTATAGAATGCATACAATTTACAAAGAGGAGTAACTTGGAGCTCTTTGTCATGTTTCAGATGTCTATGAGTTATTCACAGTTTCATCAAAAACAGTTCACCTAAAAATAATCAAATATTTCACAAAAACAAAGTTGTTTTTTTTTGCTCGAGAGATTTGCACAGCAGAACTTTCCTCTCCCATTTATAACCTGACAGACCCCCTTATTTATCTGGTGACCATTTGCAGGGACCAGGCCATTAGGTTGGGCAGCACTAAGTGAATTAACTGTACTTAAAGTAGTTAAAACCAGCTCCATCTCAAGCAGCTATAATTATAGCTGCAGTATCAATGCATCATTATTAACTAGAATGGCACTCAGAAGAGTGTAAAACCTCCACCAAGGCCCATCTGTCTCCTTAAAGTCAATCAAGCTGCACCAAATTACACACACTCATCAGTTCACTGAAAATGGTGACAAAAAGTGACAAGAAAATTCCTGGATCTTTCCTTTGATGCAGATCCACACCAAAATTATGACCTTCCCTTCCCTGCCTGACCCCCTAGATCCTTCAATGATAATTTGTTCAGTTGTTTCAGTGTAATCTTGCTCACACACAAACAAACAAATGGACAGGGGTAAAAAATAATGTCACATAGAATAAAACAGGGGCAGAATGTTTACTTTTAAAACATTTAGTACATTTTGCTAATAATATTTCTGTATTTTATCATCACAATATTTTTACTAGGTAAAAATGAGTACCTTTATATTCAAAGGTGGGTTGGTAAGTTGTTTTTGAAATACTTTTTATCCAATTTGTTGAAATCCTTGTAACAATCACCATAAATAAATGGTCATCTAAAAAGAAAAAAGAAAAACACTGATGTCTGTGGCCCTCGCAGGACTGTAATAAACACCACCAATTATTGTTGTACCTGTCTGTCTCTAACTGACCTGCCTGCCTGAGCGCACCCTGCTTGTGCTCTCTTTGCACATAACCGCAGTCTGCACAAGCCCAAGAGACATACACCACTGAAGCAGAGACGACAGCCAGAAGTTAGTGAGCAAGTCACGGAAAAGTTGTCTTCTAGCAGCTGTCAGTCAGTGCACGTTCATGTAGCTTTGACAAGAGGGCTGATTGGAGGGAGTGGGACGTATCAGTTGCATTTTTCCAAGTGTAGCCTGCTCTTTCTAGCTTTTGCAGGATTACCAACCCTAGGTTTAAAGCTCCATTAAACTGGAATAACAGCTGAAATTATTATTTTTTATGTGTATGGGCATGTTAAAGGTTCAGTGTGTAGAATTTAGTGACATCTAATGGTGAAGTTTCAATGCTGAATACCCCTCACCTCACCCTCCCCTTCCAAACATGAAAGAGAACCTGTGGTAGCCTTCAGTTGTCATAAAAACTCAAAGATGTTTAGTTTGTCCAGTTTCGGCTAATGTTAAAAAAATGGCGGCCTCCGTAGAGAGGACCCCCCTGATGTAAATATAAAGTATTTAAATATAAAGGGCCCATTCTAGGGTAAAGAAAAAAAACTATTTGTTCAATTAAGATGAAACACACTTAAGATGAAAACATCACTAGGATTATTCTATATTCAATTTCTGCCAGTAGATCCCTTTCACCAATATCTTACACCAGTGGTCGCCAACCCGTCGATCGCGATCTACCGGTCGATCTCACAGTCTTCACTGTCTGTCCCCGAACTCTCTGAACTCACTGGCTGTCGTTGCGCCGCAGATCAGCTGTGTGTCGGTTGTCTGTGTGTCCGTTGTCTGTTTTTCACACGCGCTGTGTGTCCGCTACTGGCGGCGGAGCTGCAGGTTTATCTCCTGCATTTCCTTCAATACAAGTCGGATTATGTACGAGACTAGATGTCAGGACTCTACGGTCTGAAGATGCAACAAACAAAGCCCCATTGGAACAAATGAGTGGATTCAGAAGGTGAAACGCTGGAGTGCTTTTACTTTGAAACGGGTTCGGGAAGTGATGTAAATACGTTTGTGTCATAGAGAGATTAACATTGTGGTTCACAGCAGAATAAACAGAGAAGATGATCTTTCAACTGATTTTTAATGTTTATCTGATGAATTTATGTCACAAACAAATGGTTGCAACACATTCTGTATGCCTTTTCAAAATAAAAGCACTCGAGTGTTTCTGTTGTTGGAATCCATTCCCTTGTTTAAAAAAGGGTTTTTATTGTGAAATATTTGCTGGAGCGAATATTTCGGCTTCATACTGTGTAGTACTGGCATTTATTTAATGAAAAGGGACTTCTTTCATACAAGGAAATAATCATATTTGTGGCCATATTCAAATCAAAGCCTATATTTAAAAATATTGTGCTGCAGTGCAGAACATGTTGTGGAACTGAGAAGCTACATATTTTGCATTATAAATATGAATTGATATTAATTTGAATATTGTGCGCTGAATAGAAACATTTGCACAACTGCCTTTCTTTGTGTATATTTATTTATTGTACATTCAGCCTTTAACAGAAATTGCAAAAAATAACAAGTATGACCCTCCTAAATGTTTTTTTTTGGAAGATATCAACAAAATCACGACTGTTTGCTGTCCTGGCTCCTAAATGGTGGAATGAGCTCCACATTGACATCAGGACAGAAAGTCTACACATCTTCCGCCGCAAACTAAAAACACACCTCTTCCGACTATACCTTGAATAAAAGTTTAAACTAACAATTTAGTAGCACTTAAATGGCACTTACTTATAGCACTTTGTAGTTTTGCTTTTTTGAAGAAATTGTACTTTCTTGATTCTTGTTGTTCTGGGTTTGTTCCTCATGGTTGATGCACTTATTATAAGTCGCTTTGGATAAAAGTGTCACCTAAATGAAATGTAATGTAATGGTAGATCTCGGCTCAAGTTTGGAATTAAAAAGTGATCTTGGGCTCGAAAAGGCTGGTGACCACTGACTTACACAATCAGAATCAGCAAAATTGGCCATGTATGCCTACACATAAAAGGAATTTGATCCCGTTTTTTTCGTTGCTCAATGTACAGAAATAGACAAATAACAGGACAACAAAGCAGAACAAGGTTCAGCAAACATTTACCTATGTACAAGTATGCAATATATATATATATATATATATATATATATATATATATAAAAACTGATGGTACCAAAAGCAAAGGGACTCATAATGCAGAAAGATGGCTGTAAGTGTAATATCCTTATAGTGTTTTATTCAACTATTATTATTGATGTATTAGTATTATTAGTATTAAACAGTGTTGCTGGTTAAGGGTGAAACATAGTGTTTTAATTTGTTTAGTTTTTGTGGTCAAATGTCTTGTTGGCGACAAAAATGAAAACAGAGGTCAGAGCACACAAAGATCAGCTGTGAGGGGGAAATGGCAGGAACAATGCATTAATTAGACTAAAGGTAAAACAAACCATGTTAATGCATCATTTTATAAGCCTACTGTGGCTAAGGGGCCCCTTGGCTGACATGTGGCTCCTGGACGAGAGGCGACCAAAGGAGGAATGCACACGTTGTTGTTCTCTGAGCTCAGAGACAAAGACTGGCTGG
The DNA here is from genome assembly GCF_009819705.1 of Hippoglossus hippoglossus. Lineage (NCBI taxonomy): Eukaryota > Metazoa > Chordata > Actinopteri > Pleuronectiformes > Pleuronectidae > Hippoglossus > Hippoglossus hippoglossus. The sequence continues at coordinate 24,473,069 of NC_047156.1, read as the reverse complement.
TTTTGACCAGGACAAGTGTTTGTCGGTTGTGAACGCTGGAAAAAATATGTCTGAATCCACTGAGCTAAACAAAAAAAAATGAAACAAAATGAAATAAAAAATAAAAAAGAGAGTGGCGTGAAGGACTCAGCTGTTCTGAGCAAATGATGTTCAATGATATTAAATGTAACATCTTAGTGTTTGGCTGCTCAGTGACGTCACATGAATGGGCGGGGCTTGAAGAGGAGGTCAGCTGAAGTTCAGAGCTGACGGACAAAGGGACAGTTCACTGAATTTAAAACAGACGTATCAACATGTTGTACTCCTGCAGGACTTCAATAATAAATTGATGGATAAATTTAGGAATTGACATATATGAGGAAAAAACAACCCATAAATAAAAATGACATAATAATACAAAAATCTAATTGATTATAAAAACAATCTTTGCTATTTATGCAAATATACAAAATATAAATACATAAACAGCTTAAAAAAACTATGCAGGAAATAAATACATTAAAATAACTTTTTAATGTTGGAAAAATGTACATACATGCACATAAAATGCAGATGTATAAGAATAAACAAATATATAACTTAACAAAAACATAGTTTTTAGGCTTGAAACCATGCCGACCCACTATGAGATTAATCGTGACTATTATACATTTGATTCAAAGGAAATATTGGTAAACAAAACAAGGCTAAGTTAAAAGACTGTGTACATAATTATTTTAAGAATGAAGTAATAGTTTACCCTTGTTGCGGTGATTTTAACCTTTGAACTCTTTTTCTCATCTCTAAAAGATGCAGCTTGTTAAAAAGAGAAATCTTGATTGCTATGTTGTAAGCGTAGAATAATGCTGAACGATGCTAACGTAGCCAACGCGATTTTCGTGGCTGTGGTAAACATTCATGTGGTAACAGTGAGCTCGACCAATCACAGACATTGCTAGAGGAGGATTGTGGCTGGTTGAGTACTTTTCCTTGACATTGCAATTAAAACTGTTTTTTCTTAAAACACAGTTGAAATCATACAGACTTGTGGTGTCTACAGGAGAATATAACATTGTTTCATAGAATATTATCAAAATCTATAATCAGAAAAATCTATAATCAGAAAATGAATTGAATGAATCCTCTCTTCTGGAACCACACTGTTAAACTCAAATATCAATCTGACCATGTGAAAACCAAACACCTTCATTTAGGAAGACAGATACACAGCTTTCCCCTCACTCTCTGTATTACTGCTGCTGCCAACACTAACACCCTGATACCATCACTGTTCCACAGGAAATCTGCAGGAACATGATCTCACTCACATAATTAATGCATCAGGTCACAGATTAATGGATCAGTTAACGACATTAAGGTGCTGTAATTGGGATGTCTGCACTCTGTAAGGGCTAGAATTTATTTTACAATCTCAACAAAATTGTGCAAAAGTCAACAACAACTGAAAACATAACTGAAAAATTAAACTCCTCAAACTGTAGATGAGATGTAAATATCTTGTTTGTCGGTGTTTCATATTATTTTTCAACCGGTTAATTGATTTGTGCACCCAAGGTCCACTTTCTAACTTGTGCTGGAGCTTTTGAGCACATAGCTTTAGTTCAAATGTTCTGTTATTGTGAGGAGGACCTGTCCTCTGTGTGTTGATTTACAAGTTAGTCTTGACCTACAGACCTACTGCATCCATCTGATGATGAAGACTGTGACACACAGTTAAAACCTCCGGAATAGAAGAGTAAATGGACCCTGATTGAGATGGCCGAGTTTGCTGATGTTTCCAAGGTCAGCAGTGAACTGTTAATCTCAACCAGGCCGTTGGTTCGATCACAGTTTACCCCAGAAGATGTACACACTACACCCCAAACTGCTCCTGTGCCAGAGAGTGCCGCACATAGATCCACTGTATGAATGTGAGTGTGCTATATAAATGTCTCTATAAATACAGACCATTTATTTACATTATCATTAAATGACGAGGATCATAGAAGAAAGTATAAATTAAAAAATTCTATATGACCACATGCAGAATTAAATTGTGCAGAAGGCCTTCGGACGCACAAGGAATATTCACCTTCTAGTCCTATATTCTAAAACTATGGAGTGAAACAATGATTTGCTGCTCAAATACTTTTCAATTTAAGAAAATGTATGAATAAGTTATAATGACATGGTATGAACTGATTGAGTAATATTTATGTTATGATGTTGGCTGTTGATTCATAAATAATTGATTTGTTATGTGACTTTTGAAAAGAAAATAAATAAAAAAGGCATGGTTATCTGTATATGTGTCATGTTGTTTAAATGAAAGGGACAGGTCAAATAAGATTTGCTTATTTTTTCGTTGATAAAATTTGTTTAAGTGTATTGTTATGTTTTGTAAAATTGTTTTGGAATACACTAAACGAAACTAACTTAAACTAAACTAAACTAAACTAAACTAAACTAAACAAATGCCATTTTAAATGCTTATTAATGCCCAGCATTTATTCTCAATCAAAACTTATAATATTATATATTATCAAAACCAATGGTCATACTGTGTGGTCCTTCACATATGGGAGCCCCTAATACTTTTAGTAAAATAATAATGTAATTAAGATATATAACGAGATTTATTCATGGTTTCAGGGATTTTTATTGCATTAAAAACCCTTGACCCATTGACATGACCTGACAGCCCCCCCTTAATTTAGACCTTATGACCTTAATCTCTCAATTACGGTGGAATTTCAGGGATGGCTGTGATAAATTTGACAGTTTTTACCGCTTACGTCGAGCAGAAAAACATCTTAACATATTATAATGAACTATAATTGATCCATTCATTAATAGATTAGGTTGGTGATTAAGAGACATTAAATAGTGTAAAAACAGTGTAAATTAAGGAGAAAAGTCAGATATCAAGTATCTCTTGATTATTATAAGGATAGAGATCAGAAATAAAAATGATAACCCTTCATATAGATTGCATAGATTGATTACACCTTAAAATGATAATAAGTCATACTTAAATTAATGCTGATTGGTTTTTGCTTTTTCCAAACAAACTCTCAAATGATGGGATTTCAGGGTCTTTCTGTAAATGATGATTTAATCAATGTTATTTTAAGGGTTATTTTTATTAAATTAAAAGTCACATGAAGGGACTAAGCTCCTGAAACTGATCAGAAAGGGGAAAGTTGAAGTCCTGTGCCAAGCAGCTCTGTGGGGCCCCTGAGACCTCCCGGGAGCCCCTGGAGCTGCAGGTGCACAGTGTGTGTGTCACCTGAGATCAATGACCTGTCGGTCACATCTGACGGTCACAGATAAACTCACCTCTGAGAAGACGAAGAGCGGCAGCACCAGCACAGCCAGCATCAGATCCGCCACGGCCAGACTGACGATGAAGTAGTTGGTGGTGGTCTTCAGCGCCTTCTCCGTGAACACGCTGAGACACACCAGCAGGTTCCCGCAGATGATCACCACGATCAGCAGCACCCCGAACAACAGGGCCGGCACGTTGTATCCCGACGCCGTGGCAGCCCCCGGGGCCGCCGCGTCCGCCTCCACCTCCACCGCCACACTCAGATTGGCCTCCATCTCTGGCCCGGCTCCTCCGCTCCGTCCCGGTCCGAGCCACAGCACCCCGGCCTCCCGGCTCTCATGAATGCCGCGCTGGACACTGGTCCCCGCACAGTTGTCTCATCGTGGTGTCACGGGGACTTACACCGGACTTCAGCCTGCTGATCCAGAGCGCTCCGGTGCGCACTTTACGCATAAACACTCCGCGTAAAACAGAATAGAAACAGGTGGAGTTGGGTCTTATTTACAAAGTGAAACATACAGTAAAAACGTCTGCACATAGTAATCAAAAGGATTGTCAGAAAGTCCCGTCTGTTTTCTTGAAAAAGAGCATTATGTGTCTTGGAAAAAATGACTTTGGATCACAAGCGAATTAAGATGCTCAGACCACCAAACGGCTGCAGAGATAATCCATGTGTCCTCAGTGAGAAGCTCCCAGAGAAGAGTATATTGGAGCTGCAGTGTGTGTGCGGTCAGACAGCGGAGAGTGTATCGGGCTGCGGCGGCTCTCAGCTCCGGTGAGGGTGGCTGCAGACTGCGAAAGGCCAATGGGGCCAAATTAGCCAATTAAAGCCGCTTATCTCCTGCGCTTTACCGTGTCCTTCAGTCCTTGAGCTCGAGCAGGAGACACACACACAATCTCTCTCTCTCTCTCTCTCTCTCTCTCTCTGTGTGTGCGCGTGCGTGTGTATGTCAAATAGAGAGAGAGAGAGAGGAAGCGTCCGCTGCAAAAAAAAATTCACTGAGAAGCACACTGACATTAACATAATAGTCTCCACAATTATGATAGTCATCACAAGTGTAATACAATATAATAATGAACAGGTTAGGTGTTACTTCAGAAGGATATTATTCATAATTTGAATCACACTTGCACAGCATTTTTGACAGAGATTTGTAATCCCTATTAGAGTTTAGAGAAAAGGTTTGTGAGGTTTGAAACAAAGTGTCTGCAAGTCAGTTTCAGATTTAAAGCCATGGAGACATTCTAACATGTTCGGAGCAGGAGCATTTCTGCAGTGGAGAGTGAAGGACGATGAGGAACCGTCAACAGCAGGAACTCTCTGCTGCTCAGTGTCTCAACATCTGGAATCATTTCATTCAAGACGACAGACTCATATCAGTGAGGGCTGATTTGATCTGCAATGAAATGATTAACTGTTTGTTCCAGCTTTAATTTAATACTTAATCACTGCACATTCATTTGGATTCTATAACCATGTCAAGACAAGTCTTAGAGCTACTTAACACACAAACATTTAAAGGTTCAGTGTGTAAGATTTAGGTGAAAATGATGTATTGATAGAGATTGAATATAAAATAATGTTTCACCAGGGTGTTTTCTTTACCTTAGAACGGGCCTCAATATTGAAATACTCTATATTTACATCGGGAGCAGTTCCTCTCTACAGAAGCCGCCATGTTTTTTTACAGTAGTCTTAACTGGACAAACTAAACATCCTTTGAGTTTTTATGACAACTGAAGGTTACCACAGGTTCTCTATTCATGTTTGGAAGGGGAGGGTGAGGTGAGGGTTACTATGAAGTTGGTTGGGATGGTTGCTTTCTGGTTGCTATGAGGTTGGCTGGGATGGGATGTTGGCTGTTGTTGGGGTGTTTTCTGAGTGATCGCTATGGTAAATATATGCTGCCGTTAGTTGGTCTACCTTAAAAATCTGTCCACCTAAAGTGAGCCAGATTAGGTTCCACTGTGAACCAGGTAGGCTCCCCTATACCTATATAATCCACTGTGGTTCACACACACACACCTCTTAAGGGTTCACAGTTTTATTTAATTACAAATCATCCCATTCACCTGCTTTCAGTGAACCTGCAGCTTCTGAACTACTCCTTGAAGGTTCATCCTGATCTCATCTAAATCTTAGTCACCTCTGAAGTTTTTTTGCCGGGCAGAATGTTTGTCTCCACCCTCTGGCCGCGAGAGTAATTACACAAACTGTCAAAAATCCTTCAGTTCCAAGACAATAATTCATGATCTGTCTGTCTGTTAATTCTAGAAATCTCTGTTTGTGTCTCATGTCCAGAGAACAGTTCGTCCTATCACCTTCACTCTTGTTGTTCAGGATAACCTTTGTCTTGTGATCGTAACGATGGCTGAAACTCTTAGTGTGCGATAAACACTGTCACCTGCTCCTGGCGAGAAACTATGTTCAGCAGCAGAGAAAACAAACAGCATCTTAATGCTGTACTTAGACAAAGTGATCTGTATCAATCAATGAATCAGCACATGAGAAAACATTCAATAATTTGTTAGATAGTTCAATAGGGATCAACACTCCAAGGACAAGGCAATCATCATCTCATGCTGCTAATTCTGCCATGAGAATGTAAACACGCACCCAGAATCACATCATCACATTTAGACCAGCTCAGAGCCGCACATTCCTTTTTCTTTATTAGGGAGGATCACAGTGAACTAATTTGATCTGATGGCTGTTCAGATCACTGCACAAACTGATCACAATAAACGTCAAACTGACTGAAAGAGACACTGTGGCACTGCCTCCGCCTAGAGGATATCCTGTGAACTGCACGTCCCCCTGCATGCTGGGAAATCTGCTCTGATGTGAGTTGTGCACTGTGGAATGTTCAATGACTGACATAATAAATACGAAAGAGATTAAAAACAGCTGACAGAATAAAACAGTGGTCACATATTCCACATATAATTACTGTGAGTAAATTTGGAATATAAATTGACTATATGGTGAGGTTCCCACCATAAACCTCTCGGGGTTTGTTTAATCTCACCTGCACGTTTTTAGATGTTTGTTTTTGTATTTCCATGGTTTGGAAGTGTGCAACTCTTAACTCTGTCCAACTCTTAACTGTAAAAGAAATGGAGATTATAAAACTAATAGCACATATTATTTTTGTAATAATTGTACTATTGTGATTATACAGTAGTATAATAGTAATATAGTCTTTATATTGGTATGGTAGAATATAATACAGTAGAATATAATAAGGAAATTCTATAATAGTTTAGTTATAGTACCACACAGTACTAAACTAAACCAGGAGTGGTCAGATACAGCAAGCCAGAGACTGGGAAATGTTGATGGACGTAGGCCAGCGGCTTACAGTCCCATCATATATTGTCGCTACCAACCTGAGACCTGACCTGATATTCTGGTCCAACATCCTGCGCATTGTCTACTTCGTAGAATTGACAGTACCCTGGGAGGATGCTGTTGATGAAGTGAACGAGAGGAAAAGGCTGTGGTGGTATGCAGTCGGGGCATCTGAGGCAGAGGTGCTGGAAAGCAATAGTTTGTCCTGTGGAGGTTGGCTGCAGGGGTTTCATTGCAACGTCCACCATCAAAAACCACTTAGGAAGGTTATACTTATTATTTTTTGCAATTTCTGTTAAAGGCTGAATGTACAAGAAATAAATATACACAAAGAAAGGCAGTTGTGCAAATGTTTCTATTCAATGCACAATATTCAAATTAATATCAATTCATATTTACAATGCAAAATATGTAGCTTCTCAGTTCCAAAACATGTTCTGCACTGCAGCACAATATTTTTAAATATAGGCTTGGATTTGAATATGGCCACAAATATGATTATTTCCTTGTATGAAAGAAGTCCCTTTTCATTAAATAAATACCAGTACTACACAGTATGAAGCCATGCATCTTCTGCTCCAGCAAATATTTCACAATAAAAAACCTTTTTTAAACAAGGGAATGGATTCCATCAACAGAAACGCTCGAGTGCTTTTATTTTGAAATGGCATACAGAAAGTGTTGCAACCATTTGTTTGTGACATAAATTCATCAGATAAACATTAAAAATCAGTTGAAAGATCATCTTCTCTGTTTATTCTGCTGTGAACCACAATGTTAATCTCTCTATGACACAAACGTATTTACATCACTTCCCGAACCCATTTCAAAGTAAAAGCACTCCAGCGTTTCACCTTCTGAATCCACTCATTTGTTCCAACGGGGCTTTGTTTGTTATCGACAGACCGAAAGATGTGCATCTTCATACCGTAGAGTCCTGACATTTACTTTAGTACATGAACCAACTTGTTCTTGAAGGAAATGCAGGAGATAAACCTGCAGCTCCGCCGCCAGTAACCGACACACAGCGCGTGTGAAAAACAGACAACGGACACAGCTGATCTGCGGCGCGACGACAGCCAGTGAGTACTATTGTGATTATACAAATAGTAATATAGTCTTTATATTGGTATGGTAGAATATAATACAGTAGAATATAATAAGGAAATTCTATAATAGTATAGTTATAGTACCACACAGTACTAAACTAAACCAGGAGTGGTCAGGTACAGCAAGCCAGAGACTGGGAAATGTTGATGGACGTAGGCCAGCGGCTTACAGTCCCATCATATATTGTCGCTACCAACCTGAGACCTGACCTGATATTCTGGTCCAACATCCTGCGCATTGTCTACTTCGTAGAATTGACAGTACCCTGGGAGGATGCTGTTGATGAAGTGAACGAGAGGAAAAGGCTGCGGTATGCAGTCGGGGCATTTGAGGCAGAGGTGCTGGAAATCAATAGTTTGTCCTGTGGAGGTTGGCTGCAGGGGTTTCATTGCAACGTCCACCATCAGTTGCTCAAAGATCTGGGGATCCATGGACAAGTCCTGCTCCGGACCATAAAAGAAACATCTCACGCTGCAGAACGCTGCAGCCAGTGACGACCATGACGTGCGATAGAACGTACAAGGGATATTCTCCATCTTGTCCTATGTTCAAAAATAGGAAAGCGTTTAGTTTAAAAAGGTAATGATGTCTGATCTACTGAGCGGACCACATGGCTTTCAGAGTACTGCCATACAAGCCAGTAGCCAGTCAGATTTACCTTTAGCCTAAGGGTAACCCTCAAGTTCGGCCTCTATCGTTGGTTACAAGGCCACAACACTTGATGGCGATAAGGTGCACAACTGAAGTCATGTCCCTAACATCCACTGGTGGCCACTAACACCTGCTAACATCTACTGGTAGTTAAACCTAAATTGTGCAGAAGACCTTCAAACTTAGAAGGTACATTCACCTTCTAATCCCATATTCTAAAATTTGTAGTTTAGTAGTAGTATGATAACAGCTAGAGTGGCTCTCAGTAGAACATATCCCTTCACCAAGGCCGAAAAAACCTCCACATAATCGTCTTGTTCTTATCATAGAAATATATTCTTATTCCATATTAGCTTACGTTAGCTGCCTCGCTACATTTCCTCACTCTTAAATAATCATTGGCTCTATAAATGTTGAACAGCTGTAAGGTTATTTTGACCAATTGTCTTGTGAAAAGTTGAAGCTATGTTTCAAATCAGCACAACAGAATTACGCTGAACAGCAATAAGAAAAGAGGAAACGTTTGAAAAGAAGACAGCTTCGGTGTCACAGCGGCACAAAAATGGCATTGCTTACCTTACATGTGATGAAGATCCAACAAAATGCAAAAAACGTGAGCAGTCCTGTTCTTTAAAGAAGTTCCTGAAGTGGTAAGGCGACAAAATAGCTCAGTAAAGTCCAAATGTGGATTTCAACCTCTTGCTTCTAATGGTGCTTCACCTCCCGATACTGCCACTCCTCATGGCCTGTACGTTACTGGAATCAAGTAGAGCAGTGGTCACCAGCCTTTTCGAGCCCAAGATCACTTTTTAATTCCAAACTTAAGCCGAGATCTACCATTACATTACATTTCATTTAGGTGACACTTTTATCCAAAGCGACTTACAATAAGTGCATCAACCATGAGGAACAAACCAGAACAACAAGAATCAAGAAAGTACAATTTCTTCAAAAAAGCTAAACTACAAAGTGCTATAAGTAAGTGCCATTTAAGTGCTACTAAATTGTTAGTTTAAACTTTTATTCAAGGTATAGTCGGAAGAGGTGTGTTTTTAGTTTGCGGCGGAAGATGTGTAAACTTGCTGTCCTGATGTCAATGTGGAGCTCATTCCACCATTTAGGAGCCAGGACAGCAAACAGTCGTGATTTTGTTGATATCTTCCAAAAAAAACCATTTAGGAGGGTCATACTTGTTATTTTTTGCAATTTCTGTTAAAGGCTGAATGTACAAGAAATAAATATACACAAAGAAAGGCAGTTGTGCAAATGTTTCTATTCAGCGCACAATATTCAAATTAATATCAATTCATATTTATAATGCAAAATATGTAGCTTCTCAGTTCCAAAACATGTTCTGCACTGCAGCACAATATTTTTAAATATAGGCTTGGATTTGAATATGGCCACAAATATGATTATTGCCTTGTATGAAAGAAGTTCCTTTTCAGTAAATAAATGCCAGTACTACACAGTATGAAGCCGTGCATCTTCCGCTCCAGCAAATATTTCACAATAAAAAAACCTTTTTAAACAAGGGAATGGATTCCATCAACAGAAACGCTCGAGTGCTTTTATTTTGAAATGGCATACAGAAAGTGTTGCAACCATTTGTTTGTGACATAAATTCATCAGATAAATATTAAAAATCAGTTGAAAGATCATCTTCTCTGTTTATTCTGCTGTGAACCACAATGTTAATCTTTCTATGACACAAACGTATTTACATCACTTCCCGAACCCGTTTCAAAGTAAAAGCACTCCAGCGTTTCACCTTCTGAATCCACTCATTTGTTCCAACAGGGCTTTGTTTGTTATCGACAGACCGAAAGATGTGCATCTTCATACCGTAGAGTCCTGACATTTACTTTAGTACATGAACCAACTTGTTCTTGAAGGAAATGCAGGAGATAAACCTGCAGCTCCGCCGCCAGTAACCGACACACAGCGTGTGTGAAAAACAGACAACGGACACACAGCTGATCTGCGGCGCGACGACAGCCAGTGAGTCCAGAGACTTGGGGGACAGACAGTGAAGACTGCGAGATCGACCGGCAGATCGCGATCGACAGGTTGGCGACCACTGAAGTAGAGTATCTCTCTGGAACTACATTGTCTATATGAACTATTTTGGTTTCTATAAAGGTTACACAGTATGTATGTCACTGGATCAGAGCAAATAAAGATGGAACACAACATAACTGAAAGATAAACATTTTTGAGTGAATTTATGAGATACTTTCAGACTGATGAAGGAAACTGTGGATCAGAGGCTTGACAAAGCTCCTGCCCCACTAACTCAGGCCCTGCTGCATATGTTCATCTTTTATTACCTTCACGAGGTATTGGTCCCCCTAAGATGATATATCAGTGGTTTAAAGTCGAAACAACAGAACAGGCTGTTTTCGCTTGCCTCTTCGGAGGCTGGACTGGTACCGTCTAGGTGGGGCTGAGAGACAAGTGCGATCCCGAATGACATCATATGGGGGAGGAAGTACGAAACGCAATGTTTCAATAACATATTTCTTAGAATGGACTGAATGGACTGAGTGAAAAAGTCTGTGGAGGTCAGACTCAACATCTGAGCATCAGTCTACTTCTCAGGAGACATGAGGTGGGATCAAATGATATCATTCAGTCACATGATATCCCCTGTTTCCAGGTGACATTGTCAGTCCTGTTTTTTTTCTTTTTTTTAAAAATGTGGCCTGGCCAAGAATGATGGGACCAGACACAAACCTCAATTGTGTAAGGGTTCTTTTATTCCCTGTCAAGTTGGAAGTTACAACTGAAACAACCCCTCAAGTCGGAATTTCGACTCAGAAGGTCGGAGGAACCTCATTACCCCAACTTTGAAATCCAAGATGGCCCCTCTGTTTATCAACAGTAGTGAAAGCTTTATTGTAGAGTACGAGCCAGAGCTTTCAGCTATCAAGCTCCTCTCCTATGGAATCATCTCCCAGTTTCAGTTCGGGAGGCAGACACCATCTGTACGTTTAAGAGTAGGCTTAAAACCTTCCTTTTTGATAAAGCTTATAGTTAGAGCCGGTCCAGGTTTGTCTTAGACCTGCTCTTAGTTATGCTGCTATAGGTCTAGAAGGTCGGGGGACACATGACACTCGGAGCTTCTCTTTCCAGCTTCTCCTTCCTCTTCTCAACCGTTATCACATCAAAGAAATTCATATCTCGTCAATGCATATTACTGACTTGACTTCTTCCCCGGAGTCCCTTTGCCTTATCGTCCGCAGATCCAGGGCCGCGGCTGTGGCCACATCATGGATTAAGATCTGTGGATCACGTATCAGAGATCGTGATTGTAATGGTGGATCCAGTATGACGGATTCTGTATCGTGCTGGCTGATCGTGATAATAATGGCGGATCCTTTTTCGTGTTGGCATCCGATAATGGGGATGGACCACGATCGAGGTGGCAGCTGATGATGGATCCTAATGGTGGCAGTGGACATGACTGTGGATTATAGTGGCATCTGATCTTGATGGTGGATCATGATCTTGCTGGCTGCTGACCATAGACTATGATTGCAGCAGGACTGCTCGATATATAGTATTTCTCCTCAGACACTTGACCATTCCTGACAATAATCCATCAATTCATCGACCTTCAGTTATGCTTCAAAATCTTTACCCTTATCAATGCTGCTAAAACCTTTATCTTGATGATGTTCTCCTTTACACTTGACATCTATTGCACTTCTGTCCGTCCTGGGAGAGGGATCCCTCACATGTGGCTCTCTGAGGTTTCTACGTTCTTTTTACCCTGTTGAAAGGGTTTTTTAGTAGTTTTTCCTTACTCTTGTTGAGGGTTAAGGGCAGAGGATGTCACACCCTGTTAAAGCCCTATGAGACAAATTGTGATTTGTGAATATGGGCTATAGAAATACAATGTGATTGATTGATTGATTGATTTATTAGCACTTCTGTCATTAAATGTGTACTACACATAGTACTGTCAATTACTGTCTGTGGACGTTTTACTACAGCGTTAGTATGCGTGAAATGCAGCGTAATGCGTTATTATGAAATGTTTTTGCTAAAAATGGCTAGCTGGCTTGGGTTATTCGGGTGTGACGACATTCCAAGCTCCGGGTGTAATGGATCGCAGCATTAGTATCCACTTCCAGCTTCACAGTATGGACAATAATACAGAGAGTGACAGTGTTTACTGTAGGAACAACAGCCTAATGAACTTCAGTTCTCAACACATACTACACAACAATAGCAGCTTTCTGTAATGGAAAATTATACCATTATACCACACTATATATTATCTCTGCTTATGCATACTATTTCTGCACCTGGCTACATAAAGATCAAACTCCACATCATTACACACTTTCAACCATAAAGGATGTATATATTGTATATGTATAGAATGTGAGGAATTCAGCAGTTTTTTCATATTTTGATCAATCTGAGGTGATTTTCCGCTCCGTGAGGAAAATCTAATTATTTTTCAGGAGCTGGTCAAAAAGAGTTCAAAGATATGTAGGCTGCACGATATGAAGGGCATGTGTTTTACTGCTCATTCCTTTCAAATATATGCTCTGTAACGGTGCATCAGTGAAATGATTACATAATGAATATATACCTAGATAGACACAAAGATCAAAGATGTTTACTAAGCATTAGAAAACAGCACTGTCATTGTTTCTGAAATATTAAAGATGTCTACACTTATGGAGAACAACTGAACTAGTGACTGAACTAAAAAAAAAGTATTTTCACCTTTTCATATACTCATACAGCAATGTTGTTTAGCTCCATACATTTTACTCTTATATATTTGTGAGATTGTTTCTGTTCTGTTTTTTCACTCATCTCTTGCTGATTGTTCGGCCTGAGATCAGTGTGGTAATCAGCTGAGACTACAAATCAATGTGGTCCTCACCTACTTAGTAAAAATAAAAGAGCCATCATCTAAAGTTTATTTTTGTAGCTGTCGTTTAAAATCAAATTGCAGTTTGTAAAAATATAAATATAAAGACTGCAATGGGAAGTCAAGTCATCTGTGTTTTCTCTGGGACAATTAGGATTACTACATCTTGAAGCATTGTGAAGGGAATAAAGATTCTACCACAAATACATTTATTTTAACATTCAATCATCATGTTGGAAAATATTACCTTTGCCACGGAGGCAGTTTTCACCACTGTCTGTTTGTTTGTTTGTTCTTGAGCAAGATTCCACAAAAACAACTGGATGGATTATCACAAAACTGCCAACATTTTGGTGAGGATTTTTTTTGCCACTTTCTTAAACATTGTGAAATTGGAAGGTTTTCAACATTTTCCTTGATTTGTCAGAAAATAATTCATGGTTCTCGATTTAAAATAAACACAGGGGACTGATATTAATGAGTGTGTGAAATCTGGTGCAGATTCAAATAAAAATGTGGATCTACTTAGCCTAATTTGGATGTGGTGTCATAAGAGGACTGTTGGTCCTTGGCAGAGGTATACACTCTACTGAGTGACATTATAGAGGGGCTATACCTTTTTACATTTGTTTTTTTTATTTTAAAGTGACTGAAGACTAGACTAGAGACTAATTATCTTCTTTTTTCCCCCCCACCTTTTAATTAATTTAAAATCATCATTGTCCTAAATGCCAGATTTTCCCAGCTCTTCACACAGGGTCACTGGGCCACGATTTGGTTCCATCTGTAGTGTTGCTCAGCCCAATTCATATGTACATGTGGAACATTTTCTGATTGCTTTTACCATTTTTCATCACAGTCATTTTACCACAGCTGCTGCCCTTCATTTTCTTTCAGGATCCAACAGATGCTTCAAGGTCTTTCCCTCCTCCTCCAACTCGTCCTCGTCCTAGTCCTCCAACTCGTCCTCGTCCTCCTCATCATCACGTCTGACCTTCCTGCCTGTGGATGAGAGCACAAGGTGACAAAAGAAAAGAGGGGAATCATTCTCACTCATTCTCACTCACACGATATCACTCTCATGATGTCGTGACTTTTTATCTATTTGTACATGTACTGTTCTGCAAGAAGCTGCAACCCGAGCATCACTGTTCACAGAACTCACCAACCTGGGAACTGGTTTCTTGCAGAACCTGAACTTTGAGGAAACTTTGGTTTGAGGTTCCATGTGTGTTTTCACTTGATTTTAAAAACTCAGATGTTTTTGTGTTTTTTTATAGTGTGTATTGTTTTGCCTAAATCATATTTACACTTTTAGTGCTTGGTGGAATCATCAGTCGTGAGAAAAGTGACACTGATCTTGTTATTGATTTTTTTGTGTTTACTCTAAATCTAGTTAGGAGGACCCCTGCAAAGTGACACATCTCAAGGACTCTGAATCAGACATGTTTATGAATATTATATAAACTGTTAAATGACATTTTGTCCAGAGTTTGTTACAATACAATACATAATATTATAGCCAGAATGAAAAACAATGTGCTCCATGTTGTAAGATGCCAGCGGGTGTCGTCCTGATTGCAGAACAAGAAATGGAAAAACTGCATTGACATGAGACAACAGTCTGTTGTCTCATCTTTTTCATAAAGAAAAATCTAAGTTCATTTTTAAAGCCTTAATGTCTGATATCATTAATTGTATTACCTGTTGACATAGTCACTCAATGATGTTGGTTTTTTATGTCTATTTTAATAAAGACATAAACATATTTTCCAGCTGTGAATTAAATTATAATTACAATTATACTGGTGTTTTTTATTTTTATTTGTTTATGGTTTAAACATGCTCACAACACCACCTAGTGTTTCAAACTGTCTTGGACCAATGCTTACATAGAATCAACCCTTTGGCATGTCTCTATGTCATGACATTAATATATCTGAAAAAGTGAACACCCTCTAGTTGTAGCTCCCTGCCACCAGTGACTGATCGTGAGTGGGAATCTGTCAAGCAGTTCCTTTTTAAGGTAGGTAGGTGTCTCTTAGCCCCAGCTGCATTCATAGGGCCAGCTCCACGGAGAGACACTTCAGCCAAAATTTAGGGGTGAAATTATACTTTAACAAAGTAAACACTACCTGGAACTGTCAAGAACCACTGGAACATCCTTAAGTAGCCCCATAGCCCTTCTAAAGCACAGAACGTCTGTGAACACCCTTGGGACTGCTGGAACCCACAGGACCTTGTGACCTCTACCTCCTCCTGCAGGTCTGCTGAAATCTCCAGAAGGACACTGGTTTAGTGTCCAGGTGAGGTCATTTTTTACTCGTTTATGAAACTGTTAAGAGAAGTGTTAGTACCTAAATCTTTCTTATTTCTAGCAGTCCATCAAGGTCTTTAAAAGAGAATGGGAGATGATACTCTAATTGGTTTATTGCGCTTCACGCCCCAGACACACCCATGATTAACACCTTAAATGCACTTACTCTATGCCCTTTAAATCCTTGATTGTTACAATGGAGCCCCAAATGAGTAAGTGAAGTGTCTGTTAACTGGCTGAATTAGTTCATGAGGATTTGAACATATTATCTGGCAGTCGAGGCTGTGTCAGCAGCAGAAATTGAGCCTCCCGCAGCTTCATTTTTTAAATGAAATATGTGCATGTGCGTTCAGGAGGCAGAGCTGATGAAGGCAGCATTCATCAGAAACCTCACTTCGAGATAATGAATACAAACATTCAGATATGAGACTGTCGGAAACAGGCGCCCGCACTGGCCTGCTTCATTTCACTGAACATGTTTTAATTTGCGGCAGCGGAGATGAGTCAGCGCCTCCTGATGATCACCTAAGCCTTCGGCTGTTTTATATCCTGTGATGACTGAGACTGATCAAATTAACATGCTGGATTTTCCAGGTACACTCTTGTCTCTGGCTGTTGCTCTGATTATATTTACCATCTATAACATGGCCCTGAGGAGCACTGGAATATCCTCAAGGACCTCGGAAGTCTCTCCAGGACCACTGGATCCATACATACGTACATACAACAACCAAAAGCCTTAAGAGCATAATCAGCTGCATTTGAAGAATGGTCAACACAATAGAAGTAGACAGCTAGACTCAAGGACTTCTGCAACAAGGACCCTTCTTGAGGACAAACTTCAAAGATCCCTGAAAAGGCCTTAAAGGGAGATTTCACACTAAATGAAAATTCACTCATTATCTACTCACCACTATGGCGATGGAGGGGTGGGTGAAGCATTAACATCGCTACTTCAGCTAGCATTGCTACTTCCGGTCGTGGACTTTTAGCTTAAAACTTGGTGTAAATGACGCCGTTTCGAGTTGAATTTGACTGTCGGGGCTTACGGACACTTGGATGACATCACAGGAGCAGTAGGCATTTTATGTTGTTATTTTCTTTTTGAAATATTGATCACAAACTTCCATTTTATTTGATTTGGCTGCAACGCTGTTTACCCCTGAGACTCCAGAAGTGTTTTGTGGACTCAAACACTTCCCCCACCCCTCCATCAACATAGTGGTGAGAAGCTAGTGAATTTTCATTTTTAGGGGAACTATCCCTTTAAGGACACAGAGGGACATCATAATGATGCTTCTTCAAGGACCCCTACATCCCTCACGATTGCCCTTGGCACATACCTAAGAACTTCTGGAACCTCTCAAGGGACTCACAATACAATTTAAAACTTAATAACTCCTTAACTGTCCCTTATTTAACATTCTTAGAACACCAAGAACGTTTCAAGCACCAGCATAACATCCTTTAATGTCCCCAACACTTCTTTGATTGCTGGTCCCATTTGAGGTTTCCCAGAATCCTCTATGGGTCCCCTACAAACCGCCTGGGTCTCAGGTTTCCTTTTGAATCTCATTTGATGCCCTTAAAATGTTTCGAATGAACGAAAGGAACCTCCTTCAATGCCCTTACACACTAGAAGACGTCTAAAATCGCTTCTAACATTCTGGAAACTCCAATAAAATAATAACAATAATAATAATAAACTTTATTAATACAGCACATTTCGAAACACAGTTACAAGGTGCTTTACAAGTTACAAAAATTAAAGGCAAACAATAAAAAGCTATTTGAAGATCACATGACATCCGCTGAGGACCTCAGGTTTGGACCGGGCACGCGACCGTGTCAAAAGATCTCAAATGTTCCCGGTGGAAGTCCACAATCGGCCAGAAATGTCAGTAATAAAATCTTAAAATCTATTATCTATAAAGAGAAGTTAAAATCTGTCCAATTTGCTCTATTTTAAAAGATTTGGTCTGGCTGCTGCGTTTTGGATGAGTGGTCTACTCTGTTGGCTCAGGCAAGTGAAGAGAGAATTGCAATAATCCAAATAAGAGGAAATTAAGGCATGAATCTTTGAGTTTTCTGAGCTGCAAAAAACTCGACTGGACAACTGTGTGAACCTGATTAGGAGGTAGGGTCAGTATCATAGGTGACACCAGGATTTTTCACATTTGTACCCCATGTTTTGTGACAGAGAACCTAGGTGCTTCAATGTGTATGTATTAACAGTGTCAGGGCCAATTTTCATTAACTCAGTCTTGTCAATATTTAAGTGCAAGAAGTTTTGAGCCATCCAGCATTTTATATAAAACCTCCCACACTTCCAACCTTAAAACAATCCTCTGTATAAACATTATCTACTCAGCGAGCTGTGCTTTCATAATTACCTTTTCTTTGTCTTACACACAGCATAAAGCCCTATGAGACAAATTGTGATTTGTGAATATGGGCTATACAAATAAAATTTGATTGAATTTGATTGATAAACCGTTGCATGTTTTACTGACTGAAGCTGCCACCTGCTGGTCAACATTAAGCATCACAGCAACAAAAACAAACCATGCACACAGTCTTTTTTCTGTAACCTGCAAACGTCCGTAACCTGTAACAACAGTTAACCCATCTGCATCTCTTTACCTGAGAGGATCCTGTGATGGACATTTGACCTGGTGAGACTTCTGAAATAAAGAGATTAGAGAATCATAGTCTTTTAAGTATACTTTATTCCTTGCAAGGAAGGTCAGACAATCATACAGCATGCGAAGAGCATTCTGCAGAGGGAATGACAAAGGAACAGTTGCAGGCGTATGCTTTTTATGCAGATGCAGTGAAGAGATGTGTGTGTGTGTTTATGTTTATTTATGTGAACTATGTGTGTTGTGTGTGTACCTATGTGAACTGTGTGTGTGAACTGAGTGAATAGTAAAATCCCAGGAGATAAGACACAAACACATGCTGAAGGCCTCCTGGTCAAGCCAAAACCCAGACACAGGCTGAAGGCTTCTTCGAGCTCTTGGTGGGGGGAGACGAGCACAGTCTCAGTTTTGTGGCCCTGATGTCCTCTTGGCAGCTACACAAGCAGAAATAGTATGCTTAGCAGAGATAATATATAGTGTGGTATAATGGTAACATTTTCCATTACAATCCTCACACAGGAAGTTAAAATCAAAAAATCAACTCTCCGACTTTCTTACAGCATCCAACAATCCCACAATGATCTTCACATTCAGTGTGGATTCTCGAAAATTAAACAGAACTTTAATGAGAGCAGGTTCAGCTCAGAGAATCACATTAAAACTTGTCTACAGTCTGACTTCAGATCAGTCAGATTACTGAATTAAAGGCATCATTTCAACAGGGACAAAAGTACTGAGTTTCCAATAAAGTGACAAGCAATAAAGAGCAATAGATACTTTTATACATAAGCATAGACCAGTAATAGAACACTCTTATTCACAACCACTGAGGTTAAAAGAGACTAAATGGTCCTGACTGAGGATTTGGCATTTGGTCCTTAAGACACAATAAAGGAAGACACGAGTCATGAGACAGTTAATGATGTCATCACTCCTCCAGGTCACTGAGGCCGTTGCTGAGCAGGAAGTGAGGTCGGATCAGGGACAGAATGGGGCCCCTAGGTGCCCCGGCCAGGCAGTATGCCTCATCCACGCTAACGCCCTGGGACCGCAATGTGAGCAGGGCGGCGGAGCAGCTATCCCTGCCTCCACGTGACATCATCAGGACCATGCTGAGAGGGCTGTCGAACATGCTGAACCGCTGCCGCATCTCACCCAGCTGAGCCGAGAAACTCTGCAGAGGAAGAAAGTAAATGATCCTTTAATTAACAAATCTTTTGGTGCACTCTACGATTTTAAATCAGTCCAGGAAAAAATCCCCAGTTTTAGAAGGATGTTGCCACGAGCACCTGGGTGGCCTGTTGGCTCACTGGCATTGGGCTGATGTTGGAACGGATGTCGGCGTCTCCGCAGAACAAAACTCTGAGCTGCTCTGATGGACAGGAGGCCAAGTTCTGGTCCAGCAGTGCCGAGAGAACACCTGGAAAAATGATAAGAAGGATGGTTCACAAATCTGAGCTTTCAGGGTAAAATTACATATGTGGCTTCAGGTCACTGTAAACTTTACCTTTGACAACTGAAACATAATCACTTTATCTTTGGGTCCAAGTGACAACTGGTCAAAAGGTGAAGAAATTCCCTCAAGACAGTCTTGAGATATCACATTCAAGAGGCCAAAAAACTTATTTTTGACCACTGAAATCTGATCAATTTATCAGTAAGTCCAAGTGAATGTTTGTACTAAATCTCTTAAGATATCATGTACAAGAAAAACATAAAGATACTTTGTGAGGCCACTGTGACCTTGACCTTCGGCTACCAAAATTAAGTGACTTAATCCTTGAGTCCAAGTGACTGTTGTGCCTTCCTCACAAGGCAAAAAATGTGCTTTGTAATGTCACCATGACCTTGACCTTTGACCACAATATATCTAATCAGTTCATCCTTGATTCCCAGTGAATATTTGTACCAAATTTGAGGAAATTCCCTCAAGGCATTCTTGAGATATTGCGTTGGAGGCATAAATATGCCCCAAACCTGTTTTATTTTCCAAAATATCAAGCTATTATCCCCTGATTAAGTGTTCTATGTCCTGTCCTCTTTTACCAAATACCAATTTTTAGGCTCTTTGATCTGACAGTTGTTGTGATCAGTGGAGAGAACTCCTCAGAAACCTGCAGAGCTTCACATCAGCCATAATAAATGACAGAAAACACTAAACCTACTGACCATTCTGTGATGCCTGTGACGCCTCGTTTCTGTCTGTTGACAGGAAGAGCCGCACGTTATTTGTCAGCAGACTCTCGACGAAATCCTCTGTGCCGGAAAAACAAAACTTGCTGACTTCAAGACCTGTAACAGAGCAACAATGAAGTCAACAATGTCATTGAAAAGATGAGAAACTTCAAAACGGATCAGGTTCAGGCTGTAATCTGTCTGCTGATGACTGTTCAAGTTCACCATCACCATAATGTCTGGTGCTGCTGATGATGCGGGAGCTCTGCTGCTGCTGCTCCCTGTCAGTGGTGACCAGGATGACATCAAACAGCAGCGACTCAGCAGGATTCTCCTCCAGCAGACGTTCATTCACTCTCTGGAGCGCCTGAAGAGAAAAAGAAGAATAGTAGTTATTAATAAACCAGTTACTTGCGAATGATAAAAGGTAGACTTGATTCAATTTGACAAGGATTCAGGTTTAATAGGGGGTTTGATACTAGACTAAGACTTAATAAAATGCTAAATACATTTTGAGAAGCACAACCGGAAACATAATCAGCAACTTTTCTGACATTTAATCAATTGCTTCAGTCATTTGACAAAGAAAAAAGTACGATCTGAGCCTTTCAAAAAACAATCTGTTGTCACAAGTACCTGGAGGCCTGATCGAACAAAACAAGACATTATAACTCATCAACTTCTGCTTCGTGACCAGACGTTTTACATTTTTTAGATGTTACCAAGATTGAAGTGATGAATATAAAAAATGTGTGTACGCACACGCACACGCACACAAACTCTGACCTGTAGCAGTGGGAACGCCGTGCCCACTTTGTACACCTCATCACCATCATCGCCTTCAGCTCCGGATTCAAACACTGCACGAGATGTTACTGCGACGACCACTGCACGATCAGCATCCTTCTGCAGACAAGACACAGAACCTGCATCTTCATCTGTAATTTCTATAAATATTACCATTAAATCAGAGGGTCCGTAGAGAAAAAAGCAGTTTTATGTCAAAGCTAACTATAAAACCAGAGGTAGAAGGAGCAATTTGAATCTTTAATAAAAAGGTGCCAATACCACAATGTAGAAATACAAGTAAAAGTTGTTCATTTAAAATGTCTACAACTAAATTCAAGTTATATTCAAGACATTTTAAGACTGTTTTAATACCACTTGAAATTAAACTTTAAGCCCAAACTTGTAAATTATAAACAAACATATATTCATGTCCGTTCGACTCCATGGCCTTGATCGCCATTGTCTCGCCAAGTTTGACACAGTGCAGTTTGCTTCCTAAGCTGCAGGCGCTGGCTTTAACCACCTCAAGTACTTGACATTCTCAAACCACATATCGTTCGACTTGTATTTCCCCATATGTTCATACACCAACAAGCAGGCTGGCTACAAAGGCGTTCGCTTAACGCATAAACTTAACCAGGATAGTGCGATTTTTGCGGCATCCTTTGGTGGTGATGTGCCTAGAAGAAATGTTTACCCATCCAAACAGAATTTAAGAGAGTTAAAGTATTTGCATCAAGATATGAGGAAAATACAAAATGCCGAATGACCCAATCAGGAAACAGTATATCATTAGATGATAAATTATCAATGCATTCATGTGTACATCACTTTAATGTTGCAGCTGGTAGAGTTGTAAATTACTCCCTTACCATCAATTAAATATATATTAACTTACCCTATAATAAAAACATTTAATACGTTTGTTAAATTCTGAATTATTAATATAAAGTCTGCAAAGCAACCAAATGTATTTGAGTAAAAAGTACAATATTTGCTCCAAAATTGTAATGAAGCAGGAATGACGTATAAATGAATGAGGAATAACTGATTGAAACTCCACATAGTCTCAACACAACACATTACAACAACCACTGTATTCACATGTCCAAAACCCAAAATCTGCACTGTTATTAATTGTAATTTATTAGATACTCTGTGCAGCAACGATTCCAAACCAGTTTAACCTGTTTTACACAAGTTTACACTTGAGTAAAGAGTGGGATTGAGGTGTGTGTGTGTGTGGTGAACTCAGTCCTGGAGACTCGGCGGAGTCAGTCTCACCTGCTTCACGTCGGTGTTTAGGACCGTGGAGACCATGTCCGCCCCTCAGATGATGACACCCTGCAGTCGAATATATTTTAGAAACATCCAATATACGACTAATCACTACAACTTCTGCCAACTACAACCTGAGCTGTCCCGTCAAACTTCCCCCAGAAACACACAGCTGCCGATTTAGGTTCCTTCTTCTTCTTCTTCTTCTTCTTCTTCTTGTTCTTGTTTAATGGCGGGTGACACCTAACGTTAAAGGTGCATTACCGCCACCTACTATGCTGGAGTGTGGGTCAGAGTGTTTGGTCTGCGGAAATCATAGACTGTATATAAAAAGGAGGAAATACATAAGTAGAAATAAAAACAAATAAATAAATAAAAACAAATATATAAAATAAAAAATTTAAAAATATTAAATATCAATAAAAACCCAACCCTAACTTAAACTTAAATCGTCTTCATTAAACCAATTTCTTTTAGAAACTCAAAAAATACTTTATAGGTTCATTCTCCAATATTAAACCAATTCTTCCGGTTTAGCTCTTCCACCCTACATTTCCTCATTTCCTTCTGTAGTTGTTCTCTCTGTGTATTATATTTTGGCAGTGACAGATGACATGCTCCACAGTTTCTTCCCCTAAGCCACATTCACACTGTCCTGATGGATGTTTCCCTATTAAGGGCATTGATTTATTTAGTCCTGTGTCTCCTATTGTTAGAATTGATATAACTGTTTGTTCTCTAGTGTTTTTCCTTATTGTTTTCATCCCTCCCACTTTCTGCTTTATTTGATACAGATGGCGTCCTTTTCCTCCAGCTGAGGATTCAGGTTCCTTCTTGATGTTTGATGACGGTTGGCAAACAACTTATCGGTGCATTACCGCCACCGTCTGGAAAGGAGTGTGAGTCAGAATGGATATTTACCTAAATCCTGTTATAGAGTTCGGTGTTTTCTAGAAACCTGAATATATCTGATATCCTGCATCACCCGAGTCCCTCTGTAGTATTTCTCTTAGACTTGAGGTTAAGCCTTTTTTTTTTGGAGTGAGTTTTCAAGTGTCTGTCTCTTTTATTGTGGACAGACTAAAGATGTATGCTCCACTGTTTCCAGCTGATTACAACAGCCACATCTGCCTGTGTCATGTCTGTTCATTATCTTCAAGTTGCTGTTTAGCCCTGTGTGACCAAACCTCATTCTTTATACGATCACCTCTTCCTTTGTATGTCTGGTGGTTGGTCTCTCTTCACCTACTTTCTTTTGAATACTATGGAAGTACCTGCCTTTCTTTCCTCTGGCCCATTCTCCCTGACATCTCTTTTTCTCATTGAATTGTATTTGGGTTCCGCCTTTTGACGTTCGCTTTAAGAGCGCAGCGTGATGGCGTCACTTCCTGGTTCTGTGCTGCCGCTGGTCGCCCCGCCCTCAGCGGGGACATTAGTGCCAGGCAGGGAAACAGGGTCCGGAGTTGAACCTACAACCCTCCTCCATGTCTGGAGCTATTGTCGGTGCAGAGGAGGGAGGACGGTCTGGAACGGGTCCGAGGGGAGAGTAGTACGGTCTGAAGCGGGTCTGACCCGGTTTGAAGAGAGGGAGGCAAAGTTTGCTCCGGTTTCGGCTCACGGTGAGACACTCCTCCTCTGTCACCTCTTTTCCTTCCTGCCTTTCCTTCCTTGCTTCCTACGCTGTTAATCTAAATCTGTCCTAAAATGTCCACGTGTCCAATCGGGGTGTCACGGCCTCGCCAGGTTCCTACAAGGTCCTCTCTGAGGTCCGCAGGTACAGACCAGCTGATTGGCTGTCAGCCGTCCAGATGGCTGCAGGCCTTGATCAATCTGAAGTATTAAATCCAGTTCCCTCACTGTGCAAAGAGTTGAAGACCTGGAAGTAAACATACAACCAGTAGTCGTTCCTATTTATTTGTTGCACAATTCATTTCATGGCTGAGGTTGAACCACGTGCCCAGTTTCATTATATCCTCAATCAGTCAATCAGTAGCTACTGTACAGCTGAAATAAGGATGATTAATCAAATTGAAACTTAATTCTAGACAATTTGATTAACTAGTTAATCCCTAAAGTCAAGGCCATAGTCATGAAGTGAACATTGGGGGGGACCAAAATCTCACAACTCAATATTAACATGCGAGATTCATTTTTATATAAAATAATGTTTAAGTATAATGTGTGCTTGGTAATATAAACATGTTTGTGTATTTTATATAACCTTATATACATTTTTAATATTTTTAAAAATACAATTACATAAGAATATCAAATTATGCATAAATATTTTAAAATTAGCATGTATACATTAGACTTAAGACATAACGCAGCAAACACATTAGGGCCCACAATGTTTAATATTTTATTGTATTATTTTTTAAACAATGAACAGAAATATATGCATTTCTATAGATCTATGAAGACAAGTACAGTTATTTTAGCAAAAGGTTTAGCAAATTGTTTTTCATTTATCCACCACTAACCTTATCTATCCTACACTCACCTATACAATCCAAGGTTCTTTAGACATCACATCACACCTGTCATATTTACATTGTGTTTACATTGTCCCCCAGTTTGTTCTTGGATTGATTTTTGAAATTGTATTCATTACTTTCAATGCTGTTCATGACCTGGCTTCAGGCTGTATATCTATTCTTTTAATTTACTATTTACCTCTGTTCAGCTTGTGCCTTTAATTTACTTATGTTGCGATGCTATTTTGGTCTTTTATTATTAATATTACCATTATTATTGATGTTCTTCCTTCTGTATTTTCACTTTTTCTTGTTGTGCAGCACTTTGTGTTGAAATATACTCTCTAAATGATATAATAATTGTTTTAATAATAATTGTCATTATTATTATTATTCTAAATATTATAGAGAAACCCAACAGTTCTCACAAGGAGCGAACATATGACAACTGTGGAGAGCTTCATTAACTGGAAGAAACGTCTAACAGAACCAGACTCAATATGAGCGGCCATCTGCCTGGACCGGTAGGGGTAAGAAGAGAAAGATAAGGGAGAGAGGAGAGGTTGGTGGAAAAGAGGGGAGAGAACAATCAGACCCTTCCTGAGCTCCAGTTATTTAATGACAGAAGCAGGAAGCAGTTGGATAAAGCACAATGTTACAAACAAATACAGCTAACAAAAATAATAAAATAAGATCCTCAGTGAAGAAACTCTCCTAAAGAACAGGCCAAAAGATGGTGCAGGAGGACACATCAGAGCTAATATATATACAAATTTGCTATTTATGACATTTTGACCAAAGCTGAGGGTGTGTGGGCCTCTGGGCGGTTACTGAGCTGTACTTACATTGTTAAGCAAGGTGAAAAAACAAAATAGAATCAGTAATTACAGTGACCATCCTTAAACAGCACCAGTTCTCCTCAGTAAACCTGCAAACAGTTTTTCAGGTATTTGGCAGGAAGGTTGTCAGAGAGCTTGTCACAGGTCTGTTTGTCTCACTGTCTGTCGTCTCTATGATCCCAGATACTGCGGCTGTAGGTTTGTGCCTGTTATCCTGCTGCAGACTGAATGTGGCATTGATCGGATACCCCCTAACAGTGTTATGTGATCGGTGTTATGTGATCAATAAGAGGTTAATCAGGTCATGGTCAGTAGGCAGTCAATGAACAGTTTGTAATTCTCTCTTTCAGGCATTTTGACCCAATCCGTCTATTAATACCAGTGTTATAGTCCTTCAGGCATGTTAACTGTCTGTCTCACATGTGCAGAGAGTATTGTAGTGTGTGTCGGTGAAGAATGAGATGATAATCATTACAAGCTGTCCGACCAGTCACTCTTTGTCCGGGTGCTGGCAGAGCATGCAGGGTATTGTTTTCATAACTGGGGGTGTGGCGTGATTATCTTTTGGAGCTGATGAGTCAAGGTGAAAGATCGAGTTCAATAAAAATGTGGCCCGTAAACCCCCCCCCCCCCCAAAACAAGATAAAAAATAATGCCAATAATATAGCTAGACAGAAGCGTATATTGATCAGAAAATGATTTGTCAAAACTTGTCATGTGATAAGTGACGTTATGAGGAATTCACAAAGAAGTTAGATAATGACGTCGTGCATAGTTAAAAAATGCATGTTTCCAGGTATCTCTAGGACTAGAATGCATTTTCTTATTGGGTTATATACAGCATGGGCCTGCTATGCACCACCACCTGATGCTTTTAATCTCCTTTATGTTCTGTTGAGCAGTTCAAACACATCCTGGCTTCACTTAAACAAGTTGAAAAAGTGTTAACGCAGTAACTGACTGTGTCTTAAAACATAAGTATGAGGCATGTTGTTGTCCTAGAATTAAGAGAAAGGAAATCAGATTTTAGCGTTGTGTACAATGTGCGGTAGAATTTATGAATTTTATAAAACAATCGTTCAGTACTTGAGTGAAAAGTGCTTCGCTAGGTTCTATCGCTCCATTCAGTCAATCGCTCTGACTTGTTCAGACAGTGTTTTAGTCACATAAGTACAAAATCTGTATTTTTTTTTCCCACCACCAGATGCAGTAAGACCAGTCAGACTGCTCAGTGACCTGAACACACCTTCCCCCTAAATCCTTCACAGTCGGCTGTCTTCACTGACTGTGTTTAAGATCAGGGCTGTAGCTACAGGTGACGACATGTATGCCTTCGTGTCAGGCTCTGACTGTACTGAATGTCCCTAAGAGTATTAAAAGTAAAAGTACTGTAGAATGGCCCATTGCACTGTGTTGTACAGGATTATTGGTGCAAAAGTACAATACAATCCGCAGGGTACTTTTGTCTGATTATATATCAATGTACAAATAACACATACATATAAAGTGATTGCGAAAACCCACAACGTTTTCCTAGAAATACAGAGTCGGTACATATTTTAGCCATGTTGTGAATCCTGCTGACTTTTCTGGTACATTAGCACTGTTTTACGGTTCATATTTGTTGTTTAGAGTAACATTTCTTGACAACTTTTCCCCTTTTAGGATGAATTTTACCAACTTTGGGGATCCCTTTACTTTCTATGTACAGTTTTAAAACCAAAGTTTGGTCATTGCATATTAGTGAAAGGCGTAAATACAATGCGATACAACTATATTGATATCATCAAGTCATATTTCATTGTGTCCAATACTTTGCCTCATGACGGTATTAGGGGTTCACTCTATAATTATTTTACCTGGTTAGATCCTTTTCTTGATTCGTTGCTCTTAAAATGTCAGAAAATAATGACAAGTACCTGATAGAATAAACTCAAGATACTGTATTTAAATTTCTTTTTTTCACCGAGAGTCCAGACTCTCAAAATGTATAGTTTACTATCACATAAGACAAATAAAAGTATTTTTTTGCCTCTTTGATAGAAAGAAACGTTGGGGATAAAACCCAGAGTCCAGGTTTTTTCACTATCCCTTTGAGACTCTGGTTTTCTGGTCCTTGTTTCAGTGTGGAAATATCAGGAGATGAAACATGAAGAGGTGGGACAATAAGAAGCAGATGTTCCACCCTGAACAAACACTATGATGACTTCAATTATTTTTATGAGTGGGCTGAGTGATGTTGATTCTCCTTGGACAAACAAAACTTCGAATAACATTGTGTTGAAAGAATAATCTCTCAGTTTGGGGAAAGTCTCTATAGTGGATACATTTAAATTTTTAACTTGGGCATTCAAATAAAATGGCAGTTATATTGCACAGAAATGAGGTGTCCTTTCAAACATAGCCTATTAGAATAATAGGCCAAGTTTGAGTTTTCTACTCACAAACAAGTGTTTCTGTTTGTGTAACTGAAGCCATGAAGCTGCTCCATGAGGCAAAAAATATTTGCATTCTAACACCAGCATGTAAACATGCTTATAATGGCAATGATAAGATAACAACATAAAATAAATCAGATTAAATATCTCTGTACCACAACTGTATCTCAATCATGGCAATCCATCCAGCGTTTTACAGTACACATCAAAGTGGTGAACCAGCAAATTCCAGAACACATGTCAGTTATCAGTTAATACAAAATATAACAATTTGTTTGTCTTTTTTCTTGTTCTCCTTGTCCTCACTCTTCCAGTTTCTGCAGTTTGGTCGTCAGTCATGTTCAGGTAGAGGCTAGTTCCACGGCGCTCAACATGCTGAAGCGTCTGGACAAGATCCGGTTCCGGGGCCAGAGACGGGATGACTTCCTGGATCTGGCTGATTCGCCCAACACATCTGACACAGAATGCACTGAGGAGGTCATGATGAAACCTCGCCTCTCTTCCAGAGACTCAGAGGAGCTTAGGGAAGTGGAGGGAGAGCAGCAGAGTGACCCTCAGGTAGAAAAACACTTGTCTGTTCTGTGATGCAAAACCTATAAGACGTAACAATACGTTCTTTCTAATCCTAATGAAGAAGATACATTTTTTTTTAACATTCAAAACCACAGCATTTTGATGTTTTAAATGCTGGTCCGACAGAGGTTGAGTTAATAATTAGGCAAAAATGAAAACTGAAACATGCAGTTCTTAGAGGATATTTGTGCTTAGTTTAGATAGTTTTGTCTATTATTCTCATTAGCTCTGGTAGAATTTTAATCATCATTTTGAATATAAAGAGCATGAGCCTTCAGAATAAATAAGGCAGAGATCTTTATAATTTTTATAAACAAATTTAGGAGAAAATAATCAGAAAAATGCTTGTCTAGTGTTGAGATCTACAATGTCAACAAGTTGTTATCTGGTTAAGTAAACGTAGTAATGTAGAGAGTACATTTTGGAGGACCTAGGATTTAAGCCTGTGGCACCCCACACAACAAAAGCCATCATCCTTTCTTGTAACTGATTGTTGTAGGCTTTTATATTTTGTCTGGTCATTATTCCACATTTCTTTGTTTATCATTCAGGCAGGTCCAGGATCCTTTTCTGCAGCTCTCCAAGATGACTCCAGGACAGATTTGAATGAGGTCAAAGGGCACCTAGAAATTGCCTTGTTGGAGAAACATTTCTTACGTGAGTTCTCTTAACTGCACACTGTGTGAGGTTTCTCTTGTACTCATAAAGCTATCTTTATCATTTCAGACTAGAACCGGTACAGAATGAATACAATGACTTCACATATAGTGGGTCTCAGACTTTTGTATCCAAAACATACTTTACTGAACCCTTAACCTCTTCAGAAAACACACCAAAGCCCCATTCAGAGAGGAGGAAGGAGGTTCCCTGTTCTTCGTTGTAATGAAAATCTTTTCTACACAACAACAAAAAAGTAATACAAAAATTACCACACTTAGGTCATGTGATGACCAAATCATCTATGTTACCATTAACAAACTCAGTGGAAGGAAGACTGAAAGCAGTAGAAGAAGCTAAACAGTTAGAATTACTTCACCGACTTAGCATTGCCCTGCTGTAACAGTGTGAGGCTCATGATTGACAATTAAAAAAGGATCAAATTTGATGTAATATATCAGAGGAATGTTCTACAATACCCACGATTCAACATAGGGTTGACTAGGGTTCCCAAGGTCAAGAATGAAATTTCAGGTTCAGAAATATAAATAAACTGAAACAAGTAAAGTGCGTCCTTTAATTTTAGATGATAATTGGCCCCAGCACGACAACATGTTGGGTAATCCGTTAATATCTGCCCATCTGTTTTATGTAACACCCACATACACACAGCTATTTATAACCCTGCTGACCTCATGTGATACACACACAAAACAAGAAAACTATTTCAATAAAACTACAAATAGTATTTAATGTATTAAATAAAAGTCTTGATTTAATGACATGTTATTGTCTGCTCAGTCACTGTCAGAGGTTTTAAAACAGGCAGCAGAATGATGATTGCATTTATGTGTGTGGAGACTTGAAACTATCTTCCTATATGTGTACTCAGATTTGTCAATATTTGCAAAGTGTGTAAGGAAACTTGTGTAAATGAAACTTAATATGTACACAAATTACTAGATGTGCATACAAATTGGTTAACATGTACTCATACTGTAAGTGTGCATACACTTGTGGAAATGTGAATAATATTTGTGTGTGTATGTGTGTTAAAGAACCTGCAAATGTGTACATGTACATATAATAAGCAATTGAGACTCCATCATATTCTGCCTTGTGGCACCAAAACTACAACTACAACCACTGCACATGAATATCTGAGTCTGAGCTGAGGGTAAACATCTGCAGACAGGTGGGCTCACACATTGGCAGTTTCTCCAGTGCAACAGGAGAGTAGCAAAAGTCCCAACAGAAAACCCGATTGAGATGCATATTTTCAGTTTT
Source organism: Hippoglossus hippoglossus (assembly GCF_009819705.1). Taxonomy (NCBI): domain Eukaryota; kingdom Metazoa; phylum Chordata; class Actinopteri; order Pleuronectiformes; family Pleuronectidae; genus Hippoglossus; species Hippoglossus hippoglossus. Next base: position 24,442,283 of record NC_047156.1, on the reverse strand, counting down.
AACTAATAGCTTTTGAGTGGAAATGATTTGAAAGTTCTTTTACACTCATAAATCCTGTTCTCTAGATGTGTGTACACAAGTATACAGATTCATAGATTCATTCATATACAGATGTGTGTACCTGTTTTGCACATTTGCAAACCTTAGTTCACTTGCAAAGCTTTCTGTACACATTCACAAATCCAGCTGCATATTTTTGCTGAAATTCACAATCTAGGTACATAAATACACTCACAAGCAAACACACACACACACACAGATAAAGTTTCATGACTGTTAGTCAAATAAGTTTTGAAAAACGTCAGTGCAGGTTTGGTTTCAGAAAGACAATCAAGATTTCATTATATTTCTTTTTTTATGGTAATATTAGTCCTACCTGTTACTATAAACTGAAATACATAAAGCTTTTTATTTCCCAAGCCTAAGTAGTGATTGTGAAAAAAAAATGACAGTTAGAGAAAATTGTTTTTTGTTTCAGATGAGGAGCTGAGGAAATTTAAGGAGGAGTCCAACGTAGATTCGTTGAGACAGGAACTGGAGAAGGAGCGCTGCAGGCGAATAGAGTTGGAGCAGAAGATCAATGACGTCCTTAAATCCAGGTGATTACAAAAAACATATGATATTAATAAAATTAATTTTATAAGCTTTTTTTCCTCCTGTTCTAACTGATGGATTGTCTCTGTCTGTGTGAAAACTTCACAGTCTTGATGACTCACCTTGTCTGACACCTAAAGCCCCGCCCCCTCCTCCACCGTCAGGCAGCGGCACAGGTGAGCTGCACTAACTCCCTCTCTGTTAACTACCAGTTCTTCCTCCCAGTACATTTGTGCTTTATGCCCAAGAGAAAATCAGTAGGTGCTGGTCCATCTTCTCGTTACTTAACATACTGTACACTCCCTGGCTGCTTTATTAGGTACAACAGTACAGTCTAATGCAGTGCACTTCAACATCTCTTCCATAAAGACTTCCTTTACAAAACATATAATATAGTAAAATGTTCTGAGGTACTAATGCAGTTTATTACTGAGCACAGAGTTAGTGGTGGTGTTTTACTAATATTCTTCCCCCACATGTTTCTAAATGTGGTAGATAACACATAAGAAATACCTCTCAATATTATTCAGTCCAGTTAAAAGCCACTCCAAAAATTCCTTGACAGTGCAATTTAGGGCTGTGCTCTGGCGAAGTTAGTGCACGTGAAATGCTTGGCGCACAGTCTGAATTTGGCCGCTCAACTTGCACTCAAGACGCCCATTTTTTCCCGTCTACTGGGAAGAATTGGCAGCATCGTGGCTTTTTTTTATTAGGAAAAGCACAATTGCAAGCCATGCCCTGAATGAAAAGCAGAAGCTACTTAATCTCCCCGAGCACAAGCTCATGACAGATGTAGCTACAAGATGGAACCGCGCCTGTGATATGTTGGAGCGCTTCTTAGAGCAGCAGCCCACAATTTGCGCAGCATTACTCTCCACTGAGTTGCGGAAGAATGCCAAGGAGTTGTGGACCTTAACTGAAGCGGACCTGGCCTGAGGATGTGGCTAAAGCCCTGAAGCCGCTAAAAGTTGCAACACTCGTAATGTCAGAAGAAAAGACCCCTACGCTGTCTGTTATAGCACCGCTGCATGCCCAGCTGTGCAACGGCGCTCATGTCCAAGCAACAGACTCTGCACTTACGAGGGACATTAAAAACACCGTATCCGGGGATCTTGGGAAGAGATACGTGAGCGACAGATCCTTTCTGTGCATCGCCTTTTTTTTTATCATAATTTTGTTTATCTTTTATAAAAGAACTGATATGTCCTGTGGACATTCTTACAGCAAATAAAAGTGCACTTAAAGTCAAGTGAAACCAGAATATTATGGCTATTTTAAAAGTAAAGGAATATTTCATTTGCATTTATTAATAACTGGTATTAGAAAGATAATTATATTATTTAACTTTTAAGATCTTTGTTGGCCAGAATTTTAAGTGTTTTAAGTGGTGCGATCCTTAAGGCTTTGCCTTTGTTGTTAAATGGAATAATAAAGAACAGCTGCAAATTCTGTGCAGGACATGGTCATTATTCAAAAGCAACGTGTATGGTGTATCTTGGCCTCTGTATCGTGATACGTATCGTATCATGAGGTTGTAGGCAATACCCAGCCCTAGTGCAATTAGGGCTGCACAGTGTACCGGAAGTTTATCGTCATCGCGACATTGACATGCGCGAAATACGTATCGCAAAAGACGACTTTACTAAGATAAATTATGTTCAATCTTTATGGAAGAGATGTTGAAGTGCACCGCATTAGACTGTACTGGTGTACCTAATAAATTCTACCGTGGAAACTTCTGGTGATCACGTTTGTCCCGAGTCAAATTAATAACTATGAGCGGTTGATTTTATAAAAGAATTGCTTAGCTTATTTATGATCCCAGAACCTGAGTGTGCATTCATCAGCCGCTCGCTCGCTCTTTTCCTCTCTCTCTTTCTCGCTCTCTCACACACACACACACACACACACACAAAGCAGTTCTTTAAATTTGTTCCCAGTATTATCAGATAAACAGAATTTCTGTCCAGAATCAGTGTTGTCAATAATGGTAAATTCAAGTGTACTTAACAAATGGTCGCACACAATAGGGTTTCGGGGAAATATTATTACATTTATTCACATGTTGAGTAAAACCAATTGAGTCTATTAATGAATTAAATGCTGAACTAAGGCTTTCATTGGCACCATCTACTACATGAATATTGAAATCAACTACTATAATGATTTTGTCTGTCCTAAGAACTAGCTCAGATAGAAATTCTGATAAAAATTAAAAGTAAGGGGCAGGTGGATGATTTATGAGAATTAAATGATCTGGTTTATGCGATTTCAGCCTTTTAATGTAAAAATAGCTAAAGCTAAGACTTTCAAACGAGTTATACTGGAGCTACCTTAAGGTTGAGGGTTGATAGATAAGTCAGATTTAAAGATACTGCGAACCCCTCCACCTGCCTGTGCTTTGAGGAAAATGAGTATTAATTAAGTGGGGGGTGTTGCTTCATTTAAACAAAGTAGTTCGAACTGATGGTCAGTATTCAGATAATTAATGAGTAGGGATTTGGGATTGAGTGACCTGATATTTAATAATCCTCACTTTAACCTTCTATTTTTTGGTACTGATATAGTTGTTGTTTAAACTTTTTTATTAAGTTTTAATCTATTAGTCCTCTCCTGTTTACTTTTGATTTAATGAATTTAAGAGGTCGGGGAGCAGACACAGTTTCTATAGGATATTGTGAGGGTGACTGCTCTAATAGAAGCGCAGAGAAGCGTGTAAGACTGCAACTCTGCCTCCTGGTCTCAACTCAAAGTGGGAGGAATGCAATCTCTCCTAATCAGACCAGGTTTCCCCAAAAACTTCACCAATTGTCTACGAAGCCCACGTTGTTTTGTGGACACCACCTCGACAGCCAGCGGTAAAAGGATCACGTGCGGCTGTCACTGATTGTATTAGGCAGGGGTCCAGATAAAATTACAGAGTCCAACATTGTCTTTGCATAACTACACACCGAACCAATATTGATTTTTGTGACCTCCGACTGACTTAGTCGGATGTCGTTACTGCCGAACCCTTAACCTAGCACTAATACAAGTTTTGCAACAACCTCCGTGTATAAAACTGTTTTTCTTTTGCTCTCCTCAGACAAACAGAAGGACACTCTGTCCAATAGTTTCCTGAAATGGCTTCAAGACCGTTTTGGGGTTTATGTAGAAGACTTCCGTTTCCAGCCGGAGGAGACAACAGTGGAGACGGAGGAGCCGCTGAGTGCCAAGAGGTGAGGGGGGAAATCTGTCTGCTTTCAGTACAAAGTCTTGTCCGCTCACTGCAGAGCTTAGATGCCAAGGAGCTTCACTATATAAGTAACAGCAGATACACATTTTAGTAATGCAGACACACTAACTGTATGTCTTTATTGTGTTAAGAGCTGTATTTATCTTGAATCCAGATAATTTACTGGTTTACACTCCACAGGTTGACTGAAAACATGAGACGTCTCAGTGAGTATTACTTAAATTGTTTCGTCACTATTTTCCCCCAGATCTGTGTTCATTGGCCTTTTATTCATTTTGAATGAAATTAACTAAATCCATCCCTCTCTTTTAATCAGAAAATTCTAATTTAAAAGGAGAAATTTAACAAGCAAGTTAGCATGCTAACCAGTTAGCCCTGGCCCAGTCTTTTTGTCTTGTGACACAGTGAGTCATGGTAGTTCAGCTCAGAAGACCTATTAAACTTGTAAACACAACAGTGGCAGAGAAAACCTGAATATAGCATCTGTAATGTGGTCCAGATTTGACATGTGTAGCCAAAGTGGCTTTTTGACTTTGGCATAATCTGCTGGGGTCCACATGAGGGTGACTGATTTAACAAATAGAATCAATGTCCCACAAATCTGTAAAGAACAGTGTTGTCTTACTTTTCGTTTACCACAAGGCAGAGCATTTGTCTGTCATGACAAACTCTCAGCCTGTGATTGGTCAGTTTTCCTGCTGTCTTGTTTCCAGAACGGGGATTTAAACCAGTGACCAACTTCAAGAGGAACCTTACCGCCTTATCCAGCTGGTACTCCATCTACACGTCAGCCATCGCCTTCATCGTGAGTCCACACCATATCCAGTGTATGGTCCACACACAGAGCTCAGACTGACCCTCAGCAGTCAGTGTTCCTCTCAATGCTTTGTAATGAGCTGGGATGAAGACACAAACACAAGATTTTTATGTTTCTTTGTTAAGCTGTGCACACAATGTGGCAATAACATACAGAAACAATAAAACATAGATTTTTATTATTGTTTATACATTAAGATTTTATAAAAAGGAATTGTCTGCAAAAACAGAGAAACGGAAAAAGGAAAATTGTGACCTTACTTCCTGCAACTTCACTGGTTGAAGCAGGTATAAAACCATAAAGACATAATTCGAGATGGTTATGGTTGGAAAAACTTTATTTTAGCTTATTTTTAAACTTTTCACATCAACTCTATTTATGTACTGCTTGTAAATACTGGAGTGTGCAAATGTTTAATAAATAATTTATAACCCAATGTTAGTGTTAGTTTAATTTTTATCAATTTCTTATAGGTGTCCATAAGTGGAGGCTCCTGTATAAACTGATAATCAATGATTATTCATTAAAACATATAATATAAAATATGCCCTCATATGAAAAGTAGTAACTGTTGACAAATGTTATACATTCATAAGCACTTGAAATGGCCACAGATCTGCTTACAACAACATTATAGTATGTTACAAGCCATTTTTTAATTGTATTACTGCTTATTATTACTAGATAGAAGAGTTATTGTAAAGGTTTTAATGATATAATGGATATCTTGCTAAAGGTACTATATCTTATCTCACGTTGTGAAAGACTGAAACAATCTCTGTGTTTTTGTTCACTTCTTCTTATTAACTATGTAAACACACAGTCTCAATAATTCACTTTCGTGTGTGTGTGTGTTGTGTGTAAATGTAGGTCTACATGTATGCAGCGTGGCATGGCTGGGCCATCCCCATGTTCCTGTTCCTCGCCATCCTCCGGCTGTCCTTAAATTACCTCATTGCCAGGTCAGTGAAAGCCCCGCCCACTCTTTGTCAGCTTATCACACAGCCAGGAAAAGAAACTGAATCCTTTTTTCAGGGGGAAGTTTTGATACACTGTATGCATCTTAGTTTTACTATAAAGTACACTAGGTCATACATATCTGCAAAATGTCAAGAATTACACAAAGTCCAAGACTTGGGTCCACTGTTCCACTGTGGTTCCAATCACAGAACCATTAGACCAGCTGACATTCAGTTGAGGAGCATTTTGATTCTGAGTTGTGAAATGCCGGCCTGTTTATTATACTCATATATATATATATAGTACATGTCAGTGATCATAAAACACATGAAGCTTTTCCTTTGATCAGTTTGGATGTAAATCTGGACTGGAAGTTCCTGAACACACATGTGTAGTGATTGTGAAATGATCTCATATGTACCCATGATGCACTGCTCTTAGAGGCTGGAGGATCCAGTGGAGCATCGTACCTGAAGTCTCAGAGCAAGTGGTGAGCAAACACTCTCTTCACCTGCTCGCACTTCACCTTATAAATCTTATTTTATTTTACCTTCTGCATCAGCCTTTAAACTAGAGTAATGATGTTTAATGATAAGAAATTGAAGATGGTCATTTTGATTGACATGTATTAGAACTATGGTGTCTAGTTGATGTCAGGGGATATTCACGGGTCAGTATGTGATGTTACAGCTCCGTCTCCACTTTATTTTCCAGGAGCCTCCTAAAGAAGACCTGACTGTGTCTGAGAAGTTCCAGCTGGTTCTGGACGTCGCTCAGAAAGCACAGGTGAACCTCTCCATCACCGCAGACACCTCCCGCCACCTATTCTACATCCCAAAACCAGAGTTGTGACAGTAAACTGCAATTAAATGATTGACCACTAGAGAAAGTTGAAATTGTGACAGTAAATACCTGAAGCAATGAAATTCAGGGTGAAACGAGGGTAAATACAACAGGAGGAACTTGCATGTGGTGAGAAAGATAAATAGTTGTTGTGAATACTATTGGTGGTTTGTAAGAAACCCTCTAAATAATAAATTCAATTCGAAGAAAGCTGGACAGAATTAATTGTTTACGCCTTCTGATCAGACTGAATAGTGAATAGTCATTAGAAATGACAAACCCAGTAAAAACAGGAGAAAGTTGGGCACATGTTCAGACACAAAACCAACCTTTCTTTTCCTTTCTTTTTTGTTTGATCCACATAGAATCTGTTTGGGAGGATGGCCAACATCCTGGAGAAAATAAAGAAGTGAGTTTGTCTGTACATGTGTTGTTCTAAGTCTGACTGAAATTGTGGTCCATACAAAGTTAGTGAATAATTCTGTGTGTGTGTGTGTGTGTGTTCAGTTTGTTCATGTGGGTGCAGCCAGAGTTAACTCAGAAGCTGTATGTTGGTCTATGGGTGGCCTTCGTCTCCTCCTGCCTGCTGCCATACAAACTGGTGGGATTCATCATAGGTACATTTTATATATACTGTAATATATATATTTATATGCACTGTATTTTTGTTTTGAAAAGGAGGGAGATTGATATAGGGTTCCTGGGCAAAGCGGAAATTGTTAATTCATGTTTATACAACCGTCTGCATTCAATTCTACATGAAGTATTGATTTAATGGTTTGATTATTTTATTCTGGTGCTGTTGAATTGAACTAAAAAGGTACAACATTTTGATACTCCAGAAATATTTAGTAACAGTAAAATGTTCATCATCAATCACTACACACATTTTAATAAACATACCTTATCCTTATAAAGGAAGTCTCATGAGTTTAATGCAAAAAGTAGTTTAAAACTACATTAAAAAGTCTGGTCGACCTCCACAAGTGACACATGCACATATGACGCCACTGACAGGCGACCAAAATGAAATGCACCCTTACTTTGATTTCTCCAGGTTTGAAAATTGCTCAAAACATATTTGAGTACACAACTCAACAACATATATAAAATAGGTCTAGCTTTTTTTGACATTTTAATGTGGTTTCTTATTATACCTGTTGGGTCAGAAAGTAAAAAACAAGTCGGATAACACAGAGTTCTGATGTATTCTGATTATATTTACACACCCAGTTGTCATAGAGAAATATTATCGTCCCACTGGAGTCATGTGTATCTCCACATATCAGATACAAGTGCAGAGTCCGAATCAGCACTGTCTGATGAGTCATCTTCCTCTTCCTTCCCCTTGTCAGCCGTGTATGCAGGTATAAAGTTCTTCATCATCGACTTCATCTTAAAGAGCTGTCCCAAGCTGAGGCAGCGCTTCGACACCCCCTACATAATCTGGACCAACTTGCCCACCGACCTGCAGCTGAAGGAGCGCAGCAGCACCACCCTGAACAGACGGGTCAGTCCAAACACGCAGCCCACAGAGCACTGCACTGCTCTGGAGTCAGTCAGTGTGTGGCTCACTTTATCACTGAGTCACATGAAGTGAGGGTACAATATGAGCACCAATGTTTACTAAATCAGAATAATACATACAGGTACATCTAAAAAAAATCTATAATCTGTAATCTAACTCAAAAAGGGAAGCTTTGATATATTCTAGATTCACTATGGTATACATATACAGAATAGTGAAATATAGCCTATTTTTGTATTAATTTAGATTATATATATATATATATATATATATATATATATATATATATATATATCACATGAAAATAAAAGATTATGAATCTCACAATATTCTTATATTTCGTAAAATCAATAAAAAAAGAATTTACAATACAGAAAAGTCCAACTTCTGAAAATATATATATACTTTTTTTATGCACTTAATACTTACAAAACACTGAGTCATGGTCCAGTTAATTTTCTCCTAAGCCCAGGTGTAAGACTTTTCTGATGTCGTCTCTGGTTCAGGAGTGGCTGGATACCAGGCATGGGACAGTTGTAGTCCATTAACTAAAAACGTCTGTGCACTGTGGCTCTTGATGCACTGACTCCAGCCTCAGTCAACTTCTTGTGAAGATCTCTCAAAATCTTGAACTGGCTTTACTTGACAATCCTCTCAAAGCTGCAGTCATCACTGTTGCTTGTGAAAGTTTTCTGCCACACTCTTCCGTTCTGGACAACATTCCATGAATATGCTTCGAAACAGCTAGTCTTCTTGACAGCTGTCAAGTCAGCAGTCTTCCCCATGATGGCGATTGAGAGTACCGAAGAAGACAGAGAGATGCACAGTATTTATACCGTATGAATAGTAATTTACTTGAACTTGAAATGAAATATTCTACTGTTTGTTTCAAACGTGCAGAAATACCAGAGGAAAAAAGATAAGTTCATTCATCGTGTTCTTGTGTCTCCCCATCACCTCTGTCAAAACATACAATGTACAGTAGACTGATTCAATCAACTTGGCGTCAAACATGTAGATATTAATATGAAAAATGCAAAAAATCATGATTGAAATCATCAAGAGATTTCATGTTTTAGCGTGAGCCACCGCACAAAACACATCAAGTGCAGGCCATCGATGTCAACTAACTAATAACCAATCAAGACGTTTGCTTCACTCAGGATTAATTCAGCAGCTTTTCAATATTCTGCTTTTCAAGGTCTTTTAACACAGTAGCCATCCAATATATATATATAAAAAATTGTTACCAATTTTTTCCTCAAATCATCTAGAGTGGACGTTGAGTTAAAATTCAAATTTTTTCAAATAACAAACTAACATGTTTTCGTTTCATATGAATCTCTTAAGACTTATTTTCAAAATGAAAATCCTGAAGAACCCTCGAGACGTGCAGCGGAAACACTCTCAGTTACTATAAGCTACAAACTGCTGTACAGTATAAATCCTCCACCAGTGAACACTTTCTCACTGGTCCCATTCGCTAGTCTGATTTCAATTGTCTGAGTTGTTGTTTTTCTCTCTCAGCTGTCTGAGTGTGAACAGGTAGGCTCCTGTTGTGTTTGTATGTGTGTGCGTTGTGTACAGTCACAATCAGTAGTGTTCACGTAGAGCCATCAGATACTCAATGAAACTGATCAGCTGATCAATAGTGGAAGTGATAGTCTTGTTTGTTTGGTGAAATTTCCTTGTAGAGTGAGAAGTCCCAACAAACGTCCCGATCTCATTCGTGTTCCCCTTTACACTTTAATGACCCCATGACTTTTCCTCTAGCTAGCGCCACCCTCAGGACAAATGTCACCTGGCTTTTCAGGTTTTATGCAAATGTATGTGATGTACCTCTGCTGAGGCCTGATGCCAAAGTTAAGGTAAGATAGGACACTGTAAATAAAGATATGTCTTCTTCTTTGATGGATTTTTTTAAAGCCGATGATTCCAGAGGGTTTAAAGAAATCTGAAAATGCTATAATGTCAATTTTTTTGCACACAACACCAACAAGAAGTTTGATTAATTAAATTTGTTTTTATGAGGAGCTTCGACCATTTACAGATGATAAAAATACTGTTGAAGGGTGACACTGTATTTTCTGCATTTTTGTAGAAGAGTTGACTCTCAGCTTTGCAAGCAGCTTCAGTGTCTACCTGCAGTGATGCTTAAAATGTGTCCACCCCCCATTCATATGCTGCTGATTTACTAATCCAAACACCCCCCCTCCCCCTCCCATCCACCTGTACAGGTCACTGCTGCAGGGGGTCGAGGCAGCCTCAGCGCTGCAGCTCCCACAGGTGTGAGCAGAGACGAGGACGGAGGACGATACTACAGCACCAAGAGAGGAGCTTTCCACGAAGTCTTCAACCTGCCGGAGAGTGAGCGCCCCCTGACAAGTGAGCAATGAACTGCAGGAGGGGGGGGGGGGTGTTCAGACATAAAGACTTGAAACAAGAAGTGACATATTTTTTTTACCTGAATTTGCCTTATTTTTGCCTTATTAAGTGTGACCTCTTAAGCTCTCATTTATTACATTATGCAAGTCCATAGATATACTTTCTATGAGGAAGAAAAATAACAAACAGAAAAGCAGTCCATCGTGTGACAATAACATCAGTCTTCACTTAAGTACCACCTTGAATCCTCAGATTAATTCAGCTGCTCTGGGGTCACTTTCCTCTTTTTCAGGAATTTTTTGGAGAGGAGTTTTCACTATTCTCAAATAAAACACAAAGAGACCAAAAGTTTACAAATGATGTAAAATACTGAATATTTATTTATTGCTTAAAAAGAAAGTTAAAAATACAGAGTCTAAACTCCTGAAATAAGTCATTTACCTACAATATGTAAAGTAAATGTCAACCGGGCTGCTACATGACCTCAGTATAAAGATGGACAACATGGCCGGAAGTGGCGATGCTTTGTTGTTCTTCATGTACAGTCTATAGTCATCAGTAATTAATCAGGCTGATATAAACTGGTTTAACCAAATTGGGTTGAAATTGTCCTTTTATTTCTTATCCTGCCTTAGGTCAATTATAATCAGTGTGAGGATTGCTTTGTTTATCCTGGATAAAATATTTGGAATGTGCTCTTATTTTGAAATACATGCTAAATTAGTGGAAAAGTTAAAACAATGATTATCATTCATGCAATTATCCGAGTGATGATCATGGGCCCTCAGGTATATTAGATATAACACAACAGATTCATGGAAAAGTCTTGTATAAAGTGCCTGCATCTGTTCAACATTGTGCTCAACAATATTTCCTCAATAAATTAGATGTAACTGGTGAATGTGTTCAGACCTTGAGAGATGTTGTTAGTTGAGGTTCCCTCCAACATTTCTCTGAAAGTTCAGTGATAATTATAAGTTTGTTGTGAAAGTTAAGTCTTTCTAAAATCTCTTAAGTAGCAGCGTTTATCACATTAACATAATTCAGCAAAGTGAATTCTGTAGTTTTTCCACAAATTTGAGTGGCTCCATATTCAGTTAATATATTTTTGCTCAGATCTCCATCTTAATTGGTTTGGTTCTAATTTAGTGGGCTAACTTTTTTTCTGTACATTATATTGTGTTTACATATATAGATCACAAATATTAAATTGAGCTAATTACACCAAAAGATGATTCATGATGCTATCTCTAAAAAAGCAAGTCATTTGTATTTGAGAATGAGTTCATGTCAACAATCAACAAAATTTCGATGTTCATGTCAAATTATCAACATTTTGAATCCAGATAAACCAGTGATTCATGTGTGAAAAACGGCGCCCAGGTGTGTTTTAATCACTGTGTTGTTGTTTTTAAGCGTGTGAGAACGGCTGGCGCTGCTGCCTCATCAACAGAGACAAGAAGACGCCGACAGACTACATCCGCAACGGTGTCTTATACGTCACTGAGAAGTAAGCTATCCACTTCCCGTCAGCTTGACTTTGTTTTATAGATAGAGCTGCACAATGTGAACAACAAGGAGACTGAACCAGAACGTCACAGAAACATCTGACACAGGTGATCAGTGAGAGTTCAGGGAGATTGAGAATATCTGATTTGAATCCATAAACCTGTTTTTTTTTTTCTGGTATCGAAGAGCCAAACATCAGCTCTTGTTGGAAAAGAGATCTAATGTTGCTGAAAGTCAATATTCTGCTTGTTAGAGCAGATCAAATATCTAAAAAGATATGTTCTGGATGATAAATGGTGGAAGAGACTTTTTTATAACTAAGCAGGACTCAGGGCTAACTGTGGGACTCAAAGGTAACTGTTACGAGACAAACTGACAAACTATCTAGTTCGCTACTGTTCAACGCTAGCTAACCTGGTAACATTTAATTCAGTCTGTGTTTTCTTAAAATGTACTGTTAATGTTAAAAAATTACGGATTAACAAACTATGGTAAGTTTTATATTGACATGATATATGTTATTACTAAAAATGATGATAGTATTTTCATTATTTATCGAAGGTCGACAACCCAGAGTGTCAGTCTGGACAAAATATCAGGGCAATTAGGCAACAGTAGATGTTAGTAATCTCTGGCCATAGCTAACAAATTCACAGTTCTCCTGCTGTTACAGCCCTCACCTGCCTACATCGTTCTGCCATGTTTTTATAACACACAACTTGCTTCACGTTACGTCTCGTGTGTTGCAGATGAACAGCGTGCCCACAAAATGTTGGACTTTTATTTTCAATGTGTTTTAAATACATGTTTCAAACACTTGAGCGAAACAAACAAGCACAAAGTCAACTTCCCACATACCGTTGGTCTGTTGGGTCGCCACCTGCTGTCAGCTGCCGTTGCGCTCCTCGGTCTCTCAGGTGTGTGTCGCCAGGTGTGTCGAGTTGTCCACTAGAAAGAGTGTTAACACCACCCCCCTTGTGGAGTGCCACTCATTCCCTGCCCCCTCGCTCTACACCTCAACCCAAAAACAAATAAACAAACCAAATGGGTCATAACAATTACTTTCTATTTATTTATGCCTCATATTCATTGTGTAAAATAGGTTGTCAACAATGTTTTTTTGAGGATAAGTTCGACAGTTGTTTTAAAATAAAGACCGTCATGATAAATGTTATGCAGTTGTCTTCCTGTATCTTCAGTCAGGATGGTACTGGTCTTGATGGTGGAGCTGTGAAATAAAGTGTCCAGATTGAGTGTTAGAATCTCAGTGTCCAGCAGCAGCGTTCACAGGGTCTTATCGTCTCAGTCTCTGAATGTCTGTGAACAGGGGTTAAGTGAGTCTCCTCTGTCTCCTCAGTCATTTGTGTTTCGAGAGCTCCAGCTCCAGGTCTGGATCAACCAAGAGGAACAAAGTCATCAAACTGCTCGACATTAAAGAAGTCCAGAAGGTAAGCCAGGTCTCTGTCTGCTGTAATGCTGCTTTAGACAAAATACATGTGTGTATATACTGTATATGCTCCATTTGACATGCTTCCGTTCACTCTGTTCATTGGTTATTTATTCACCATTAGGTTCGATAGAAACCTGAAGTCAGACTCAGGTCTAGGCCTCTGCTCTACAAACTACTAACTGGTATAACTGAAAACGTTTGTTGTGAGAAATTGAAACCTTCAAAGTTTAAACCAAGTTACACAACAACAAAGTGCAGAAAAAAAATAAAGCTTCCATGAAGATAAAACTATCTTTCACTCTCAGATAAAGTAATTTTTCCAACTTCCTGGTTGTAATCTCTGCTGTTAAGTCGTCTTTGTCTTGATGTTATTACATTACATTATATGTCATTTAGCTGATGCTTTTATCCAAAGCGACTTACAATTAGCAACCATTAGGGGCCATTTTTTGGGGTTCAGCATCTTGCCCAAGGACACTTCGGCATGGGCTGGGATTCGAGCCACCGACCTTCTGGTTGGGAGGACAACTGCTCTACCCCCCTCAGCCACAGCCGCCTTATTACTGACGTGTCTGACGTGTCTGGACTTAGAAAGTCCCCTCAGTGTGATCATGAACTCGTTTTTTTTGTGTTGACTTGTGTTATCTAACTCACTGTGTTTTAGGGTTTAGGAATAAATGATCAATAATGAACTGATTAATTAAATACTGTGTAAAACAACAACATTCTTATCTCAATGTATGAAACGACACATACATACTGTTTAAAGGATAAATTGTTTCTAAGATTAGTTTGGCACAATACCTGTGACAGTGTACAAATAAAATTCATTATAATTAAAATTTGTCCTCTGTCCCTCACAGTACAAAGTTTTGTCAGTGCTGCCTGGATCTGGGATGGGCATCTCCATAGCAACGCCATCCACCCAAAAGGTAAGAGCTCAGTGTGAGGAGCCTCATAACGGGAGTGGGGACTCTGGACCTATCTGATAAGTGGTAGAAAAAGTATTCACTATTACAATTTAAGTATAATTCCTTAAACCTCCAATAACTGACTTTTTTATGTTGCTGTGAACAATCATCACCTCTATAAGAACTTGCATATTCACATGTTCAGTTGTCACAGAGACATATAATGGCATGTTTCTGTCCAACTGATGAATCTTAAATCCAATATAAGGAGATTATTGTGTGTTACAGTGCAGCTTTGGCTCCATTTTTCTGTCCTAACCCGGTAGGGCCCAAGAGAAAACTAATCGAGCCTGAGAGCTGTTCTGTTTATTGTGTTCTAATCTGGCCCGAGTAACATGCAGTTACTATAAAGCTGCACTGAGTTTATGTTACCCTGCCCCTGACATGCATGGTTATTGCCTAATCTCCCCAACTACAGACATGTGAGGTTTAAAAATCAACATGACCAACCCAATCAAACTTTATTTCAAAGTTTTTGTTCAAACTTAGCTTGGCCGGCTGGGACCCATTGAGTGTGGGTCGGCTATCCACAATCTATTGTGTGTGTGTGTGTGTGTGTGTGTGTGTGTGTATATTGTGTGAGTTCCCCGAATTATAGGAAATTATTTTATATGTATATGGACACCTCGGGAAGAAAGTTGTAAACCATTTTTAGAACATGTCTGAGTCAAACATTTATGTCAGGTAGCTTGTTGTAGGCAGGGAAAAAAACAAACAGAAAACTCTGCCCCTGTGTTTGTGCTATGCTGGCCACCAGCATAGCACAAACACAGGGGCGGTGGAAAGCAATGTGCTGAACGCCCTGCAAATCACTTTCTATCTGCAAGGGGCCTTTATTCTGCTCTGAATAATCAGGAGCTGTATTTACTGAGAGAGAAAATGACTCTCTTTCCCTCAGACTCTTTATATTCACTAAAAAGCTTTGACGCCCTAAAGGAAAGGGGAAACCCTGAACTTCAAAGTTGCATAACATGTGGAAACGTTGAAGTACAGGTACACTGCTTGAGTTAATATGAAAGCATATACCCTGACTGCGTAGAGAAAGGCTTCCTCTTGAGTTTGAGACAGAAACATTCCCTCTGTTCTGTTGCAGCCGATGGTGTTCGGTGCGATGATGCACAGAGACGAAGCCTTCGACGCCATCTCCACTCAGCACCTCAAGATCTTGTCCGTGTCTACAGCCACCAGCCCAGAGACGTAGTAACACCTTCACAAGATGGCTGCCTTCACACAAACACTGGATCTGTTTCACTTTTTCCACCAGGGACGTACGGTAACAGCTGCTGACTCCAGTTTGAGCTGCTGGTCTGATTTCTTTACGGTCAGCATCACCTCATCAGTCATCAAGTGGAACAAGTCGGTGTCTTTACATTAGTGATTGATAGGAAATGAAGTATTTCCAATTTATATTTTCAATTACGGATTTCATGTCAGATTGATTAGAATTACAAATCACTATTGTCAAACAATTATACATAAAGTTCCCACAAAAGACATCATGATATGTCTAATTGTAAATCAAAGTATAAGCTGAAATTAAAATTAAGTGCACAAACATATATAGGCTTGTTAAAGAACATGGGGGAGGGTGGGGGTTACCTGTACTATAATCGGAGCACTAGTAACTTGTTATTTTCTGTTGCATGCACTTTCTTTTCAATTGCTGTTAAAATATTCCCAATGAAATGCAGCCCTTTCTATTTCAAATAATCCCTCAGTAACTTGGTATCGCTTTTAATACAAAAATATCTGCAGGGAAACTGTTTTGTTCACATTGTAAAAATCAATGGTTTACAATCTAAGCGAAGTCCTGCATTTGGATTTTATCTGATGAAGCAGTTGGTTTCATCTCCAGCCCATCAGTCATCTGTGTCATGTCATTTCATTTTATTTCCACCCTGGTGTACTGCACTGGAAAGTTGTGCATACATGATGGGCCTCATGAAAGAAATAAGGCACGTACCAGTGATTTTAGAGAATTTGTGGCTTTCATGATTAGCGTTTAGCGTTTACTCTTCGATTCGTACAAAGATGCCAAGTGGGTAAGAGCTGTGGTACGACTCATAAACAGCCTTTCTTCACAGTGGAAAACAGGCTTATAGTAGTTAAATCTAAAGGAGTTTGGAGTTAAATATGACTCGATAATTGCCATTGATATGATTTTAGAAAAATATCTATACAAAATTAATATGCTGTTGACCAAATCATCATCATCATGGCTTTCCAATTTACTGAGTGTGTTTTTTAGAGTTCCTACATTTCAGTAGCTGTTGGATAACTCCCTGACTCCCTTTATGTTGATCTCTATCCATGACCATCCTCTGTCATAACACCTGACAGTGTAACATCACCGGCTGTAATATTCTCTAGTCTCATATCTCAGTGATTGTCATCCACATAGACTGAACATAAAGATGGGCCAAACCTCTCCACTTCCTCCTACAGTATAAAAATGAAGGTAATATATCCCGGGTTTACAGGTGCTGTTATCTTGTGCCTTTGACACCAGTTGGAGCCGGAGTCTGCGCAGTAGTGCTTGTGGAGTGGATTGGGTTTAGAGGTCCCACTGATACACGGCCAATTGACCAATCCTGAGTCAGTCTCAGCTGTCAATCACAACATCAACCAAGCTTAGTGGATGAAAACACTTGAGCAAACATGTGATGAGAACGATTTAAAATGACAGAACCCATTTTTGAGGAGAATTTATTTAATGTGTATTTATATATTTTTTTGGTCCATGTCCCATTCTAACATGGAGAAGGCTGGGTTTATGACCTTTACGACCTTTACCTCAATTTGTCGTGTCGTCCATCTTTATATACAGTCTATGGTTGTGCCCTTGACCAGCCTGTATATAAGTCACAATTTCTAATTGTTTCGGTGAATCTGGCTTCCAACATTCTAGTATAAAAATATAAATGTGTCTGCATGAGGCCCATTGTGTTAGTGCTGATATTATTACTCAGAAGAAAATCAACAGCAGTGTTAGTACTGAAATGATAACTGTCAATTTACTGAACAAAGCTTATTGGAAAATATGTCTAAACCTCATTTAATTTCATCATTTGTGTCTTCAGGGAATGAAATGATTGTTGTACTTTACAGCAGCCTTCTAATCACTTATTATTACAGTGTGTTTTTATGTGGTGGTTGGAGACAGTTACTCTATGAAACGTAAATGTTTTACAACTAATTTTAACGTTCAATGTAAACGAGAGAATTAACCTCAGCTTTTCTGTTTTCTGTTTTAGCTAAAAGTTCATATGTTGGAATCAGATACAACGTCAAAACTGAAGTTTTATCCAATAAGCTGAGAGGCTTATGTACCGTGAAAAATTGAAGTTGTATATTTGACCTAACTAGTTGTTTAAGCATTGCTAATCGGCTAAGAGCTTAACAATTTCAAACAATGTAAATATCTGGAATGCAAGTTTTTACTGATCACAGCACTTGAATTTTGGCTTTAACTTCCATCATAACCTGATGCTGATCGACATTTCTTCTGTTCTGTTAAGCTCCTGTTTCAAAAGTAGCTTTCTTTCACCATCAACCTAATTGGCTAAAGCTAAACAAGCTAAAACAACACAATCATGTTCTCACCTTTCTGCACTAACTGTAAATCCTGTTTTTTGCAGATTAATGAAATGTTTCCTAATATGTAAAAGTGCAAGAAAATGTTTAAATGTCTCGGTCCTTGCCGATCACTGCCGATCTAAAACTGTGGTTTTCTGTCCCTTGGAAGAACAAAATGTGCGAACTGTCATTGTGAACTTTACTTCATTTCAATTCTTGTACTGACAATCATTTTCGTTATCGATTCGTGTGTGCCAATTATTTTTTCAGTCAAGTAATTGCTTGGTCCACAAAACATTAGAAACATTGCAATGGTTTTGGGATAAAAAAAAACTGAAAAATGGCTCAATTGATGATCTGGAACCATGAAATGTTTGAAACTGTGCTTGAGAAAAGATAAATACCAATTTGTCATTATTAATATTCTGTCAATTGACTAATCAATTATTCTGCTAGAAATGTGATATTTTGGCAAAAAAAAAAAAATCATTCAAAACGAAGGAAGCTTTTTTATTACAAAATCTAAATAGTCAAATTACATTTTTTTCTCATGAAACATTAACAATAAAGGAAGCAGTTTCATATACAAAAGTTTCAATAGTAAAAAAAAGTTTTTATACATAGTCTCACTCTGGCAGTTTATGGTGTGATCAGGGCAAAGCTCTTTCATTGCCAAGTATTTTTCTATCTTGTTTATCTTTAAAATGTTTTCCCAGTCTTCCTTTTTGCAATATGTTAACAATGTTGCGTCATTTAATCTTTCTCCACTATCTTACCTATAACTCTTTTATCTTCTTCAAGTTGTTTGTAGTTTTGTTTTTCCTTCAGTTTAGGTCAATTCTGTCACTGTTGAGATGTAAGGGTTTTATAAAGTGCTTTTATTGTACAAATAGCTGTAAAGTTTTTAAATGAAATATTTGTTATTAAAATTTGATGTACATTTCTTTTCTAATTTAAGTAAAATCAAACACTAAACACTGACACTGTCAAATGTTGTTTTTGTGCAGTACCTGCTTCAGCCTTTTGGTGTCACCCTCTGGAGGTTGTCCTTTCTTAATTATAGTATTCTGATGATTATTCAGTATTACCTTTTTGTATTGATAATTTTGCTCAGCATCAAACAAAGCAGTTATTAACAACTCAACGCAAAAACTTACAAATCATGAAATTCAAACCACATTTTTCATCAGTTTATTTTTTTAAAATTATTACTATACAATGTTTCGGGCCAAACATAAACACTTATTTACATTAGTTTTGTGTTCTTTAAGTTCAAGATGTGTATTTGAGTGAGACCTCTGACAAACATTTGTGATAACTGCTGTGAACTATGTACTAGAAGTTCTGTTTATTTCTTTTATAATGTTTTATAGTCTTCAGTATCAGCAGAAATTGTTTTATTGTCCTAGACAGTACAAGCAGATCATATGTCTCTCTTTTTAAACACCTGCTGTTTGTAGCTGAGAAGTTTTTTAATTCTTTACATGATGTATTCATTTATCAGCACTACACAGCCAGAATCACAGATTTTCCGCAAGCATTTCCTTTTACAGCTTCCCCCCATGTGAACAGGTAGCTCTGGTAAACATTGATTTCAACTGCTTCAAACTCCTCAATTACAATTATATAGCATCTTTATCAGGTTACATTACATCAATTAATTAAGTATTTATACAAAAAAATTAAGGCTGGATAAGGTTCAATTTACTTTGAAACTTAAGACATAAATTAAGAACTCTGAGACATTACTAAGCTTCTTTATCTCGCCACATAAGGTGTCTACAGTCCGGATTCTATTTCTATGGTCCTCTGTCATTAGTGATAAGGGCGTTAGCAGCTGATGAATCATCATATTTTTATTATAGGCGGTTCCTGCTACGTCCCTGTCATCCGTCTCCTCTCACAGATCTGAGGTCATTGCTTCATCATCATCTGAGTCATCTGGCCGATCCCCCATCTTTACCCCAAGTCCGCTGTCCAGATCTGTCTCATCAAAATTGACTTTTGGGGTTTTGTTGTCAGGTTCGTCTTCCTCATCACTGTCATCCTCTCTTCTGTCTGGGATAATCACCACCTCCTCCTTGGCATTGGGGTCGATGTCCTCCTTAAACCAAACTGCCTTGTATCCCTCCTCAATGCGCCTCTCCTTGGTCAGGATGGGTTTCACCTTCTCATTTTCGGCCGTGTCTAAGCCCGCCTCATTGGTATCATCTGGCAGGAGGGCGTGCAGTGGCAGTGAAGACCTAACAATGGCCTCCGTGCTCACTCCCCCTTGTGGGCCACTAGAGCCTGTGCTTCCTCCATCTTCATCGTTCTGGAAGGCCTCATTGGTGTATTGGACACCCTTCTTCAGACCACCTGAACTTTGACCCAGCTTTGGAAGGACAATACAATCAGGGAGAGAAAACAGTTAAAGAACAAGGTAACTAGTTTAAATCTGGGACAAACCACCAAAGTCATGTTCAACCTGCAGAACCACCTGAGACATAGCCACATTGATTGATCCCAATCTCAGAGCTCATCGGATATATTATCAGACAATGAATTAGCCTCTATGGCAGTGGTCGCCAACCCGTCGATCGTGATCTACTGGTCGATATCGACAGTCTTTACCGTCGATCCCTCACTCTCTGGACTCACTGACTGCAGTTGCGCTGTGTGTCGGATGCTCTGTGCCCGCTACTGGTGGCGGAGCTGCTGATTTATCTACTTTATTTCCTTCAATACATGTTGGATTATGTACTAAACTAAATGTCAGGACTCTACGGTAGGAAGACGTGCATCTTCCGGTCTGTCCATAACATTAAAAGCCCAGTTAGAGCAAATAAATGGATTCAGAAATTGAAACGCTGGAGTGCTTTTACTTTGAAATGGGTTCGGGAAGTGTTGGAAATACGTATGTTTGTGTCATAGACAGATAAACATTGTGATTGACAGTAGAATAAACAGAGAAAAATATCTTTAACCGGAGTTTTAATGTTAATCAGATGAATTTATGTTACAAACATAAATGGTTGCAACACTTTCTGTAGGCGTTTCAAAATAAAAGCACCCCAGCATTTCTGTTGACCAAATCCATTCTTTTGTTTAAAAGTTTTGTTTTATGTGAAATATGATGCACGGCTTCATACTGTATAGTACTGGTATTTATCTGAGTACACAGGACTACTCTTATACAAGGGAATAAATTGCCATTTTCAAGGCAAAGCCTATGAAAAAACATTGTGCTGCAGTAGCAGCTCCTCTGCTGAACTGATTTGGCTAAACAATCTCAACTCAAGACAATTTCTAGTGGAGTAGTTTTGAGGCTTCGTGAAGTCAAGTTCAACATCCTGATGATTTAGCTTAGCAGTCTTAGCAGCACAGTGAAGATGAGACTGCTAAAGGAAAGGTCAAGAAATCGTTTAGAAATTTAGTCCTAAAGATCGTCCAAGAGAAAAGAAGGCCGACTGAATCCGGAATGGTAATTAGATATACTGTATGTCTCTTTATTGACCTCTGGTAAAAATACAAAAGTTTGCTGTGATCAAATTACAACATGTATCTCTTAATTGTACATTATCTTTAAACACGAGCAGGGATGAGTCTGGAAGTTTGGAACATGTTTCTTTGCGTGTACATAGCCTTATTATGAACTTTGAACTCACAGAGCTTCGAAACACGCTGACTTCGTAGATCTTCTTCCAGTCTGCTTTGCCTTTCCTCATGCGATGGCTGAGCACACCAATGACCACCAGACAGACAAGCAGCAGGACACCCAGTGTCACACCGAGGGCTATCATGTCCTCCTGCCCATAGCTGCCTGTGCTCACTATGATAACTGCAAGAACAAATGTCACTTTATAAAGTTGTCAATGAAAAATGCTTATATCTGAAACTCACATTGGTGATGCATCTTTAATGTGACTGCAATCTTCATCTTGTTAAAAGAGTAGCAAATGACAAGTCAGGACTATATTTTACAGCCATAATTAGTCAGGAAAAAGGTTGAGGGATTGTAAACTTTCCAAAGAAAGAGATTTAAACATTAAATCCTTTGGTCAAACTGATTGGATATTTAACCTCTTTGAACAAGATCAGACTAGAAGTAAACTGAAATATCGATGTGAAATAGAAGAAAAAGGAAAAACACCTCATCTGGAGTAATTACTTGTGGGATACCCACCTTTGTTGGGATAAACAGCCTAAGTTTGCGTCTTTTGTTGTGTTTCGTATTTGTAGTTTGCCAAAAAGTGAAAAAAGCCAATTGAGATTTTGAAAATATTTTGTAATATTAGTGATTCAATGAAAAATAGAACAAATATTATATTCTTAAGAAACGAAGTAGAATCCAAGCAAGGAGAATCCGTGCTTGCCGGAGTTTTACTCCTAGATCCTTTAGGATAGACAGTTTACACAAGTCCTGATACAAATGATGATGTGGAGCTAATTTGAAAATAGATTTTTTTTTTTATTTGTCCAACTTGTACTTACTACTACAAGAAGTTCCTCACTTCTCATTTTAACACAGGTGACGGACTGATCTTCTGATATTCTCCCTCTAAAATGACAATTTCTGACTTTATTCTCATAAATTTACTAAATCATTTTTTTATTTTATTTAAGTGGTCCTACTACTACATTGTTTAGTTACTATTCAAGTGTTCATAATTATAGTTTTGTTGATGCGAATGGCTAACTCCAGTGAGTCTAGTAGCTAAGTAATTTGTAGGGTACAGACTAACCAAACATTGCTGTAGTAGTGTTCAAGGTACAGTTGGCCATCTAAGAACAAAGCTGACAGTTGATTTGCTAATAACTACTCACATTTAGCAGAATGATTTCCTGATAACACTTTGATCGGCTCTACTAGCATTTTGTAAATCAAACACCTTTTCAAAAATAACGTGCGAAATGTACCAAAACAAATTGACAATCTGAAAAAACGAACTTATCCACAGCACACATGCATTAGAAGAGAGAAAGACAGACAGAAAGAGACGTCCACAAAAGCATTGTAAGGGCAAAGCAAAGAATTGAAGCTGGAGTGCAGGAAATCTGTCCAAGCGACTAGGCTCACAGTTTGAGCACAAGCAGGGGCTTTTTGAGTGCATGCGCAGGATTTTGAGCAAGAGCATTACACAATCAGAACGTGAAATCAAGTCCTGCACTCAAAGTAAAAGATCACACTTTTCGATAAAGTTAGGAATAAACCCATTTTGAGGTTTTTAGTTATTTGGGGGGTATGTCCTCCTCCTTTTCAAAACTAACTGCTATAATTGCATAACAAATCTCTGTAGGTGGTTGCTTTGAATGTCAATAAAACATTGTTTCTTTACATGAATTTTAAGGTGGATTATTGTATCCTCTGTCTTGGTTGCCTGGAACAACTTTCATATGTGTTGATATTTGTTACTGGCTGATAACTTGCTAGGTACAATTTTCTCCAGAAGGACAATATTTGATTTGAAGGAGAAGCTACTGTAACCACCTGTGGGAGGATGAGCTGTGCTGGCAGTGGAGACGCTTCCTTCAGTGGTCATACTGGCTTTAGTGGTTGAAACGCTTCCTTCAGTGGTCATACTGGCTTTAGTGGTTGAAACGCTTCCTTCAGTGGTCATACTGGCTTTAGTGGTTGAAACGCTTCCTTCAGTGGTCATACTGGCTTTAGTGGTTGAAACGCTGCCTTCGGTGGCAGTGGAAATACTAGGGTGTGTGGTGGAGATTATGCTTGCACTGGTACTGGGGATGGTAGTTGAGATGCTGCTGTCAGTGGTCACATTTGGTTTGGTGGTGGACACAACATCCTCAGTGGTCTTGCTGGAGGTGGTGGATTCCCCTATGGGCGTTGTGGTCATAATGTTTGTGGTGCTCAAAGGGAAACTGGTGGTGGTGAGACCTGGGAGAAGAGCACACTTTGAAACTTAGTGGTTTCACCCTTTGTCCCAGGTTTCTGCTTCAGACTGGAAATGGAAAATGTGAATTTTCGCCTCGATTTATTTGTATTTGCTCAAACCTGACTGATGGAGGACTTTTCTGAAACTGGCTAAGAGCAGCCAATGGATTGCCTACGTTTTTGTTTGATGGCAGCTCAACCTGCAAGCCATAATTGATCAAAGCATGCATAAAAAGGAATAAAATATCAACTTTACCACACGTATACTTACTCACGGCTGCACACATTCAACAGTGATGAATCCCACACACTCAAGCCTACAAGACTGGCTGCTTCTTCATAATGAAACATTACACATCAACTACGCTATATACTGTATGTTCAATAGGTTCCCTTTGGATGACACCTAAAGTGTTACAACCAAAATGTTGTCTCTAGTAAAATTAGTGCTGACAGTGTGCAGGAATTCAACCTTTTCTTTCAAAACTTTGCACACATTAAGAGCAAAGAGAAACTAAACTAATGCAGTTCATATCATTTGGCATATTGACATCAAGGTACATGAATTATTCTGTGAGAAATCAACGGAAATGTTGAAAAACGACTACATCTTGAAATGTTAAAGAAAAAAAATAAATAAAGGAATCTCTCCGCCTGAGCTTGGCATATCGCAGGGCCAGAGACAAACAGTCATTCACTGGTCATTCAAACCAGGAATCTACTTGCTGTTAAATGACAGTACCAACCACTGTACCACTGATATTTGATTTGTTTCACCCATATGAACAAATCACAATTTGCCTCATAGGGCTCAACAAGGTGAGACATCCTCTGCCCTTAACCTTCAGCAAGACTGAGGAAAAACTAACAAAAAACATTTCAACAGGGAAAAAAAGAGAGTTGCAAGAGAGTCCCAGGACAGACAGAGGTGCAATAGATTTTGTGTGTAACAGAGCACATCAACAACATTAGAAGACAATGTCTAACATAAATGGAGAGGTATATATGTTTAAAGTATTTATACAATGTACAACATGTCTAACAGAGATGAAGGGAGAGGGGGGGATGGTAGGCAGAGGTAGTTTGAACCATTACATTTGAACCGCTAAATATGGTTCACAGGGTTTTACTCAGTCTCTTAATTTATCATGGGTGTGTTTTGGGTGCAGCGTACAATAAAGAAATTACAGCGCTGTTTCCCATTCTCTTTAAAATGGCTATTAACTCTTTTCTGCAGAAGAAACACTTTCACTTTGTGCCTGAACAGACCCTCTGTTTGTGTGACATGCATAGTGTATGAGCATTGTGCAACTGCGT
Organism: Hippoglossus hippoglossus; assembly: GCF_009819705.1. Classification (NCBI taxonomy): domain Eukaryota; kingdom Metazoa; phylum Chordata; class Actinopteri; order Pleuronectiformes; family Pleuronectidae; genus Hippoglossus; species Hippoglossus hippoglossus. The sequence goes on along the minus strand of NC_047156.1, from coordinate 24,417,223 downwards.
AAGTAGGCACAGACTAACTGGGTCTCAATTCAGTGGCTGTGTCCTTTTTTACACGTGTATAGTTAGCTGTTTGGTTGAGTTAATGTTCATGTACTTAGTACATGATACTCAGGCATCAGATGTCTTGTCGCTTGCCTGCACCATTACCTCTTTGAAAAATGGTTCGTCACTGAAGCGCAATGAATTCTGGGATAGGTTGGGCTGTAAAGGATCCACCTGATGAATCATTTGTTTCTTCGGGAAAGAAAGGTGCTGCCAAACACTTTACTCCTAACAACTGGAGAAGGGGCAGATCCTGGGTCAGGGCAAGGGGGGGACTGGCCCTATATAAAATCTGATCAGCCCCTGAAGAGCCTCTGTCCTGTCAGCAGTCTTTTTTTTTAATTAACTTGTCACTTACTAACAATACTAACAATAGATGTGACATTTTTTATTTTCTAAGCTTTTTTGAAGTCCACATTGTCCTTGAACAAGGAACCATTTTCAAAATATGTTCAATGATGTGTGGCTTTAGGAATGTGTGCTGTAATGTACACATTACTGATGAGGAATCCACATTGGATGTTGGACATATAATTGGCTCCTCTGATTAAATTGTGGCCACTTTTTTGCCCCTGATTTAGGAAAATATTAGATCCATCACTGTGATATGATATGTGATATGATTGAGATGCAGCTAAATTACTATTAAACCTCATAGTTGTGTTATTTGTTAGAGTCGTCTTTGAGGGTTTGCTTCCTACCTGATTTCACCTGCACATTGAGCTGAGCTGTATCAAATTGATCGTTTGACTCGTCTGTTGCGACCACCTGGACGTACAAAGAGGAAAACAGGTGCTTAATAAGAAAATACCCAGAAAATAATCATTCAGTTGCATTAACCTTTATTAGATTTTGAACTTACTTGTAGGGATAATGTGGTGGCTTGGAGATCCTTAGTCATGAATAAATAGCCGTTAATGATAGAGAAATCACTGCTCCCATTAATGGTGTACACGATGTTAGGATTTGGATTCTGTTTGAACCGAAATGAAAAGGTTAGTTCTGCACATTAGGTACACTCGCAAAGGTCATCAAACCATCAACCCCCCACTCATACATTTAAAGCTAAGGTTGGCAATCCTGGAAAAGTTAGTATCGCAGGCTACAAAAAACGCAACCTACCTATGTATGTACAGTGACTATTACAAGATAGAAACCTTAAAAAAAATCTAAATTTGATCCAGAATTGTCTTATTTCACAAACTGGATGACTCAAGCCATTTTTCTAAATCCAAACACATCTCCAGAAGATTGTTTAAAGATATTCTGTGAATATTTGGAGTTCTAGGCACCAATTTTCCAGTCAGGCGCCATTACGTATTTACAGAGGGACAGGATCCCACAAGATAACAGAAGTCAAACCTCAGATAAATAAAGATGATGTTAGAAGTATGATGGAGATAAATGTTTGTCCCATGTATTCATTTGAAGTAGGTTGTAGTTGACAGATTCCTCAGATAGTCAAAGGTTTAAGTCACACATCCTGTATGTCATTTTTATTTTACTTAGTCTCTTTCCATAGCACTTCGTTGTTTACGTTACTTTTACCGATGCATCAGTTTTTTCACCACTGCGAAGCTTCAAACTTTTTAGATTAGTTTGGCTTTTTCTTTTCTTTTATTGAGTCTGGAGTCTTGTTTTACCCCATTGTGGTCTGCATCTGTAGCGTGGATGTACAGCGGCTTATCCCCGTCCATGGCCATGGAGCCCACTGAACTGACGACCCCCTCGTACAGAGGCTTCTGAAACTCTGGAGGGTGGCGGCTCTTCACCTGAACACTGACAGTGGTGGTGGCAACCTGATTACCGTTCTTGCTCTGGGCAGCCTGGCAGAGAGAAACACAACATCAGTTGTACTTAAGTACAATATTTAGGTACTTGTACTTTTCTGGAGTATATCTATTTTATGTTAATTTATATGTCTGCTTCAAGGAAACATTTTTACTGCAGTACATTTTTCTGGCAGATATAGTTACTTTTTAGAATAAAACTTTCAAAATATAATCCCTAGACGATTGTTTAGGAACTAGCAGACCCATAGACTAAATGTCTGTGAGGGTTTAAAGTGTGACTGCAGGAAAGGAGACTTCAGAATATGAGAGGACATCATGCACAGTTGTTGTATTGATGAATTCTGATTTTCTCCTTGGCCAAGCTTCAATAAATATTTCAGCATAAGTCATCAACGGGCTCCTGAACTCTTTCTTCACTGATGAGTTGACCATTGACCAGAAGATTTTCCACAACAATGATAGGAACACTTTTGCTTGCAACCAAAAAATGAAATAGATTGCGCCCTATTTCCCCCACCTCTGTATTTTATGGGAACTTAGGTGTCAGCGGGAGGAGAGGAGCTGAAGCTGGAGTGCAGGAAATATGTCACAGTAACAAAATAAGAGCCTTACAAAATCTGAACATGAAATCAGTATGTCAGTAAAGAGAAGGTCAGTAAAGAGAAAAAAAACTTATAATGCATCCTATTGATTATCTACAAAGTAAATCCTCAAAAGGGTTTGAACATACTGCTCTCTAGAGATGTGAGACTGATGAAAATATAAATCGACATACATTCAAGACACAGACAACATGTCCAGAATGTACTGGATACAATCATGTGAAAGTTGAGTTGTTACCAGCACTCTCAGATTGATTGTATCCAAAGCTTTGGCCGGCTTCAACATGGTGATGTTCCCTGTGTTTGCGTTGATCTCAAACAGATTCTCTTCGTTTCCTAAAACACAAAAAACACTGAGCTGCCAATAATCAACAAGTTATGTATTCTGTATGTTTTAATCAAGATGCTCACCACTAAGAAATGAGTATTTCATCTCCTCATTTATCCCGGTGTCTCCATCAATGGCATAGAGTGGTCCTGGTTTCAGTGGTAATGCTCCGTTCTGCAGTGGAGAAAACACTCTCATCATCATCATGTGTCTAACAGAGGGTTGGTAGTTGTGAAAAAAGAGTTAGAGGCTTAAGGACACATTTCCCTCCAGATAGTGTTTGTCAGATTGTCTCACATCAGTTGTTTTCAGAAGCTTCTTGAAAAGCAGTGTAGAACCAATGGTCACTTACTGAGCAATATATACCATCATGTATTGCACTTGCCTCATTGACAAAAGAAAATTGGCGGAGAGATAAGAGTACAAAGGGAAGCATCCCTGAACCCCAACCATTGTACTCCTTTTTATCCTTTTTTCAAAAATGTTTGCATTTTCACAGAACAATTTTAAAACTGTCTGTTTAAGCATACTTCTGACACTGTGAATTCGTAGTTTTAAAAACAAACAAAAAAGGATCTAGCCTTAAAATTAGAAAACACACCAGCTGTATTTTGTGTCTCTTTAAAAACATCTGGTACTTTTTAACGCATTACCCTGATTAACTTTGTAGCTCATCAGTCAAAGGTCAAAGTCAAGGTCAACAAAAATACATACATTCAAAGGAACCTTTGGGTTAGAGAGAAAATGATTCCAAATCACATGATGTCATATGATAAGTGACGTCATGAAGACGTCTAAAAGACAATTAAGTCATTCTAAGTTTACAATCAGATTTTTTGAGGTATTCCTGAATCCTATAGGATTATAAATATGACCTAAAGCTTATATAGATTAAGAAATAATTATGACTATATGATAGGAGTGATACCATCATGTCAGAAAATGACAACGTATTGTGTAGTAATACTTTAGCAACCAATGAGATTAGAGACACGATCTACAGGTTATCTAGATTAACCAATTAATTTTCACAATGTGAGAAAATCTATCATTATTACACTATTAAAAAGTTACCATTGCCTGTTTTGGGGTATACAAAGTACTTGCACGGGGCGTGCATTGCCCCTCTGATGCTTGTCATTGCTTTCTTGTGTTTCTGTGCAATGAGCTTTCAGGGCCACCATACATCAGGGTCACAGTGGGAAGAAACCAGGAGAAGGCTGGATGGGTTTTTTTCTTTGTTCTCCAGTTTGGAGATTTAGAACAAGTAGAAACACTTTGACTTTAGACGTGGTCGCCCACAGGACAGTCCAGCAAAGCACAAACATGGAGCTTGTGGATATGGTTCAGTATCTGCACAGGATTTTTTGGATGCACACCTCTTGTTCATTTATGATAACACTGCCAGTGTATCCAGCACTCTGGCAGATCACAGCTGCCCCTATCTCGTGCTTGGTGCATGGCTGGAACCACGGTGGCCTGTTGTCCGCATCTAAGATGGTGACCATGATGGTGGTGGTGGCAGTGAAAGAGGTTCTGTTATCTGATGTTGTCAATGGTGTGTCCTGAAAAAAAAACAATGATGGAGATATGATTATTACATGACAATATAAAAATATATACATTTATTATATTTTTTTTCAATTTCATTTTATGACTTTATAATCTTCTTTGCAGAAAAAACGGGAAGGATAAACACAAAGTTTTCTTACTTCACTCTGCACTGTTTATAAAAGGGTCTGTACTCAAACAATAACTATAATTACTGCACTGAGGTTGTATGCCTCCGCCAGCCAGTGCAGTTTCTGTTTACTTATTTCTAGATTTCTTTTTCTAAATTCATATGAGGTCCCTGTGACCTTTAAGCACTGAAATGTAATCACTTCAGCTTTGAGTCCAAATGTGTGATATCTCAGACAGTCTTGAGATATCACATTCAAGAGGCCAAAAACATTGACCTTTGACCATCGAGATCTAATCAGTTAATCAATGAGTCCAAGTGAATTGTACCAGATGTAATGAAATTCCCTACTGGCAGTCCTAATATATCACATTCACAGGGACGTAAGATAGAAAGAGCTCGGGACCGAACCCTGCAGCCTGCTCAACCACTGATGCCCCATATTCATTTGAGGTCTTTACTGATTTTGAAGAGAATATATCTGCCTGAGAATAACACTGAGAGCAATATTTGATTCAATTTATATGGAAGAAAGAAATCTGTGTTTAGAACCAGAAGTGAAAAAGACTCACCTGAGCGCACAACACCAATTTTTCATTTTTGACTGTATCATAGTCGAGAGGCGACTTGATGACGAGGTCTGGGGTGGTGGATGACTTCAGTTCAAAGCTGTTTTGCTGAAATCACATAGGACAATAAAAACGTTCAGATACGCACCTTGAACTAGCATCTTACCCCTACTTCCAGTCTTTGTGCTAAGCTATGTCCTAAAAACAAATTTTACGAGACAAAATCACGAGGTCTTACAGATTCAGATGTCAGAGTGTAGAAGAGCTCGTTGTGTTGGTCTAGGTCTGTGGCAGCAAAATGACCAACTGTTGTTCCTACAGGGGACATCTGGGATAAAAACAGACAGAAAATATCTTGCTTCTTTAAAAAGTTGAAAAACCTTCTTTAATAATTTTACGTAAGTAATAATAATATGTTGCTTTTCTTAAATAAAGATAGAAAACTACACATAGTGTGACATTTAATTTAATCTGGATTAACCAAACAACAGAGAAAATACAAGTAAACCCCAAATCTACAATTTTATACAACAATTATCAGACTCTTACCTCACTGACATTGACTCGGTAGAGGCTTTGGTCAAAGACTGGAGCGTTATCATTCACATTTTCCAGAAGTACCAAAATATCGAGTTTTTCCTGAGAAAAAAAAAGACATTCATTTTAAACTGCATCAATAGCCTGAATCTGTGAAATAATATCACATGTTTTTGTTTGTTTAACCTGTGCAGCATTGTGGGAAAAAACAAAAACCCCAAAACATCATTAAGAACCTCTAACATTTGCTAAAACCTGCAAATTGCTACAGGCACAAAGAGGACGTCCTCTCACACTATCATAGTTTTATGAAAGACCTGTACAGGTTCCTCAAACTCCTTTTAAAAAAAACTGTATACTCTCCTCAAGCATCTGCACAAATCCTCCATACAAAACCCCCTAAAGAACCTACTCTCCTGAACCTCTAGAACCTGGGCAACCGCCATGAACTCTACATCCCAGGGGATTCTCCTCAAGCACCTCTACAAGTTTTTCAAGAACATATACAGTGGTGGGGAACATGTGGCCTTTCAGCCGTTTTCTGCCCATTCATTACAAAAAGCCATCTAAGGAATACTTGATGTATTCATGATAGCCATGATTTTTTTCTGTAATAAAAGACAACCAGGTCCATTCAGGATGTTCCCCTCTGGCTGTATGCCTGTCAAGTGATGGTCAGGGTGAATTAACAAACCTGCTCTTATCATGGGTCTTCACTGATAAGCATCGCAGAGGTTTATCACCACCTGTGGCTGCAGAGGGCGCTGTGCTCAGTAAAACGTACATATTGTTGCTTTAACATGTGTAGAGTATATGGAGTTTTACCTCAATGCCTGAAGCTGTCACAGTGCAGGTGATCCGTGCTGTTTGTCTTTTCTCAGTCTGCAAACAAAACAAGCTTCATGCTTAAGAGTCAGTGTCTTTCACAGGTTTTAGGATGTAAACAGAGGTATGGGTTTGGAACTTGTTGGCACTTTTAGTCATGATCTGCAGTACCTCATAGTCAAACACCATTGCAGCTAACAGCTGGTTTCCTCTGAGCTTGAATAGGTTGTTGGAGGGGGGCGTGAGCGCCAGGGTGACCCCTGGTTGCACAGTTATCGTTGTCACAACATCATCCACTTTGTTGTTTTCTGCAAATTGCACAGGTATAGGAGCAGAACAGACTGTTGGGAGAGAAGCACAACGTAGCTGTCATAACATTAAGTAAAGGCCAGGAAAGTTTCTTTCTTCTCCAAAAGCAGATTACAAAATGGATGCTTATCCAGTCCATGGATCAGAATAACAACCCAAAACTCGACAGTATTAAACACTTGGACCAGACCTACATGTACTGAAGCAACATTACATATCCCAGCATCAGTACTGGTGGAATAAGTGCTTTGGAAACTGTTTTAAAAGTCTCAGTGACTTGCTGTTTAGGAAAAATTGAGTGCACCTTTCAAGTAACTTACACGCAGATTTGCCAAAGGTGTGATTTTAGGCTTTGTTCACTTAAGATGAGAATCTCTGTTGGAGCGACCGGTTGTTTGTGACAGAAACTGACTGTTTAGGAATTTAGCAAAACGTTTTCCTGACACTTTTTTTTATAAGAATAAGTATAATAGTATAATAAAGATTTTTGTTTTTCTGCAATACTCAACCTTAACTGACCCTCACCATATTCCATATACCATAATTATACGGCAGCTAACAATACCTCTGATCCCTAAATCCAACCACAGAGGGAGACTGTATGAAGGGAAGAAAAACATGATCTGAGAGGGAAAAGTCAAGTTGACGCCAGTTTTACACCTTCAAACTATACTGTCAATATTTGCCCAATAATTCATGAAAACCTCTGTTCTGCTCTGTTTCTCCTCTGCATAGCAACAAACATTATTTATGTCTCAAAAGTCCAATACATATCACTGCCATCTTCTGAGAAATTGGATATTGTCTTCTAGAAAAGAGAATATCCATGTTGTGCTAGTGGAGGTAAAACCAGAACTATTGTTCAGAGCAGGGGTAGCCAACACGGTGCCCGTGGGCACCTGGTCGCCCGCAGGGACCCCGCGAGTCGCCCGCAAGGCATGCTCTAAATTAAAAATAGAAAAAGAAAAAAAAAGAAAAAAATGAAGAAAAAAAAGAAAAACTGAAATTTGAAATAAAAAAAAAAGTCAAACCGCCATCTCACTCTATGCTGAGACAAGCTAGCGGGAGCAGCAACGATGGCGAGCTAGATGTGGTTTTTACCCCCAAACTAAAGAAAACATGGCAGAGAAGCGAAAGAAAACATACTATTTTCATAATGATTGGGAGGAAGAGTTATTTTTTACGACAGTGAAAGAAAAATGTGTGTGTCTCATTTGCGGGGCAACTGTTGCGACGGCAAAGCGGCACAATGTGGAACAGTGGTCGCCAACCCGTCGATCGCGATCTACCGGTCGATCTCACAGTCTTCACTGTCTGTCCCCGAACTCTCTGGACTCACTGTCTGTAGTCGCGCCGCAGATCAGCTGTGTGTCGGTTGTCTGTGTGTCCGTTGTCTGTTTTTCACACGCGCTGTGTCCGCTACTGGCGTCTGAGCTGCTGGTTTATCTCCTGCATTTCCTTCAATACAAGTCGGATTATGTACGAGACTAGATGTCAGGACTCTACGGTATGAAGATGCGCATCTTTCGGTCTGTCGATAACAAACAAAGCCCCGTTGGAACAAATGAGTGGATTCAGAAGGTGAAACGCTGGAGTGCTTTTACTTTGAAACGTGTTCGGAAAGTGTTGTAAATACATTTGTGTCATAAACAGATTAACATTGTGGTTCACAGCAGAATAAACAGAGAAGATGATCTTTCACCTGAGTTTTAATGCTTATCTGATGAATTTATGTCACAAACAAATGGTTGCAACACTTTCTGTAAGCCTTTTCAAAATAAAAGCACTCCAGAGTTTGTTAATGATATCCATTCCCTTGTTTAAAAAGGTTTTTTTATTGTGAAATATTTGCAGGAGCGGAAAGATGCACGGCTTCATACTGTGTAGTACTGGTATTTATTTGAGTACAAGGGACTTCTTTCATACAAGGCAATAATCATATTTGTGGCCATATTCAAATCAAAGCCTATATGTAAAAACATTGTGCTGCAGTAGCAGCTCCTCTGCAGAACATGTTGTGGAACTGAGAAGCTACATATTTTGCATTGTAAATATGAATTGATATTAATTTGAATATTGTCATTGAATAGAAAAAGTTGCACAACTGCCTCTCTTTGTGTATATTTATTTCTTGTACATTCAGCCTTTAACAGAAATTGCAAAAAATAATAAATATGACCCTCCTAAGTGGTTTTTTTGGAAGATAAAAGGGTGGTAGCTCTCGGCTTACGTTTGGAATTAAAAAGTGATCTTGGGCTCGAAAAGGTTGGTGACCACTGGTTCAGAGGTATGAAGATCAACATTTGGCTAGGAGTTGGGCTAAGTGAGAGGAAACACAAATTAAACAATCCAATGTAACATGGAGGGTGTTTATGACACAGCAATATGAAGGCGGATTTATTTTGATGATATATTACATTTTTAAACCGTTGTCTTCCCGAACAGCTTTTGCCTACTCAGGCATATTTTCCCTAGTAACTTTATTATTTGTACAGAATAACAATGAATAACAACCATTTTCCCCCAACTTAAATTTTGTGTGGCAGTGTGCCTCAGTGTTGAGTATTTATAAAATACAAAAATTAGAATTGAATCTCTCTTTTCCACTAAAATGCTGGATATTTACACCATTGTCTTGTTGGATTTCACAGCTCTTTCATTATAGAAAACAGGAAGAATCAGGGTTTACTTTATCAGTTGATTCATGTGACATAATTACACTGTAAATCACAGGCTCGTGTTCAGTGTTACTGAAGTATTTCAGTTCTGGTGTCCGTACAAATGTAGCCCCACACACTATTAGGTAGTAAGTTAATATGAAACTATAGTTACAACATAGCAGTTAGTGCTGACTGGGAGTCATCATAAAACTCACAATCACCTTCGGTGGCTGGTTCTCGCTACAGGTGACGTCACAGCACTTGAGGCTAAGCCCCATTTTTATCCGCTTAAAAGCGCATTATTCTGTGTTTCTTTATTAAACCTACATATACTTGTAATTGCCAAATAGGGAGACTTAAAGTAGGGTGTTACCTGTGAGGCTAACAAAAGCCTCTCTCTGTGATGAAAGTGATTAAATAAATCCATAGATCAGATAAATAATCAAAATTTGCACTTCCATATTGAACATCAACACTCCTCTCCCTTTTGTCCTCCATATCCATATTTCCTTCTCTGCTTTTTTTATATCTATATTTACACAGTGTGAGTAGTTATACAACTGTACCAGAAGTGCTTGTTAGCAGATGGTTATTGAGCCCATTATAGTTTGTCAAGTGACACCATCAGTCTGATAAAACAAACTCAAGCAGCTGAGTTCAGTACTCACAGTTCCCGCTGGACATTTGGAGCAGGCTCAGAAGTATTAAGATGAAGGACGTCCTCACAGTTAAATGTGGCTGAACAACGGCCATGTCTCCGTCCGTCCTGTCTGAACTAATCTTCCCCCGTCTCTGTCCTCTGCTTATCTGCTCGGATTTATGACTGCTGTGGACTTTTCCCCGTCATAAAACCACAACAAACAATCTGCTGGGAAGTCGTATAGGATCGTTTGTAGGCAATTTTTTTAACTTTCATTTGATTGGTTTTATATATCATGTTTAAAAATTATAAAGAGAGAGATGATAGCATTCAATTTTCTATCATCTAACCAAATAATTTTCTGAGGTTGTGTACTGATTCATATTTATGTCTGGCAAGAAACACAACACATATATACAGAAAGGAACTCAGTAACTCAGATAACCACTCCTCGTAAGTGTGGTGAACTAGAAAGCATCTCAGAATGAGTGAAATGCATCAGAGAGTAGGGTTGGGTATTGTTTGGCTTTTTTCGGTTATTATTTCAATGAATCAAATTTTATTTGTATAGCCCATAATTCACAAATCACAATTTGTCTCATAGGGCTTTAACAAGGTGTGACATCCTCTGCCCTTAACCCTAAACAAGAGTAAGGAAAAACTCGGGAAAAGAACGTAGAAACCTCAGAGAGAGCCACATGTGAGGAGGGATCCCTCTCCCAGGACGGACAGAAATGCAATAGATGTCACATGTAATGGCAGACAACAGAAAAATATTTTTTTAGCATAATGGAAAGTAAATGAATTGAGGAAATATTGTCAGTAATAGTACAATATCTGTGTAGACATATTGTATATCAAGCAGTCTATTTGTAATCATAGTCCACGATCAGCAGCCACCACGATCAGGATCCACCATATCACGATCGGATGCCACTATAATCCACAATCCATCGTCATGATTCAGTGTGGATTCCATCGTCATGATTCAGGATCCACCATCAGCTGCCACCATCAGCTGCCACCTCGATCATGGTCTACCACCACTATCAGATGCCAACATGATACAGGATCTGCCATTACTATCACGATCAGCCAGCATGATACAGGATCCGCCATTACGATCACGATCTCTGATTCGCGATTCACTATTATAATCCACGGTGTGGCCACTGCCGCGGCCCTGGATCTGCGGACGATAAGGCAAAGGGACTCAGAGGAAGAAGTCAAGTCAGTAACATGTATTGATGAGACATTCATTTCTTTAATGTGATAAGGAGGGAGAAGAGGAAGGAGAAGCTTGAAAGAGAAGATCCGTGTGTCATGTGTTCCCCGACATTCTAGACCTATAGCAGCATAGCTAAGAGCAGGTCCAAGACAAACCTGAACCAGTTCTAACTAAGCTTTTTTCAAAAAGAAAGCTTTTAAGCCTACTCTTAAACATAGAGAGGGTGTCTGCCTCCTGAACTGAAAGTAGGAGATGATTCCACAGGAGAGGAGCTTGGTAGCTTATTACTGCTAAATTAATTAATTAATTAAAAAGCACAAAGCAATAGTCAATAATAAGAACAGCTTTTTTATTGCAAGACCAATTGGAAGTTCAAATCTAACATATTAGCAGTTTCCTACAAGTTACTACTTCAAGTATCCTACAAATGTAAATAAATGCAAAACTCTTAACAAATTTAAATAACAAAATCACATAACAAATAAAACCTAACCTATCTACAATTATTTAACAATAAATAACAGTTTCAGTTTCATACTCTAGATTCAAACCCGTCATCAATTGTCTCCCCATGGGGATCACACAAGCAGTAAGGTGCTTTATTAGGTTTGTTATGTGCCTCCCTTCCGTCTTCTTCTTCTCTACCAACTTTAAAAGCTGTCGCTTGAATGGTGCTTTAAGGTCCCAAGAGCCGGGACCTGGCAACTGCACATATGCTTGACCAACCGGCCATCTCCCACCCGAAGGAATTATTTTCTCCCATTTAGAGTCCGGCATTCACATGAAAATTCCATTTCACCTCTACTGGTGATAATAGGATTGTTATGCAAAGAGAAAGGGACTTGTTCATCATATAGGCGGAACAAGTTTACGTCAGGTTAACTTGGTCCTGAGAAAGCTATGGGCATGAAGCTATAGCCAAAGAATCTGTGACAGGCACCATTAGCTCTACTGCCTCAGATGTGAGGCAACAGCAGAGGGCCTTTCAGACAAAGATGGAACATGGTCGAACCAAGGAACACATTGCTGTAGTAAAGAGACAGGTAAGGGGAACACAAGGAAGCTAAGAGGCACAGGCCCGCATACAGGGTTCCGATCAACTAGCAGGCAAACTCCTATCATTTCTCAGTCCCCTGGCAAGCAATATTAAAACAACAGCTAAAAATCTAGGTGTCATATTCGATTCCCAACTGAATTTTAAAACACAAGTTAATGAAATCATTAAATCCTAGTACTTCCATCTACAAAATATTTCCAAAATTAAATCAGTTCTATCGCTACCTGACTTAGAAAAGCATCTGTACCATCGCAACGCCCTTCATACAGGCCTTAGTCAAACCTAAGTAACTCGTTTGCAGTTTGTTCAAAATGCTGCTGCTCATATTTGAACTAAAACAAACCGTAGGTCTCATATCACACATCGCGTAACACTCGCCAACTCATTAACTACTACCTTTAAATCACTGCTCAAAACATATTTTTATAGGAAAGAATTAGCGATTTGTAATTCTGGTTTTAACTTCTTTATTTCATTTGATCTTACTTTTATGCAACCACATTTTATGTAATTTTCTTAAGTGTGACTCTGCTGCCTATGAGAGTAGGAGTTTAGTTTAAAAAAAGGCATATAGGTAATGATGTCTGATGATCTACTGAGCACATGGCTTTCATAGCACTGCCATAAAAGCCAGTGGCCAGTCAGAACCTTTAGCCTCACCCTCTGCTGGTTATACAGGTATGTGGCTGAAGTGACTCTCTACCCTGCCAGGCTCCTGTTCTGTGGCACGCACACTACATTTACTGCCTGTTATCAGTAAGAACTTGTGTAATTGATGAGTGTTCAGAGAAGGACGTTGAAACTATAGCCACCTGCCAGCGCACCCCTGGTGGCAGTGTTGTGCAAACCTAATTAACCCACTCGGTGCCCCCACCACAATTATAACAACCAGTCTGACAGAGCTGAAATGTAATGGTAACACAATTGTTCCTGGTCTCTCTCATCTCTCTCTCTCTTCTCTCCCCTCTTTTCCACCAACCTCTTTTCTCTTCCCCATTTTTCTCCGCTCACCGCAACCGGTCGAGGCAGATGGCCGCCCACACTGAGTCTGGTTCTGCTAGAGGTTTCTCTCAGTTAATGAGGGAGCCTTTTCTTTCCACAGTCGCCAAAGCACTGCTAATTGTGGGAACTGTTGCGTTTCTCTATACATTTTAAGGTCATGACCTTATTAAGTTATGAAGTGGCCCTTAAAATTTAACAGAATTGAATACCTTTAATTTGAGTTCATTCATCTTGTTGCCATGGATTTATGGTGAAGTACTTTGTAACCTTGTTTAGATAAGTGCTAAACAAATAAAGTTATTATTTTGAGATTGATTGACAGCAGATAAATCGTGTGGACATTCTGCATTTGAATATTGCATGTTACAATATTCAGCAGCACATCTCTTCTGAAATACATGATGATAAAGCAATGTGCGGATGTTAGACGGTCAAGTGGTCTAAACGAAGAGGCTTCTTTCACTGGATGTGAGATTTCCGCTATAAGCAATGGAGACAATCTTCTTGTAGACTTGGATTAAACAATTAAAAATGTTCTGCTGGCATTGTGCAAAGTTTGCTGTCTGCATTAAAGAGGGTAGATCTAAATGAGGACTTTTTCACCAAGTGCCTTGTTGGTGTTACATGTGATGGTGAGTCAGTGATGTTTGGCTGTAAAAGTGGGGTCATGAGCAGGCTAAAGGGGTTGTACCCCCACATTATAGGATGGCAACTGCTGTGCACACAGACTGGAGCTCGTTGTCAGTGATACTTAAAACGAAATGGTAGCCATTAACTATTTCAAAGCACTTCTGGACAAACGACACAGGGGGACAAGAAGCGGGACTTTGTCATTATATAATTCATAGAGAAGAGCTGTTTTCATAATGTTTAAAAAAGAACTAGTACACAGACACTTTCTTCATGTTCTAGCTTCTTGTTAGTAGCGGTTTTGGATCTTTTGTTCTGGCTAATGGCAATACAAATTAAATCTGCCATTGAACATATGTAGTCATCAGGGGGGATACACACACCTGCAGAGGAGAGAGAGAGAAGGGAAGGGAGAGAGAAACTGGGGAACACAGAGGAGCTGTGACACATTGTTAACAAAGCATTAGAGAATAATCTCATATCTGAGGGTAGAGGAGAAGAGGTGAAACATGAGTCATGTCTAGAAGGTTTGTTTTTCAAGGATTAATCTTTTTTTTTTACCAGGAGGTGAGTTGCAAGTGTTATTGAATTTGTATGTTGACATTTTTGAGATTTGTAATCCACTTAGTAAATCACGTAAAAATCAAAAAATTCACCTGTTTGAAGGAACCAACTGCCACTGGTTACCTTGGCTGGATGATTAGCCAAAAATACAAAATGGCTAATTACAGGAGAAAGATGCGAGCCATTGGCTGTCCAGAAGCTTTGAAAAACAAATCTCGGGACGAATGCCTCCCAGCCAAAAATGTAAACAAACCTAAAAAGGCTGAAGTCAAATTTTTTCCTTCACTCACTGCTTGCAAACAGATGAAGCCAAGAAAACATGAGACTTGGACTGATGAATGATTTTAGACAAAGAAACAGTGATCCATGTGTCAGAGAAAAGAACATTTTCCCACAGTTTGTAACTGTGAAGACTTAAACATACACAAGATGACAATAAATTCGAAACAAATACATTTCTTGCAATAATTTATTACTTCACAGCAGTTATTCATGTTGTGTGTGTGTGTCAGATAAATGCTGAATTCCAGCAGATCACAACAGTCCCTCTCGAAAACGTTCATGGCGCGGTTTACCCCACCTGACGTCCCTATTCCAGATGAGGGGAGGTGTTTTGGGACAAACGCTTGCAAAACATCTGGGAATCTTGCAAGAGGTACATATAACTACAAATTGCCAAATACACTTAAATGTACCGGTCCTGTACCATATGAAGATCAAGGTAGTTCTTAAGTCCTCGCTCAAAACTAAAGGGGACCAGACTTTTGCACTCAGAGCCCCCTGGAACTCCCCGCCTGAGAACTACAGATGTTCACCAGACTGGACCTCACAGCATGTGGACATGTTGCTATTCAGTTGGTTAATGGTAATGGTTGGTTAAAGGTGGACTTACTGATTCTGGAGAACAAAGAAAGATAATTGACAAAGAAAAACACCACTCCCTTCACTGCTGCTTCAGAAGTTTTGCCATGCTAAACCACTGCTCTCAAAAAGTTATTAGCCACCAAAAACATTAGCATTAACTGTAGACAAAATGCAGCCTCTGTATTTACACAAACTACACGTTTAGCGACCAGAATCAGTCAGGACAAGAGGTGTCAACCTTAAGGGCAGCAGGGCTTTTTTACACTGCACTGTAATCGTGGACAACAATAACAGTGCGTGTCAGGTACAGGGTGTCACACACTTAGTGCAGTTAACACTAACATCGAGGTGGGGCTCCGACACAAAAACAGAATGTCTGTAGGTTTTCTCTCACTGCCGGATTCTGCTGTCATTGGTTGAGGAATGTGATGGAAATCTGAAAATACAAGAGGCTGGAACACCAAATTTGTTTTTTTGTGTACTTTAATAGTTTTATTCTGCAGAAAGGATCAACACAGAGAGTCACAGGGATCTCAGAGTGTTGATGGAGAACAGTCAAATACAAGGATCTTATATAGGAGAACTAAGGCTGTTTGTCTGAGACAGGAATTAAGACACAGGAAACTGATTTGCATATGTTTCCTTTGAAGATAAAGCAGACGCAAATTAAGTTCTTGGACAGTCAATAAGTAATAGAAAGGTCATAAAGGTATTAGACAGGTCATATAAGTTTCAGGTCACAAACAGTTCAGGTCATAAAAGTCTCAGACAGGTATACAAAAAGTTACTTTTCAACTACAAAATAGGTTTCAACCACACTTATTTATTTTCCACTACAGGAAGAAGGTAGGAGCACTTGTTGTGATGCAGCTGTAGTCTCCGTTTAAAATGCAGCAAAATCTTTCCAATTGGTGTGAATCCAGATCATATTTTAATATGATTAAGCTCTACTCGCAAACATTTCTGACTTGTGGCTCTCAGTCCCAAGTTCATTGGTTCCTACTGAAGATATAATTATTTAAAAACAGCATAAATATATACATTTCATTTTGTAATAATGCTCTTTTCATTTCCTGGAACAGCTTTTCACTATAGGTTTGATTAAACAAACAATTTGCATTTGTTATGGAATCTACATGATGCTGTAGTGAATCCACATGATGCTGTAGTGAGTATTTACAGCAGGACGGTGGGATTGAGTCAATATAAACTACAGTGTGTGTTTGTGTTTACAGGACGTCGAAGGAGATGACATCCAGAGGGATATGCAGAAAGCCACCATGGGCAGATACTGTATGCCATTAACAAGGAGGGTGGGTAAACCAGACACTATGATGACATTGGAATGTGTGTAGAAGGTTTTCTGTGGATTAGTAGGCCTATTGATATATATTTTTTTTTTCAAGGAATGCCACTGGTATATTTTATTTTGTGCTCTTGCAAATGCAGAGTGGAAAGATATTGATATGATAGCATTATGTAATTCTTAAAGACAGAGTGGAGTTTCCCCCATAAATGTAAGTAAAGTTAATCAAGACTAGAAAAGCGCTATACAAATACAGACCATTTACCCTTTGGGGGCAGACTACCCAATGATATCAACCATCTTTAAAGTTGTTGCTGTGAACATTTGCAGTTACAGAGCGATGCAAATGTTTGTTTGGAGTACTGTTTGTGCCCACCTGATGAATTTGCTTTTAGCTCTGTTTTTGGTTTCCACCATCTCCTGAGGAAAATGTTGCTCTTTAGCTGCTAAATGCTTTGCTATGTTCACCATCTAACTGTATCTGCTGTTTGCTGCTGAACAGTATCCATTATATCAAATGTTGACTACAGCAGCTTTGAGGGTCCTGTTAATGTTTGCCCCTAAGCTCCACAGAGAAAGAGCTCATTCATTTCTGCAATGTGAATGTTTATTAGTTTTATGTGTGTTGACCAGAGTCTGGCCTCAAGCAAATGATCTGCAGAATCCAGCCCTGACAGAGACCACGGTGCGTTCAGGTGTCCCAAGCAACAACCAAAAAGGCAAAAAAGCCTAAAAACAATAAACTGGACAAAACAAACATTTTTAGTTAATTGATAATTGATTATTTACACACAATGAACGAAAAAGGCTATATTTGAACATTTGAACATTGATTATATGCTACGTGTCTCTAAAAAAAAAACAGATACTTGATTGATAATTGATAATTGATTAATCATTCTTTTTTTTTTTTTTTACACATGAATTGTGAAAAGGCTACATTGGAACATCGATTATGGCTACGTGTCCCTCAAACACACTCAGAACAGACATTCAGCACCTTGCCTTCACACTTTCCACGGACCGCTTTCCTGCACTTCAGGCACTTGGCGAAGGTTTTATTTTGTTTGCATTGTGCCTTCACCATGCAGGTCCTTCTCCTCAGAGACAGGGACACGCGCGGTGCCATCCAGCTCTTGGGCCAGCTGAAGCATGAATCTCTTCTAGGGACGTTGTCACGCATGCAGCTCCGGTACAGCAAGCATTGATGGCAGCAAAATGCAGCATGTTATAAGATACTGCAACGGGCCCTCTGTGCCTGCCACCTTGAGAGACAGAGATTATAGATTCATTTTATATCTTATTTTTGTATAGGGGGAAATTTTACCCAGTGGCTGTTATAGGTATAAATGCCTGTGTTTTTAATGTGGATTTATCTTGACTATATTTAACAATAGGATCGAAACACAACACAATTTTAGGAAAAGTCAAAAACTGGGGGTCTTCAATATTTCATTAAAAGATAGTGTGATGGAAATTCATCTTGAGATTTGAAATAATGAAATTCTCAGACTGGAGTTGCCTTTGAGTCTTTATAATAGTAAGCTCTGCAGAGGTTACACAACAAGCACGGGTGCTGAAAGAGAAGAAGTCAGGTTAGAGCAATAGGACAACATATCATGATCACACAAGTCTGTGGATGGAAGCGGAGAAGACGGAGGATCCACACCAATGTGGGGTTCATTTTCTCATCCTCATGTACATCAGCACCAGAGGCAGGACTTTTGTCGATGCAAGACCTGTGCCTTCACAGCACTTTGCAAGTTTAGTTTTGAGTGTGCCGTTCTCTTGTTCCACAGCTCCACCACTGGCTGGATGATATGCACAGTGTGTTTTCACATCCATAGTTAGATGAGAACCGAGTTGTTTGACAGCTTCGTTTACGAAGTGTCTGCCATTGTCACTGGAAATTCTGCTAGGAATTCCCCATCGTGGAATAATGTCTCTTAACAATGCAAAATGGCAGACAGAAGATCTGTGATGAGACCGTGGTGTGCTATCTTTTTACCAGAAGATGTGAGGAAGTTTCTGTGTTGCCAAAGGGCGCCAAAATCATGAGTTACACCGAACGCATATCTGGAGTCAGTGTAGACTGTGAGTGTTTTACCAGTAGCCAATTTGCATGCTTCCATGAGTGCGATGAGCTCTGCTGCCTGTGCTGAGAGGTGATGAGGAAGAGAACTCGAGAGGAGAACTTCGTTATCTGAACAAACAGAAAAACCAACACAGTTAGTACCAGAGACAGGGTCACGTGAGGCGGACCCATCGACATACAGAATCAAGTCAGAGTTAGAAAGAGGTTCGTCAGAGAGGTCAGGTCGTGGGGAACACTGGACTTGAAGTTCAGCCACACAGTTGTGTTCTTCCCCGTCATCCGGAAGCGGAAGAAGTGTGGCTGGGTTCAAAGTTGAACAGCGTTTCACTGTGATGTTGGGCATGTCAAGAAGAACAGTGTGATACCTCAACCAGCGAGCAGCAGAAAGATGTGAGGTCTTCTGTTCTGTAAGAATGAGAGACACAGCATGAGGAACAAGGAGTGTCAAGTCAGAGTAACCTACTATGTCTCGTGAGGCAAGGACAGTTTTTTCACAGGCGGCCACTGCACGCAAACAACGTGGAAGGCCAGCTGCCACCGGATGAAGTTTGGCGGAGAAGTAGGCGACAGGGCGATATTTGTCACCATGAGACTGAAGGAGGACAGAAGTCATGCAGCGGTCTCTCTCATCCACAGCCTGAACAAAAGGTTTGTCAGGGTTAGGGAGAGCAAGAGTGGGAGATTGCTGCAGCGTCTTCTTCAGTGTGACAAATGCCTTGTCTGCCTCTGGAGTCCAAACGACACGTTCGTGAGGAGTGAGTGATTTGCCATGGTACAGAGCACCTAAGGGGCTTCAAGAAGAGCAAAGTCAGGAATGAACGTTCTACGATGAATGACATGAGTTGTTTCTTCGTCAAGGGTTTAGGCATGTTAACAATAGCTTCTACTCTCTTATCAGACAGGGATTTGCCATCCTGTTCGCGACGCCAAGTTTGTGATGGAAATTCATCTTGAGATTTGAAATAATGAAATTCTCAGACTGGAGTTGCCTTTGAGTCTTTATAATAGTAAGCTCTGCAGAGGTTACACAACAAGCATGGGTGCTCAAAATGGAACTGGCCGCAAGTTCACAAAAGCCAGAACTTATACAAAGAGGTGTTTCATAAAACATAATATGAAAAAAGACATGAAAGACATGAGATCATCTGTGTCTGTCCGTCCGCTGTAGCAGTTGGAAGAAAAGCATCACCAAATAAGGGCATGCACCCTGTTGATCAAGGTCATAGCAGTGAGACACCACCAAATAAGGGTTCCATCCTGTCAGGTAGACAGTATCACAGCAGTTAGACACCTGGTCAGGGGGATTTCCAATACCTTAGACACTGGTCAGTTGAATTTTCCACTACACTAGTTATGTACATTTCAAACACTGCGGGTAAATTTGACCTGTTGGCAGTTCTAGTGTGAAGAGACTCCCCTGGACAGATCCTGCTCAGGGACCAGATCAGACCTGCAGATGGGTGTCACGGTCCGCGCTATCTCCTTTTGTACCCCAGGTATCGACCCTCCAACAGACCAGATTTTATTGTTTTGAGTATTTACAGTGTCAACATGCTCAGTTTGGAGTCAGATTTTCCAGCCGCTGCGTCAGTTTGTTCTCTTCCTGAAATTTTAATGTTATCTGACTTCCTTAATAAGCTGTAATCAGTGCAGAGTACTGATCCTCACATTTGTATTGTTTTATGACTGTGTCCTTTGTGCTCTTGTTTGCTCCATCACTGACCTAAAAGCTTTGGCTTAGATTCATTCTTAACTGATAGTGCATGAACAAGGGGGTGATGCTGGACACCATGACCAGTTCTGTGTGGAGTGACAACGAGACTGAATAAAAAGTTCAAGGGACATCATACTCGACGAGAACTGCACATGTCGGAAAGCAGGAGGAAGCCCCTCCCTGACACCTTGCTGTGGTTGGGAGTTGTATTAGTGTGTATACCTTTCCCAGACTGACTATCTGACCCTCTCACTCACTTCGCAGCCTGATTGGTCAGCTGTACTAAGGGAAGAGAGGATCGTGAATGGATTACTGATGGATTACTAAACAGGCCCAGGGGGTTCTCTGGACCAGAGCTTCTGTATGAAGTGACAGGATTTATCTAGTGATAAGTTTGCTTATTGCTTCTCTCTCCAATCAGTGGATTTACTTGTTAGTGATTAGAATGTACGAGAATTGCTTCCATTGGCCTGTGAGGCTCATTCTTTTCATGCGGTCTTGAGGAATTTTATGTACAAATGTATTTGTCGATAAACTGATTCTACAAATGTCATCATAATGGCCTTAACTGAGCCTCGACAGAGTGACACAAGGTATTCCTCTTGTTTCTGAATACTGTCTTCACAATAATCTAATTTTCTTATTTATTAGCTGCTAAATGTGTTAAAAACATGGAGCTTTGTGTCTGCAATAAAGTTGAAAAGTTGAATTGAATTGAGTTCAGTGACAACATTCAAACCGTCTTAATTATGTTGACCTTATGGAATCATAAAACCCTGCGCTGTAGTGGTTTAACTAAAGAGGTGCAGCACGGTGTACAGTCAGAGCAGTTCATGATACTAATAAGCAGCCTATCGTGCCAGCTGCTAACTGGGATGAAAGCAAGTCAAAAAATGTAAGGAAAAAGAAAACGGTTTTCAAATGTTTTTGTTCTTTTAGCATCATATTGGAATTTCCAGTTCATCCAACTTTGAACTGACCAGTTGGTAAATGTTGGTCACTGATTCTTGAGAAGTGGGACAAAACAGGATCCAATATAAAAAAATAAAATCAAACCTTAAAGGGATAGTTTACAGAAAAATGAAAATTCAATCATTATCTACTCACCACTATGCCAGTGGAGGGGTGGGTGAAGTGTTTGAGTCCACAAAACTGTTCTGAAGAAGTTGTCACCAATTACTTCAATTGTGTTGGATTTGGCTGCTACACTGTTTACCCCTGAAACAGTGGGCTCAAACACTTCACCCACCCCTCCATCGGCATAGATGTGAGTAGATAATGATATAATTTTTCATTTTGGGTAAACTATCCCTTTAAACCATTACATTTGCAGGATTTTTGTATTTTAGCTTCAACTCAGGGTCATTCAGTTTGATTTAACCACCTTGGCTAGAGAATAAACACAAACATGGCTTACAATCAGTTACGAGACTTGAATTTATTTTTGATAAGTTGACAGCGCTTTCTCCCCTTTTAAACAACTTTTTATTGAATGAAATTAATAACTACTAGACGAAAATGCTAGCAGGGAGGTAGCCATTAGCTTGCAAGATACAACAGTTCACTTGCGAGACCTCGCCACGTAACCTAGCATGTAGCACTGCATATTTCTTAGAGGCGCAAAAAGGAATTTCATTACGCCATTTTCTGTTGTGTCTGAGCCTTTTGGTCTCCAGGTATAATTTGTAAATGCAACATTAGCTAGTAGCAAGCCAGCTAAATATTCTGGCTGAACAGTAACATACATTAGCTACTGTCTATTGAGCTAGATAAGTGGGATATTATGGCTGACTATGGGCCGACATGTTCCCGGCTAAATAGCATGTTAGCTGTACTGTAATCACCAGCTACAGTATGCCACGTGTTTAGCACTGTGAGCTTCAAGCACCAACATTTTCATGAAAACATGAAAATGAATGTACCTCTATTCACGCCAAATCGGAGATTAATTCTATGATACTACTGTAACACAAACTTGTTTTATTAATCATTTCAGCAGGCTAAATATGAAGAAGATATTCAATCTTCTCCTGATAAAAACGTCACCTCAGTCATGCATCTTCAGGTAGCACACAAGTGGTAAGTTTTAACATCTAGAGTGATTGTTCATCCGAACACAGAATTGAAAAGATGAATCAACATAAGAGAAAGAGCTGAGCTACAGGTCTTCACAGGTCCAGGCTCTAACTGAGACTTCAGTCTGGCTCATCATGTCTGTGAGGGCATTGTGTTATTGTTGTAGTGGAGCATCATGCTGCTGCCAATGCTGGTGTTTACTCTGTTGGCATTTTTGATCAGGTATAATCATCCTTGCCTCTATTTAAGACCAGTTTTGACTGTCCTGAAGCTTTTTGGATCAGGTCTGTTCTTAAGTAAAAATAACATTGTTTTTCCACGGGTCTGCTTTGTACTGGGTCCAACATATTGAGCCTGTGAAGACCTGTAGACAACTGTTACAGACAAACAGCTACATCACCGAACCCTAGCTGGTATTTGGTCAGATTAAAATCAGGACAAAGCTAAAACGTGATTGATCAGAGTTTTGAAAAGCACCGTGAGCTGCTACAGGTCCTCTCCTCCGTCAGTTTGAGTCCAGCTCAACATCAGCAGGCAGGAAAAAAGACTGCTGTTCAACAAATGAACAACTAACAGAAATACAAAGAAACAGCTTCTACTCAGCAAGTCCAGTGCAGATACCCAACATCCAGTCTGATTTGTCCTCAAAGTTTAAACTATTTTACAAAACAAAGATCCAGATATATCAAATAGAAACCATCATATTAATTCCAAAAAAACATAATTTATATTTTTGAATGATTCATCATTGTGAACCTAATACAATAAAATGTGTAACCTTCATTTGGATTGACTCATTTATAAACAAGCAGTTTCCTTTTTGGAGTGTGGACCACATGGCCAAAAGTATATTGACTGATCCCTTACATAGGCTGCAAATGTCTATTGCATGCAAGTAATTTAAATCAGATTGTTATATTTGAATAATTTAATTGTAAAGTTGTGATGCAGTTCACATAAAAAATATCAGAACAAAACCCCAGAAATTCAGAACCACTGCTTTAGTTTTCTTTTGGTCTATTTCTTGGTTTGGGCCCTTAAGTTCAGATGAAGGGAAATCTACAGCACACCAATATATTCTAAGCAAGACGAGTGTTCTTCCAACTTTTTGTCAATTTTGTTTTTCCAATTCCCTGTTTCGCCTGAATACTTCTGTTTCTTGGTTTAATGCCAGTTGGCAGACCAGCTTACAGCTACATTACTGCCACCTACTGGACTGGAGTGGGGATCAAAAGATTGGCATTCAGAATAGAAAACTCATGCACAAGACAGAATTTATAGGAAAATAATTGTCCCAGTTTGGTGTGGAAGAACTTGACTGGTCTATAAGCCCTGAAAACATACAGTACATTTGGGATGCAGCTATGGATTGATACATTTGGCCATGTAGTGTAGGAACATCACACAAAGCAAATACATTGTTTTTGAAAAAGGAGGTAAAATTGCTCTGAAGCAATTTGTTTGCAAAAACATATTTGTCTTGTTTGTTGAATCATTACTCCTGATTCTTGGAAGGTTCATGTGATTATCTTGAGGTTTTATGAAGAAAAAAATGAACCCACTGACCAGTTCAGAATTAAAGCTACAGCTACAATTTCAGCTCATTTCAAAGACTATGAAGATTATCTGCACAGTTTGTTTGGTGTTAAAGCAGGAAACTTTCACGATGACGTGTTGTTGTGTTTGCACCAACTGACTGAAGTGATTTGCATATCAAGCAAAACGATTGAAAACATTCATGTGTGCGCTGTACAGCATCCTCAGCCACAACCAGCTTGACTGACTACTTTTGTTTTGATGAAAGTTACACTTTCCCAAATTTTCTTTTTCTACACTATTGGTAATTCATAAATGTAAAAATACAACTTGATAGCTACAACTGGGCTCAGATCGTTTCCTGAGAAATGATGGAAACACAAACACAACACTAATGGATGTGTTTTTGAAATCAAATGTAACAGAAACCTTCACACAGCTGAAAAACAGACAGTGACTGTTAGAGAAAAATAAATCACATGTCAGAATTACTTTTCCCTTCGAGTACTGACCATGTGCATGGGTTCTACTTTGTGAATCAACCCTTGACCTATAGGGATAATTTGACCCTGGGAATGACTGGCAGGTGTCTGGCATCCTTCAAACATGTTACAGATAATTCCAAATTCAGGAATTGGTTTTGGTTGAAAAATTATTGAAACTATTTAAAAGTGCAAATAAGATGAAGTTTCTAACCCAGTTGTATGGCAGAAGAGCTGCAGTCAAGACCACTGACTCACAAGTTGAGTCAGAGACAAGTCAGAGTCGAGTACGAGTCGAAACACACTCAAGGCAGAGACACATCTGAGATGATAAAAAAACAGATCACAATCAAGACGAGACTACAGCACCAAAAAAGACAAATCTAGAAATGAATGAACAGGCAATTTAAGTCAAGCTCAAGACAAGTCCAAGTCAAAAAGGTTCAGAGTCAAGTCCAAATAGGGGTCAAGTCCAAGTCAAGATTGCAGTTACAATTGAGAGTAACTGGTAGTCAAGATTAAGACATGTCAAAGACAAAACAATCACAGGTACAAGGTGAATCGGAGATAACAGAAAATAACTTTTTAGATGGAGATGTTACTTCAGTTCTACAACAATGCAGAGAATTTGTCCTGGACAAGTCAAAGCTACGTCCAAACAAGTTGAAGTCAGAGTCAAAACCCCTTACATCTACCAGACACCCTCCTCAACACAAAAGACTGTTACTGGTCAGACGGAGACGAATCAGAGTCAAAACACCAGTGACACCAAGAAAAGTCAGAGTCCACAAAACTCAACACAAGTCCTGATACAAAAAGTGACAAGATCAAGACAAGTCAGAGTTAAAGCGGCCACAAGATTGAGGTGTCAGACACCCAGCAACCACTCAGCTGTCACAACAAGACACCAACAGTGTCGCCCACAACTAATCCAAACTCTAAGGGTGAAACTTTTCTCTCCACAGGGTCTATAATTTTGTGATTGATTTCTAAAAGCAGCTGCTACTTCCAAGGGGGATACATATAAAGCAGATCAGGGCGATTTAAGGAAACTCATTTTGGACATTATTAAACCCAGGAAGTTACATTGTCATACGTCATACAAAATCCTGTTGAGTCTCCTGGTGAAGGATGCGATGACGATGCCTGCAGCAGTAACATAGGCGATGGCTGGAAACAGAGAGAAGACTCCAGTGTCTGATGGGGGAAAATTGGGGTACAGGTCTATATTGCACAGGGGTTGGTGAGCTCCTCGAACACTGCCTGTTCTTCGATCCCTCGTGCAAACAGCTTGATCAACTGGCAGTGCACTCTGGGGGAAAAAAGAAAGGAATACGTATCTTAAAATGAAATCCAAACTGGGCTGCAATATTTGAAAACAGCTAAGTCATAAAATCACGCAGCATTGTGGTACCTAACGTCGATGGCCGTGTGGGTCAGGATCTCGCCATCGCAGTTCCAGCTGCTGTAGGCGGGGGCACAGCTGCAAGCCGGGTGGTCTCGGCAGATCTGGCTGAAGATCTGGCGTTTGCCATGCTCTTGCAGGTCCAGCTCCAGGTCAGAGTCGCTCTGGCAGTGACGAGGCGTGAAGCGGAAACGCCGCACTCGGTGGACCTCGACAAAGGTCAAGTCAAACTGTGTGAAACGAGGGAAGGAGGAGACCATGAGGGAGATCTGGAGGAAACAGGTGCAACTATGCCAGGTGCCGTGATCTCACTCAGATTGGTGTTAGTGAGAAAACTAAGAGTCAGTCTTCCGTGGACTGTGATATTTTACTGTAGTGATTAGTTGATTGAACTTTTTTTATCACTTATCAAGCAACAAAAAAAGTTATTCACTCTTGTAACTGTGGGAATTTTCTGCTTTTCTATGTTATATTAGATAAACAATCTCGAATTTGGTCTTTTGGTCTGATGAAACAAGAAATCAAAAGTCACCACCTTGAAAGGCTGGTAAATGAAAAGACTAAAGAGCATTTTTCAATTCATTCTGACAATTTGAGGACAAACCATCGGTTAGTTGAGAAAGTAATTCACAAATTAACATAATCACTTGTAGCAGCCCAAACAGATTTATTATCTTGCTCTCAGCTGTACCTGGTCATCTTTGCTGGTGTGTCGCAGAAGGTGTCTGAGAAAATCAAAGTGGGAACATTTTCGGACCAGAATGAGGTCGGTGGTGCCGTCAGCTAGGTGAGCGGCAGGTGAGAGGCCCTTGGGGCTGCGAGGACAAGCACAGCTCATACTGGCAGCATTTATAGCCAGAAACTTCCCTCGGATCATCTTCCACTCACCGTCACTCTCTGGAACAACAACCCCCCACAAAAAAAGACATCTTTGACCTTTCTCACTGTTGTTGTTGTCATAATGTTGATATTCACAACACAGTTGTAAAATACAATGACCATATCATGAAACATTCAGCATCATGTAAAGTACCAGAACCCATAGTTGTTTCTTGTGCAAATGACCATGCTGTGGTATACCCCTGGGCTCTAGTCACAGACCACTTTGATTTTCCAAATATATTATAAATATCTTCTGAAATGCATAAATATATGAATGAAAACCAGACAACATTTGAATTATTGATGGCTCATAACACCATACTATCCAAATAGATCACTTCGCTCCCAAAACACAGGCTCTCTTGTGGTTCCAAGAGTCTGTAAGAGCAGACTGGGAGGTAGAGCCCTCAGCTACCAGGCTCCTCTCCTGTGGAACCAGCTCCCAGTCTGGGTTCGGGAGGCAGACACCATAACCCTAACCCTAACCCTAACCCTCTACATTTAAGGTTAAACTTAAAACGTCCTTTTTGATAAAGCCTATAGTTAGGGCTGGATGAGGTGAGTCCTGAACCATCCCTTAGTTATGCTGCTATAGGCCTAGACTGCTGGGGGAACTCCCATCATGCACTGAGCACTTCTCCCCGTCTCTCTGTACCCACATTCATTTATTTATTTTACTACATGTCACTAACTATTTGTCTTTTTCCACCCATAGTCTCTCTCTTTCTTTCTCTCTCTCTCTTTACAGGTATCTCTGCCTTATTGTCTTACTAACATATATTTAGCTGTTAGACTCACCACTATCTGATGCTTCATCCATCTCGTGCCTCTCAGATGTTTCTGAAAGTTGCTGCCCGTTGTGCTGACAAACCTCACAGCTGGATATTCACAGACACACAGACGTAATTAAAAGAAGAAAAGAAAAACAACAATAATCAGATCAGGTAACAGGAACCTTAAATGACTTGACTTAATGCAAGTGTCATACACCTGACTCTAATCCTCAAACTGCTTAAGTGAACCATTGCTATGCAGAGCAGTTAGCTGTGCGTGAACTTGGCATCAGCTTGACTGAAGTGAACCAGAAAGGATTGGTGTCTAGATCCAACTGTTAGATTACCTGAACAGGACTAAACTGAAACATTTGATAACTTTCTCTCACAATTTTAACTGCTAAACTGAACTGTCAGCTTATCTTAACCAAACTATTTCAGTTGCTTAACTGACCTGAAGCTTAATGTTTTAGCAGCTAACCTGACACTTAAGCAAACTAGGACCAAACTGAGTTTGTTTCTAAACTAAACGGTTACGTAAATTGACCAAACCTTGGCTGCTAAACTCGGTGATTGTCTTAACATAAACTAAACAATTGAACTGATCTGTTCACCTCTGCTAGCTAACTTGAACCAGACATAAATGAGTCCAGCCGGAGTTCAAATTAAACATCAGAGAATGTTGATTATTTCGATTTTCAAACACGGTGTAACACCTGTATAGCGTCTCTCTCTAACCCTTACCCTGATAGACACCTGGCCGCGTCTCGTGGCGTTCCCATGATGCCTCTGGCAGGCAGGTAGGACACTGTTCCTTCGTAATAATGATGAGTCAGGAACATTTTCAGACCTGCAGGTGTCAACATCATACCAGTCCATTACAAAAATACATATGATTGAGGATGTATCAGTATCAATATTATTCTTTGTAACTACGCTGTCTGTTCATACAAAAAGAAACAATCTCACTCTCTCTTACATACAGACACAATGCATTTATTGCTGTCCTGTCCTGTAGCAATTCTGTTTTTGTCATTTGTGAGGTTCAGGATGAAATCAGGTGCTCAGTGCCTAAACATGACAACATAACTTTGAAGTGAAGTTCTGATATTGATTCTGGAGAACAGCCCCACATGCACTATAAAGTTTATTTTCAAAATGAATTTCAAATGGCCATGTGTACAGTAAATGCTGCTCCAACACTGTTTGGAGCTTTTAAGGACTGAGAGAAAGAACTGAACAATCAGGACTAAGAAGAAATACCTGCCCTGTATGTTTTTCAGCAAAAGAAAATCATGTTTTTAATTAGAGATAACAATGTGTAATTAGAAGAATCATAATTGCATGGCTAATAAGTATTAGCTACACAACTGAAGATATGTCCCTAACATCCGCTGGTGGTCACTAACATCCAACTAACATCCCCTGGTGGTAGGCAATAATTAGTGCGGCAGAACGTACATTACGTATTCTCCATCTTGTCCTATGTTCAAAAAGGGAAAGTGTTTAGTTTAAAAAGGCATAGAGGTAATGATGTCTGATCTACTGAGCGGGCCCTATGGCTTTCATAGTACTGCCATACAAACCAGTAGCCAGTCAGATTTACCTTCAGCCTCAGCGTTACACTGTTAAGTGTTGGGCACGTGAAGAGGTTGAGGGGAAATCTGTTTGTACAGAGCTTGTTGTGTGTCTACCTGATAAGTCATATCTGGCCGGCCCCATCCATCTCTTCCTCTCACTGTCAGTTAGCAAGTCACCATAGAAACCGTATCCCAGCAGGGAGACGGAGTATCGCAGGAATGTGTTGTTGTGGTGAACTGAGCATACGTCCATGGGCTGAGAGTCTCCTGTACACACAACACGTAAGCAAACACACAATCAACAAATCAACCTGGAATTATATATATTTTTTTAAACTAGTCCTGCAAGCAGCTACACCGGAGCCCCCTCAGAACCGCACCAGCACTGACCCAGAACAATGTGGGCTCTAAGGCCTTCAGATAGTGCAGCAAGTGTAATGTTCAGAGCATGTTCTCTGAAATAACACTAGATGGCAGCGTCGGACAATTTTCAGAACATTTTAAACATTTTATAAATGACTGTATTGAAGGGCAAACTGATATGCTCCAAAAAACAAAAAAAAACTTCTGAAAACAGAAGAAGAAAACATTTATAGCATCTTGATATAGAATCTGAACCAACTCTGTCATGTTTAAAATAGGATGTAATTTGGATAACCTGTGGGTGAGATAATTAGGTATTGACATATTATAAATAAAGACCAATATTAAATCAATACTAAGCTTTTTGTATCTTCATAATCAATTGGTATTTTTTACTATTAATTAGTATTTTAACAGTTTTACCAAAGCAGTGTCACTTCTCACATTGGAGAACCAGAAGGATCATTGACTGTTTTACTTGATAGACTACTTGAGTATTTGTTCCACTTTAAATACAAGTTGTGCAAATTAGTAAAAGCTATTTGCGAGGAACATGTCGATACATAGCATTTGAATGTGCAATCGTAGCAAAATATTTATCAAAAGCGTTCACATATTGTTTATCTGTGTGTTTATTACAGGGGGTAGCAATTCTAGAGTTACAGATATATCAACAACAACAAAAAAATCGGCGAATTGATAATTTATCTTCTATCAAGATAAAATGATGAATTAGAGCAAAACGTTCTTGTTCTTATTTTTACCTTATTTTTTTTTACGCTAAGTTTCATCACTGCAGGACAATCCTCTGAGCTTGAACCTCCACATTAGTTTTGTGTGCACCCTGTTAAATAACCTGTGTGGTGCAGAATTGATTCATGCTACAGTTGAAGTTGTCACTGACCCACTATGATGTGCAGAGCAGAGGTCACGGGGTCGTTGGTGCCCACAGTGGCGAAGCAGATACAGTCCGTTGAACCTGGAACAAACACAGAGGAAACAATGAAGATGATGATAACAGAATACAGAGCAAACAACACTGCACTGTTATGGAGCCCCGGCCAGACCTGGACAATGATCAACTCTTCTTCATGTATTGATAACTGAGTTCGACAGATTAGATCCGTCGTTGTTTTTTTAAGCTGTTTTAAGCTTAATCGCTGTTTTTCCAACATAAGCCCAAACCTGCAAACGTGCAGTTTATTGGCACTTTGCTCGATCAGGAGTTTTACCAACATAACAGATATAATGAGAGAATGTGTGAATAATTATGATCTTTGATGAGAACAGCAGGTTATTGAGGAATCATTATGATCTGTGGATAACTCAAAGTCTATGACGCAGTATTTGGGTCACTTACAGTGATACAAATCGGAGTCGTATATCTACAAGGGTAAAGTTTTAAAATTACTAGAATAAAGTCATTATATTAGACTAAATGTGGAGCATCTTGTTGAATTACACTATACTATACGTTTCACAAATAGTAAAATACTTAATCTTTCTCACATGAGCACCAAATTAAAAATAATGCAAGAAACTGTCTATTCCAAAGAAAGAACCACACAGACTTGGAGGAAATTGCCTCTTTTGTAAAGAATGACGTTGGTCATCAAAATATTGGACCCAGAAGAACTCTTTTCTTAAAATGTCTCGTAAAATTACGACTTTGTTCTTCTAATATTTTCACCTTTTTATAATCTTGTTTAATTACAACTTTCTTCCCGTAATATTAAAACAATAATCTTGAAATCTCAGAATTTACTTTTCTTTATATGTTCTTAATTTCTAATAATTTAATCACACAATTAAAAAACTGTAAAATAATAATTCAAATTCTGAGATACTGTGAGCAAAAAGTCAGATGATTTTGTCATTAGTCTGTCTGTTGAAATACATGTATACATTGATGCTTTTTAAGAGTTTCATTTTCACAGATGTCTCATGATGATCTCTGAAGTCTCTTGCACATCTATAAAAAGAGACTTGTACACATTAACCTATTGATCCGATGGATACCTCATATGACCTTTGATCAGTACGAAAACTCTCCTCATTCTGCCTTCAAGTGCAAGAGGGTCTCATCCAGGGTTATAAAACTGAGCTTTTAATGTGCATTTTACGCAACAACACAACTGCAGCACCAAGCCACACTCACTCACTCACACACTCACACACTCACAGAGACAGAGACACAGAGACAGAGACATGAGGCCACAATCACAGCCTGCATTTATATCCCGGTAACAGAGAATCAAGCTCTCTGATTGGCTATTTAAATCATATCAGTGTTCAAACATGGTAAAGGCCAACTGGAGACTGTCTATTCATCTGTAAGTACACAGAGCATGTATTATTAATGGCGCCATCTTTATTTATATTTGATGTGGAGACAGGCTGAGTAAAGTGATGTGGGGCTGTGACACATTTATGTCTGTAAACCACAGAGATTTTTTAAAAACGTTAACTATTTATATTTTCACTCATTTACATCAGCGTACGTACATCAGCCTTTCACAGTAAAAAGCAGAAAAAGAGTTTAAATAAATACGTGAATGAGCAGTTTTTGAAGTTTTGACATTTTTATACTGTCTTTGTGTGTATAAACAGTGACACACTATTATTACATCTGTTTAACTTGACTTGATTTGTGCAACTTTACATGTTGACAAAATGAGGAGTCGGAGACCCTGTTCAGACCTGGTATTAACATCCATCCTGAGTGATTCGATCTCTAGTGGTCAGCGCTAAGTTGAGGTCTGAATGCACCCTCATAGCGGAGCTACACAAAACTCGTCCAACATAACAGCAGAGAAAGTCATAAAAAAAAGACCAAAACTAACTTACAGAGGGCTAAACTGCAGGTGACCATCGCAACACAGATGATGCAACAGGTTACGTCATTTCACTCAGAGACCATAGGAGCATCCTCCGTGCACCAAACACCTCTACAACTCCCTCAAGGACCTTTCAACTCTTCATCCTCTTATTGCTCTTATACTACGACTAAAGGTGGCGTCTGAACAGAAGGATGGGGATTTTTATTCCAATCAAACGTATCATTTGTTTCTGACCTGCAGGAATGATTCCGATGCGAAGTGAGCAGGGAAGCAGCGCCTCATCCGCACAGTTTGGATCTACGCCACCGTCGATCTGCGTCCTCAAGATCAGCCCGTGGGTGATCTCGCTGAACATGCCGTCCCCTCCAACGCACACCACACTGAGCCAGGGTCAGAGTAAAATGTTAGGAGATTAAAAAAGTGAAACAAAAATTATCATCAGTGTAAAATGCAATTCCATTAAAGGGTGAAAAATCATTTCTGTGAGTAATCAGACTTTAAAGTGTATAGATTTGGCAGTGAAACAGCAGCCAGAGGGATGTGTTCTCTGTGGGGCTTTTATTATGCATCTCACAAGAGAGCTCAACAGCCTGGTTCAAATCTTATTCATTTTCTGAATTGAGATTTTGATTATCAGCCACAATATTTTCATCCAAGGTAGATTTACCACAAACTACAAGACTGACACATTTTTATATGCTGCTGTAGAAGCCACACGTTCATATATATCAACTGCACTTTAAGAAAATGTTCTGTATGTCAAGGAGAAGTACTACACTACCCTGTGGGGCTCACTGTTGCCATGGAAATGTTTAACATAACCATTCAAATCATGTCAGCTAAAGTCGGATGGTTCAGCATTACATCACATTTACCACAGAGTAATCATTATTTCTATTTCTAACTGCAGTGCTGCAGTTTTTTTTATGGGATGCATAGTTCCTTCACTCTCAAAGTAATTATGTTCACAGTCTCGTACCTTTACCTTTTTTCCATTTACCGATGTTTTTTGCTCCGAATCAAATGTTTTATGTTCTTGATTCATCTCGTAGCTGTTTTAAAACTCTTTAAGTCTTTAAATGTCATTGGAGAATTAATGGGAAATTTACTTATACAACCACAGCCATTCTAAAAGTGGGCGGGCACTGTTACGCTCTATTGCTTCGTGTTCTGTGATAAAATGGCAGGGTTCACAATGTTTTTAAGAAACATTTTCATGGAGGGGGCTGGTGTGTCAGACAGGGATTACACTGCTTCACTAACATGTTCCTCAATATGGAAGTCTCCTCTAAAACCTTTGTTACTCTTTAACTCTATAAATGTAATAATTTACACTTCCTGGTTGTCCGGTTACATTTCAACAGTGACATTATTGGACTTTGTACGATTTATATTCGCAAATATTGTAAATGGCCCTGTCTTCACAAACCTGACATAGTTTGGGGAGAAATCAAATAACTCGATGGGGAGTTCAGAGCATTTAAAAACATTAGCATTGACTTTACTATTTCTTCTTCTATAATATACATGTATTGTATTTTTTAATTTAGGCAAAGCACTTTGCAAACTGTTTTGAAAAGGTCTATACAAATAGAAGGTATAATTATATTCTCTCTGCTTTAACTAAAGAACAATTACTTAACAGGTTTAAGGTTTTCCAGGATACATGGGAATCCTAATTTATATTTTGAACTGTGTTTTGTGTAGGAACTAAGCTGCAGGACACTCACCCATCATACTTCTTCAGCTCCGCCTCTGTCCTCAGGTGATCCCTCGCATGATTGGCGTACTCTGTCACTATAGCAACCAACAAACAGATACAACATGTTAAGATGTAGAATCCCTGACCCAGGAAGTCGTAGAGGAAATGCAGGACTTACCGATGACATCCGTGGAGACGCCGGCCTCAGCAAACAGCGGGACGACCTTCTGCTCATAGATGCGTTTGCCCTGTCGCTTCCCCCCATAAGGGTTGATGTAGACCAGCAGGTGTTTGGGTCTGGTGGCTGTAAACAACAACTACGTTACTGACAGTTTCTAGGAACAATCATGTGTGTGTTACTGCACATTCACACATACGGATACAAAGAGATTGGGCGGAAAACCTCAATTTACTCTCAATGAACTTTTCTTTTCTTTACAGATTTCTGAATCCGTATGTGTGATCGAACTTTTAGTCGGTGTGTGTTAGTCAGTGTGCGTTACTGTTGATGTAGTGTCGTACTGATAGAGGCGAGCTGCTCTCTGATGCTGCTGACCCAGCGTTGACACAGTGCCCCATCTGAACACGTGAAGGTGACCTCAGCGCACCGCCAGCGGTGCTGCTGACACCTCTCCACATATAACACTGGAAGCCAAAAAGCACACACACAAAAAAGTCAAAACCAAACATCACAACGTTACAATAATATGGATATTTTGCAGAATTGATGCTGCCTCTTTCAGTCCGTACTCAGAAAGTACTAAGAGCCACAGAGTGAACAAACAGCAGCTTTGTTTGGTCTATTTACAGACGTTTTTTTCCAGACTGAGTGTCTAGGTTTGTTTCAAGAAGCTTTTTCAGCTGAGTTCAATGTGTTTCCATGTCTGTCTATTGTGCTTCATGACGGGTCCACATGTTCTTTGTGTTGCGGACACATGTAAACACGGTATGTTTAACGTGATGCATTTACAAGTGTTTTTCCAGATATTTCCACTGTGTTAAAGGATTTCTAAGTGTGTTTCCAGGTACGATATGATGCTTCCACATATTTACAGGTGTGTTTCCGGATTTGCTGAATGTGTCACCATGTTTACTTATTGTGATTTTCAGGAGAGTTACCAAGTGCGATTCCAGATATGTTTAATGTTTCTACATGGGTTTCCAGATGTGTTTACTGTAATTCCAGATGTGTTCTCAGTGTTTTAATGTGTTTAATATGTCTCTAATTGAGTTTAATGCGTGTCCAGATGAGTTCAATGTGTTTCCAGGTGTGCATATGTTTCCTGATGTGTTAGTATGTTTCCAGATGTGTTTACCTGTGAAGGTCTGCCTGCAGTCCTTTCCGTCTCTCTCTTTGATCTTCCTCCAGCTGCCATCGTCTCTTCGTCTGCTGCTGTTTTCCTCCTCTTCCTCTCTGACAGAGATGATCTCTGACACTGACACACTGTGATGTACAGCTGAACAACACACACACACACACACACACACACACACACACACACACACACACACACACACACACACACACACACACACACACACACACACACACACACACACACACACACACACACACACACACACACACACACACTTTGTTAACATTATAATCCTGCAGCTGCCTCTTGTGCATCAGATTTCAGAGCTTCTTGGCAGGGAATGAATACTTCTTGGCAGGGAATGAATACATCAGACAGCAGATTAACTTTCGGGTTTGAAGTCATTGAGACCAAAACAAAATCACATGGTCACTGTGATGCAGAAGGTTCAAAGCCATGAAAGACATGAACTGAAATAATTGATCTATAACCAAATGAGAAGTGGACTGAGTGATTGTTTTGAAGATTACAGCTTAACGTAGGGAAATCAGAAGATCACTACCACAGCTGCTCCTGTTAGTTACTTAACTGCGTCACTTCCTTACATTAGTGGTGAGATTTGTGTTGCCAACTACAGATTCCTTGAAATTGATGATGATAATTACATATGATTACAATGCAAATATAAAAGCCTTGCTGTGTTTCAAAAGAAGCTCTATTATTCTCCTCACAATCACTCAACTCAAACATGTTGCTGTGAATCCTCAGGCCACATTGACATTACAAATGTAAATCATACTCCAGGTGTTGATGACACCTTCAGTTCCATGTCGGCCATCTGACTCCTGTATCTGTATCATATGTTCACAGATGCATTGGTGTCTTACATAAGACGTGGGAGGGAACCCGATCAACTTTCTGGAGTGAAATCCTGCTCCTGTTTCCACAGAGACGACCAGAGGGAAACTAAAACACGTGAGACGGAACAAGGAAATGTGACCTGCGCTGCGATGACATTTGCATTCAATCAGCATTTACTCTCGGTTCAAATGACCCTGCAGTGGACACAGGTTTTTAAATCGGCTCCAGCACCGATCGGCAGTGACATCCAGGTGAACGCGCTAATTTGGCAGCGAGGTGAGAGTGCGCCTCAGTTTTCGGTGTGTTATAATGTCGAACATGACACACCAGGGGAATAAAAACAGAACGACAAACTCCTTCTCTGGCAATGGGACATGAATCAAACACCCTTTTAGAGGATTTACCTGCGTTTAAAAAAAACGTGCGTATACCTGCTCATTTTGGTGTAAAAAGCACTGAGCAGCGTTGAAATTGGCCAGCCTTACGAATGTCTGGGAATTTCTCAAATAAACTCAAGATGTTTGTGATGTTATATTACAATAAAGCATGTGTGTCTAGTTGTACAGTCGACCATCGTGTCTGTGCTCGACTACAGAGATATCCTTCATTCACATGTTGTTCCTTCTGCTTTAAAACAACTTGACAGCATTGATACTTGCGCTTGTGTACTATGATTAATATGCATGATCACATGATCCTCTGCACTACTGAACACTGACTATATATAAAGACGGACAACATGCCTCCACTTCCTCCCACTGCACATACATGAGGCTAAAAGTGGAGCCACAATATCGAGGTACCACCGACACACAGCTAGTCCTGAGTCAGTCTAAGCTGTCAATCATGTATTCTCAGCCCATTTTTCAATAGAATCAAATAAATTAAAACCAGACTTTTTGGAAAAAAACACTTGACCATATATCAGTCAGCCACCAGGGGGCGATCAATCAGTTTGGGCTTCAGTTTTGTGAAGCTGTATAGTCGATGAAAACACAAAGTTATGTATGCGGATGATGAACAGCTGGACTGTGATGAGCTGCAACACTGAGTCGGACAGAAGAAGCTTCAAGCTGCTGACAACCATCACTGCACTGAGTTTCCTGCAGCAACAGTCTGGTTCATGTCAACACAAGGGTGGCTGTGGCTCAGGAGATAGAGTGGGACAAGCGGGTCATCCACTAACCAGAAGGTCGGCAGTTTGAACCCCAAGACTATCACTATAATCATCAAGACTAGGAAAGCGCTACATAAATACAATTTAAAACTTTACGACTTCAAAGATGATCGACTGTATCAGTAAATATATTGCTTATTGACAAACTCATTAGGTAAGCCTACAACAAGACTGTCGGGATAAAAAAGGGGAGAGAGAGAAGTAAACTACAACTCCCAGGTGCATATCACAGTAAGAATCATGGAAACATCCGATCCAATAGCTTCACAAAAGCTATGAAAACACAGAGCAGTATAGGGTCAATGTCTGATTCTGGATCAGTTTAGGATGAATTCAGCTGCAGGTCACAGTGAAATCATAACAGCCAGGGTCTCATTTGAAATTAAAACCTTGTTGCTCTGCTGTTTTGAATATTCATATAGCAAGTGTATCCTGCCACAGCTCAACTGTGTGACTGAGGACTGAGACACAGCAGCAGACAGATGGATGCTTTCATAAAAATAAAAAAGATGGAGGGACGACCAATACTCAGGACAGGTGCAAAACCAGACTATTTCACCATTTCAAAATTTAACATGAGGCACTTTCTGTAATTCACCTAAAAGGTTAAAACAGGTGATGATATTGTTTTGTGGCCCAGCCCTATTTTCGACCATATCAATAATTATTGAAATATTTTAAAAAATTGCATTGATCTAATCTAAGTCAGATTTATTTGACCTTTTGTTGTTTATCAAGTGTCATTTTCTGCAAACAAAGAGTTTAAAACCACAACCTTCACTAAGGAGTAAATATGAGTCTTAAAACTTAAATACCAGGAGAAAAAATAATGTCACTTTTATTATAATAATTATCGATATCGACTGATAGGAATATATATATATATATATATATATATATATCTTGATATGATTTTGGGCCATCTCGTCCAGCCCTAACCTGTTCTCTTCAACCTGCTGTCCTACTCACTTCCCTGTTCGTACTCAATTTTAAAGTGTTGTGTCTGGCAATCAGCAGAAGTTGAACCCCAGTTTCCTGAGTGAAAGTCCTGTTTTCTTCTCATTTACCCTCCACATCTTGTTCACTTATAGTACTTTGTCGATATATATATATATATATATATATATATACACTTTTCTCAGATGTCTTAATAAGAATCTGAAAAACTGAAATAAGAACTGCAGCCTTCTCCTGAGTCAATCAACAAATATTTACAAGTCAAAAACTTCAGAACTACAGCTCCTATAATTTGGGGGCTTCAGGGATGTAAACAGGACTTTCTGTTTCTTTTGTTTATTTAATTCTGTTAAAAAAAACTGTGACAACTAAAAAATGAATGACTCCCAGGCAAATTCTGCAGTCAAAAGTCTTTTTGCTATGATTTCCAATCAGATCTATTAATGTTTATTCATATACAATAATATCCTCAGAAAGTGGAAGTCACACTGAATGTAAAAAACGTGTGTTTCATGTCTCTGTGTTAAGATTTTACTGCATCATAATGAGAATTTCTGAATGAAATTCACCTTGTGCTCTCCCTGTCATTTGACTGTTGTCATTTGTGGAAAAGAATGTTTGTTCAGAGATTGTCACGAGAATCTATGTAATAACATGGTGTGAATTCTAAACCAACCCACCACAGAGGTGCCCCACAAAACAACCAAAAGTAACATCCACAAGGTGACAGAATTAGTTGAAATCATTAGTGGTGTGCTGGTCTCAGATTAGAGTGGATGGATTAACCATTAATATAAAAAGTATTTGATCTTCCTTACAACTGTCTCCCTATACCACACGGTTTTCACTAGTATTTCTGCTACAGTCCACAGCAGGAACAATATTCAGCACATTTCTACATGAAATGTGAGACTCTGTGATACATGCTGAAGGGGAAGTGAATGTGATTCTTCTCTACACTTCTCTATAAAATGAATCAGGGTTGGTTTGTGTGCCTGCAGGCTCACTCTGACCTCCACAGATCGAGTGTCACACTGGATGTAAGGACTTGTGTCATGTCATGTCTCACTTATTGTCCCAGGTCAGACCGCATCATGCCCCTCTGTCCTGTCCACTAATGTGTATTATCTTTATGTCCAACATGTCCCTCTGTCTCCTCTCTGCCCTTTGTTTACCACGCAGGATGTAGCGGTGCGTTCACGACAGAGGGGATAGAGACACACACACACGCAGCGGACAGACATGTTATCTTTATCCGGGTCTTACAGGGTCTGAACGGGTGGTACACCGGGCTGGAGATCCGTCTCTTCCAGGTGAGCAGGGACCGGCTCAGACTCACATCGTACGCGGCGTTTCTGACGCGGAGCTCGGACAGCAGCAGCAGCCTGCGCGGCCTCTCCATCTGCGTCTGTCCGTCCTGCCTCGTCCTTCAGCCGGCTGGGGAGGCAGCAGCAGCCCGGGGGAGGGTTACCTCTGGCCGGACATGTCCTGTGCTGTGTGTCCGGACTGAAAGGCTCCAAATGGGGGATAAGCAGGAGCCTCTTCCTCGCAGCGGTGACCTCTGAGGAGAGAGTCCGTGTAGCGGAGCTCAGCTCGGGACGTTTTTGTCTGACAGATAGCGGTTTCTTACCGGATGTAGGAGGGGCCACGTGGCGCGTTCAGGCGCTGCCAGAAAACTCGGATTACTTTTACCGGAGTTGTAACTATTCTCATCTCATCCACGATGCTGCATCGGTTCTAACTGACTGGGTGGAATATTCTGTTATGTAAAGGGACATTTCCCCCATTATCTACTCAGTTTCACGGGTAAACAAACAACCAAATCCAATACAATTTAAGTTACTGGTGAGCACTTAATGAAGGAATGACTGATGGCTGCCGTATCAACCCACCATGCCCCTGCTCTCGGTGCGCACGGGGTATTTCCGTGCTGAAGCAGAGGCGAGAGTCAGACGTTTGCGACCGACTCTTGGAAAAGTTGGCTTCCAGCAGTTGTTAGTCAGTGAAGGTTCATGTGTTTCGGGGGCGTAGCTTGAACGAGAGGGTCGAAGGGGGGGATTGGAATGTATCGGTTGCATTTTTTCAAAGCTTAGCCTGCTCTTTTCCAGGATTATCAACCCTGGGTTTAAGCTTTTGCACACTGCAAATCTAACTCAGCCAAATGGCAGTGGCATCAACGGCCCTGGTAACAACCCCAATGAGGGTGAATGTGTGGATGTGACTTGGGATCTGAGTATTTCTTTCACCACTGTTAACGAGAAAAGTGGCTTCTCAGCTAACGTGCGTTATTCTTTTACAATAAACTATATCACCAGTTTCAGGTAAGATATCTGTACTTGATACTGATATGTTTTTTTTTCACAGTGTTTCTGAAAGGAAATATGTTTTAGCCATATAAAATGTGCATTTTGACCACACAGCTGGAATATTTTCGTTGACAGGTTCAGTTGATTTATATAAACTGTCAGAATAATCATCAGTATGAAATGTTTGCATCTTTCCCTCTTTGTACTCATTTCACAATCACACATGACAACATAACGTACTGCAAAAATGATTCACCCCACTCTTCAAGCACTAGTAGGCATCAGAAATATGTTGCATCTGACCTGACTAACCTCGTGATCAGGGGAAGGACCTGATCACATTAAGTGCAAAAACATGCAGCAGTTTTTAAAAAGGTCCCTTTTTAAATAATTACCAATGGTCGACTATACTGTATTCATAATAATGTGAAATACCAGCAGGGTTTAATCGAAGCACTCTGACTAAAGTGGAAGCACAATTCATAAATGTTACTTTCACCATTTGATGATTGAGAGTTCAGTTTTGATATGAGTGTTGTTGCTCCACCACTTTTGTTATGGTCTGTTTGGTAAAAAAAAAAAAATATATATATATATATATATAGTTGCACTTATATGGCACTTACATGTAGCACTTGTCGTTTGGCTTTTTTGAAGCAAATTGTACTTACTTGATTGTTGTTGTTCTGGGTTTGTACCCTCACAGTTGAATGCAATTACTGTAAGTCGCTTTGGATAAAAGTGTCAGCTAAATGAAATGTTCTGACAGAAATATCTCAACAATTATTAGATGCATTGCCATGCAATTTTCATTATTTCTATTGATTTAAGATTCTCTCTTTCCTCTAAATCCCATCTCTACCTTCAGTGTTTTTGAACTGTGTTTGGCACTCCATTCATAATGTCAATATTAAGTTGCTTTAATTTGTCATGGTTAATTATCTATTTTGATTTGTTTTATAATACAAGTGACTTCTCCTTTCTCTGTAAAGCTCCTTCAAAATTTCAAGGGCTCAGTTTATTAATTTCTTAAAAGATGGAAACTACCGTTCTCCATCCGTCATTATCCAACACTGGAAATATATACCTGAAAAGTAAAAGCATGAATCAAAAACAACTAGCTTGTGGTACAAAGAACCAATCAGTGTTTTTTGGTTTAACTTCAGTGCATTTACTACATTTTACTTTAATGTGGAATATTACTTAAACAAAATTCTTCCTATTTATCTTTTTTAAAGAAAACCATAACATGTATGTGTCTTTTAGATGCACTGACAAACTGAAAGTTGTTCTGATCATCACTGCAGTTTTTAAAGACATTTCTGTGACAGGTTGGTTCTACATGTATATGATGTGTTGTGTTTGCTAGCGCCTCTCATTGGGAGGCTTTAACCTAAGACAGCAGGGGGCGCTGCTGCTGCACACACTGCTCTATCTCTCGCTCTGTGTGTGTGCATGTAGATTATGCTTTAAGAATTTTCTTTGAGTGTTTCAAATCATTTGAAGTTGTTCGACCTCAGCTCAAACAGCTTGACCCTTGAACACCTGAAATCATAAATTCCCAATTTACCTGGAGCTGAAAGTCACGTCTCAGTCTTCACTTGTGTCCCTTTTAATTAAATCCAACTATTTTTTGTGTCCAGGAGGCAGGGAACGGCTCAATGATGCCTGAGTATCCAGGTTCAGTATGAGGGCAGCTGAATATTTTTTTTTATTTCAAACCTGTTATTGATGATTAGTGTGGTGTTGGTGGCAGATAATTGAAACTGGATTTTGTCTGAATAAAATTAATTTAAACTCTGACTTTCAGGAGGCTCGCTCTGTGCTGCTGCATTGTTTGAAAAGCAATTTCCTGCCTTCAAGGAGAAAAAAAACCTCTTGACATTCGGCCTGTTTGTCTGTGCGGCCTTGTGCTCATTAAACTGGATCCCCATTTTGAATCTCTGATGAATGCTGAGCAGATTTCGAGGTGGTTTGATACAGTAGTGTTGTAATGTTGCGGGGCAGTGA
The DNA here is from genome assembly GCF_009819705.1 of Hippoglossus hippoglossus. Taxonomy (NCBI): domain Eukaryota; kingdom Metazoa; phylum Chordata; class Actinopteri; order Pleuronectiformes; family Pleuronectidae; genus Hippoglossus; species Hippoglossus hippoglossus. The sequence continues at coordinate 24,374,508 of NC_047156.1, read as the reverse complement.
TAGGAAATCAACGACCTGGTCAAAAGATCAGAGCTCTCCGTCATTTAATATTGACCAGGTCGACAGACAGGTGTTCCTGACAGGTAACTGTCTCACCTGAACCTCAGATGGACTAGTTCCTTCAAAAAGTCAGCAAATACCTGAGGAGACCCGGCAGATGTCAAGCTGAACACCACAGAGTCCAGAAAGCTTCAGCCAGGAAGTCTTTCGCTTTGTCTTATTCATTCACAAGCCAATTTCACACTTCTAATCAGATGACTGTTTACAGCATCCAATCAGATTTTGCCACAATTTCAATCAGCCAACCACGTCGTTGCTGTCAAACTTTAAATCTGTTCTCCTCTCTGTCACTGTCAGCTGTCATTTCAGTAATTCACGGCTCACCAGATCCTCAACACTTCCTAGATCGTATCAACCACCACCAGTGTATAGACCCCATGGGTTTCTTTTACCATGCGGCCACACCCCCTTTCAAACTTGATGACATCAGAAGGGGTCTCAGCACCAAATACTCATTTATATCACATCACTTTCATCTTTTACAGTGCATGGCAATACATTTAGTACATCTTACACTGAGGTCTGATTTACACAACACACGATCAACCTGCCAGTCACCTCATGAACCAGAACCTCTCATCACTAAACTGATCTCACATGATCATCATCCACAGGTTCCAGATCATAAAGACTTTTCTAAGCTTCACTTTGTCTCTGTAGTTTAAATTGACGGTCAGCACATCGACCACTGCGGACATGAATTATTGCTGATTAATAGATTCTTCTGCCAAAGGGGGCACTGCAGTTGGAATAAGGTTTCAAAAGTAGGAGGCAAGGACTCAGGTATTTCCTGCTATTAATGATGTAATGGTAAAAAAAATAAAATACCATCACTGTGCTCTGGATGAAGACACTTATTGTAAAGACCTTGATGTTCAGGCTGACCCTGTGACCTCCAGTCTGAGGTCATCCTGAGCTCCCTGGGGAGACAGGGAGCAGAGACGGATCAAAGCAGACAGGAAGCTCCTCTCCAGCCTGTGATGGATGCTGCAACCTGCGACTCTTACGCCGTGGTGAAGGAGATGAGGCAGCTCGTCAGAGAGAGAGAGAGGGGGGGGGGGGGGGGGGGGGGGGGTTATATAGAACAGTCCCGTCCATGATACATCGTGACACAGCCTCTCCAGCTGTGTCCACTCAGGTGTTATCTAAAATGGATGGTGGAGGTGCAGAGCAGCTGTCCCTGCACTGAGGGGGGCATATGAATAGTCCATTTTGCTTAGGAAGGTTTGAGTGAGTTAAATGACCAGGAAGTATTTTTAGCAGCCACCATAAGAGATGTTTTTAATAAGGACCAGAGTGTCAATGCTTCCCATCTCCTCTCATAGGAAACGCTGGACCAACCTTTGGGCTATTAAGGAAAGAAAATGCCATCCCACAAGTCATTGCAGCAGCAACATTTAAAAGAGATGTAACAATCGTAGTTGCATCTGGGCAGAGAGACATCAATTTAAAAAATAAAAAAAAAAAAAACTAAAAACAGCAGTTTTACTCTAACATGATACAGAACTATTGCTGACTGAAGATTGTCTCCACATATATTCCTCATAGTTCAACAGGAGTATTTTTTTTTAAACAATAGAGTAACTGAAGATTAAATTTTCCCCTTGTATAAACTGGAAACACTTTTAGGACAGGAAACATTTCTTGGATAGCTGTACAGCACAGAGTTGTCACTGTAGTACACATCTATTGTTAAGCTAGTAAAAAAAGGTGCAAGTGTAGTTGCATTTCGTGCACTGGTCCCCTTTTGCAAAACTCTTACAGCTTCGACCTCAGGACATTTACCACCTGGGTCAAGAAATAGTAATTGAGTTTACTTTTCAACCGCAGCCATAAACACCAATGGCTAAATTTACTGTAGCATTCACAGGCAGAAAATCACCCAAGATAATTATTTGATGCAGTGACCCTTAAGGTTCCGTGTGTAGAATTTAGTGACATCTAGTAGTGAAGTTGCAGCTGAACACCCCTTACTAAAATTTAGATAAACACTAGTGAAGACCTCACTAGGATTATGTTATATAAAATGGTTGCCAATAAATCCCTTTCACACTGAACCTTTAACTGTGCCATTTGTATAAATACCAGCAAACTTGGCTGCAGCATCAGTTACATCTTGGAATCCCATTGTACCTTAAAGTTTGATTCTGTTCCATCTGATAACAAAATATCTCAGGTCTCCAGAGATAAAAAGCTTTAATAGTCACTTCATTCAAGTTACTTTTTATTTCTCAGCGAAGAGGTTTGTCCTTCACTACGATCGGGCCAACAGCCGTTTCCTGTTCCAACACAGGATCTGCAACACAAACATGACAACTCTACTGTAGCAATTATTGGCTAATATGTTAAGGTTTGAATTTGCATGGTGCAAAAGCCATCTCTTAAATTGAAAAGCTAGCAATTAAGGGGGAAGCTTTCACATTTGGTAAAATTTAAGTGCAGTTATGCCATCTTAAAAAAAAAAAAAAACTTTTAAATCAGTCAAATTTGTAAAGGATTGAATAATATACTGTCTATGCAATTATAACCTTTATTACATAAAGGGATAAGGTGAAACTTAAAAAACATTAGAAACTGCATACACAATGTCCTGCTCAAGAGTGCAGCTGACTTGTGAGGTGGATGGTGTGATACTTAAAACTACAAATTCTGTTTTGAGATGTTGATTCACTTCTGCACAAGTGAAGTGAATAAAAATTTGTTTTTAAAAAAAAGGAAAAAAGGGAAACAGGTCAGGGTTTCTCATGCACCCCACCTGTCCACTCACCTCCTCTGGACAGCTGACTCTGGCCTCCTGTCCCACAGTCCGCATCACAGCATGAACAGGCTTGATTAATGCCACTGGCCTCTGACCACCTGTCAATCAAAAGCTAGTAATTTAAGATAATACCATCTGGTTTGGTGATCAACAAGAAACTAATGAAGCCGTCTTTAATATTTCTGACCCTGCAAGTCTAGGGAAATAAGCAAATGGTTTCATCAGTTTGACAGGAACTACAACTGAAAATCTAAAGGATGCAATTTTCAGTGGTCAATTGGCAGACCAAAGTAAAAGTAAGAATTAAAGAAAATAATTACTTAAACCAACTAAGGATGAAGAGGTTATATGAGAGTTGCATTTTCTGCGTCTCACCTGTTGGAGAACGAACAGGCCTTGTTGGTTGCATCAACAGCTGCAGTAGCAGCCGTGGCTTTCAGACTGCAGGTGATGTAGATCTGCAGACAAAGAGGGTTTCAATCTCTGATTTTTAAAAAGGCCATGTTAAAAGTGCAAAATGTAGAGTTTGAGTCTCACCACGCCACTGTGGTCCTGCTGGAACTTGAAGGCCTCAACCTCAAACTGCAGTTCGTCGCTGTAAGTCTGAGGTAGGAACTTAGAGTTGGAGCTGGTCAGCTGACCATCAAACAGACACCTGAACGCAACACAGGACAAGATAGACACCTGAATGTCACAAGAAAAGCAGAATGAGAGATATAAAGAACGATTTAAAAATCACCAGCAAAGTGAACTGACCCTTTGTTTCCCATGAAGAGGTATCGAGGGACGGTGTCGATGTTTGGTACCACGGTGGCCACACAGCTGTCCACAAACACTCGGAGAGGGACGTGGTGAAACTGTTTTACTGAAACTTTAAACTTCATCATGTCTCCCAGCAGGAACTGATTGGATGGACGAGGGTACTGCCAGTCATCTGAAAGAAAAATCGGGCAGAGCTATGGGATGTTTTAAAGGTTCAATGTGTAAGATGTAGATTTTAATTGATCCATTTGCAGAAATTGAATATAACATAATCCTACTGATGTTTTCACTAGTGCGTTTCATCTAAATTGTTGTTTTCTTGACCCTATAAAAAGGGGCTCTTTATATTTACATTGGGAGAGGGTCCCCTCTACAGAGGCTGCCATGTTTTTTTTTAACAGTAGCCCAGACTGGACAAACTAAGCACCTTTTGAGTTTTTATGACAACTGAAGGTAACCACAGGTTCTTCTTCATGTTAGGGGGGGGGGGAGATGAGGGCAACATGCAACTTCACCACTACAAGTCAGTTAATTCTACACACTGAACCTTTAATCCTTGCATGTTAAAAAAATTAATAAAAATAAAAAAAGGGATACTGCAAGAACACTTTGAGATCATCGAGTAGAGAATAGAGTATGAACAAACACCCACCAGTCATGAGTTTAAGGGAGAAGTAGAGATTTTCCTCAGCAGATTTAGTGTCACTAAATGGATTCCAGGTCGGCTTCATCATCCCAGTGCTCACGGCATGCTTCCTAAATACATTAACAGCAATCATCTAAATACAGTTTGTTTATACATCAATAAACATTTCAATGGAACAGACACTGAGATGGTCGAAACAACAGAGCCTCCATGGTTGGTTCCAGTCTGACCTCTGGTAGTGACACTGGATGTTGACTGAGACGTCTCTGGTTCGGACGATTGGAGTGTCCCCCAGAGGACTGGGGGTGTAGATCAGTGTGAAGACGTAGATGAACGAGTCCTCCGACATCTGAAATACAGGCGGGGTGAACCAACAGTAAATTATTTCCAACTGTGTAGCGCTATTTTATTTGATAGGGACAGAACACTTTAAAATACAAAATGTAAATATGAATCTACTAAGAATGTTAATCTACATCCGTTGTCCCTTTGCAGGTAAGAAACAAAAGAAAATGAGACCGATACTGTACAAATAATGAAACATCAGTTCACAAAAACCCAAAGAGAAAAGTACTAAACTGAGCATTTAGCCTTGTTTAGCTTCTAGTTTTTGGATGTTGACTCGTTGCCCGGGAGCTTTACAGTCAGATTTTTAGCACAAGATCACCCATGTTGCCCTGAAGAGCAAACAGAGTTTCATTGTAGCAAATCTACCAGAGAGTTATGGACCAATTTACAGAGCCAAATGTGGACCTTAAGTCACTCATTACAGCAGTAATCTGATATTATAGATGTAATATGGCATTTCTCTTCACATTCACCAAGTGTTTGCTCGTTGTAGGAACTATTGGGCTTCTCCATATTACTGCAAGTTTGACTTTACTACAAGCGCCATGAGATAATGAATGTTGTGATTTTGTGCTCCAAATAAAATGTTCCTATGCAAGCCTTAAATTGTGTTGTGCTTTGAAAGTGTTCTGTGCATTTTTGTTCGAAAAATATCACAATTGAAGCAAAGATAATAATGGGACAGGACATTGAGCAAATTGAGCTGCATGCATGCATTCAAAACAACTTAGTGATTTGAAATCTCTGTATTCTCTAAAGAGCTGGATTTAAGTAAGTGCTAATTTTAGCAACTTTAAAGTTTTATTTATGTTACAAAATATTAACCTTCACCCACTTTTCATAAAGCACAAGAGAGGTGCAACTGCATCTCATGTAGGAACTGAGCCAATTGATGCCCCTTGTGGTTGATTGGAACAGCATCAATTACATAGTTGCACTGTTACAACCAGCGCAAGGATGATTTATGCTTTTTCACAAGCCATTCATAAAAAATAAATTAAAAAACAGTTTCAGTTGGATCTCACCATAATTCAAGATTGATTTGAGCCTGAATAAAAATGCCATGTCTAGTTGAAGTGAAAGTGTGATTGCAAGATCTCACCAGTAGCTGGCTGCCACATCCATGCAGCTCAGATTCAAACACCAGGACTTGAGTGTTAGGATCCTCCCCTGTGGCAGGACACCCTCCCAGCGAGACGTCTGCAGTCAAGACAGGTTTACCGATCCCCATCAGATCTTTCTTGACCTCCACCCACACAGACTCCGCCCCGCAGGTGGCGCTGATGGAGTTCACTGCAGTTGGAGTCTTCAGCTCAAAATCTGGAGGGTACTGAGACTCCTCTTCAGCTGGTGGGTCTGGAAACCTCCAAGTCAACGGTTCATGGAAAGACTGCTGCTCTTGTTTAACAGCTAAGATGGTGGATGATATTATCAATAGTTTTAATTAACATTAGTGGGATGGAAATCTGGAAATACAAGAGGCTGGAACACCAAATTTGTCTTTGTGTAGTTTAATAGAGGCTTTCTGCAGAAAGGATCAACACAGAGAGTCACAGGGATCTCAGAGTGAAAATGTAAGGACCTTATAAAAGGAGAACTAAGGCTGTTTGTCAGAGCCAGTTCAGACTGGTTCAGTAGGCGCAGTTTGAGAGAGGAATCAAAACAGAACTGATTTACATACGTTTCCTTTGGAGATAGAGCAGACATAAATTCAATTCTTTGGAGAGTAAATAAGTGATAAAATGGTCTTAGAGTTTTCAGGTCACACACACACAATTCAGACCATAAACAGTTCAGGTCATAAAGTATTTAGACAGGTTATATATGTATTTAGATACAGGTCATAAAACTTACTTTTCAACTACAAAAATGGTTTCAACCACACTTAATTATTTTTCCACTACAATTAGTTCATCAAGAAAAGTTTAAATTTTTCAACATGTTCCCTAAATAATCTGATCTGCTGTTGAATGTTGATGCTGAAGACACACATTCAGTCTAAAGCCAAAACGTAACACTTAGCATGCAGTTTCTTTCAGAGGAGACAAGACACTTCCAGAAGTCTTCATCAGACAAGAATATGCTGATCGTAGTAGTGACCGCTGTGATGTGGATCAGACCTACCTACTGGTTGAGGTGATCTCAGGTTTGCAGATTGAATGTTCCTGTTTAAGCCACGAGCTGTTGCTCCGCAGAACAGCCAGAGAAGTACTTTGATGGTTGACATCATGTTGTGGTGTCTAACGTTCACTGCGTTGTCTTTGTTTGAAACACTCACTTCTGCAGAAGGCTGTTTTAAGGCACTGAAGTTTGGCTCCGCCCACCCTCTGATTGTCCTGATTGTCTTCCAGCGGTGTCTCGTTCACCTGCTCCTACCTGCGGACACTTATCTGAGCTTCATCAATAGACACAGAACCTTTACACTACAGATCTGTCAGGAGGAATTTTAGGGACAATAGAATGATGGAACCCATGTATGATATATAAAAAAATCGTATTTTATATTTGTATGGTTATATAATGCAGCAATTATACACTGGTATGATGACATACATTCCGCCCCTTTTATTTTCATTAATAATAATAAAACGTTATTTCTATAGCGCCTTTCAAAGACAGAGTTAGAGGCTGCTTCCCAAACTAAAAAAGTTCAGTATAGACAAAACATAGAAAAGCCAGCTCATATACTCAGAAATAAAACAAAACAGATAAAACAAAAATAGATGAAGAGATGAACTTGAGTTATATATCAAGTTGAACATGAGTTATAAAGTCAAACATGAGTTATATATTAAGTATTCTTATTTCAGACAGTGAGGAAGGAATTACCCAGAACTTGTATTTGACAACAAATAACAAATGGTAAATGGTTTAAATCTAAATCAGACTTCTCCAGCAGGTTTGAAACAACTCAGCTCATATTTAGTTTGTGACAGAAAAATGTGTTTTACATTTACTGTGAGAAACAACATATTGACAGTACAGAGTTGTGTTTTGTAGGGAACAGGTGTCTGAGCAGGTGACCTTGAGCCTGTACATCAAGGTCAATAACCTCTGTCTGTGTAGAGTCCCTTTGTGTGGTGTGGGTAATGTTTTTATTGTGACTATGGCTCTCACCAGTCTGCTACATTTCTTATTGTTGTCCTGGAATAGAATTCGGTTCCCACAAACGTTGTCTTGTAAGTAATTTGTCTAGCTTCCTGGTTGTGATCTCTGCTGTTTAAATACTCATACAGAGTTCAGACCTCTGCTATTATTACAGACATGTCTGATTTAACTACGACTCGATCATGTTGGGTTTTTACTGTGTTTTTTTTTCATCATTTTCTTTTCACCTTTTATTTTACTTGTTTCTTTATTTGTATTGTCATATTACTAACATGTTCAAGTTTTCATGTGAAATAGCTTTATATTTATTAATTTAATTTGAGCATTACCTTGGTTCCGACCACCTAAACATGGTTGTCTTGCCTCCTTGTCACATTGCATCCAGCTGATTGTTATTTTTCTTATAATAACTTTTCTTGCTTTGCTGTTAAAGCACTTTGTAAACTCTGTTCTTAAAAAGTGCTGTATAAATAATGTTTATTATTATTATTACTATTATTATTATTATTATTATTATTATTATTATTATTATTATTATTATTATATTCCCATCAGCCTCCACTAAACTTTGTGCTAATGCTAGCATGCTAACACACAAAATTAAGATTGTAACAACTTATTAACATTTAGGTCAAAGCACCACAGCTGGTGACATTTAAAGAAGCCAACCTAAACACATTTAGTTATTACTCAAATATTGTGGGTTTTTTGCATATCATTTTGCACTTATTATATATTGTACGTGCTTAATCTTTAAATTTTTAGCACACTATTTTGAAAAAGCAGGGCTGTAGCAGGTGTTGAAAGCAAAAATAATGTTAATGAAGCTGCCATAGCTGTGTGAAAGATATGTTGAATAGAGCAAATTATATCATATTTTATCTATAGAACACATTAGAACCCTATTGTCCCACCATGGCAGGAAACGTCACATTTAAAAACAGCAAAAAAAGATATAACAAAAAAATAACAATAAATACAATGAAGACTCAGCACATCAGTAAATTGCTCTTTGTGCCTGAATATGACAATACTTTGATGAAATACGGTGGTTTAAATTCGTCCTTGTCCTCGCTGCTCAGTCATGGTGAAACGCTCTCAGATAGGGAGGAGGCAGATCAAAGCTGAGGTACAGAAAATACATCCAGACTTATCCTGGATCAGTCCGGCTCAGTGCGGATCAGCACCTCCACATACACAGAGTGTTATAACTGACACTGGTGCTGTGGTTCAGACCAGACTAGAAACAACGTTATTTTTTTATCGTATTTTTACTGGATTACTGTTGGTTTGAGTACTAATGTTTATCAAAATAACACTCTGTAGTGTAAATACAGACTTTTTATTTTATTTCACTTCATTCACTACAGTGACCCAAAAATGCACTCTTACAGTACATATAATATGACAACAGGTGGTGTTACATGATAATGTCCACCATAATATAACAGAATTCTCTCTCTCTCTCTCTCTCTCTCTCTCTCTCTCTCTCTCTCTCTCTCTGTGTGTGTGTGTGTGTCACACAGACTAATTAGGGTCCTGATGGAGTTGATCCTGTTAAAATTGTTTATGAATCATTAGAGGCAGAAAAATGTGCTCTCCCCCTGTGTCCTCCATATAAATAATTAGTCCATTCAAGGTCACACAGACACATAGACACACGGACACAGACACACGGACACACACACACACGGACACACACACACACACACACACACACACACACACACACACACACACACACACACACACACACACACACTTTGGTTTTCTGTTGACAGAGGTCCTAAAAGGAAAAGAGAAGAAGTCTCTCTCTCTCTCTCTCTCTCTCTCTCTCTCTCTCTCTCTCTCTCTCTCTCTCTCTCTCTCTCTCTCTCTCTCTCGCTGTTCGTGTGTGTGTGTGTGTATGTGTGTGTGTGTTAGCATTAGCAATAGCTCCGGTCATTTCTCTCCATTCATTTCCCATATAAACAGCAGCAGCAGTTAGCTGCTCACCTTCACTGATATTAATGAGCTCTCTCTGCTCATTTCCTGTATTTATTAACTGCTAACCGCCAGAGGAAAAGGGTGTGTGGATGTGAGTGTGTGCATGTGTAAAGGGCTCAGCCGTTGAAGTTTAATGTCGTGTTATATTTACGCAGACGAGGCTGTTTTTGTTTCTGGAAAACGAAGCAGTTCTGTTAATGATGATGATGGCAGCGAGTTTTTGGGATGACCTTGATGAAGGAGAGTTTCTAGTTGACAAGATGTTGCAGCTGCGACAGTTTGGTCACAGGCAAAGGGACGAAGACGCAGTGAAAATAATAAGAGAAATGATAACAAGACAGTGACGATTATAAAATGAATTTCATACCTAAGAACTTACAAAGCACCAGACAAAAAGATGTGAAAAATAAATATAAAAAGAAAGAGGGAAAACAGGAACATCATCTGGATCAGGATTTATGAGGACTTTAAAGAGACAACAAATATGAGAACATCACACCCCACAGAGGTAAAAGGCCCCCCACCCCTTTATTCCTCCTTATGCTGCATCTCCGTGGTTCTTGAGTTTAATTATTTGTTCGCCTTTTGGACATTTTGTGTTTTTGTAAGACGTAGTGGTTTTGTATTTTTTGTTTGTGTCTCTTTGGCTGGTATGTGTCTCTTTTTTAGATATTTTGCAGACCATGGGTCTCTGTGGTTTTGAATGGGTCTTTCATCATAAACCAGTCCCAACTGGTGCATCAGTGATTCAGTGTGACTGCAGAGAGAGGAAGAGAAGGGGTGTGATTGGAGGATGCTCGAGATCAAAGGTTAGACAGGGAGTGCAAGACTCAGCAGATTCCACCACAGCATTTTTTTTAGTCGTGTGATGACCTCTGACCTTGTTTGTCTGGGCAGCTACCTCAGCCTCACCACATCTCTGTGATGTCTTGTGTCGTGCATAGTCTCACACACACACACACACACACACACACACACACACACACACACACACACACACACACACACACACACACACACACACACACACACACACACACACACACACACACACACACACACACACACACACACAAAATAAAAGCCTTGAAGTCTGGCATTTGGGTTTAGTGTTCATTGACTTTCCTTGTGTCCTCTTTTCCAAGAGAAGCAGACAATTGTGATGCTCATGGTGGCGCTAGAGGAAAATTAAGGGGATCCACAGAGTCAGTTGGATTCATCCTCTGCAGACCACAAATGTCTGCCAAATTGTGAAAAGAGACTCGAGCATTGAAAGCAATTACTCCCAATAATGCTGAAAAATGCATGTTACATGAAACACACAAAGAAACATTTTTATTTTAAAACATGTATTGTGATCTGACCAAACAAATAAACTATTGGAATAAATGCTCAATATCTATGCTGTGTTTAAATGCTTGTGTCTAATTTAATATGAATTAAATCACATTCCAGTGTAATTTGCTTTAACTTTAGTAACTATTAACTTTAACTTCATATTCACTGACTCCTGTTTTATAATTTGCTATTTAGAAATGACATGTCACAGCTCCTCTGTGCCCCACCCAGTGTTTTTCCCCTTCCCCTTGTGTTTCTCCTCTCTGCAGGTGTGTGCCATCTCCCTCTGATGGCTGTGCAGAGGCACGGCCAGCTCAGCGCCTCACCTGCAGCTCAGCGCCTCACCTGCAGCCCAGCGCCTCACCTGCAGCTCAGCGCCTCACCTGCAGCTCAGCGCCTCACCTGCAGCCCAGCGCCTCACCTGCAGCCCAGCGCCTCACCTGCAGCTCAGCGCCTCACCTGCAGCTCAGCGCCTCACCTGCAGCCCAGCACCTCACCTGCAGCCCAGCGCCTCACCTGCAGCCCAGCGCCTCACCTGCAGCTCACCGCCTCACCTGCAGCCCAGCGCCTCACCTGCAGCCCAGCGCCTCACCTGCAGCCCAGCGCCTCACCTGCAGCTCAGCGCCTCACCTGCAGCCCAGCGCCTCACCTGCAGCCCAGCGCCTCACCTGCAGCTCAGCGCCTCACCTGCAGCCCAGCGCCTCACCTGCAGCCCAGCGCCTCACCTGCAGCCCAGCGCCTCACCTGCAGCCCAGCGCCTCACCTGCAGCCCAGCGCCTCACCTGCAGCTCACCGCCTCACCTGCAGCCCAGCGCCTCACCTGCAGCCCAGCGCCTCACCTGCAGCTCAGCGCCTCACCTGCAGCCCAGCGCCTCACCTGCAGCCCAGCGCCTCGCCTGCAGCTCAGCGCCTCACCTGCAGCCCAGCGCCTCACCTGCAGCCCAGCGCCTCACCTGCAGCTCAGCGCCTCACCTGCAGCCCAGCGCCTCACCTGCAGCCCAGCACCTCACCTGCAGCCCAGCGCCTCACCCGCAGCCCAGCAGCTCACCTGCAGCTCACCGCCTCACCTGCGGCCCAGCGCCTCACCTGCAGCTCATCCACTCAATACCTGCAGGATATCTGCCCTGCTCCCAGTCATCGCCAGTTCGTTTTCGGCGCTACAGTGGTAGTCGCCCGTTCTTGGCCGATCTGAATAGTGGATTGAGAGTTTTTCCCCGTGTCTTTACTCGTGTCCGCTCAGAGTGTTTCTCTTTGTGCCTCCAGGATTCACTCTCCGGTTCTCCTGCCTTCCCTCCTCGCTCTCCTCTTCCTCCTCTCATCCTCGTGCCACCTTTGATCAGAAAATAAGCACCTTGAACTGTTCGTACTGTGTGACACCTTGTGTTCTGTCTCTGTGCTGTGAAGACGCTTTAAACACGACATTACATTTCCTGATGCACTTAAAGGCAGCTTTAAAAAAGCTTAATTCACATTGCTTTATGCATGTCAAGCTCAATATTACCATTATTAAAAAAGTATTATGAAGAAATACAAAGAAAATGAATAAGAAAAAGCATATTATTCATAGAAATTCAATTAATATCTTAAATAAAGAAAGACTAATATGTATTCAAAACATTCTATTAAAGTTGCATCACATTTAAAAAAAAAAAACACCATTGACCCCCATCATCTCATCATACCTGAAAGGCCAGGAGATACTTTTATAGCTTCCTGTTGAGAGATGGACGGTTGTGAGTGTGAGAGCTTTCCTGCATCAGATCATCCGTTCCAGCCCAGGACGACTTGATGGAAGGAGACAGGAGGTCCAGGAGGAGGAACAGGAGAAGAGCAGGACGTTCAGGCTCTGATGACTCAGTGCCTCTCAGCTCTTTACCCTCCGTCATTGACTCTGAGAGCTGGAGGCTTTGAGAACCGTAGAGGAGTCAAAACATGTTTCGACTCAGATTTATAATTCATGTGTGGAACGAACAGGACTGGCACGGAGACAAAGAGAGCCAAAATCAAAACCCGCACAATGTTCAGAGGACAGGAAAGAATTTAAAATGAAATGTATAGTTTCATTTTTTTAACTGTTTTTAACTATTGTGTCTGAAGGGTTGATTAGCAGAGAAATCGGCATGAGGTGTCGTCAATTTCCCTGAATCCCTCCCCACATAGCAATGCAAGACTTTTTAAAACAAATAAGCAAAAAGACAAATCGGCTAAAAGAGAGGGAACAATGGACTGACACCAGAGACACAATGTCTTATTACACTGAGTCTGGTTCTGCCTGAGGTTTCTCCAAGTTACTGAATACCTGATGAAGGTGTAAATTAGCAAATTTCCAATATTAACATAAAACTGTGACTATAGCTGTGTCCCAATTCAGGGGCAGCATCCTTCGTCCCATGATTCATTGGGACTTAGTGACGAACTGTTTCAAAGAGGTAATGGCAACAAAAAGTGAGGTGAAAACATCAGGAGAATTTATTTTTAAATGTAAGTACTCTAGAAAGCCACATACACGTGTTAAGAAAACTGATTTTCAACATTTTGAATCAACCGAAGAACATTTGCGTCCCTAGGTTTGTTTCTAGGCGATGGCTGTAACGACGGGACAGCTGGTTGACGCAGTAGGTGGACCAGAATGTCTCATTTCGGTTCAGCCGACCGTTGGAGGATGCAGCCGACGTTGGCTTGTTTCTTGCTGCCTCCAAGACGCCAAAATTAGACAAACAAACAAGCAAACATACAAACAGGGACCGATTTTTTCTTGGATTCTCTTGTAGAATTTCAACATTGAATGAAAATGCTTTAAAAAATGAGGAACCTTCTATAAATTATAAAAAATACAAATATCTCTGTTGCTATATTAATGTGTCTTTTATTGCAACTTCCTGTCAAACTGTTTTGACTGTCTTTCTATTCATACTTGAATTGTCTTTTTCTTTCCAGGTTTGTAAAGCACTTTGGTTCAACTCCTGTTGTTTTTAATATACTATATAAATATATCTTACTTGACAGAAAAAAAAGAAAAAAAAAACAGCTCTGGCCTTCAGGAGCGCCGGATGTTAAATAAAAATAAATTCCACCATATTTTCCAGTCATTAAAAATAACCTCATACTGGGATGTGATTTAATTCTACAGATAAATAGCTCCTATGATCCATCAATGACCTTGAAACTACACCTTAATGCACGTTTCCTCAACTGTTGAATGAAGCATGAAGGGTCTGACGAGCACATGTTTTAGTTGGAACTCTGGAGATCATCAAACTGTATTTGGGTCCAAGCTGCATAGAGTAGTGCAAACTGTCATCTCAACTGTTTTTGGATTGGTTATTATTAGACAGCCACAGCCTTTCCGGCTTTAGTGCGAGTTCCTCTTAGACCTAAAAACACAGGCCAGACATTTTTAGGAGTTTGTTCTGACTCAGCCATTTAGAGGAAACTTTTAACTTTGTGGTCATTTGTGAATATGGCCTCTGATATCTTTTTGTGCATCGTCCCAAACGGAATGTATGCAATATAAATATTACATTTTTTGATCAGCCTCTTTAATTAGTCAGAAGCCTGGTCTCCTTTGAAATTTAACACAAACACTCAAATTTTGCAACCAAATAACCTGCATGAGGATAAAAGATACTGAATCAAAGTTTACAGGTCAACATGGCTGCACATGGGAACACATGCATGGCTGTAGTGGGACCTTTTCACACAACAGGCCCAAGTTTTTCCCCCCTTTTGTGGCCTATGTGACAATTTCATATGTGGTTCTAAATCAGATACAGATCAGATTTTTTGTAATGCGACCTCAGTCTGAACAGCCATGGGACCTGAATCAGAATTTAATGCTACTTTTACGTCACTTTAGATCAACATTCCTCATAATTATGCGAAGGGACGGGCAAAATGTTGACATCCTGAGATTTTGGATCAAATCTATCTGATTGAAGTCGTTTACGTCACGATCCCACCACTCCTGGCTCACACTCTGCATCCACATACTTGTACTACATCCTTATCTTCATTCTTCTCCTACTCTTCATCCGCTTCACATTTGCCTGCTTCCTCTGCACAATAACTTAAAATTAAACCGTAAATGCTCACATCTGTGGCCTCCATGAAGAGATTGTGTTTCCACTAGAGTTAAGTGTAATGTTAACTAGTCACGTGCATATGTTATGTTGCCTGTAAACAGGGCAACTATTTCAGTACAGAGCTGAAGGCACCGAAATGAGGCATCAAAATCTGCGTTGTGATTTGGTCCAGTAGACTCTGATTGGCTGAACTGCTGAAACAAAAACACATTAGATGTATTAACTGAGAGTACGGATCATGTTCCCAGTCTTGCTTTGGAGAGAAAACATTTTCAGTTGTTCAACCCTCAGAACCGGACTGTTCGATGTCCTTCAAGACTTCAGAATTCAGTTTGCTTGTTTGTTCTCTCCTCCCTAAGTGCTGTATGCCGGAGCTCATCAGTCTCCCTCTTATGGAAATATCCTCCTGCATTCATTCTTATCGATCTGTATAGTGTGTTGTTAACAGTGGCAGAGAGCTAACTGCTGATAATGATGGTGAGCATCGTGTCACTGTGGAGAGTGAAGACTCATCAGTTTGTTCTTGTTGGATTTCAGTGTGATGTCCTCCCTGTCTGAACCTGCAGACTGTTTGAATCCAGATTTGGAGGTTCAGACGGGCCACACTGGGAGTCAGACCAGCGTCTCTCTGAGTCTGATCTTCTTGGTCTCTGCTGTCAGCTGGAAGACGATCTGACGGAGCTGATCTCAGTCGGCAGCTGTATCTGGCGTGGTGGGGAAAGCTGCAGAGGGATTTGAGCTGGTCGGTGAAGGATGCTGTAATCAGACTGGACTTTAGCCTGACTGTAGAGATGTTTCTGTCAGAATAAATAGTACATTGCTTCTTTCAGCTGTTTCCTATGGCTGAAAACTGGCCTTATGGTATTATTAAGTTATGATTTCATCTGTGTGTTTGTTTGTTTGTCAGCAGGATTGTGCAACGATTGGTTGATTATTGATTTCTCAGAGAGTAATCCATGGTTCTGGTGATCCAGTGAATTTAAATGTGGTTTCACAAGGGGACTGTTGGTTGTGATATGAACTGTACTGAGTGTCCTTCTCATTTTTTTCATAGACTTGAATGCGCATTGGGTGCTGAGTGGCAGGGTTGGGGGTCTTCAATGTCAGAGTTATTATCAATCTTGAGATAACTCAACTTTTACCACAGACATGATCAGTGCTGAGGGGTGAGATTCAACATCACAAATAGGTCAAAGTTAACTTTTTCTGTTTTAAACCATCTTCCATAACCATTACCTTGTGAGTGTCTAAACCATTGACTATAAAGATGGACTATACGCTCCTCTGATGGTCCCAGTTCCAGAGTTGTGAAGTCGTTGTTCAGACTTCCTTGTGTTCATGTACTTTGAAGTCAGAATGTGGACAAAACATGGACAGTGTAAACAAAAAGTTGTATTTAAATGTTTGTATTTAGGGCTTTTAAACAACACCGTCCAGTATTTGCATAGTAACGAAGAGCAAAGAGAAAGGATAAGTGTCAAATAAATAATTTTAAATGAGTGCAAATTAATCATTACATTACATTACATGTCATTACATGTCATTTGGCGCACGCTTTTATCCAAAGCGACTTACAATTAATGTATTCAACATCATAAAAATGTATGTGTTGACTTATAATTAGTGTTGTGAGATGGTCATAAAGTTTGCAAGTGACAAGTTCACATCATCAGCTACTAATTACTGATTGTAAAATGATGTTCATTGGTTTACACGTGACGATGTCAGCAACCTGGCAACCCATTGACCAACATTTTTGCAGACTTTGTTGTTGTTTGCTTGTTTACTTGAGATGGTTTGTATTTTCCTGGTCGTGAACATGAAAGCACAATAAATCAGGTTGTACAAAAATGAAGCTGAAATATCCTGAGTACGGGTGCTGCCATCTTGTGCTGATAACATTATTTGCAGTCTGTGCAGTACTGGTCTTGGTATCAAGGTCCTGCTGATACACGCAGTCGACCAGTCATGAATCAGTCACTCATGACATTTCCTCTTGTGTTTATAGCACTGCATACTATTTAAAACCAACTTCCCAGAAAAACACTTGAACAAACATCAGTGTGATGAGAACTACTTAAAAATTCCAGAAGGCATCTTTGAGATTTGACGGGTACTTTCACATTTTTGAGTGGTCCATGTCCCATCTGCTAACATGGAGGAGACAGGGTTTACTGTACTGTAACCAGCACTATAGGGGTGGATCAACATGATTTGGCTTCACTTTTAGTGAGCTGTCATGTCATCCATCTTTATATACTGTCTAAGGTCTAAATGTAACTATTAAATTGAACTTATCACAGTAAATGTGTACAAAGTGTAGAAACTGAATGGATGTTTGTGTTGGCGCTTCAGTTCTCTGAGCAGAGTAATTGTTTCTCTCTGTGTGTGAAACTTGGATTTCTTCAGGCGATTGTTTAAACTTTGATCATTTTTCATCCTGCAGACCGAGCTCTCCTCTCTCTGTGTCTCTGAATGAAATGAAACGAGGAACATCCAATTACATAATGACACATGCTGTAATTGAGGGCATAGCTCATTATGTCACATTAGTCTGATATAAATAGTGAGCTATTAGCACTAATTTATAAGGAGTACTTGTTGTCCACTGCGGCTCCTCAGTCTCCACTGAGAAACAATTCAGTTTCAGAATGAGGCACCAGTTTGATAAAATGTCCAACTTTTTTTCTTATCTTTCTCAGCCAGTGCTGTTTTTTTTTGTCTAGGATTTTATGGAAAGGGCCAAACTGGCATAGAAGTACATTTCTAGCAGACCACTGCTCCACCCAAAGAGAGAGAGCTGCTGTAGACTTGTGTAATGTAATAAAATCATGTGATAATGTGAATAATGTGTATGTGGAAAACCAAGCCGGTTCACTGAAGCTCACATGAGAGCTGCTTGATACTCGATGATACAGCTAGATGATACTTCTGGTGGTATTTAAAGAGATGCTACCCTGTTTATGAAGTGAAAGTTGATAATTATGATGTTTAGCATTGTGCTTCTGCAGTTTAAGTATAAAACCTCTTTCCGAATCTTCCATGTTTAAAGTGTCTGACACCCAAGTTTTCCCTTCTGTTTTCCTCTGATCAAAAGGGCTCATTTATCATCACAGAGACTCTCTCTCTCTCTCTCCCCACCTACGTTAGAACAATAATATCTCTGCCAGGTGTGATGGACATCGGTGAGGCGGTGACAGCTGGCGTGGGTGTCCAGGCAGAAAGTGAAGGCGTAGCAGTGGAGACCAGCGTTGACATCAGGAGTGTTCATGGTGACATCTGTGCTGCGTGGAGATGCCACATCCTTCACTTGCAATAAAACACCTCTGCTGTCCAAAAGTTTCTTCAAGGCTCAGCTGTGATTGAAGTGTGGCATCAAAAACATAAGAAAACACTTCATGTTCAACACTGTGATTTATTGGATCAGTTTCTTTTCCACTTCTGAATTTATTGTTTCTGGCTCAGTGCGCAGTCACTCATTGGAGTAAACCATGAGTCTGTTTTCTAAGCTCCCTGATAACATATGAGGTTTGGTTTTAAAGGAAGACATCTGCAGTTGAAGAGATGAATCGGGACTGAAGCAGCGCTCTTGCAGCGTGTGATAAAGACCAAACGCTGCTTCACCAATGAAGCAGCCAAACGCCTACCCAGGCTCACAGTCCCTAGGATCTTGAACCTTAAGTTAAATACAATAGTGGAACCACAGTAAAACTGGTACCACAGCGGGTTACATACCGATTACTCAGTAGCATCCATTAGAGGGGAGGGAGGAGGAGAGGGGGCCTGCGGTGCGCAGCCGTACTACCACCTACAACAAAGCACCAGGTTAAATCCTGTCCATGTACTTGTGATTGGCTGATAAAGCCTAGTAATCAATAGCGCAAAACACCATTCTGCCACATAATGATAGCCAATAGGGAAAACATTGCAAAGAGCTGAACACACCTTTAATAACTTTAATTGTGCAGGTTGCAAATTTAATTCAGAATATGAGATGGCAAAGCATTCCATAATAGGGAGCCTCTCTAAATCAAACCATACTGTAATTGAGATTTCATAGTTGTTTCCAGTGAAAAAAAAAGTACACCTTGAAATTGTACAGATTGAACTATTAAATACAGTATTGTTCATTTTTATTAAATTAAAAAACTTGTCATCATCATTTGAACTGATGGTATGATCTCAGTCTGCCATCAGTGAACGTGTGAAGTGCATAGGGCCGAGCAGAGTGGAGAAACAACAGACAGCACAGAGAGAAGAGACTTAGAGAAAGAGGAGAGGAGGAGCTGAGAGGGAACACGCTTAGAAATGAAAAGGAGAAAAGCTCTGGAGGACAGTGATGCTGAACACTGCAGGGGTACATTCACCAGCAAGGGACAAGGGTTGAAAACTCATTTTAAGGGATTAGTCAGATGATTAACATTCACATCGCCAAAAGTTATTCATCAGAGAGAGAATCCCGATGAAGATCAGGAAGCTGAACACACCAGGTAAGTAAGCGTGGTGAAGGAGAGATGTAATCTGATGGCTTGATCACACTGGCCTACACTTCAATGTGTGTGTGTGTGTGTGTGTGTGTGTGTGTGTGTGTGTGTGTGTGTGTGTGTGTGTGTGTGTGTGTATGTGTGTGTGTGTGTGTGTGTGTGTGTGGTTAAAACATCACTGTGCTGGAGAAATAAATTCATTCCATATGACAGCCTTACCTACAGACTTCCACAGAATCTTATTTTATCGTAAGTATTGATTCGTTCACTGAGGAAATTCAAATTCCTCCAAACTGGAGAGTTTTAAACAGCAGAACTTCCCAAAGCAGATACTGTTGTGGGTTAAACTCTGGAAAAACAGAACTACAATAGTCTGCTATGACCTAAACCCAGGCTAACTTTGTTATAAATCTACTTTGACCTTGTCTAATCAGGCCTAAACACAGTTATGTTTTAGTCTAAACTAGCCTGGTCAAACCCCAGTCCAATAAAGGTAGAACTCAGTTACAACTGGTTTAAAAATGTGTTCAATCTAATTCATTCTAAGGCTGTCAGTTTTTCCAAAAATCAAGTTTGAACAAATTTGACATGACACACAATTTCTTTGAATGTATTTGAATTTTCATAGCAAAACAGCAAATCATCACTGGCTTACTCTACTGATAGGTCAAGAGGGCATGAAGCTGGACCAACAACTGGATCAGATGAACTTCCTCCCTGAGCCCAATGGATGTTGGAATTCTGCACATATATTCGAATGTGGGGGGAAAGCTCATATTCAATCTGTAATGACCTGTTTGAAATATACAGTCTAACAGTTCATCAGACCATCTGAAGTACTTTCTAGACTCCATATTTTGATACAGAACGGGTCATTACCATGTGAATGTGAACCCACCCCCCGAATGCAGCTTCACAGAGCAGCTACAGACTTTTACGGCTGAGCTACACTGGGTGCGTGTGTATCTCGGATAGCTGATACAGGAACTGTGGCAAATATTAATGTTTGTTACATATTTGACAGATAGACAGAGACACTGTGGTGAAACATCATTTTCCCTGTCTATTTTGGTCTGAACCGCATCCTGCACGTGGAGAACTGTTGTCACATGCAGGAAACACGCCTGAGACACGCGTCACTCTCGGCTCTAACCTGATAATATGGCTGCCGAAATAAAAAGCAAGACGTTCCGCCCGATGCACACACGGTGCTCATGCATATAGTGTGACTCGGGCATTAGTCTCAGTTCGGTTAGGTTGTATCTTCAGATCTAAGCACAGATACAAGTTTGTATTCAGACACACTGCAGAAGTCATGAAAAGAGAGATGATGATGATAAGATAATTGGCTCCTGTGAATCGATACACACACCCATCACAGAGCATCTTCCATCTAACTAAGACGCATCGATCTGCGCTGCAGTCGGACCCTGCGGGCATCTGCAGCTGTAAATGTGCTCAGGGGAGTCTCTGGATCACGTCCTCAGTGGGCCTGCACCAATCACATCCAAGTTACCTCTGGCAGTCCCTGAGCAACAGATATTTACCTGAGTCAGAGTAAACACTCTGCTGCTGTGCCAGATTACCAACCTGACAAATAGGCCAATTGCAGAGGGGCCAGAAAATGCTCATGCCATATTATGAGAGAATGTACAAAACTGGATTAATCACACATTTGTTTAAAGGATCTCATCAGTGAAGTAGAATATTATATTCTTCATCTTGTAGCCCAGTCCAGAGACCTGCTGTCAAAATCTACTTTTAAATACCAAACTGTTGTTGAGCTCATTTCTTGTAAAATTGGGTTTTATGAAATTGCTTCACTTTTTCTCCAAAGCAACATAAACAAAACCTCAGCCAAGGTCACCTAACTCCATCATAGGAGAACTGTGAGTCAGCAACCAAATACACTATTATTTCAATTATCAACAGATCTGACAATTGTTTTCTTTCAGTGTGTAAAATCTGAACGTGTTTAAAGTGCAAAATCAATATGAAACCCATGATAATATATTCACAAAGTCTTTTTTTTGGAGGTTATTTCAGCCATGGGGACAGATGCTGGAAACTCATCAGCTGAAAATAAAAAACAAGAATAGAAAATAGATATTTCAGAAACTTTAAACCCAACAGATATTTTTATGATTAACTTGATTTAAAAATGATATAGATGCCTTTCACACCTGATCCTTTTTTTTTTGCTCTTCCTTATAATACAAATATTAGAAAGAGGTGTCAATGTGTTATTTGAACAGGTCAAGTTATAATACATTCTCTGAGCTACTTCTTCACTGCAGACTGGACGCTACAATTTATCAGAAAGACAATGCACCGGCTGGCTGTAGGCCGGGGACCGCTGGTTAGCCTGCTCACTTCAAAAAAGAAAATGAGTGGTAGAAATAGAAGCAAAAGTTATCTTTTGATGAACAAAGGAATGAAGTTCGACACTAAACCTGCAACGTTTCTGATGGATTTGTGAGAAATTGTTATAAATATAAATGTTATGTTTAAAATAACAAGCTGTGGCACTAACAAGCGAGTCAGTGGTTTGATCCCAGTCTCCCCCATTTATTGCTTGCTTCACATATGCACTGTATGTGTGTGCGAATGGGTGGATGGAAAACTGTACTGTACAGGACTGGTCATCAAGACTAGAAAAACGCTATATAATACATTCCTCTTACAGACCATTCCATCTCACCTAAAATGTTGGTAGTCTATTTTAGAAGCTAGCTTGATTCAGGATAAAGAAGTATTTTTTAACTTGTACATGAATAACACATGTGGACTTGAAAAGCTCCACTCGGTCATCCGTGAGATGGACAACAGAAACAAAGTGTCCCAAACATGTCCAGGCTTTTACAGCCTGCTGTTAAACATCCCATGCAGGGTATTACACCGTGGTGCGTTTTACTACCTGCTGGCACAAACAGCCGCTGCAGGATGGACCCATAAATCCCTGAATAGCAGTTGTATTAATGCCCCCCTCCTCATAAAAGTGATATGTTTCCTGCTGCTGACTGGATGACGAGGATCATCTGCAGCCACTGTCAGGCTTATATCGCTCCATCTAACAAACTGTCTGTGGAGAACGAGGAGGGAACAACTACACAGCCACGAAAGCTGGTGTGGATATCGGATTTGTCACTGTGCCAACATGTTATTACCTCTTTGTTGCTTTGTTTCATTTGTCTAGCATTTATATTCTGCAGTGAAATGTGTCAGAGTTAAGGAGATGTCATTTTACACATTTTCACTGTGCTGTTTGTGATTTGTCAGCTATGTGTGTGGTTATCCTGCTCTGCCCCATAATCTCCAGTGGTGTTAATGGTGTGTCTTATTCCTGGAACAAGTCATTGTGGTTAATTACTACATTAAAACTCCATTGTAGCAGGGTTTTAACCTTGGTTTTAGTAGGTTTAGTCCTAGTTTTACACTGAGTTTTAACCACAGCTATATAGTCCTGAGTTGAGGGTGTAAATTAGGACTCACTTTACTGTAGTCACTGACTTGTCTCAGCTGAGCAATCACATGTCAGATCCAATGCATTTCAGTAGTTAATACAGCAGCCAAAGCAATCAGCACCATCATACTGCCAAGATGTTCAGCACAGATTCTGACTGTTTCTGTTCAGTCAGTACTTAAGTTTGTTGCTTTTCCCATTCAAGCATTAGGTTGTAACAGTTCTGCAGCCACTTACTGTATTTAGGACTGTTATCACAGTATTGCCTCTGTGGTCTTTTTCAATAGGCTTTCTGTGAGGAAGTTACGTTATGACATGTGTGATTCACAACAGAGGTGTTGTGCATAAGATGTGTTCAATATAGGTCATACATGCGCTTGTGTGTGTGTGTTTTCATGATAATTCTGATTTGATTTCCCAATCAGCCGGCCGTTCATAACCGTTTCGTATTATCACTGAAAAATGAATCTAGATAGAATAAAATGAAATAAAAATAATAAAACTAAATAGTTAGGGTTAGATGAGTTGTGTCGTAAGGGGGTTACAGTTTTGTGCAGTAGGTGGTTTATTAGTTTTTACCAGGGGGATGGCAGAATTGGCGGGTTATGGTAAATGGTAAATGGTCTGTATCTATACAGAGCTTTTCTAGTCTTGATGACCACTCAACACGCTTTACAGTACAGTTTTGCCATTCACCCATTCACACACACATTCATACAGTGCATCTATGGGCAGCACTTTTTTCTATAAGGGGCCATTTGGGGTTCAGTATCTTGCCCAAGGACACCTCGGCATGCAGGTGGGATCAAGCCGCCGACCTTCTGGTTGGAGGTCGACCACTCTACCCCTCAGCCACAACAGACCAATGAGGATGAACTTTAGTTCATTTGGATCAGAAGCGGATGGCATTCCCCCTCATCCCCCGACAAATTGTCTACTGGTTGTGTTTCCATGGCTACTGATTTAAAACAGGAAATGTCCAGTGCTTTGCTGATCAATCCATCCACCCTAAACTCCACCATACAAAAACTTAACATTTAAGGGGAATGTAACTTGAACGTACACAGATTGTGTTGTATTGGGGCTTTTACTGGAACAAATTATGCTGTTATTCTTCTCTTCAAGCAGACATACACACCACTGTGTGAGTCTGCGTCTACTTGTCTCAAACTGTGGCGCCGACGGCAGGTGGCACTCCGTGCATGGCTGCCATCATGACAACATGACGACAGCTGATGACCTGTCAGCTGGACATCTGTGATTGGCTGAGACATGGGGAAAGGGGTTCATGCAGATCTTAACCTTTCAGCAGCAACCGCTCTGAGTCAGTGGCAGATGGCGACTCGTGGCTTCTGATGATGTTTAAGCTGTTAACGTCTTCAGAAGCTGTGAGACGAAATAGCACCACTTTCTACAACATTTCTGCAGCATAGACACAGGGTATGAGGTCAGATGAATGTTTCTAAATACCACCTGTCAATCAAACATCACCTGACAGATTGCTGACAGGTGCAGACGACGTCAACACATCACTATCCTGTCACTTGTAGTTGATCTGGGTACCGACAGAAACCCAATTACCCTCCCATCGTCCTTTGTGTCTCACCAATGTTTGATGTGACATTAACAGGCGTAAACAGCAGTGCTGACATGAAAAACTAGTCCTACACACCAGACACATCATCTCTCTGACACTGCACCCTCGAGGGCGTCAGGTTTCCCCGGCGAGTGAACGAAAGTGAGCCATTAAACACTTGACTTCCTCCAGCTCTGCAGAGCATGAATCAAACAGCAGATTATGAATTATTGACCCGGGAACAGGGAACGCACAGTCTCATATTTTAGGTGAACCAACATTTGTGTCTATTAACATGTGAATCTTAGAAGAAATGTGTTCCATTCTCCCAGAATGTGATGTATTGTGAAGAGGGTTGCCAGGTTAGGTGGTTACTTTATGAAATTTCAGCATTTAAAAAGGCTGGGTGTGATAACGTGGGCTGCTGTAGTTTAGCTTTATTCCAGTGAATCAGTCCCACCTCTCATCCTGATAGATTGAGATTGACAAGACAGTTTAGTCATCATGTTTTTTCAGGTCATTACAGTTATTATTCTGTTATAGCTCTGCAATAAACCCCTGATGGACATATTTGATCAAATCAGGATTACAGTGACTCTTTCTTTGTCTTTCATCACTAAGGCTGCAGATCTGCACCAACATCCACTGCATCCAAAATACAGACACTACCTTCAGAGGAGGAAAGTTGGAATGCAAGAGTTTGACCACTGCTGCCGCTGAGCAACTATAGCAAACACATTGATCTGATATTAGAGAGAGCCACCGCTCACAGGAGGAAACACCGGGTCCTGATCAATAATACAGAATTGTTGCTGGAGCTTGTGTTGACTCAGGCAAATCAGCAGATCAAACAGGAGCCTCTGTATCTTCAGTGTGATAAATGATGATTGACAGCACAGTTAATTACGCTCATAAAACCTGATGAGTGAAGAGCTGATCCTGGGAGCCAGAGTGAGGAGAATATTAACCGTAATCATTGATGCAAATACACAAATGTAATTGACTTCTGAAGGTTTGTTGTTCCTCAGAAGCAAAAATGTCAATGGAACAACATGACAACTGCAAAGAGAAGCAAAACAAGATACAAAAAAGTGCAAAACAACAAAAAAGAGATAACAGAGAATTACAAAGACAAAGAAAGAACAGCTAAAGAAACAACTAGAACCATGTGGTTATATGCTTCCACGAACCAGAGCAGTTTCAGTCAACATACATTATTTTTCCAGACTAACATGAGGTCACTGTGACATTTACCTTTGACCACTGAAATCTAAACAGTTAATCCAAGTCCAAGTGACCACTGGTCAATATTTGAAGAAATTCCCTGCAAGCAGATGTGAGAAATAATGTTCACGAGCCCAAAAACATGTTTGGAGGCCACCGTGACCTTGACCTTTGACCACCAAAATGTAAATAGTTCATCATTTTGTCAAACTGAACGCTTGTACAAGAGAATATAAAGAAACTCCCTCAAGGTGTTCCTAAAACAATACCAAAAACATGTTACGTGAGATCACCAGGATCTTGACCTTTGATCACTGAATTCGTATCCTTAAGTCTAAATGAACTTTTGTACCAAATTTGCAGCATTCTTGAGATATCATGTGTTCACAAGAATGGGACGGGTGCACAACCTGAAAACATGCCTATGGCCACTGGTTGTCCCCAGCGCAGAGGCATAACAACCCAATACATATGTGCAAAACAACTACAAAGATGAAATGATTACAAAGAGATGTTTATTACCTACAAAAATCTGCAACACCAAAAGAGACACAAAGTGAAAAATAAAGAAGTAAAGATGCCACAAAGATACACAAAAACATGGCAACAGATGCAAAACCAACACAAAGAGAAAACACATTTAAAATAACTAGTTAAGATATACGTTTTGTTTGAGATTGGTGAAGCATGGAATTCATAAAGTCATTCAAACCTGAAGGGCCGTCCTCTAAAAGGCAGAAATGAGATCTGGATATTTTGGAACTTTTCTGAACACTCGTTGTTGAGGTATCTTGTCTTGTTCGTCCAAACTGCTGTAACCATCAGCAGTTTGATGTTGAACGCTTCCCCGCCTGTCAGAGTCATAACTCAAACATACATCATGTGCAGGCAGAAGTATCACTCATTCTCACTGTAGAAGTAAAGTTATCAGTTTCAAAGCACTTTAGAGGGACCCAACCTGCCTGAATCTGACTGATCAATAATGAATCAATCGATGCAGTCCACCAGAAAACAGAGCAGACAGAGACAAACCTCAGAGACAAAGACACCTTCAGAGAAATGAAATAAAGAGAAGCCTGGAGGAAACCAGAGGCAGAAACCACACAGGAGAGAGAGTTTGCAGTGAGTAAAAAAGTTTCTGAAAAAAAAAAGAGACTTTAAATGAACGGGATCCTGTCCATTTACAATCAGTAAAGGCTGATTTATGCCAAACGTGAGATGTCTACGAGGAAACAGACGGAGCCTTCTCTGCGTACTTTGCATTCGCATCCATGTTTGTGTACATCTTCTGAAAGCTTACCGACACAGACCAAACAGACAGAACTGAGCTGTATCAACGGAAATTGTGGGGCAGTGTAGCCAATAGCTACATGACACAAACATAAGACACGTCGCCATGTTTGTTGTCAGAACTGACAAAACCTCTTAACTACAAACTTGCTGTTTCAAGTCGGAAAAATATTTTACCAAAATCTTATAGCCTATGCTTGTAGAGCTATACGGAGCATTACCCAACCCCTCCTTTCCTGTCTCTCTCACACACACACACACACACACACACACACACACACACACACACACACACACACACACACACACACACACACACACACACACACACACACAGGGTCGGTAAAAAAGCACTTGTTTGTAATAGTTGACAAGTACTAAAGTGCAGTAATCATGAATGCCCTAGTTTCCAGATTAGCAACATTGAGCCAACTTTAACATCTAAATGAATTTTGTACCTGTATTTTTTACTTTGATAAATATCAGTGGAGGAGCTAAAGGGTGTAAAGACTTTAGGTGTAATGTTTGCTCTCTTTTTGCTCTTAGTCAGCACTCATGCAGCAGAATTCTCGATTCATTGATTTATTGTTTTTTGTTTGTATGACCAGACAGTATTACAGTGGTCTGGTCTGCCACTTGTGTGCATTAGTCTCACAGAGAAAGGGAAAGAAATGGCCTTCCCTAAAAAATGCTCTACAAATGATAAACTGCTGTTCTTGTGAAACCACATGAGCTTTGCCAACAATCACACCTGCTCCTTGGTTTGATGTAAGTCCCAGTTTATTTAGTTTGGAGTTCAGTTTCTCTCTGAACAGATTTGAACTTTTACTGTAAATGCTGATAATCAAAAGTTTCCCAGGTCAAAAACAAAAATCGAATTGCACTTTTTCCAATCATGTGAAACTAAGTGACGAATAGTCCTCCAACTTAGATGAACTTTCATTGCCCTCCTTTTAAACATGTGGTTACAGTTTAAAGAAACCAGAACGAACTATTGTTAGAAAACTAGAAACAAACAATATAGACGTCAACCCTGATGTCAGTTATTGTTTCTCTGTCAGAGCTTTTGAGGCTCTATAACGTTGTCATGAGCATGTGCCAGAAACAAAAACCATGATGGCTATATACTGCTTGACAGGAGATTTAACACACCAAGCATGCTCACAATGTTCTTCTCTGTTACTTGATGGATAATTGATGTAGACTTTAGCGCCACAGACTGGCCCGGCATGGTAGTTTGAGTGTTCTCGTCTGGACAGTGATACTTTGTAAAACAAAGGTCTTGTGGATGAAGATTTTTTTTTCAAAGGAGGGAAAGTATCCATCCAAAAAAAGATACCTGCAGTGGAGAGAGAGAGAGAGCGAGAGAGAGAGAGAGAGAGAGAGAGAGAGAGAGAGAGAGAGAGAGCGAGAGAGAGAGAGAGAGAGACGCTGTGGCAAAGTTCAGACTCAAAGTGCTGATGCTGACGGAGCAGGACATGGACCTTAACACACCTACACTCCCTCCCACCACCCCTTTCTCCCCCTTTCTCCCTAAGGCTGTAATCTTCTGAAAATAGTTGTTTTCTCTCTCGGTGGATTTTTTATCTCCTGATGCTGCTCTGATAAGCCTCGACATTATTGTCAGCATTGTCCTCCCGTGAAGTGTTGCCGGGGCGATGTGACCTTGTCAATGGGACTGCTGTATGACACCACTAATTAGGATGAGTTTGGGGTACTAAAGGTCCACTATGTAGTATTCAGGATGATTGGTAGGTAGAAATGGAATATAATAATCATAGGCAATCAGGTTTTCATTATTGTACGCTAACCTGAAAGTAAGAATCTGTTGTGTTTTTATTACATTATAATGAACCCTTTATTTCTACTTTGGGAATGGGTCCTCTTCCACAGAGTGTGCCATGCAGCACTGCCCTGTCTCTAGAGTAGAACTAGAACAGACAGACCAAAATCTGGCTCTAAAGAGGGCCTTCCACATTTATTAGTGGGGAGAGAGGTGAGGGCTGTTCAATTGGTTGCAATCTGCTACCTCACCAGTAGATGCCACTAAATCCTACACACTAAACATTTGATGATAATAAAAGAATAAACTGAATCAAGAAAATTATTTCTGATTGGAAAATTATTTAAATGATTTCCATTAATGAATACATGGTGCAAATACGGCCTTATTTCTAATAAGATGTGGGATTTTATTCTAGATCACAAATCGTATTAAAAGCAGCAACTGGGTTCAGTTCATTTGTGGTGGCTCTGGTTTTTATCCCAAGTCTATCAGAATTATTTCTTGGTAGAATAGTCCAAAGCGAAAAATGGAAATTAATGTAATTGATAGAGCAGAGTAATACCAGTAAATGGCGTAAAGTTGTTAAAATTTAATGCTTAGGATCGTAAAAGACACGATGATGAGTCCAGCGTGAGACTTTAGATGAGCTCTATTATAAAGTTTGGCTGTAGGTTCAATACTTTATGTGGTACTAAGAGATCGGAATTGAACAGAGATCTTTGAAGTTATGATATTAGAAACAGAAAGTGTGAGATATGACCTGCCGTGGTTATAAAGATATAATGACTTATTCAAATCCTTAATCTTTTATTAGCTTCTGAGTATGCACTTCATGTGTGAGGTAATAATAGATCAAACGTAAGATATTAATAATTCTTAACAGTGAAGGGATTTTTTTCTAAAACTGTGGGGTGGGAGAATAGAAGTACATGCAATCAGTTTTATTACGGTCAGATGATGTGTCTGCAACCTATTAAATAAGAAATTCCAATCAGAAAACATAACGTAGGTCTCAGTCTGATAGAGACTGAGATACAGAAGCAGTAACCAAGTGCAATATATAGTCTGTAATTACAAAATAATACGTCAGACTGACTGGTATTTGCAGGACGTAGAGACAGTAAAAATGACAATCGGAAATGTCCGACGGAATAAGTTGAAGGAAAGATGCTTTGCTGCAATCTGTTGTCACCAACAAACTTACAGTTTGGCAACCCTCATTAAACTGAGCTACTGTATCTGAAAGGTGTGATGGCCAGAGCTGCTGTGTGAAGACATGGCATGTGTAACTGTGTCAGCTGGAGTTTCTCATGCAGTTTGTGGAGAGTGAAGACGAAACAGAACAGGGGGAAATAAAGTAAGTAACATAGTCAGACATCTTCTGCTCACCACATTCATCACTCTGGAACAAGCCACGGTCTTTAATTGACTGAATAAATGCAAACATTGTTCCTGTGGAGAATTTACAGATGGTGATAAATTAAAGCTAAAGAAAATCAAAATGTGTTAGTTATGTTCCACCACAACAGCTTCTCCATGTCATTAGTTCTTCAAAAGCACTGAACACTACTAAAGGGATGGCCAGCGTTCTTCCTGAGGACATTCCCTCTTTGGTGTTTTACTGATGCTGGTGAGGAACGCTGTCGAACACATCACCGCAAAATCTCCCTTCACCACCCCTAAACTCAACAGAAACCTACTGAAGGACTAATAGGACATCACAAGAGACCATGGCCTCCAAAAGATCCCCCAAACTTCTTTCATGCAGAACATCCTCAGTGACCACTACAACCTCCCCTTGAACCTTCGAAAGAACCTCTAGTTTTCCCCTACTGCCAACATTACTGTAACAACACGTTCCTGTAGATTCATGCTGTACAACATCAGGAGAATATGCCACCTTCTCACTCAGAAGGCGGCCCAGGTTCTGGTCCAGGCTCTGGTCATCTCATGCCTAGACTATTGTAACTCCCTCCTGGCAGGTCTACCTGCTAGTGCCATCCGACCTCTGCAGCTCATTCAGAATGCAGCAGCTCGGCTGGTCTTTAACCTAAATTCACTCACACTACTCCGCTCCTCCGCTCCCTTCACTGGTTACCGGTGGCTGCCCGCATCCGTTTCAAAACATTAGTACTTGCATACCGTGCTGCGAACGGATCGGGTCCAGTCTACATCCAGGACATGGTCAAACGTTACACCCCAGCCCGTTCACTCTGCTCTGCATCTTCCAATCGGCTTGTTGCTCCCTCACTGCGAGCTAACCACTCATCAAAATCACGACTGTTTGCTGTCCTGGCTCCTAAATGGTGGAATGAGCTCCCCAAGGACATCCGGACATCAGAAAGTTTACACATCTTCCGCCGCAAACTAAAAACACACCTCTTCCGACTATACCTTTAATAACATTTTAAAACTAACAATTTAGTAGCACTTAAATGGCACTTACTTGTAGCACTTCGTAGTTTTGGTTTCTTGAAGAAATTGTACTTTGTCTATTCTTGTTGTTCTGGGTTTGTACCCTCATGGTTGAATGCACTTATTGTAAGTTGCTTTGGATAAAAGCGTCAGCTAAATGAAATGTAATGAAATGTAATGTAGAACCTTGACATTGACCACTAAAATTACTGCTGCAACCTCATAGGGATCCTCCATAATTACCTTAAAAAACACAGAACCTTATTTTTGGTTGTTATTTACATTTTTATCCATTCAATGCTTTTGCAAAACAGAATGTACAATGACATTTTCTGAATTCTATTTCAAGAGGATTAGTTGCAAGGCAACAAACTAAAAACGAAATGTTCTGTGGAACTGTAACATCACATTGTGTTTTTTTTCTTGTCTTGTTTATTGGTTGTCCCTGTAACTCGATGCAGTGGAAAATAAAACGTCAAAGAAAATTCTTCATTACTTTACAACCGTCAGAGCAACACCTGGGTTCAGTCTACTTTAGTCAGCGTTACATGCAATAATAATGTAAGACAATGTTGCAGTAAATATGCTAATCCACTTTAAGTAATTTGAATACTAAGTTACATTTAAGTTTTATAGAGAAAGATCTGAAAAGAAGCACACAAATCCAAAGGTGCAAAAAGACCACAGGTAGTTTTCTGTTTTATTAGATCAGCCGCTGGACACATTTTATTTCTCAAAGTGCTCAGACATCCTCAGAATGTCTCTCCTAAAATCATCTCTCTTCTCCAAATGCTCCAGCTGCTGCTCTGAGCTCTGGGGGAACCTGCTCTGTTTTCTCTTTGCAGTGAAGACGAGACGACTGTGAGGGAATCTGACAGAAAGACGAGCCCGAAGTTTAATCCAACACGACGACAGAACAGACAAACACTTTTCCCCTCACAAACGTGACTAATGAGAGCTGACTGGTCGACCTTGGACTGACCTCTGCTAACTGCCTCAGCGTGGCAGCTGAATGAGACCCTGGGAAATGAAGTCAGCTGTTAAAGCAGAAAGGAGCTGATGTGAATCCTCAAACAGACAGTGAGGATGTTTAAAGAGACACCTCCGACATGTGTTCAGCAGGTCCAGTGGAGTCAGACCTCCTCTGTGCTGTTCACTGTTACAGAAACGTGATGTGAAGCAGAAAATGCACTCTGCCCGATTACGCTCTCTGTGTGTGTTAGAGACGCCGCTGTGTGTCGACAAGGTGTCACGGCTCAGGAACAGCGAGGCGAGACGAAGAGACAGCTTTGAACACACATTACAGCACATCCTGCATTTATCCTGCACTCGTGCTGCTGGGTGGGGATGGAGGTAAATAGAAATTCCACCAATTTTCCACCTGATTCATTTATTTCAACCTGCAGTTTTATCATAATGTTATATTTGGCAGACCAATCTACACTATGTGAATGCAACAGAATGTAAGACGTTAAATTGTCAGGATAGATGTTGTTTTGACCATGGTCGTGTTCATCTATGTGGTGTATTTGCACCAACTACCATTTGTGCCCTTACAGAGTCACAATACCCAACACTACTGTAACTTCTGTTCCCTCATTCAAAACCACACTACTTGTAATAATGCAAAAAAACTGAACAAAAAAATTTGCCCTGAGCAGAGACACTAATGTTTAACTCTGCCTCACAAGATTTTTACAAATGCTCCAGTTTCTGTAAATCTGTGTGTACATCTAAAACGTTTGGTCAACAACAATGAAACATGTACTTTGCACTTAGACCACAGCGTTCCCCTCTGGTATTTTATGGATTGTTGATGTAGACTTTTTTGCCAGCTATTGGCTGGGCATGAAACCGATGATGACGTGAGCTTTAAAACTCGTCATCATAGATTTTCGTGTGAGCTGTAGTTTATTTATAGAAATTGTTGTAATATTGCAGTCTGTTTTTCCTAGAATATAGAAAGTATACACCAGGAACACACTGTCAGAGACAGAGATGGTAAATTAGCGATTGCATGAAAGACCCTACCCAGTTCTGTCTGCATTATACGAAATGTAGGATCCTGCATCTTTTGTAGAATTGATCATATCAAGTCTTGAAGACATGATGTCTCAGCCTCTTCCACACACACTTTGACTATTCTTTTTAAAAGATCTGTGAAGTGCAACATGAGAGGTAGACTGACCATAAGTGACCTTATGAACAGGCATCAGTGTAATATAAATCCTGGGAGCAGAGAAGGAGAAACAGCTAAACCTGCTCTGGGTCATTTTTTGTGTCTGACATTTCGCGTAAATTCATTTTAAATGCCAGCCTCAGACAGAAGTGCAGCACACACATGACATCACTTCATTTGATGCCTGCAACACACGCTGTGTTTTTACAATCTGCAGTAATCAATATACCCCTGTAGTTAATCTGACAAACTGATACCACTGATCAGCTCCTGGTCCCATTAACCTTTGACCTCTTAGTGTCTGGACTGGAAGCATTGATGTTTACTGGCTTCAGAGACCGATACAGCCTATCAGGCGTGGCAGAATGACCTAAGGGGACTGGATCCATCCGCAGGTCAAAGGACAAGTGCTGCAAATTAAGAAGTGTCAGCGAGAGGGGCATGTGAGTGAGTGAGTGGGGAGAAGGATACTGATAAATCAATGGACAGAGGAGGGAGGCTCAGATTGTGTGTGTGTGAGTTTGGAAGAGATTGTTGGACAAATTGATGGACTGGGGCCAAACAGAAAAGAATACAAAAATTTAGCAAAACTGCAGCAATGAATCACAATATTGGACAAAACTATGGTCACAACAACAAAGAATATCAAACTAAATCATAGTGGACAAATCAGCAGAGACTACAGGAGACATCTGTGGCTGAAACACTACACATGTACACATTTCAGAGCTAAATCATTAGCTTAATTTGTAGGTAGGGCAAATGCAGAGCATGGTGTACCCAACAGCTGAAGGTTTAAAAGGTTTACTGTCACAAGACTGCGCAAATCCAGTCCAGAATGGCTGAGAAACCACCTGAGGCTGATAAGTTTTTCAGGATTCCGATGGCGTTTCGGAAGAAAAACAGGTCAGACCGAGTTGTGATTAGTTTAGAGCAGACAGACAGGCTGCAGCTCCACAGGTAGAGCAGGGCATCCACTATCCAGAAGGTTGTTGGTCTGATACACGTCTCCTCTAGTCTACGTATTAATGTGCGTGGTAATGGGTGAATGTATATTCTAGTAGTAGTGGTGTGGTCATTAAGATTAGAAAAGAATAGAAAAGTCAGATATAAATTCGGTGTATCAACATAAGGCAGGAGATGAACATGCATGGGGCACTGGTAAAACAGAATTATGTTCTACAAATAAATCAAGAGGATTACTGGTCAGATTTGGCCATAGACACTGAGTTTGCTTTGCTGTAGTCAGTCTGAACACTCTCACACAGCATATTGCAATGGAACAGAAAGATAAACTTTAAAAATCCTTCATCATAGTGTTAAACAAAAGACTGATGTCTGTTTCGCTCCCCGGAGAGTCCTCGGCCTCCTGCTGAGCGTCTCCTCTCACAACGCCACCTCTTCCTCTCCGACAGGAAACCACTCTTTAAGACATCAGTCAGTCTTCTTCTCCTCTTCATTTCTTGCTGCTGTGTGGAGGAAACACTCAGCAAACTTCTGTGAACACAAAGGCAGAGCAGTTTGTTTCCACCCGTCACACTGAGCTTTTTGAGTTTGATGGTGTGATGATGATGATGGTGGAGGAGAAACTCTGGTTCACAACATAAGGACAGAAATACATTGTGAGAATGAAACATTGTGGTTTAAATGACCTGCATATAAGTTACCCAAGTCAACTTATATACAGTCTATGATAATGTTAAGTAACGTTATTAAGCTTGGCATTTTCTTCTTTAGATAAATTCTCCAGTTAAACATCATTATTGCATAAAACAGTCATTTTATATCCCTAAGATGTGTCATTGCATTTACTGTAATTAACCAGTGGGATGATGTAAGCTTCACAGATCAACAGAACAAACTGATGTTAGTTTGATTTCCTGTATCTTGGCTGTTTGATGGATGATTCAGTCGTTTTCTGCTGTAACACTAAAAAAGACACATTTTACTGGTTTTCCGTTCTTAGTAATATATTTAAAAGGTAAAGCTGAAAGTGGAGTCACCACAGACATTTGGAGCTGTTGCTATGTCATGTCTACATTGATCAAATGTTATATTTAGCCAAAAATATGTAGATAATGTTTCACATTAGACGTTTTCAGACATGAACTCAGGAAAATGTCTGCACAATGGACAATGGCAGAAACTGACGGTCATTTGCATTTTCATATACAGGCCCTCTGGATAAATTCAGAAGATTATCCAGAGTTCAGTGCACGTCTGAAAGCCTCTATAAAGAGCCAAAGAGAACCCTCACGTTTGACACTATGCCGGTAATAAAAAGTGAAGTTTGCAAAATATTTATTTTCTGGAGACAATTACAGTCCGAACAACAAGACGTGAGCGCAGAATGAATAGTTCCGCCCATCACTAGTGTGTTACATCCAGAGAAAGCTCAAGACCCAAATGCAGACGCCACATGGTAAGGCAGGTATAATGGGTGGAAATTTAATAAAGTAAGTCGGCAAACAAGCAAACCTACAGTTCAAAGCTTGAAGAAAGTACAAACCAGCAAAACGTAGACTCGAGGAGATTTGTGGAAAAAAACAGAACTGAAGCACAAAGAGAATCCATAGGTTTTAATAAACAATCTGACAGAGGAGAGTGGGGAGCACAGACTATCTTTGTCTCAAATAACCAGCTCGTTCATTACATTACATTACATTTCATTTAGCTGACGCTTTTATCCAAAGCGACTTACAATAAGTGCATTCAACCATGAGGGTACAAACCCAGAACAACAAGAATTGAGAAAGTACAATTTCTTCAAAAAAAAAGCAAAACTACAAGATGCTATAAGTAAGTGCCATTTAAGTGCTACTAAATTGTTAGTTTCAAAATGTTATTCAAGGTATAGTCGGAAGAGATGTGTTTTTAGTTTGCGGCGGAAGATGTGTAAACTTTCTGATGTCCGGATGTCCTTGGGGAGCTCATTCCACCATTTAGGAGCCAGGACAGCAGTCGTGATTTTGATGAGTGTTTAGCTCGCAGTGAGGGAGCAACAAGCCGATTGGCCGAAGCAGAGCGGAGTGAACGGGCTGGGGTGTAACGTTTGACCATGTCCTGGATGTAGACTGGACCCGATCCGTTCGCAGCACGGTACGCAAGTACTAATGTTTTGAAACGGATACGGGCAGCCACTGGTAACCAGTGAAGGGAGCGGAGGAGCGGAGTAGTGTGAGTGAATTTAGGTTAAAGACCAGCCGAGCTGCTGCATTCTGAATGAGCTGCAGAGGTCGGATGGCACTAGCAGGTAGACCTGCCAGGAGGGAGTTACAATAGTCTAGGCATGAGATGACCAGGGCCTGGACCAGAACCTGCACCGCCTTCTGAGTGAAAAGGGGACGTATTCTCCTGATGTTGTACAGCATGAATCTACAGGAACGTGATGTTGCAGTAATGTTGGTAGTAAGGGAGAGTTGACTGACGAGTGTCACACCCAGGTTCCTAGCAGTCTGAGTGGGGGTCAACACGGAGTTGTCAAAGTTAATAGTCATGTCGTGGGTGGGAGAGCCTTTCCCTGGAAGGAAAAGTAGTTCAGTCTTGTCAAGGTTAATTTTCAGGTGGTGTGCAGACATCCACTGAGAGATGTCAGTCAGACAGGCAGAGATTTGTGCTGCTACCTGTGTTTCAGATCGAGGAAAAGAGAGGATTAGTTGGGTGTCATCAGCATAGCTATGGTAGGAAAAGCCATGTGAGTGAATGACAGAGCCGAGAGAGTTGGTGTACAGAGAGAAGAGGAGGGGACCCAGGACGGAACCTTGAGGGACCCCAGTAGTGAGAGGACAAGGTTCAGACACAGATCCTCTCCAAGTTACCCGATAAGTGCGGTCGTTGAGGTAGGATGAGAGCAGGGAGAGAGCCGAGCCTGAGACACCCAGGTCCTGAAGGGAGGAAATAAGGATCTGGTGGTTCACTGTGTCAAATGCAGCAGAGAGGTCTAGAAGGATAAGGACAGAGGAAAGAGAGGCTGCTCTAGCAGTGTGAAGTTGCTCAGAGACAGCAAGGAGGGCCGTCTCAGTTGAGTGGCCTGCCTTGAAACCAGACTGGTGAGGGTCAAGAAGGTTATTGTGGTTAAGATAGGAGGAGAGTTGATTAAAGATAGCTCGCTCGAGAGTTTTGGAAACAAAGGGAAGAAGAGAGACAGGTCTGTAGTTATTTATATCAGACGGGTCGAGGGTGGGTTTTTTCAGGAGAGGATTTACTCTTGCCTCCTTCAGAGAGTTAATCATTCACTATAGGGACTCAACAGTAAAAGACAAAAAAAAAGAGCTTACGGACCGTTTATTTTGTCTATGCCAGTAATTACATAATTGTAGAGAAAATCCCCTTATACATTTTTAAAGTTTATTTTACACTTATTTTTAGGTAAAGGTAAAGAAACACGCTGAATGACCATGTTAAATTATAGAAATAAACTTGTTTGCTGCAGTTTGTGCTGAGATATTCTGCTCTGCTCTTTCGTATTTCATATTTTACAACTACAACTAACTACGTCATCATAAATGTTACATCATTATCATGATAACAAAATCGCAAATTCCCTATTAGTGGACTATACATTGATTAGTGAGTGAACGCAACCAAACACAAACTAGGACAGTGATAATAGAACTCATATAATGGCAGGTGCAGACAGAAAGTAACATAAGAGAAACATACAAGGAAAGATGTTTTAAAGTAAAATGGAAAATAATGAACTCAAAATACAAACAAAGATATAGCAAATGTCTATAAAGTCCATACCACAGAAAGATTCACCAAGGCAAAACCAAAATCCTGCAAAAAGTCCAAATACACAAAGTCTCTTGAAACCGGGGCAGAATCATGACACAGTGATTATTTGGATCATATCAGAGAAACAGAAAACATTGAGATTGATTGTGTTTGAAAATAAATCATGTTTGAACAGTCTCAAAGACATTTAAAGGAATAATTCACAGAAAAATTAAAATTCACTCATCATCTACTCACCACGATGCCGATGGAGGGGTGGGTGAAGCGTTTGAGTCCACAAAAAACTTTTGGAGTTTCAGGGGTAAACAGCGTTTCATGTTCATATTCGACTTGAAACTAAGTCATTTACACTGTGTGTTAAGACCAAATGTCCGCTAGCGGAAGTAGCGAAGCTAGCGGACGTAGCCACACGATGGTGTGCCCCAGAGTCGTGCCTGTGAATGCACCTCATAGGAAGCTATCAAAGGACATTTAGGCTAAAAACTTGGTGTAAATGATGACGTTTTGAGGCAAATACAAACTTTGGGGCTTCCGGACACTTGGATGATACCACACGAGCAGTATGGAGGATGTTTTTTTTTTTCTGTTGTTTTATTACATCTGAGGTCCCAATTGAAGTGTTTTGTGGACTCAAACACTTCACCAACCCCTCCATCGGCATAGTGGTTAAGGATCAGTCAGTTTAATAATCATGTCCTCCTTTAAAAGAATATCATTAAGTTCATCTTATATAATTGCTGTTCTTCCAGTGGGTGAAACTGAAGCATTATAGCTGTGCTGCAGAAATAATAATAATGATAATTACACTGTGAGCCAACTCCTGCCTCCAAAAACAGTTTGAAGACAGCAGAAATGGATTTTTTCCTTTGTTATCGTGCTGTGTATTGTCCTGTTACTGAAGAAATCAGCTTTTTCAGGGCAAGAAAGTGATGGAGTGATGAATAAAACATGTGCTTGGTTGTTTGAGGACGCCACATCATCGGATTCAAAGCAGCAGACAAACACTTATCATCATGCACAAAAAACAACTGCAGTTGCACATTTGAAAGAAATCTGTGGAGCAGTTACACAAATGAACTAAAGTGTAATGAAACTATTTCGTAATGATGAATAGTTTTGCCAGTGGGATGTCGGAGGAAGGGATAAACTGAAGTCAATAAACTGAGGTTTTCTGGGTTTGTTTATGCTCACTGAGCCACGTTCATCTCATTATTGTTATACAGGCACAGGACAGTTGGCCCCAGTTTGTGCCTCCCATGTATCATCACTTCATCTGAGTAACAGACCAACAGAACTTCAACTCAACTCAGGTGGAAACCCACTCAAGCTCAGATCTGACTATATTGAACAGTGGCAGAGACTACTAGAAGGCACTGAAAGTGCGTAAGTCCACCGAGGCTAATACCCTATCCCGATATGTTAAAGCAGTGTTTCGCATTTACTGTCTCGACTGTGGCGATGTTCTAATTTGTCCAGCCAGTTTCACAAAGATCATTTATTCAGATGCCCACCAGAATTGAATGGGTTCTTTCCTGACCCACCTGCAGGTTTTGTGGTAATGTGTCGAGTAGTTTTTGCGTAATCCTGCTAACTTTCAGACAAACAAGCAAAACATAACATAAACGTAATCTTGGTGGAGGTAATAATAAAACAGAAGGTAGTAGTCTAATTAGCCTAATTCCTTATCTTCCTTTTTTTCTAAAGACCATCATGTCTGGCCATTGAAATGTAATGCAGATTTTAAAACAGGCTAAACGTTTTCAAAGTCTAATTGAGTGCTTCCAATTCATCAAAATTAGTGGTGATCATCCTTTTAATATTGTATGTCATCATCTCCCAGTTGGATAGAGAATCATTGTTTGGGCAGAAGGATGAAACTTTCAATAATTTATATAAATTTGAGTTCTAAGCACACAGTATAGATTATGGATTCGTCTTATTATTATAATAACTAGTGCAGCAGTCCTTAACCTGCCTGTTTGGAATGGTCTGTTTGCTTGGCCTGCTGGTTGCAGCTTTCTTTCTGAAGCGGTAAAAGCTCAGTCCACAGAACCCATAAGTTACCATAGCTGCACAAAAAACTTTTCACCTGTTTATTCTAAGTTCAGTGAAGCTCGACTCAGATACAGAACCCTGAACTGAGAATCAGTAGTTGTGAATTCAAAGTTGTAATGATTGACGTCACTTACATTGATGAGTACCCGCCTGTTTATTTAAAGTGTATCGATATTGAACATATCACGTGTCCAAATTGCACCAAACACACGCCAAGTGTGAAGCCACTAAGATGAACGGTTCTCAAGATATACATTCCAAATTCATATAGACGGACAGACATATCTAGAAAAAGCGGATTGATGGTAAGGGAGAGCTCTGTCCATGGTGACACCCCTAAACAACATGGAAATGACCAATGCCCTGTCAAATTCACCCCTTAGCCCTCCCACTAGGCCCCTACCCCTTCCAGATCTTCAAATGCTATGTGACTGCAGCACATCTGTATTACTCTGTGAAACCAGTCAAACTGTGACTTTTTTTCCCTTTTAAAGCAGAAGTGCTGGACTACTTTCACTTTTTAGTATCTGATGACCTGAGTCTTTAAACTTGCAGTCCAGTGTGTGTGTGTGTGTGTGTGTGTGTGTGCGGATGCAACTGTCCTGTAAGTGAGGAGCCGGAGTGTGTTCAGAGCCGAGCAAGAAGTCATTACTGTGAATAATGACTTGCTGAAGGTGCTTGTGGCCTTCGTCTTATTAGAGCACTGATGATGACACCTCCAGCAGAGAGAACAGAGAGGAGGGGGGGGTGGGCAGGATCCAATTACCAACAGCGCTGAGAGCTCTCTGTGGGTGAGCGGTGACCTCGGTGGTAGTGTAGAGCTCCGAGACAGTTTTTTTCCTCTATTGGAGGTCAGAAGGGACATCCTGGTGCTGGATGCATACATGTAATCCTTTTAAAAGAACTCCAGCTGCTGTGACCTTTGACCTTGTCTGTCTGAGTGAGATCGACCACTCGAAGAAGAAGAAGAAGAAGAAGAAGAAGAAGAAGGGGGGAGGCTTCACGCAGAGGTGCCCTTTGTTTTCATCATTGAGGTGTTTCTGTCTTAGTTTGAGGTTAAACAGTGAACATGACGTTAAAGTCCTGACCCACAGTTATAATCTGAAGATATTTACATGGTCACAGGTTGAAACATTTATGGTTCTTTTTAGATGAATTATATCCTGATGGATGTTGATCTGCCTAAAGTTTGGGTCACATGAACAGTCGAGGCAGTTGAAGATGTGAGCTTGCAAATTTGACATAGAGTCTTCCTTCAGAGTTGACTATACATAAACATTGGCCTTGAAAGGTCCACGTTGGTTTGAAACACTATAGGTGACATTATGAGTTATGTTTAATCCATAAATGTAGACTTTAAAAATATTTGGTTATAAATGTGAAATCAAAACCAGCGTCAATGTATTTCATTAAAGAACAGTCATATAATTTAGTTTACAGTTCAAAAAACACATTTAAGTGTGAAGTACAGTATCTCTAGATACTCAGCTTCCAACCAACAGCAGCACTCAAAAGGGTGTGGTTGGATCATGAGTGAGGCCTCAGTGTCAGTGTAGTTATCAAACTGTTTCCACAGTTTGACATTGTTTAACTGCTTCGTCATGATTCTGTCAAGATGTGATTTCAGCATTGTCAGAGTTTTTGTACAAATCATAATGCAACAGCTGCAGCCATTATGGAAACTTTAAACCATGCAGGGCCGTGTGGGGCAGTGTTTTCCGACAGGTGGTGCTGATCACAGAAAGAATCTGAAGTTTTGTATTGTGAATGTTATTTTCAGTGATGCAGTCGGGTGACCATCACAGGGGATGTAGGCGGGGTCATCAAGTTTCAGGGTTATTCATGTCATTCCAGCCATATTTCTAAATCACACGGTGGAATAAAATTATATTTTTCAGGACCTTTCAGAATCAATTGCCTGAATTGAATGATAATAATATAATATGATATCAAATAATAAAATAAAAAAATATAATAGCTTTTAAATACTATGGTCCAGGTTAGACCAGTCAGGTTGAAAAAGAGCATATGATGCCAGGAAGTGAGGATTGTAGTGTATGTTTCACAGTGGTAATAAAAAAGATCTTGTTGGAACATGTTACTATCCTGTGAGCACAAGGTAATTATCTAGTGGGAACAAGATAAATAGGTTTTGCACACAGATTTTAAGTTATTTAATTTCTCAAGTATTATGATTTCCTTCGGCTGAGCCTGTTTTCCTTCAGCATGCAAAGCAAATCATTCCTCACAATCCTGTGTCTCCTGGCAAGAGCAACACAGATTTCATTGTGTGATATTCCCAGGTGAAAATAAAACTTGATTAGCTGAGTTTCCATGCTACGGTACAAATCTGGTGGCTGTTTGCATCTGAGTGATTAAAACACTATGGAAGCCCATTTCCACCCCTGTGATGAAGAAAATAAAAGTCCTGTATCTCATAATTATGACTTACTATCTCATTACTCTGACTTAGTATCTCATAATTATGAGATACAGGATTTGTATTTTCTTCATCACAGTGGTGGAAATGGGCTTCCATAAAACCCAAACATCTTCTTAAAATAAATATCTTGTGTGCACAAGATGAGATCACACTTATTTGTGCACATGCCCATCAATGCTTTGTGTAGTGCACACTGAAACAACAAGGGCGGACACATACCAGTTTCTTTACATGTGTTTACAAAATTACAACTGAACTTGGCAATGCTGCACAACTTCAGTGTCACACAAACGCCTCCTGCAACTATTGCTCTTGTACTACTGACAGGAAAATGAATTTCTTCTTAACTTCTTTTTTGACCTATCATTGTTACTGAGCTCTGAACTGAGTGTCGGCTATGTACAGAGAGGTTTTGTAAAAAGAAGGGAACGTTATGTGGATCGATTTTTTTATACAGAGGGGGAACACGCATGCACGCACGTACGCACGCACGCACGCACGCACACACACACACACACACACACACACACACACACACACACACACACACACACACAAACACACACGCACAGTGAGCTCTTCCATTTTTCATGAGGGGTTAGTGTTTAACATTGTGAGTTCTCAGGAAACACGACCATCCAGCAGCTGCAGGTCTCCACATCCCAAAACAAACTCTTGGATGGTTTCAAGGAATCACGGAGTAAATAGAAAACCTCAGCTGGCGTCAGAGCAGGGATGCTCAGCGCTGCCGGGCTCCTGTATGGGGACAGCTCACGTCACGCCAAGACAAAATGGAAATTAGGTTCTTCACCAGGAGGGCAGTGTGTCCATTCAGATAGTCTCACTCTGTTTATCAGCCAAACAAACTGTCTTTTAGTCCTGCTTTGTTATAAGCACATTAACACAAAGGAAGGAGGATGGAAATGAGTGTGACTGCCGTTTCTTCAAGTTGCATCAGTAA
Organism: Hippoglossus hippoglossus; assembly: GCF_009819705.1. NCBI lineage: Eukaryota > Metazoa > Chordata > Actinopteri > Pleuronectiformes > Pleuronectidae > Hippoglossus > Hippoglossus hippoglossus. The sequence continues at coordinate 24,330,807 of NC_047156.1, read as the reverse complement.
CAATTTTAATTGTAAGTTACTGTAAATCCAAAAGACTTAGTTAACTCTCATCTGTCCAGTGACAGAGTTTCCAGCAGAGTTCAAGGAGTAGGACTAGACCTCATCCACGCCTTCCTGGAATTCTATAAATATAAATATATATATATATATATATATATATAAAAACAAATATATACAAAATAAAACACTCCTAACGCTCTTCCTGGCTTCCACTCTCACAATCTTCAAAGAATCTCCTGCTGTGTTGTTCATGTGTGAAAAGCAAATTTCTTGTCTGAGAATGGCAAAAGGTTTCTTCCTTCCCTTCCCTTTCACTGCCCTGTCGGGTCCTGAGGGGGGTCTGTTGTGTGGGGGTGCTACGGTGGATTCCCACTCCAAAGAGAGTTAAGATTCCTTCAACCTCTCATACATCATTTGCATTGTCACAGCATTGATGGTGTGGTCCCTGCTAGTGAAACTGGGAAGAAAGAAAAAGAGGAAGAGGGATGTGTTTGCATTGATGTACCAGTGAGGAATTCAACCCAGGCTGATACTGTAAACTGGAGATAGGTACACACAAATACACACACCTTTCATCTATTGGTTTTCCATGTTCTCACCTTGACTTCACATGTCATAAAGAAAATCATCAAAGCTGCAAACAGTCACACAGGCTGAACACACACTATGAATTTATATATCTCTCAAATCCCCATAATTCTACAGTACAAGAGAAGATGGTACTCATTGTAAACTTTACCCCACTACTGTTGTTTGATGTGCACGTACTGTGTGTCCATGACTTATAGGCTCTCAAACCATTTCTCTTCAAACATTAACAAAACAAACATAGATTCAAAAGCGTGAACAGCTATTGGTTTTTAAAGAGGAAGGGAAGTCAACAGAGGAATATTTAATATTGAGCTAACCTAAAACAAATATTCTGTGCATGTTCTGTGTTAAATACAGGATGAAATGACTGTAGCTGAACAGCAGGATGATTAAGTTTCAGAGATTTAATACAGAAATCAAAAGCTGACCAAGATGCAATGCTTTTTTCTCCAACAGCATTCAATGTTCCCACACTGTGGTAGATTGTCCTCATGTCCACTAAGCAAACTGTGCTGCTGGAGCTGACAGTCCCTTGGGAAGATTGTTTGAGAGAGGTCTTTGAAAGGAAGCTCTGCAGGTACCCAGAACTGGTCAGCGACTGCTAGTGGGCTGAATGGAGAGCAAGGTGCCTGCCAGTGGAGGTTGGGTGCAGGGGATTTGCAGCCCAATCTCCTGCAAGAGCCTTCAGTGTTATCGGCATCAAGGGAGAGAAGGAGAGGGAGCCATCCGCAGCACCATGACATGGCAGACAGGGCTTTGAGAAGGCTGTGGCTCAAAAGACATCAGCCAAGGAGTCCCATGTAGCTCGGCCCCTATGCACATGTTGGGGTCTGATCAGCCGCGGGCGGATCAACTGAAGGAGGGTGTATGATGTTGAAAGACCCAAAACACCCGATGATTCCAGGAACATCACTGAAGATGTGTCCGGAGGCATCAGTAGATGTATGTACACGACGAAGCTGTGTAAATGCATTTGCTTGGCACCATTATGTGAAATTAGTCTTGTACAGAGGATTTTAATAGTCAGCTCAGATTAAACAACAGTGAAGTCAGAGGAACTGTTCATGCAGGTTGGGACTAAACATGTCAATCACACAGAAGTTTAAACCTGGTTTGAGCCTTTGAGATGTAAGAGTTTGATCAGTTGATTCACTCACTGCAGCTCTCAGGTAAAAAAATATTTATTTCAGTGACAATTGCAGGCACTCAAATGGAATGTTAAGACTAAGAGCCCCTTGATGAACGACTGGTCGGATGGATTAGAGAGCGTGAAATCCCACAGGTAACAGAGGGGATCAATGATCAATAACGCCTGCGGTGAGCGGGCTGCGGGTTGTTAATTAAAGCTCAGGACAAACCTGAGCATTAGCTGAAACCCACAAAGACAAAGCACATGTAATGATTGTTTGCAGAGATTCTGCAGTGCATCTCTTTCGGACCCTGAGGGACTTGACTGTAATCACAGTCTGCTCACCGTCTAGTGTGTCTCAGCTGACTTTCAAGACTGAAAAAGGGACAGAGCTGGAAGCATGTGATAACATTGATTGAGGTTGGAAAAGATTTTGGCAATTAGTCTCCATTTGAGTGAGGCGTCTTCATTAAGTGTTGGCTCAAATGAAGACATGAGATAGGATAGCATCCCCCCAGAGTCTAGACAGTGGTGGTGGTGGAGAAGAGCCAGCAGGTGGTAGATGGAAACTATCAGGTCCTGTTGAGACCTGGTATTAACATCCATCCTGAGAGATCTGATCACAAGTGGTGAGCTCTAGGTTCGTCTGGTCACATCTTACATTAAAATACGTCCTGAATATGTCTCCTGTGACCACTTGTCATTTCTCTGCTCTATATGCAAATAATCACGTACATCATTTCTGTTTGCAAAGACCAAATCATGTTATTTTTAGCCAGTGTGACAGTGTGACAGTGTGGCCTGTGTGTGTGTGTGTGTGTGTGTGTGTGTGTGTGTGTGTGTGTGTGTGTGTGTGTGTGTGTGTGTGTGTGTGTGTGTGTGTGTGTGAGTGTGTGTGGGAAGGAGTGATAGAGAAAGGGAGAGAGTGGGGCCAGGAGATGCTGAGTGACTCAATGCAAGTAGATTTAAAAGATTTCACTTGTTAGGATAAAAGAAAATCAATGTGTACTTAATGCATCTTGGGTGCGTTCTCTCCTGTACATACAGCTGCTCACTCCGGACGGATGTGCATACCAGGTCTGAACGAGGTCTCAGATGAGTTACTTTAAGTCAATTGTAAATAGTCTGTATTGCACTGATCACCACCCAAAGCGCTTAATACAGTTTTGCCATCCACACACACATTCACAGTGCATCTATGTGCAGCATCTTCAAACACTCCAGCAGCTACTTCACCCACCAAATCTCTGTAGCTCAAAATACATATTCAATAGGTTGTCATTAAAAATTGCTCTTGTGTCCTTAAGTGTAATTCTACGCTTTACTTCCTCATTAAATTTTGTTTGTCTGTTTCTTGTTTTTTGTGTGTTAGTTTGATTGTAAGCAAGATCTCACAAAAATAACTTACTGGTGGGATAAGGAGTTAAGTGGTGGGAGATGTGAGATGTGAGATAAAGCTTTTTTCAGTATTTTGTTTTGACTTCTCAGAGAAAAACTTATTGATCTTGATAAAAAAAATATGGCATGTTTAGGGGACTTATATTTATGTGTGCATTTTGATGCTGCTCCAGATAAAGATAGAGTTTAATTTAAGTTCTGATTAGGATCTATGAATATGCTAATATTGCCCCATTTCTGCTCCCCGTCTCCCCACCTTCACAGCTCACCTGAAGTTGAGGAGCCTTCCCGGCTGCTGAGTCACGCCCACAAGCTGACACACGATTGGTTTCTCAGGTTTCTGACATCACAAAAACCTGGCTATTTTAATTCTTTTTTGTTTACTGCAGTGTTAAGGTGGAAATCATTACCCATAACGTTGACCACTTATTCCTCTCAAAATACTCCTTTTATGACATAAAAGTCATAAGGGAGTCATGTAAAAATGTTTAAAAACTTGATTTTCACCGCAGGAGGACATTTAGGGTTGAGATGGTAGTGGTGGGATTCTCAATAGCAGGTGGGATTCTCAATAGCAGGTTTGAAAGACCACGGACAGAAAGATAATTGGTCAAGTAAAGTTGTCTTGAATTTGTGGGGATTCAAAGTTTTACTTAAAGCCTCATAAGCTGTGTAGTTAGGTGAAAACAGTTTTCTTATTATACAAAACATCGGACTTAAAAATGGGAGGCTGTTGTTTATATCCAAAGTAATAACTTTAACCCACGCCATGATCTTATGCTAATCCTAACCCAGCAGTTTCTGTTTGGTTCCAGTTCTGATTGCATTCCGGACAACTCCAGCTCTATTTGGGGTCTATGGGCTTGAAAATTGTCAATATCTCACAGTTTTCTTGAGCATAAAAGAATATGTTTTCACACTGTTCCTCAGTGTAAAGTTCTCTGAAGCGTTAAAAATGAGAAAAATGCCATCTGTGCCATTGTTGGTTATCTTCACCTCGTGTGTCTCCTAATTTCTAAACCCCTCTGAATTCCTCAACTGCTCACAATCTCTGCTTTTTCTCCAGTTTTCAGCATACCAGACCAACAACAATTTTTCATTCTTTTAATAGAATCAATGTAAACAAATTATAATAGATACATTTATGCAATATATCAGAACTTTGGTTCACATGCTTTTTCTCTTAAGTGATATTACCGATATACAATCTATTCTATACTTTTTGACTGCTCTATGCACTTAAAATATTATTACATATATTTATTCTCTTGTTTTTAACTCTCTGAAAAACGTATTTTCTTGTAATATATAGATATATAAATCTACATTAAGAGACCACTGCAACGGATATGACAATTAGAGTAATTTCACCTCTATAAAGTGATTGTGTGTTTATGAGATTGATTCTGTTGGACAGCCCTCTACATCAATTTAAACTCCCTCCCCTTCTGAAACAGAGAAGTTTGTCTCTCTTTAATTAAAAGTCAGACTGATTGTTTTTTTGTGAGGGCGCTCCACTCCCCCTCTCTCTCCTGTCAACGTTACATTTTTCAGCAAACTCTTGGCCAGGAGGAGGAAGGAGGTTGGGAAGAGGAATGTTTTGGCGGTAAGCGTTGGGAATCCATTTTCCTTGGCCTGCTGGTGAGGGTGGTGAGGGTGGTGGCGGTGCCAGTGACAGACAGCAGTGGGGGGAGATTAGGAGCTGATATCCTGCCTCCTCACCCGTCGCTGATAACACACAGCAGGATAATGCCTCTGCTATTTCTGCTGCTGCTGCTGAAACGATGACCGCTGTTATCTAATTGCTGGAAGCTGCTGTTTAGAGCTCCAGGAGCATGGCAGACCCATCAGTCAGTATCAGTGGTGGATTTATGGAGTTCCTGCTGGTAAACATTAGTGTTGGTGCTGCTGCAGTCTGACACATCGTACACAGGAGCATCTGTCAGTTGTAGAGCGTATTTGTTTATTTGGAACTATGTGAAATTATTGATACTGTCGTCTTTTATGCTAACACGTTCAATTTCGGTCATTTTATTGTGTTGAAATTTTAAAACAGGCTCATGTTGGATACTAATGGATCCTATCTAGAACATCAGTATTTCCTTCTGTCATTCATCTGAATTTTGAAAGTGCTCGGTGACTCTGCTTGTGCTAAGCATTAAATATGCATTCACTTTCTTTGGGATATTACGAGGCAGCAGAACATCTATAAACACAACATGTGACAACAACAGTTGCTTACTCATACATCCAACAGACACAACAACAGAGTCATGTTTATGACCAAGTGATGATTTAGCACAATATTTACTCTGCTTTCAGCTGAGATCACGTGTTTTTGTTTACAGCACATCAACACCTGTGTCGGCTCTTCCCACCAAACTTGTTTTTCCACGACGATGCCACCGGGGTCTCACCATAACAGCCAGAGACAAGCGGGTCGCTTTTCAGCATCTTTATTTTCTTGCACGGCAAACATAAACTCAACAAAACTTAACGTATTAAAGTGTCCGGCAGTTAATGCTGTCGTCTCGGCTTTCCAGCTCAACTCGGCTCTCATGTGTGTCTTACGTCCGTTCTCTGCTATTTGTGTCTCACTCCGTGTGTCTCTGTGTCTCCTCTGTGGCCGCTCTGCTGCTGCCTTTTGAACCAGAGGATCAGTTAGCCAACAGCCCTCAGCTGCTCCATGCCCACATACCACCATCACCAAATTCAGGCTCGGTAACCATCTGGGAGCATTGTACGAGTAAACTATTATTATTTAATTAAAATGTATTTAACATGTTTTTAGGGGCTTTATTGTCTCAGGATTGTGGAGGGGGTGGCACCCAAGTGCCCCATATTGACAAGCAGCCACTGGTTATATTAAAAGTTAGCATAAAGAACTTTCTCTCTCTCTCTCTCTCTCTCTCTCTCTCTCTCTCTCTCTCTCTCTCTCTCTCTCTCTCTCTCTCTCTCTCTCCCGCTCTTTAATTATTCATGGCCATTTTCAAGGCAAACGCTATGCAAAAACATATTGCATGCAGTAGTTGTTGCGTGACGCAATGGCCGCCAGTGTGGCCCTGACCTCCTAATCCAGACTTTTTATGAGCCTGAAGGAGAAGCTCCAGAGAATGTCCACAGACATTGACTCAAACATTTGTGTTCTCACCTACAGCCTCTCTGGATAATATCAAGATGTCTGAAAGCAGCTTTAATCTAACACAACACTACTTGTATTGCTCTTCTTTGCACTCGTGGAGCAGAAATGCTCTTGTGAGGATGGTTTTCATACACAAGTTTTTTGACTATTTAGATAACATATGTATCGTGTTGAATTTCTAAGCAATGATGGTTTGTCCATAAAAATGCAGATAGAATTACACATGACATCACATCCACAACTGGTTTTCACCTTACACAACATTGCTTCCATGTCCAGTCTTTCCCCCTCCTCATCATCTCATCTCTGACATAAAATAGGGTCTTTCTGCTCCCTCACTGTTCTGCTAACATGTTGTTAGCACCGTTTACCCTCTGGCTCCTCAGCTGTTCAGGAATCGGTTCTTCTGGGTTGTAGCAGGCCGGTGGCGCCTTCATGTGACTGTGTTTAGTGGTGGTGGAGTTATTAAAGACCGGAGCTATTTAAGTCTTGTGCAGCAGATGTGCACTCATCCTAATATCTGCTCATTAAAGTCACTCCATTCTATTTCTGAAAGAAAACATTTTTCATTCTTTTAATATTTCGTCTGTAATCTGAATTAGTCAGAATATAATGGATTAAAAAATAAACCCGCTCAAATCTTCATTTTACCGATCCTTCCTCTTCCTCTTTTTGTTCTTTGTCTCCTCTACTGTTTTCCTTCCTCCTTCTCCTCCATTTTAATAAAAACATAATTGGTTGTAATGCAAGTTTTTTTACTTAAATTATTTAAATCAAAACTGTTAGCTTCAGTAACACCAAACCATCTCATCATGTCTTGATATTGAAAGCTTGGGATCTCCAAATTGATATATATATTTTCAGTTAAAACCTTTTTAATTCTGTTGAAATCATAATTTTAAATTCTGTTGTAATCATAAGACTAAACATAATTAATTGTTCACAATTTAACAAACCATATTGGTCGCCCCCTTGTGGCTGGCCACAGTTTAGGTCATAGACCTCAACTCCTCCGTGTTAGCAGATGGGACATGGACCAAATTAAAAGCCAAAGTATAAAAAGTTTAGTTTTTTTTCATTTTAAATAGTTCTTATCACACTGATATTTGTTCAAGTGGTACTTTTTCTGGCAAGTTTGGGTTTAATTAGTTAAACAGGGTGAAACAACATTATTGACACCTGAGACTGACTGGCGATTGGTCGACTGTGTGTATAGGTTTGTGGCTTCCTCGACGTCCCACTGGCTCCAAAATGATCAAGATGTCAGTGTTCATATGAGGGATATTATTGCTTTGTTGGACACGAGTCGTCCATATCTATATACAGTCTATGAAATCAATTTAAAAAGCTGGCTTTGTAAGTCAGAATTGATCCAAAAGTTCCTTGATGTTGGTCTAGGTCCTTTCTTACCGGACCATCTTCAGTGCCGATGAACCGAAACAGCCAGAGGAAGAAGATCAGAGTGAAAAAGGAATCTGCAGAAAGTTCATCTTAATCCACTTGCAGAGAAAAACCAAACAGAGAGTCTGACTGAAACATGTTCACCCTGGCAAAGTGAAGTCCAGGTGTCACACTACAGACTGAAATAATGAAAAGAAAATAGGGTGATAATGTAGAGACCCAGACTGGAGGTTTGGTCGGGACTGCAGATGAAAATGAACCTGAAAGGGTGAAAACAATGTGAGCAGATGTTATTCTCACCTCTGCTACAGATCTCATTATTCTTCCATTTTTTCTGACCAAGAGAAAAATCGAATTTCTTGGGTTGATAGGATTTCAAGTTTCAGTCTATCTGAGTAACAGGTTAGCATCAAATACAATGATTTGATGTATTAGTCCTAACAGACCATGTCCTGATCGCTCACAGTGTTTCAGCGCAGATGTTGGTTAAACTCCAGATTTAATTAATATAATTATATTCTTTTCTCTTTAGAATCCAGCCAAGAAATATTTATCAGATTACTCTGGTTGATATGAGAGTATACAATAAGCTTCATAGTATTAGAGTCATCCATCTAATCACTATGAGACACTCCTGATGGCTCCATTACCGCCCATTATAATTATAATCCATCAATCAAATTTATTTGTATAGCCCATATTCACAAATCACAATTTGTCTCATAAGGCTTAACAAGGTGCGACATCCTCTGTCCTTAAGTATAATTTGGTATCATGTGATGAACTTTAACTTTAGTTATTGAGAGCAGATGTTAGGTTGGAAGGTTCTTCACACCTTTAAGTTCAACAAACTTGAAATTGGTCCAACAATTTAATTTTTTTCAGTAAGATTACACTGAAAGTTTTCACGTTACATTGACTGAAGATTAAGATTAAAAGTAAATATTTACATATGGGCCTGATACTATTGATACATGATCTAAATCGTAGTTAGTTAAATTCCTGTTGGTTGAGTTATGTGACTAAATGACTAATACTTAGATTGCAATCATACATTATAAGTATTCACATAATCACAAATATTCACACTAGCAATGAACCTGAAAGACCCTGGTGGCAACCATGTCTAATACACTAAGAAGTTTAACTTCATTAGCACTTTATTTGAATCTTCTTTTACTGTAATATGAATATATCCACATGCATAGCATGCCTTTTATGCTTCATATTTAGCGTTCTCATAGGTTCTGTTCCCTGTACTTGAACCCTTGTGCTGCCTGACAGTCATTTTTCAGGTAAGTCTCTTGTTCAATCTGAAGCTATGACTGTGGTCCACACACAGCTCATATTGATTCTGTGGTCTGACCACAGAGGAGCAGAGAACAGCAGCAGGAAACACAAGGGTTGTGTTTAGGAAATGAATTTCAGTTTATCCCACAGTGTCAGTCTGCTCATGAAATTACTGATGTCAGGAAGAGTGGGACTTCATTTTGGTGTCAACTTCTAAAGAAAATCGGACTAAATTATACAAGAAATTAGGGTAACACTTTCTATTAGGGAACACATATTAACCAGTACCCAGTTGCTTATAAGCATGCATATTATTAGCATATTGGCTCTTTATTAGTCATTATAAAGCACTTATTAATGCCTTATTCTGCATGACCTTATTCTACAACTACTAGACCATTAACTAACAGTTTTCCCCCCAAACCACCTAATTAATGCTTATTGATAGTAAGTAAGGAAGATGTTGTACATGAATTACAATCTTAATATGCTTTGCTCAGTATTTGTCTTATAAGGTGGTAGTACCACAAGAATCGTCATTCTCCCTTCATAACACTTAATAAATATGTTCTATTCACATGTTACTTGTAATTTATTACGTTTTATGTGGGGAGAATGACTATTTAACTACCTTATAAGGCCCATACTGAGGAAAGCATATTAAGATTGTTGATGAGGTGCATGTTTGCACATCATTAGCATAATCACAGCAATTACCGAATAGTATGCTGTCAAAAAATTTGCAGTTTTGCATTTTTTGCAATCATGATTACAGTTTTTCATTGGTGTGACGACAGAGATGAACCACCACAAATTGTTCTGAAGAGTAAAAGTGAATGGAAAGAGTGTGTTAATACAAATATTCCTCTAATTATCTAAATTAAATAAATCCAGCTCGTCTTTACGTAACAATGACAGTACCAAGAATATACATGTTAGCATCTCTCCAAACTGTTCTTCTGTGTACAGCTCGTTCAACACGTGGAGCTTCTGTCTATCATAACTCAGTATCCTGACACATAAACACCTTCACAGTTTGTGATCACGTTTTATAAAAGTACAATTTCATAAGATGCAACATTGTTGTAAACACCTGCTCTGACCATTTAGTTTGATGAGCTTCTTTTAGACATGCACTGAACTCCAGAGAACCTCTGAACTTTATTAGGAGTAGGTGTTTGTGCGAACGCAAATGTCTGAGTGACAGCCTCCACAGTTTCTGCAGACTTTTTTCCTGTCTGGCCCCCTGGTATAAAGTACGCAGAACCTCCACAGGAGCCGATGTAAGAACGCAGCAGGAGATCCTCCACAGGATTCACTGCAAGCGGGTGGGTGTGTCGATGATGTTTCTAACCTGCTACATTCACAAAACTGAAAGACAAACAATAACAAAACAAATATCTCAGGATGAAAAAGCGGTGCCATACACATAGAAGACATCGCCACGTTTTTGGTGATAATGTGCTGTAAGCAAAAACACATGATCTCTGCAGTGGAATTAATATGTTACATCCTGCCTCTGCCTGCTGCACCACCCCTCACCTGAACAGAAGATGTTGTTTAGTACACGTCTGAGTTGAGAATTTCCTACTGTGTTGTTCATCTGTGAAAGGTAAACTATGTCCGGACTATATTCTCTGGAGTTTCTTATGTCTGAGAACAGCTAACACTCATTATCTCTTTAACTAAGAAATCAAGGGAACAGATATATTTTAGCTGTCAGTCACCTTTCTTTGTTTAACTTTAATACATTCAGTCTGTAAAATGCTTTTGTGTCTTCAAGTGACCACTCTCCTTTAAAAGCAGAATACATTTTTAATTCAGTGTCTCCATCAGCTTTTCAATTTGCGGGAGTACTGCAGGATGCAGTAAAAAGTTGGTGTCTCCACTTTGAAATAATAAATAAAGCTCATTTGTAACCTTCCTATGAATTAATTTGTGTAATGAGCCGCTGCTCCGGTTCCTGTGCCGAAGAAATATGAAACTGCAGCTGATTAAATTAAAGTGGCGAGTCTCTGATTAACACTGAAACACTGAGCAGGTTCATACTCACACTCAGTTCACTGTTAACACATGATGCTGTGTGTGCACAGGGTCACTGCTCAGGTCACGTATGGTATGAATCAAATCCTGACCTGAGCACTGAGTCATTTTAGGATCGAACAGAACTTACAGTATATCCCTGTCTTTAATTCTCTCTTTTTATTCAGAATTTTTTTCAATAAGGTTCATCAAGCTCTTTTTCTTTTTTTATTCTTGATCTTTTTCATTAACATCATGAAATTATTTTTGATAATATTTTATTTTTTAAGTTTAAAAAGCAGGTGGTGCTCCTTCTCGAGTCACAGCCCTAAACCACTGCAGAAGAAGAGGATGCAGCAACATGATGCAATTAATAAAGCACAAGTCAAACTTTAAACTGTAGACCAATGTTCAAAATTTAACTCAAACTGGGTTTTATTTTTTAAATCCCTATACAGTGATGTCTTTTTAGTGTGCATGTTCTGACCCACATGTGACGGCCTGGCAGTTAAAACATCATCATCTGTAACACAGAGGCAGACCGTGGTTCCTCAGATGAACGGCGTTGGGATGGTATGGTTTGTCAATGGAAATCGGGCCCTGCAGGTGATTCTGAAAAGTAGGTGATAAGAGAACAGGATGAATCAAAGTCTCATGAGAACAGACGTCTTTTTGCCCCGTTGTTTACTGCTCGTCCCCAGATGAACGAGATGCCGGCGAGTGTCATCATACATCCTGTTGATGAGGTTTTCTCCGACGGGTTCAACCACCGCTACAGGCGAGAAAACACAGCTGCACAGTGAAGCTATATGTAAACATTTGCACCTGAGAACGTCCTCCTGCTGAGAAAGGCACAGTTTAGCTGCACCTCTAATTATACAATGGGGAGGGACTTCTCTAATAAACACAGTAACAAATAAGCTGGATGTAAATGTGTTTACTCTTCATGTAAAAAAACAAACAAGTTGCAGTTACTAACAGGCCTGAAACACAAAGGATTGCTCTCCCACATCAAATAATTGCATCTGAAGTTCAAATGAAACCATCATGAACGATGAGGTCATGATAGGAATGGAGAAATGGTTTTCAGCTGTGGAGGGAAAGATCTGATATCAATGAGAGTGTCCCATGGTGCTCAACTATAAATCCTATCGTCCTATCGACACAACTAATCTGGATGTAAATCTTTCAAGACTCGGATGTAAAAACAAATTGAAAAATGCATTATCTATACGCTTATCATTTGAGGGTGGGAGTACAGGAGCTGGAGTGTCTCAATTTAACTAAACCAAAGTAGAAAAAGGGTTTTATGCCTCCGTGCCGGCGACTGTCAGTGGCCGGAGGCATTATGTTTTCTGGTTGTGATTTTTTTTTAAACTTTTATTTTCAAAAAAACATGAAAGAACAAAACATTGTTTTCATGACAATACAACAATACATAGACACAATACAACAAACACTGACTCTTTACCTAAAAGGAATGTTGAGCCTTAAGTCGTCTCCGGCCACACAACACATTGCATCCTTTTAGCACCATTTTAAAATAAAATCATCCTTAGGCTTTGACTAAGGAGATGAAAACAGGAGGTGCTTCCTCCGCTGTCCTTCCCTCCACTCTGCTCTTTCTGCTGCTGGATATCGACATTTTGGTTTGTCCTACAATCGGGTTGAGCAGCTGCAACTTTGAGGCGTTAGCTTTTTTGTAGTAGACTCCTAAAATGAAGGTAGTCTGACACCATGTTTCACCAAACTGTTAGGGTTAGGGTTAGATAAAGCAAGGTGATTTTGGCTTTTTTTAAAGTCCCAGGTGATAGAATTTTCTCTTTTGGCACAAAAACCACTAAAAGCTGTGCCATGTCTCCTCTGAGTATGATATCTCAATTCTTACTTCTGGTGTGGTTAGAAAACATCTTAAGGATTACAGAAAAGTATAATATGTTGATCTAATGTGCAAAACAGATATCAGAATAAGTCACAGAATTTAAAATTGCAAAAAATTAATAAAATAACATTAAGTTAAGAGGTTCTTTACATTTGGGTACCTTCATTATAGTTTAATGAAATTATAAACAAAGTAAAAGTATTACATCTACAAAGTGAAATCATAATAACAGTATGATTCAATTTACCCCCATAAAATCCAGAGAAGATAGTTGTAGATTGTGTTATGTTTACTTATTTATTAGTCTAGTCCAACTCAACCAAATCAACTCATACAGTATTTGAACCTAGTATAAATGCAGCAGCCTTTTTCCTCCACTGTTGACTTTTGAAAAACACTTAAAGAAAACAAGCATGAACATTTTGCATGACAGGAAATTCAAAGCATATTCAAACGGTCCAAAGCCGTTTGAATTACGCACTGCAATGCATTGCCTAGTGGTGTGTACCGCTAGGCACACATAATTAGTTTTTAGTCATTTTTTAATTCAAGCTTAAAGTCTAACTTCACCCGTAAATTTTGTCTGAGGTGCCACTATACCTAGATTTTCAAAAAATACCTTGACATTGTAAACACACACAACATACAAAATAAATTGCTAAAGCTAAGTTGTCTAGGTTGTCTAGGACTCCAGTAACAGCACACAACATTTTGTGAGAAGTGTCATATAAAGCCTTTGGAGTTTCCTGAGGGCCAAGACCACAGACGCCCTGAGCTGTTTGAACCCCTGGCACAGGTGGACGGTGCCAAGACAGCTGTTTGAGGAACATGGTGGTTCCGAGCCGTTCTGTCTCAGCCAGCAGTTCGAATGGTGTGTGTGTGTGTGTGTGTGTGTGTGTGTGTGTGTGTGTGTGTGTGTGTGTGTGTGTGTGTGTGTGTGTGTGTGTGTGTGTGAAGGGGCAGGAGAGGATAGGAAATGTCTCTGAATGGTAGATGATGACGTGGTTGAGGACTTTAGTTTCAGCATAACGGTCTGAAGCATCTTTGTCTTCATCTCAACTGGTTCCGCTGGATCATCTGAATAAATCATAAACAGGCAGCAAGTGAAGACAGATTAAACCAGTGTCTGATGGACGAATGGAGCTGGACTTTGTTTTTGTAGTTTTCATGAAAAGTACCACCCATAAAGATCATTGATAACATGGTATGCTTTGTCTTTTGAGATGTGGTCGCAGGCGAGGCAGAAAGGTTGAATGAATTCCTTGGATAGTGTCAAAAGATGAGGAGTGACTTTGTAGTACTTTCTCCACTCAAAGTAACTCATGTACGCTTCATGATCCTTGTCCAGGTGCTTCAGAAACGTTGCCAGTCCTTTAGCATCACGGAAATCATTTACGTGAATGAAGGAACCATTGGGAAGGAACTGCTCATAGTTTTCTCTTGGTGGTCCCAGAACTACAGGAACCGCCCCTGCTACGAGAGGCCCGTTGACCTTCTCTCCGAAGTAGTCTTTGTTGCGCGAGTTCTCAAATGAGAGATAAAACTTACAAGTCGCAAGGGTTGGGTAATACTTTTCAAATTCTAAAAAGTGCTCTGTAAAAGCAATACCAAAGACATCAATCTTTATGTGTCGGGACAGCTCTCTGTAATATTTCTCTCTCAAAGTTGTTCCAGTAGCTGGGTTTTTGTTACTGACAATCCAACACACACGTTTGTCTTTCTTGGGCAGAACAAATTCCTCCTTTGTGTCTGTTTTCTTGATCGTCACCTCATTCCTCACTGTGATGTCAGCATCTCGTCTGTAGCTCAGTGTTAAGTTGAACAGGTTTTCCAAACCTGGTATCTTTGCCGTGTTCGTGGGAGATTCCACATTGAACCAAATCCACTTCTGAAAATATGGACGTGGCTCCTGAGGCAAGTTCTTCAAATCCCAGGAGATGTCTTTATGGAACAAAATGACTCCCTCTGCTTTGCTGTACAATGACCTGTTATCAGTCAGTATGCAGCTATCAATGTTGAAGTAGGTTTTGCATAATTTGAAATCAAAGACTACACCAAAAGGCAGGGTCCACAGCAGGACGATGGGCTTTCCAGTTGGCTCTGGGGCTTCACAAGTTTTTCTCTCAGACAATGTGGACGTAGGTGGACACGAAGAAGCTGAAAGCGCAAAATATAGAAAGATGACAATAGTAAAGCAGATAAGGCCACGAACAGCTAGCTTTGTCAGGCCCAAAACTTTACTGAAAGATGCTGTCATCTGTGGAGACAACAAAAGAAATTGATGTTATCATCCATATCATTAAATCAAACTAGGAACACACTTCTACCCATACAAACAAGTACAAATGCACTGTGTTGCCCTGGCATAACCTACAAACACTCAGCTACTTTTATTTTATTTGTCGTCGCTATTTTGACATGTTAACAGGACAGGATACATCAAATATAGCCATCACATGATTTAATTAGCTAATTTACAAAAAAAAAGAAAGAAGATAAATCTTTAAAACAAAGGCACATGTCCACATTCCCCATGCATTGATTTATCATTGGATGTGATGACTAGTTATAACTGACCTCATTGTTGAGAAATTTTTGACCATCCTTACACATTACTGTGTATGCCACCTTATATTATGTATATAATGTATATTGTATATTATATCTGTAGATGAGAATAGTGCCTGTCTAATTCCACACATACTCCCTTCTCTCTCTAAGCAGTACCCAAGGTACCTCAACTGCTTCTACTGCTACTGCAACTGCTACTACTTCTACTTCAATTTCTACTTCTACTTTTACTTAAACTTCTACTTCTACTTCTACTTCTACTCTCCTCTCTGCTTTGAAACAGTCTAACAACACCCTGGATGTATGTTGATATCCTTGCTGATGTACCCAAAGTTTATGGGTAATTTAATTTACCATCTTGTCCGATGTTTAAATTAATCTCATCAACAACTGATATTCAGACGTGTTAACCGATTTGTAGAAAGTGATCACAAATTACATCCTATAAAACTTCACATCACAGAACATCAACCAGGCAGGCTATGGCATGTTGTTTTATATTATGGCAGATCCAGTCTTACACACATGTTATGTTATCATACAATAATGATCATACTAGGGCTAACAGACTCTGTTGTTTATTTCTGTCCACATCTTCTTTATGGATCATTGCAACAATCATTTAGCATCTAAAGATCTTATACAGAACCACACAATTGAATCACCATCATCTCAGAATAATAATTTTAAAAAGACTGCCGTTCTCACCTTTGTTTAGAGTACCAGGACAGGGTGTGGGTCCCTTGTTGTCCGGTCACTTGAACACTGAAATACAGATGGGACCAACCTCTTGAACCAACAAGGCAAACCAGTTGTACTAGTTTTGTTCACTGCTTTACAAGTTTTTGATATGTCCACACATGCTTGAAACACCATATCATGGATGTATCATGATACACAAAACCAAACACTTAGAACCAAAAAATGAGAGTTTCCGCCTGAACAATAGACTACATACAAAGAACACATCTGCATGACAATATTTAGTTTCTGTCACAGCGCACTCTAGTGACGACAGGATTTTATTGCTTTTGCATTTTATTTAAGAAATTTACAAAACTGACCTTTTGTGTTGATTGTACTGAAATGACCACTCCAGGTGACAATTAGTGCAAAAGTCTTAAGTGCTAAAACAGTGTTGGGATATAACAATGTACATTACGTTGTTACTCCACCTAAGTATGATTTCATGCATCTCTAGGCCTACTTTACTACCACTATTCTCTACATGTGTATCTGGTCAGAACAGTGATAGTAGTAGATGACCATTCTACATCGACATGTTTTCAGCAACCTCCAAAATGTTGTTGTTCAACATGCTCCCAGGTAGGGGTGAATCTGGGACATTGGGTAATGTGGGACACCTAAGCTTTAGTCGGTGTATTTCCCATTCTAAAAAGATCTTGCTATAGGTTAGCATGGATATCATGTGACATCATGGGGGTAATGTCACAGAAAGGGGTTGGGCAATGTCAATCAGAAACCCCCAATTGGAATTGCATGACCAGGTCAATGACATGGGATTCTGACAAGATCAATGTTAAGGATATAAATCGGTCATGAATGAAACAATGTTCCTAATTGTTACCAAATTATGTTTGTGATGTATTCAAGCAACAACATATGCATTGAGTTGCTGAAATTGTGTTTTAGTTGGGGACATTTTCAAACATTTTCTAGTTGTCCCACTTTATCAAATATGATAGATAATGTGGGACACCATGCTTTGGGTAAAGTCATTTAAGTTCTCTTATTGGGTGAAATATGCATTTAGGGCCTTCATGAAGTAAAAAAAAAAGATAAACTAAAGAGATGTAGCATATGGTCAGACAGGAGTTAATGGTAAATACATTCTGTCCCTGTCTGATTAAACTGTCCCTGTCTAAACAGTCTGGCTAACTTGCACAAAATCAGGTAGCTTTCTTTGACAGAGGTGATCCAAAAACCACACGAGTGTCTGTTCTGTGCTCTGCAGCCATTGGAGAAGACAATGGGCTGATCAATGATGATGGGTCTCTCACCTGCAAGGACTGTTTGTTCCCTGAGTACCCCGAATAGTGCAAAGACAAGGAAAGACAATAGAGAACATGAAATAAACACAGTCATTAGTCACAGCTTTACCTAATTCAATAGAAAGTCTTGTACTTTTTGGCTTCACACCAGCATATTCCCGGCAGCTGATCTGATTGAAAACCCTTTAAAGCTCAAGCTATTTTCCAAAGATGCAGTGCAACAACAAGACCTTTAATGACACATTTTCATGTGGTTCTATATTCAGCTCAACCCAGACACCTTTAACAAGTCATTGAGTTTTAAAAGGCTGATGAAACTGATTGTACAGCTGCAACAAGACTCAAAAACTATACAAAAATGCCACACCAGCCGTGTATTGGAACAAAACACCTTACACGGCAGTACAGAGTGGGGTAATTCCTGTATTACTTAATACAGTAGCCCCACGTTGAGTATCCAGTATAACCCACAGTCTGGTTTGTGTGTGTCTGCTGTGGGAAATGAAACGACAGTTCCGCTGATGTATCACCTCTGTGTTTCCTTTAATTAATGCTCCTCCTGTGCAGTAAAGTGAGTGTAATAATTCCACACAGGCCGCTGTGATCTGCATAATTTGCTGCCCTACCTCTGACTTAAAGCCAGACCATAAATCCAGCTGCGGCCCAAGCTTTAGCGACGCCGGCTGAATAATGTGGCGATTAGAGAGGGCGGGGTCAGGAGGAGAGGGAAGGGGAGAAACGCATCTTAAATCCAATCGTCGCCGTCCAAAATCTGTGTCTTACGTTACTCCAGATTTCTAAAAGAAGTAAAATGAGGGTCATAAATATTGTATCGTATTGTATGCCCTGCCTCACTGGTGACATTTGTTGGGAATGTACGTAGCCTTGAAAGAAAACCTTCAGATACTAAGCAGGGCTTAGAAGAAGGTTATTCATTCATTTTGAGATTACAAATTAATTTACATAATATCACCCGAAGGGATGCTCTTTCCACAGATTTGATGGGTTCTTTTCTGACCCATACCACATCCTTCCACCAAGTTCTGTGGTAATCCATGCGTAATCTTGCTAACTAACAAACAAACAACAAACGGAAATATAACCTCCTTGGCAAAGGTAACTATCAGGAAGTACTCTGTAACAAGTACAGAGCTTACACATATATGCCACCGCACTTCTAAAACCTAACTTATGCCCTTGAGACCTTATCTTCTGATCAAAAATATCCCCATAGATCATCTGTCTAAGCTTCATTAAAAGGTACATTTTTTTGTCAAGCGATACATCGTGAGGTGACATCAGTTTAAACAGCAAATGTATTTATGTTAGAGAAACAGTGCCTCTAGAGGCTCCAGAAATTATGACAGGAGAAATAGAAGGTCAGGTGACGATGCGTAAATCAAAGTCGGCATAAGGAGCAGGTTGGGATGGATGGTTGTAACCATGCCCATGATCTGTCCAAGAACGTAACCACATGTTTATTATTTTAATCTTGACAACAAAGGCCCTCTAACCTTGACAATGTACTGTCCTGAACCCAAACCACGATTTCTCCCTGAAACTAACCAAGTTGTTTCTGTGGCTAAACAGGCACAAAGCTTTACGATAACATTGTCATATAAAAACAAGTTTTATTTATTTCAACAGGGATTTTAACAGCTTTATCTGCTGCTGTTATAAGTTGGGGTTGAAGGTAAATGTAAAACTGGTCCACAGGTTTCAAATTCATGGGCCTTTTCTTTCCATAAACTCAACAAAAATAACTTGAAAGTGACTTGAATTTCTCAAAACAGTGAGCAAAAAAGCAGTTTCTGCAAAACGTAATGAGGTAATACTTTAGTGAACTGGCTTCCAGCTTGTCAGAGAATTGACTGAAAAACTCACATGTTGGTTTTAACAAATGGTTTGGGGCCAAAATATTTCTGCTGAGCCATTCAGACCAGATGTCCTGGAACAGGTCTGCTCACAGCGTCTATACTAAACCTGAAGAAGCAGATCTGGGCTTTCATTCTTCACATATCTGGAACAAGCTCCCAGAGCAGGCCTGACCCAAACATGGCTTAAGACTTTGTTTTTAACTGCATTTTAATGAATTCAATTCATCAATATCATGCACTACACGGTAGCTGTATTGTAATTTAGTTTATTTTTATCTTCTATTTTGTGTTGCCACTTGTTTGTCTTCTATTGTAATGTAATGTTTTTTTCCATGTGTTTATTTTTGTATCTTCTTAATGCATTTTATGATAAAATAATTTAAAGCATTATGTATTACCTACTTGAAAGGTGCAGTGCAAATACACTTGCCTTGAGGTAAATAATACTTTTTAATTGAATGAAACACTAAAGATTCACACCTCTGTATGAATTTTTGTCAGACTTCTGCCAACAATCAAAGCGTGAGAGCGAAAAAAGAACGAGACAGAGCTTAAGTTCAGTTCACTCAGATATTTTATACTTTGCCTTTGAGAAACTCTGTGCTCTGCATAACAATGACAAGACACAGAATGTAAATTTCGGATTGAATTTGGAGGAAATGTGCTCAGTGCTGACCTGAGGCCAGTCTCATTCACTGCATCCCCCTCTTTTTATAGCAACATTAAACTCATCTCTCTCTCTCTCTCTCTCTCTCTCTCTCTCTCTCTCTCTCTCTCTCTCTCTCTCTCTCTACTGGCTGAACCAATCGATGAGCTTGTGCTCACACAGACACTGTTTAAGTGCCGGTGTTGTTTTACAGCTGTAATATGTGGTCGTTGAATTCTCTCTGCTTGTTTTTAAGATGCTTTGTTAGAAAAATCCATCACTCATCTTTACTTCAGGCAGAAGTGGAAATTAATCGTTTTACGCACCATTAAATTCTCAGCAAACACGAAACTGTGTAGAAAAGGTCAGAAGAATAAAAAGTTTTATTTTAAAGGCTGTTATATTAGTTATTAAGCCATCCATACACACAGAGAATGATTGAATGACTGTGTATTAGGTGTATAAGTGAACAAACAGAGAGAAGGACAGAGAGAGAAAAAAAATCACAAAGGTGGGGCAACATCCAGATTGAAAAATGCATTGAGCCAGACAACATCTGCTGGCAGTTCTGTCAGTTTGGAATCTCTGCATCGTCTTTTTTTATGTAATCATATTTCAAATGCACCATGAATTCTAGCACAATTTCCAGAAGAATGTGCAAATTAATGTGCCTTTCCATCCACTGCTGTTATGTGAATATTATGAGTTGGTGCATTGAGATAAACAGCTGGCGAAGAAGAAGAGGGCACATTTTCCAATCACACATGTCTGGTTACCTTCCACTAAACTACACATTTTAAACACTGCTGTTATATCTGTTACTAAGTTTCACAATCTGACCCTGGAACACACACAATCATCATAGAAGTAACTCAGTTTAACAAAAATGAGCTTTACTTAAAAAAAGTGTGGTTACGGGAGCTGGCTGAGCGTGACTGTGCAGAGCAGGTAACCTTGGGATCCTGGGGGAAGACGATGAGACTGGGTTAGTGAAGAGCAGGCATACAAAAATCACAAACGTTTTCTGAACAGGACTGGTAAAGTTCAGCTGAATACCAAAAAGGAAGGTGACGTTTAGGCAAGGAGGTGGTGATCAGACTGGAGGCTTCTTAGCGGGAGGTGAGTGGCTCATTGTCAAAGGGGCGCATTCGAATAGTCCGTTTTGCTCAGGAACCTTCCGAACTGAATGAAATGATCTGGAAATATTTCAACGGCCGCCATAATAAGAGCAGTTTGAATTCTCTGAATGTTTAGGAAAGGAGCTTCAGTGCTTCCTAACTTATCTCCTTTATCAGGAATCACTGGACCATCCTTTGTGAAAGGAAAGGAGAAAATGCTGTTGCTAGTTGCACCTACACCCACCCATGTCAATCTAAAAATCACAGCTGTTTTATTCTTGTGACGCGATCTAGAACTGATGTGAATCCTCACATTTGTCTGAGCTCCTGATTTCTTCTCTGTCACATTTGACTAGTGAACAACAAGCTGATTGCACTTATAGTTCACAAGATCATCATCAGAACTAAATACAAATATAAAAGTAATTTCATTCACCCAGTAGTGGAATGGAAACAATAATTATTTTCTCCAGGTATATTCCTCACATTTTTATTTTTTGATGTGGGGGGCCCCCTGTCACGTGGCTCTGACCCTCCCACTACTCTCAATGACCCTGAACAGTCTGTCTCCTACAATAGAAATAAGGTGTTTTCCATAACTACACAGTTCAACACAACAACAAGACTAATTTCTTTACTTTTTACAAGTCTAAATATGAGAGGGCTTTTACATTATAACTCAGAGACGAAAACAAAAACTGTCCCTGCCTGTCTGTGCTCAGCTTCTCTCTCTGCGTTGCCTTTGCCTGATGTCACATTTGTGAAACATTTCCATAAGCACTTTATTACTTTATTGACTTGCATTTGATATCATGGGGTCCTTACATTTTGTTTTTGGAAAGATCTTTTCTTCACAGGTTATTTACAGTAGCAGTATATTTGAATAGCTTTAGAAAAGCAATACCCATTAAGCAAGCGTAGATTATATAAATATTACTAAATTATGATCTAAAAAGGACCAAATGTTTTTGTATGAAAGGCTTCATTTTTAATGTAACGAAGCATTCTGTAAGACATATAAACATCTCAAATTTGTAATAAAGCCAACGGCTTAAAAATCGGCTGTAAATTCACTGAGTAAACATTTTGATTGTGGATTGTGGATTTTTATAGCACTTCTGTCATTACTTTTGTCGTACACATAGCACTGTCCAATTACTGTCTGTGGATGTGTTACTAGGATGTTATTATGCGTGAAATGCCGCGTAATGCGTTAATATGAAGTTGTTTTGCTAACAATGACTAGCTGGCTAACATTGTTCTTGTGTAACAACAAGGGGGACGACTTTCTGAATGGGGGATCAGGACCCCCCTGTCCCCCCAGAGAAATCTACCCCCCTCTGTGAGTAACTGATGAATAAATGTTCCCTTTTCTCAGGACGTGTCATTCTGCGTTGGATAGGAAACTTTACCAGGTGCACAGCACAGAGTACTGTACAGTATATGTGTGTCTTCTATTATAAATATATTTGGTTTAAAAACGCAAGTCCTTTCTTAACTCGCTTTTCCTTCACATCTTTCCTTGACCTTTT
Source organism: Hippoglossus hippoglossus (assembly GCF_009819705.1). Taxonomy (NCBI): domain Eukaryota; kingdom Metazoa; phylum Chordata; class Actinopteri; order Pleuronectiformes; family Pleuronectidae; genus Hippoglossus; species Hippoglossus hippoglossus. Next base: position 24,308,196 of record NC_047156.1, on the reverse strand, counting down.
AACATTTTCAAGTAGGGTCAAGGAATAGTGGTTAGGATTATTTGGACTTTGTGAGGTGTGTGGCGTGAGAGGTGGGCGGAGCAGGAACTGATTGTCAAACCCAGCCAGCAGCACACACTGAGGAGAGTGTAAACAGAACAAGGACTGTGCACATCCAAGCAGACATCAGTGGACGAGAAGACTTATCTCACAATCCCAACAAGAAATCCCTGATCTGCCTTTTCACCACTCCTGATCCTCATTCAGTTACTGCAACTAAACACAACAGAGTAGACGATCCGCTTCTGCTGTTTGCACCGCCACACACATGACTAGTGCATGTGAATGCTTATGATAGCCTATACGTTTTCAGGAGTGTTAACAGAGATTATTTCTTATACAGTGCTGAAACACTTGTTTTCATTTCAAAACATTGTTGAACATAGTAGTTTGAACGTAGCCCTATTCTGCATCAAAACAACAGTGACCTTTCTTTTTCATGTTACTCTACAGAAAAGGATCCAATTTGTATAACAACAATAGTAAAACTACTTAACCACATCTAGCTACATTTGAAAATGCGTCTGGTTCTCCATACACACTAGGCCTGTTCATACCTGGAAACATCTGTACTGAGAGATCAGAAGTGGACAGTTCTAGTGCGTTTGTACACATCTGGTACTAAAATGCATCCTTAATGTGTCTCCTGTCACCACCATCAGATCCCACTTCCTTGCTTTATGTGCAACTAAACATGTAAGTCATTTCTGTTCACACAGACCGAGTTATATTGTTTTTACTGAGTCTTACCATTGTGTGTGTCAGTGTAAGAAGGATAGAAGAGAGCAGGAGAGAGCAAAGCCTGGATGGGCTGAATAAATCAATGTGCATCATTTCAATATAAAAACAGATTTTTCTTGTTTAAAAAAGTTCAAAACCACCATGTGGTGGTCCTTGTTAGTATTGTAGCAGTGGCCACAGTGTTTCTGTTACATGTCTGCTGTGGAGCATTCCTTGAATAAAGTAGATATATACTCAACTAAATGCCGGGACTCTATGCTTTGAAGCTGTGCATCTTCTGGTCCTGCAATAACAATAAAACCTTGTTAAGACAAATGGATTCAGTCCAGAGAAACTGATTTTACTTTGAAATTAAGAGGTGTTGCAATTATTTATGTTTGTGACATATTCAACAGATACAGACATTGAATCTGTGCTAAAAGATCAAAGATGTTGCCTCATTATGAATGTAGGACAAAACATTAGAAATAAACATGTGACTGAGCTGCAGTTTACAGGCGTAAGTTTCATGTTTCTTTGTGGGTGAAATCAGCAGAGGTTTAAATAGTTGATCTGCAGATCATTTCCTCTGAGAGTTTTCTCCGGTTTCACTTTTCACTCTGCTGTGATTCACTAACTCAGATGGTAATAAAATGTCATGCTCTGCCATCATGTTTAATCACTGATACTTAAGCTTTATTGCTGCTGTGTGTAATCAGACTGTTGCTGTCAGAGACTCATATTTCACTCCCATACTCACCAGTACACTCACACTGTTGTGAAGAAATGCTCCTTAAAGGTATAAAATGAAAATTCACTCATTTACCACTATGCTGATGGCGTGGGTGAAGTGTTTGAGTCCACAAAACTCTTTTGGAGTCTCAGGGGTAAACGTTATTGCAGCAGAATCCAATACAATTTAAGTAACTGGTGAATCCTTCTTTAGACGTAATAACACAACAGAAATACAACATAACATGCCTCCATACTGGTGTCATCCAAGCACCATCGGCATAGTGGTGAGTAGACAATGAGTGAAGTTTCATTTTTCAGTGAACTATTCCTTTAAATACAGGACATCAACTGAAAACCAAGCTAAAAATGTTGGTCCGTTGCTTGGTCCAGAAGCTTATGTTTCCAGAGTCATTTTGTTTATCTTCTGATCTTTCCTTAAGCACCTCCCTAAATTATTTTAAATTGCAAACAAATTTCAATTGCTTGATAGGTGTACCCATCTGTCACTAACTGACCTGCCCGACACGTGCACCACACCATGAAGCAGAGACAGTGCAGCCACATTTCCTGATTCCGTGACAGACAACGCAAGTAAAGAAAGATTAAAGTTAAAAAGGCTAGGACCAAATAGCGTTCATGTGTTTTGGGGGCATAGCTTTGATGAGAGGGCAGATAAGAGCGAGTGAATTCATATTTTCAACGTGTAGCCTGCTCTTGCCAGCTTTTCCAGGATTACCAACAATGGCTTTACTTTACTCTATCTTGACCTGATGTGACAATATTAAGATGCAACATCGAACAATCTGATACTCTACATGAGAAGGTGACGCTAGATGCTGCTGTGCTCAGAATGGCAAGGTAAACGCCTGAGGCTGATGAATAACAGGATGTAGATGTCTGCTTTAATAGTTTTAAATGAGACACATGCGCTGTAGACCACAGAAGACGCTTGTGAGTGTGAGTCTTTGTGTTTTCCTGTGGACTGGTAAAACGAGGCCTCTCATTAGTCTTGGGTGCGATCCAACATTCCACATATTCTCTGCTCATCACCAAATAAACAGCATTTGTCAGAGTAAATCTGCTGCTGCTGAGTTAATTTGGCTCCGGGAGAAACAAAATAAAAGCCAGACACCAAAGAAACAAACAGATACGGAGTTAAATGAGATTCTCCTGCACAGGAATCAGGAGAAACACTCCTCGATTTAAAACCAGCTGTGTCGTTGCTGTTGATTGTGTGCAGTTTTTTTTTGTGGTGAATTTGCATTTGTTTCATGCTGAGTAAAGAGTTTCCTCTGCTTCCTTCATGCCTGCTGAAAATCATTGTTTACTCTCAGTCTGGAGGAGTTTTGATGGTGAAGCACACATCGAGCTGATTTCCATGAAATAAACACAAAAAAACCCCAGAGGAATTCTAATGTGGCTTCCACTTGATTATTCATCAGAAACAGTCAACTCACTTGTCTGCATGCACGTCTGCAGCATGTTTGGAAAGAAAAAAAAATAGGTGGAGAACTCATTATCAGTTTGTCCTCAGCAACAACAAGGAAACAGTTAATGGTGTTGAGTTTATGGAGGTTCAACGTAATTCACCATTCACACACGGTTTGAATCAGATTTACATCTTGCGTCAGTCACATTGGTTTAGCTGCGGTGGTTTTGCTGTCACTTTTCATTAGAAATATATAATAGAATAGAATAGAAAACATCTTTGGTTGTGCATTCACTGCTGTAGCATTGCACTTATGAACCGTGCACAGGAAATCAGGCAATAAGAAAACTCAAAATCTCAAATTCTTCACAGAGCTTATTTTACACCTCACTGATGTTCCAAAACCAGTTCGATCTGTTTGTCGATGTGAGGACACATTTTGACCAAAATGAACATTAACAGGCTAACAGAAAATGTTTTACATTGACTATCATGACTATTACTAATTACTAATAGTCGATAAAATACTTTCCTTTTACATCTACTGGGTGTTGATGGTGAAGCTAAATGAAGCACTTTCTCCTCTCACACTTTGTTTGATGTCTGAGATGTCTCTTTTTTCCTGCAATTAATTTGCATGTTATTAACATGTAAAAAGAAAAGGCAAAATATTGCTCAAGGAAATTCTGTCTCTGATGTGAAAGCTTGCATTAGCTAGATATTTTCGAAATGTACACATCAAACAAATTAGAATGTGTGTTGTTTGTGATAGCTGCAAATTCCCAGTTCTTCAAACTGTCAACTGACATCCTGAAATACTCCCTGAAGTAGCAGTGGTACCAGGCAGTGACAGTTCTCCTCTCTGCATCAATTCCTCGGTGTACCCATATTTTTCAAGTGAAAGATGCACCAGATCCTCATGACTTGATGTTGAGTCCATCTTTCTTTTCCCAATCTGTCATTTATACTCATAATTTCCTCGCTAAATCGTGTCACTCTTAAGGTTATAAACCTAGCAGATTAAACCTAATTTGTCAATTTTTGTGTATCAAGGGTCTCATCCATGTTCATCAAATAAGGAAATAGTGAGTCAAATACCAGTTATAAGTAGTCTGATGCTATGTTCGGAAGTTCTATCAAAAACAACTGAGAAAAAAACACAACAAGCCTCCATACTGCTCGTGTCCGCAAGCTGCGATAAATGAACTTGAAACAAGGTCATTTATACCATGTTTTTAGCCTAAAAGTTCGCTGATATCTTCCGACGAGATGCATTCAAAGACCGTCGGGCGTACTAACGTCTGCTAGCTTAGCCACATCCGGTGGAAACTTGTGTAAATGACGCCGTTTCAAGTCGTATATGAATGTCAGGGCTTGCGGACACTTGGATGACACCACACGAGCGGTATGGAGGCATGTTGTGTTTTTTCTGTCGTTTTTTTACATCTGAAGAATAGTTCACCATTGACTTCACTTGTATTGTATTTTGCTGCAACAAAGTTTACCCCTGATACTCCTAAAGGGTTTTGTGAACTCAAACACATCATCCACCCCTCCATCGACATAGTGGTGAGTAGATGATGAGTGAATTTTCATTTCTGGGTGAACTATCCCTTTAAGAGAGATGAAGTGATATCTAGATTCAACTTCCTCCAAGTGGGCTGTGAGTTTGACAGAGTTTGTGGTCACAGTTATTTGTCAGGTGATGATTTGAGGCCCAGACAGTCTCGATCTCCTCCTGACTTTCCATCCCGTCAGATGGACAGTTTTCATTTCCTGTGCTGCTATAGACACCAAATGAGTCCTGACAGTGTTTGTGTTGATCTCTTTCTCCAGACTCGTCTATGCGACACCGCCGGCCGTTGAGTGAAGGCTCTGTGGAAATCTAATCGATTGCAGAAAACATCAGCAATAATCACCACCGGCGCAGGCCCAGAGAGCGCGACCTGACGGAGACGGGTCCAGATCTGAGCAGAAGGGCAGCTGTGATGGAGTCTGTGTGACACACGCAGAGCTGCTGAGAGCTTTGATAAGAGCTTGAGCGCAACCTGGAGCCTCTGAGGCTGAACAATCAATCAGCTGGATTATTTCATTCAGACAGAAGAGCAGGGGACTGCAGAGCTGTTGTCATCATCATCACACGTCTCCATCAACAGACAACCAGCCATCATTCAACATGGAGGACACATGCTCGTGCTGGAACATCTGCAGAAAAGATAGTTGTAATGAACAACTGTCTCCAGACAGATCATCACCTTAATGTACAGAACATCCCATGATGAGCTTAACAGGTATGAAATCTGTTTCATTATATATTACGAGGACTAACAATCTAAAAAAGAATAAGGAAATGATGTGTTTTAAATGGCTGGGTTTTATTTTTCCAATTCATTATCATTATTAATACAACTATTATTATTTATTTTTCTATTACAACCAAAGATTTCTAGCACATATGAATATCTATTCAAACATGTAAAATTGGCTTAACAAAATAATATAAATGCTTCTCTTCATGATGCTGTACACTTCATTAACACACTTTAATTTAATACTATTAATAAAAGTAGTATTATTAGTAGTTTTACTGTCAAATTTTTTTGACCAGCTTTTCTTTTTGGGTCATTAATGTATTTCAGTCAGACAACTCACGTTCCAACGATTATTGTAGCAGTTCAACAGGTTTAGTGGTTGGCATCTAGGCTCAGACTTAATCCCTCCCCCATATGATTACACAGGATTGATGGGAGTGATGAGCAAATACTTGTAACCCCCCGTCAGAGCCTACAGGTGGATGTTGGGGTGGTGGAGGGGCTGAAGCAACTGGTAGCAATACTGCAGCAGCAGTGCGAGCAAAGGGGATGATGGGAAATTTCTCTCTGCTTAAATAGACCACCTGATAAGGTGGGTGTGTATTATAGATGGTTGTGGAGAGTGAGGTACGTCACATGATGTATGTCACATGATTGGACCAGCGCAGCTCGAGTTGGCTGCCTGAACTAGCTCGCAGGCGTTGCTCCATAATTGAATGCAAATTAATTACATTATATTTGATAAGTTTATACATATGTATGTGTAAATATATATATATATATATACACACAGAGATGTAAAATAAAGGGGTGTCTAAATGTTATTTAACCAAATGGAAAGTATGATTTTATTTGTATCATTAAGTGCGTACACTGCAGTTTCAGTTTCTATAGAAACTCTGAATAATTTATTTCTTTATGGTAAACAACACAGTAATTAGAGCAGAAAGTAAAGAACACAACATATTGGATCACAATATCGTGTGAGTTCAGGGAAAACATAAAAATAGTAATTGGCCGGTGGATGACTGAAATAATTCATGCTGTTAGTGCTACTCTCCAACAACTGGAAGATCTACATTTTCCTCCAACAACAGCAGCAGCACACTGTTTGCAGCAACATTCCTATAAATGAGGATTGTACCTGAAAAAACATGAACAGGTTCAGATTACATCTGAGGCTGGCTGGATTAGCACAAATTACTAACAGTGACGTAAAGCTGCTGGTTTCTTTGATTTCTTCGAAGCAACTCCATAAAATAAGCCTGTAAAATATTTTGTATGATGTAACATGTAAGTTAGAATTTCTGGAACAGTTGGCAGGATTTTAACCATTAACACATTTTACCCCACTACGAACTGAGTTGTTTGAATGAATGCAAACCAACAGGCAATATCAGATCATTTATTGGACAGACCACTATACTGAGATCAGATATAAGATTCACGAACAGACCTTAAAAGAAAGCACAAATATCTGTAAGTTTAAGCCACTACTACAGAAAGTGTTGGCACTTATGTAAAAAAATAAAATAAAGCTAACAGGCGATCTGCAGCAGCATATCACATTCTATGACAACATTGGGTTGTCGGGCACCCTCTAGTGGCCATAGTAATTATGACAGGCGTAGGGGACGTAGTACATATAGCAACAGCCTCCATGTGCGGAGGATGTTAGGATGGATGAATGGGTTGACAAAACACAGGAGACTGCAGTTTAATACCTTTTACACCAAATGTAGTGGGTATATGCAGGTTTTCTAAAAGCAGGTAAACCCGCTAAAAAGAGACGATTGATTCATTTCTCAGTGCCAATAGAGACTTTTTTTTCCTGGAGCATCATGTTTGACATCAAGAACACATTTAAAACTGAGGGACTCTCTCGCCCCGCTGTGCTGCCAAATTAGCACGTTCATGTTACCATTACTGCAGGTCGGAGTCGGAGCCAATAAAAACCTGTTTTGACCAGTTGCAAAGGTTTGTTTTAATTCATCCACAACCTATGGTTTATTGATGGTTATTACGGGAAACAAGACACCAGAGGTCCTTAACCTTAAAAAGTTCTTACTACGCAACCCAAACATGATCTTTTTTCAAACCTATAACCAAGTTGTGTTGTGTTTTCCATTTAGTGGGTGTTTACACTTGTATTTGGAAAAAGCCTTGTTACAAATATTGATTACCCATGTAATGTTAAGTTATAACTTAATATTTCACATAACTAATAATAATTATTGACCATTCAATTTTCTTTTGTTAATGTCCTAGAACTGATTTAACTAAATCTGAGTTATAAATACATCTCATAAATGTTTTATAAAGGGTGTCTTATTACAGAGTGGCACCATAGAACCTGAATTACAAACTGCATACACAAAGACCAGGGTGCCCCTCGCAGTGCCCCTCGCGTGTCAACATTACAGTACTCCGCTCCTGTTGCACCGCGCCGGTCCCGGTGTATCTCACTGGATTTGCCCCAAGACACACGGTATTGTAACCGGTGACGTCAGAGAGAGGGCGAGAGAGAGAGAGGGCGAGAGAGAGAGAGAGAGAGAGAGAGAGAGAGAGAGAGAGAGAGAGAGAGAGAGAGAGAGAGAGAGAGAGAGATGCTGTGGAAGCAGCAGGTCGCAGAGGATCCTCAGACCTTTAGTGGCAGCAGCTGTATCTCCTCCTCCTCCTCCTCCTCCTCCTCCTCCTCCTCTTCCTCCTCCTCCTCCTCCTCCTCCTCCTCCACTCCATCACCACCGGGCAGCGGGTCCGCGAGACGACCTGCCCAGTGTGTCGGGGGAGAAACGTGCAACATGCCCGCTGAACACTTCCAGTCGGCCCCGGCGTCGCTTCTTCAAACTCTGGTGGGATTTACGCGGACGAGCGGACGGAGACTCTTGGTGGATCCGGGGCGCAGGGAGCTGTAAGTTGGGCGGTAAAGTGGGAAACTTCCTATCTGGAGCAGGTTTTATAATTTGATGGACGTGCTGCGGTGGAGGGGATCACCTCGGGCATCATCACCCGCTGCTGCTGCTGCCGGTCGCCGCTGCGCACCGTGACGCGCCGGGTTGCGCGGCGAGGACCCCCCCCCCCCCGGCTGCTTCACCCGGAGAGTCCGGGGACAGAAAGAAAAGCCCCTCAGTGCTTCTTAAATCTCCTCAACTCTGGATTTATCAATTCAGGCTCGTGTGTGGTTTCGTATCCCGGAGATGCCACCTGTGTCTCGCCTCCGTCCTCCTGTGGATGGGATCGAGATGGATGTGGCGCCGTGAGGAGGCACCAGCTCCCGGATAATCACAGCTCGGACTTTGTGGCTGCCGGTGCGGCTCTCGGCTCTTCCTCATGCAGCTCCTCCGGCCGGCCTGGGCTCTGACTGCCGCTGCGGTCTGCATCCTGCTCCTGCTGCTGCTCCACAACCACATCCTCCGAGAAGGTAGCTCACACACTTTGGGATGGTGTGTGTGTGTGTGTGTGTGTTTCTGTGTGTGTGTGGAAGGTCAAACTGAGGGCCTCAACAGGTCTCTGAAACATTTGCAGATGTTAAAGAATGGACCTACACGGTGTTTTGTTTTGATTAAGAAAATACAAAAAATGTACAGTGTTGCGCATCGCGTGCACGTGCAGCAGTGGACGACATGGTGATAAAGGGGATGAAGGGCGGGAGATGGAGAACAGATCAGGCAACAGAGGCAGTGGACGCTATAGGCTGTTTTTTTATTGGAAGGATCCAGAAAGATTAGAGACAATGATAGAGAGAGGAAACACTGAGACTCTGCCCCCCTCTCTCTCTCTTTATTTCACACACACGCACACGCACACGCACAGAATTCAGTTAATTGTCGCTAAGATTTTAACTCTGGTTGTGAAATGATGCATTTCGGTACCATTTAAAAACTATCAAATCCATCATTGATTAATAGGCTAAATGTTTTTTTATGAACTGATACATTTTTTTATTCAGTAAATTCCAAGGGGACATAGGTGATAAAGTCAATTATCAATCAAGTGACATTCCCGGTGTCTTAGTGCTGACAGCAACATGAATCAGTTGGAGAGATAAGTTCTAAAAATCACAATCCGTGCAGTTAGATTTTAAAATGTGGCACAAACTCACACACTAAACGCCTGATCGACCGCGTATGAGTTCTGAAAAGGTCAAACGTTTCCCTCTAGATTACAAAATACCAAAATGACCAACAGATTAAAAAAAAACGAGGTTAAACTTTACATATTTGAACCATTATAGGCATTTCGAATCATGCGACTGCTTCTGGTCATAACTCTGCACTTTTCCAACCAACAAGGGATAATTATTGAACCATAATGAAACAAACTAAATGTTAGGGCTGGCAGGCGCGGCAGTTCATAGGGAGAGCAGTCATGCCCAGTTGAGGGGAAGCAAGAGGTCCGTCCACTCATTCCTTTTCGACAGTTCACGACGAGGGACAAAATGACCTGGCGCTCCCTATGGGGCTGTCTGCCTCTGACTGAACTTCAGAAAGTGAGTTATGTGCATATAAGATGTTAAGTTGAAATAACAACTTTTCAGTCATGCTGAGAAGTTGAAGAATTTAAATCCTTTTAAGGTTTCAGTTTTCTCAAAAATGTCTCTGGACACTGCAAAAAGTGTCCAGCTGCTAAAATCCAGAGGAGACAAGAAATGAGCCTTCAATTAATTCCACTCCTGTCAGGTTTTACAAGTAGCAGGGTCGGCAGAGCCTCTCCCCTGGATTTTGCCTCTCAGGCTCAGGATGCTACTGTCTCTGACCTTCTGACCCTTCGACTGGACGTTGCACCAACAAGCACAACTCAGGCCTTCAAAAACACTGCAAACTCTTTTTGTTTTTTTTGGCCAGAAAGTAATAATATTTAGAACTAGAGCTTATAGAGAACTTAGACCCTAGACCCTACCAAGGCCCAACAGTCCCCTTATAAAACAACACATTTAAATTAACTACATTCACATATTTATATCAAATTACACACATAGATAAATATCAGTCCCAAACAAGCTGGATTTAAAAACTATCTTACAATATTATAGAAAGCCCCAAAATAATGATTTGTATAGACCCCCTGATCTGGATTCACGTCAAAATTTAAGAGGGTCTTCCTTGGGTCATCCCCCACCCCACCACCAGATGTGATGTAAATTGTTTGAGCTTTTTTTGCCAAATCCTGCTAACAACAAATAAACAAACAAACAAACAAACAAACAAACAAACACAGATGAAAACATAAGCTCATTGGTGGAGTTAATACAAAATTGTAATGAATGAACATGTATTATGCCATTTAATAGGATAAGATAAGATAAGATAATCCTTTATTAGTCCCACAATGGGGACATTTGAAATATTACAACAGCAAGAGTAAAAATAGGCATCAGTAAGTAATAAGTAACATTCTTCTTTACTTGCCAATTACATTCTGATATCTTATTTGATAAAATGAAATAAATATCCAGTCTTTTTTGAAGATGATCTCTGCATCGCCCCACTTCCCAAACCAAGCCTACGCCCTGGGTCATTGCTGAGTATTTAATTATCAGTTTTCATTTTGGATGACTCTATCACCAATCAGTAGAAAATGTGTGACTATCTCAAGTGCAGAGATAAGTGCGTTTGTTTGCATGATCCTCATCTCGTCACAGACTGTTTAACATGAAGCCTTGTTTTTTTTTAGTGAAGAGTTCAGCCTTCAGAGTTTGTTCTCCCTCTGTTGAAACGAGCAAAGCTTCCTTTTAGCTGTGACCTGTGCTAACAGAATGGATGTAAAAACAGTTTTCAGCTATAAAAGAGACCAGAAATGAAATAAACATCACAGAATCTCTGCTTAGCTCCTCAGCAGCGGTACTGATCCTGTGTGATGGCTCATTATCAGAGCTTTCTCTAAAGTGCAGAGTGTCTCCCAGTGAGTTGCTCTGCAGGAAAAGCAGCAGCCTTCATAACCTTGAAAATTGTAAATGTAAAGTGAAGAGAACAGTTTGGAGCACAGACGGTGAATTTAACACACAAGCTGAGTTTCACTGAGCTTCAGAGCGTCTTCTTTTTTTTAATTCATAGTCTGCAACGATTGGTCGTTTAATCAATTAGTTGACCGACAGAAAACGAATTAAACATTAAACATTTTCCGGCTCCCAGCTTTTATCCTTTTCTCTTTTACTCTTATAATTTTAAGCTAAAAATCTTTGGACTTTTGCTTGGACAAAACAAAACATTTGAGGACGTCCACTTGGACTGTGGGAAATTATAGCAGGGATTTTTCACTTTCTGATATTCTATAGACAAAACAATGAATCGAGAAAACAGTCAACAGATTAATCAAGAATGAAAACAATGTGCATTGCAACCCTGCTGTATATTCTAGTATGAATTTGAAATTCTCAGGCAATGAGGTGTTTATAGGTAATTAAGGCAAACTATTCTTTAAAGGCCAATGTCAATAGAGAGATTGACCTACTTTTGGAGTCAGAATATCTTAGCTTCTGCTGCACCTTTTCTTCTTTCTTTTTTAAACTTTCTGGAAATGACACTGAATCAGTGGAGTACAGTGGCAGCTCTAGGATTCTCCTAAACCAGGGGCTATAAAGGGGCCACAATTTACACAGAGGGGCCAATTATATGTTCAACATCCATGCACAATTCCTGATTCAGTAAGGTGCACATTTAAGGCAATCCTTGTTTACTGTTAGCTGGCACACGTCATTGAATATATTTAGAAAATTGTTCCTTGTTCAAGCACATTGTGTACTTTAGTAAATAAAAATTCTTAACTCAGTCATATTTATTGTAAGTATTATTCGTAAGTGAGCAACTTTTGTCATGCAGTGCACAGCCTCTATCTGGGTAACAAACTGCTGCTCCACCTCTCTGACTCTCACTCAATGGAGACACATCAGAGGGCCTGATCTACTAAGATCCCAAATAAAGAGTGATACATTGCGTGTGCATTATAACAGATTGCACGTTTGGTTGGGGGGGCGTTTTGCAGGTGAACTACTAAAAATAATTGTGTAAATGATAACAGGTGCAAACATGGTAGAAACAGTAGTATATATAAATGAGTGTTTTGCATGTGTTACTGGTTTCTGCCATAGAGCATTAGGGAGAGCAGAGTGACCGCAAGTGCAAAGGGAAATCTAACGCCATGGAATTGGAGGTGTTAGTGGAGGAGGCAAACAAACATGTTGTTGAGCTACAGCAAATAAATCTAATATAACGCAAAGAAACGTGACATGGGAGAGTTTCTGTGAGAAAGTAAATGCTGTGTCTAAAACAAAAAGAACAACCGATGAAGTTAAGAGAAGATGGCAGGACATAAGAAGAAGAACAAAAGAAAAAATAGCTCATAATAAAACCTCGGCAAATAAAACAGGTGGGGGGCCGGTGGCAGAGATGCCTCCTACCAATATTAAGAAGCAGGTGCAGTTCACTTTCTGAAAAAAGCTGTTCTCTCCGTCTTCTTCCTGCCGTCTCCTCCTCACCACAATAACTGCAGCCATCTGTGCGTAACGCTGTGCCGATTAGCACCTACTTTTCAAACGTACTAAATATAGACGCAGTCACAATCCCCGCAATTTTTTTCAGGCTTTGCAAATCACAATGCGTTTGCTAAATGAAAGTATTTGCATCTACTTCTCCCAATATTTTGCGCACTCGGGTTGAAGCGCCCGATAATGCATATTCATTAAGGCAAGCGTACTAAATGGACAGCGCGTGTTATTTTACACGTAATCCTCAGTGCGCACTGTTAGTAGATCAGCTTGCATGTTTTTTTAAGGGGTCGAAATCAAGCTTGCACAAGGTTTTTACACGCGCAAACCTTTAGTAGATCAGGCCCTTAGAGGCGAGCCTCTCTCTTGCAGGGCATCCTCGTCTAATTTTTCCCAAAAGTCTTGTTGCTACAATGTTGTTTAAACGCTAGATGTTTAAAAAAACCTACAAATACCATGTTGCAATTGTATGCCTCCACCAACCAGTACAGTTTCAGTCCAAATACTTTTTTTCCCCAGACTCATATGAGGACACCATGACACCGTTGACCCCTGAAATCTGATCAGTTCATCTTTGAGGGTGTTTCTGCCAAATTTGCAACGACAATAACAATGACCTTCACCTCCAACTCTTATAGGTAATCTATGAGTCCAAGTGAATATTGATGCCAGTTCTAATGAAATTCCCTATGGGCGTTCCATATCGCGTATCATGTTCACAAAAACACGAGGTCACGGTCTCCTTTGACCTTTAACATCCAAAATCGAACCAGTTCATCCTTGTGTGCAGCTGAACGTTTGTCTCAAATTTGAAGACTTTCCCTCCACCTGTTCTTGAGATACCGTGTTGACCAGAATGGGACGAAGAGACAAAATATAATGCCTCCACCCGCTGGTTTTCACCTGAAAAGTCACAAAAGGGTTCTGATGATAGAAACTGTTTGTGCCAGATCATTTTGAAAGAGCAATGGTTGATGGGGAAAGTCAACCAATGATGTTGCTTGATCACAACCTCAACACACCCACTCACTCATGAACTAATAGAGTGTGGCAAGCAGCGCCCATTGGGACCTGTGCAGGAGCCATGTGAGGGGGTAACACAAACTTAGCGCAGCTTATATTAACTGCAGCAGACACAGGTCGGGTTGGTAAAGCCTTCCGTTCTGGTGGGGCTCGGTTAGTTTTCTCACGAGTTTGGACAGGTTCAGAATAAAAAATGAAACCCACACTCTAATGCGTAATACTGTAATATGCTCCTTCTGCGATGATTTAAAAACAAGCCGACAGAGATGCCCCCTTTTTGGGGAAGAAGAGTTTCCACCCCTGTGTCTGCTTCTGTGTCCCCCGTCTGGTTCAGACACTCCATCTGTATAATCTGCTGTATAAGGACGTATTCAGAGCACAACTGAGCATTTGAAGAAAATAAAATGCCTTATATTTTATGATTAGGCTGTTGATTAATTATGGTTTATTACACAAACAAAGTCATGGTGCACTATCACACACGACTATGACACTGGAGTACTGCCAACCCCTTCTTGTGACCCCCCCCCCCCCCCTCTCCCTGACATACAGATGTTTCAAATAATCTTTGCTGCAGAGACAAGAGACTCTTACAATCCAGCATTCAGAGCTCAAACAGACTCAGACTGTCCACATGTCTCCTGACGCTGCACTGGCTCTTCATATTATTTCAGGTTTAAAAAAGGTGAAAGATCGGTATGTCAACCTGTTCTCTCTTTATCAAGCAACAAAAGTGGTTCATCATCTTTCTGCTCATGTGAACATCTTTAATGGGATAAAGTTAAAATCCCAGCTGTGAAATTTGAAGGAAAACTTTAAAAGAAAAGTAGAGTGAGTGAATTTCAGGAGGTGTTGTCTCAGTGTGAAACACTTTAATGAACACAAACTGCAGACTGTAACTTCATCTCCATCTGTTTGCTGAGTGACTCCTTTCTTCTTTCTGCTCGCTCAGGAAGCTCGTTTAGATACTGGAAACAGGCCTATTATGCAGACATACTGTTGTGCCTGCAGTGTAGAATGCTTACCTAAGGAGCCTTCAAAATCCAAATTAATTCTCAATGCTTCATTAAGTAGAGCATATATTCATGGGCGTTATGAACAAACTGCATCGGAATGAAAGAGAAAAAAAGAAAACCGAAGGAAAAAAATAACAAACAGAAATTAACGTGGCAAAAGGCTGCAGAGGGTGTAATTGGATTTGAATAAATTCATGAGGAGGTGGAACAACAGCGAGCGGGGAGCAGCCCTGCGTGGCGCTGATGATGCTTATTGTTTAAACTTCTCTCTCTTAAAAAAAGTAAAAGAATGAAATCTGTCACATGTGCGACAGCAACAAAGACAAGATCCCCTGCTGGGTGATGGAAAAATCAACCCTGACACTCACAAACTTGGAGAAACAAAAAAAAGCCCCAAAAATCATGAATTGTTAAAAGTTACAAAGCCCTCTCACGGGTGTAATGATGAGTCGTTGCCATCTGGAGCAGAGTCTTTATAGAGCCATAAAATCCGCAGAGGAACACAATATCTGACGCTGTCCTACAGGAGAGTCGAAAACTCCCAAATTTTCATTTTAAGCCAAACCATGATCTTTGAAAGTATAAAATGTAACAATTCTTCATCAAAATGTCTAATACCAATGAGACCTATGTTATATAATTTGCTGACTTGAGCACTTTCCAAAGAGTAATCCCCAGTTTTACTAAAGGTAACGGGACCTTTCATTTTGGTCGCCTTTTACTTGCTTCATATCTGCTTTACCCCTGGATTTTTCCTTCTCTGCTACAAAAACTAAGTCATGGGCAAATGGCAAAGAAAAAACTCACTGCTAGCCTGGCGGCCTGTCGGTTGTTTGTTCCTTCTATTGTTTGTATTGGCCACGTGTAATGGAGCACGATTATTCATTGGTGTTTACAGCGTAACGTGAATAAAACTTGAATATGTTACCTCATCCATGAACATGATTTGCGCACCATCAGCAATGGTGGTGAAAACACCAACTCCCATGATCCCACACTGCTTCACGGAGTCATCAAACTATGTCTTTTGTTATAGAGAGACCCCCAGCGGCCGAAGTTACACATTTAACAGATCACTAAATGTATTTATCCAACAGCAGCCATATAACTTTGTATCAGATGTAGACGTAGATCATATCATTCAAATATTCGCACACAACTTATTTGGTTACCAACAAAAGATCTGATCTTGCAGCACAATGTACTTGTAGTGACTGCTGCAGTGTGATGATGTTATGACTCACTGCATTGGTTAAGGTAAGGGATTTTTCGACGAAAAACAAGCTAATTTCAATTGAATCTAAACTATGAACACAGGATCTAACCTTATCCAGAGTTCTTCTGTTGTCTTAACCAGACAGGACTGTGGTTACAACTGCCATTCACCTCCACCAACTAACTCTGCACAGTGATTGGCTCACTCACATCGTGTTTCCATGTAGAATTTAAACTTACTTATACTTGTGCTGCCACAACACCTGCCTCTTTGTTTGCTCAAGTTTTGACTGTCACCCAGCTCATGAATCTGATGGCATGTAATGATTCTTATTGGTACATTACTGTTGACCGTTGATAGGCTGCTGTCGTATATGGCACTTCTAAACAGTACATCATACACATACCAGTTCTCATGTGCAAGTACTGATTCTCATTGACACTGCTGCTCAAGTAATGCAGTAATTAGTTTTTTAAATTTTAATTCACATCATGAAGATGAACATTTAAATATCTTGT
The DNA here is from genome assembly GCF_009819705.1 of Hippoglossus hippoglossus. Lineage (NCBI taxonomy): Eukaryota > Metazoa > Chordata > Actinopteri > Pleuronectiformes > Pleuronectidae > Hippoglossus > Hippoglossus hippoglossus. Next base: position 24,291,705 of record NC_047156.1, on the reverse strand, counting down.
TCTGTTTGTGTCTAATGAAACACTAAGGGCCTGATCTACTAAGATCCCCAAAAAAGAGTGATACATTGCGTGTGCATTATAACAGATTGCACGTTTGGTTGGTGGGCGTTTTGCGGGTGATCTTCTACAAATAATTGCGTAAATGATAACAGGTGCAAACATGGTAGAGGCAGTAGTATTTAAATGAGTGTTACTCGTTGCTGCCATGGAGCATTACGGAGAGCAGAGTGACCGCAAGTGCAAAGCAAATTTAATGCCATGGAATTAGAGGTGTTAATGGAAGAGGCAAACAAACATGTGTTGAGCTATATCAAAGAAATACTAATATAACGCAAAGAAACGCGAGATGGGAGAGTCTCTGCGAGAAAGTAAATGCTGTGTCTAAAACAAAAAGAACAACCGATGAAGTTAAGAGAAGATGGCAGGACATAAGAAGAAGAACGAAAGAAAAAATAGCTCATAATAAAACATCGGCAAATAAAACAGGTGGAGGGGCGGTGGCAGAGATTCCTCTGACCAATATTGAGCAGCAGGTGCAGTTCACTTTCTGAAAAATATCGTTCTCCGCCGTCTCCTCCTCATCACAATAACTGCAGCCATCTGTGCTTAACGCTGTGCCGATTAGCACCTACCTTTCAAACGTATTAAATATAGACGCAGTCACAATCACCGCAATTATTTTCAGGCTTTGTAAATCACATTGCATTAGCTTAATCAAAGTATTTGAATCTACTCCTCCCAATATTTTGCCAGTAGGGTAGAAACGCCCGATAATGCATATTCATTAAGGCAAGCGTACTAAATGGACAGCACATGCTATTCTGCACGCAATCCTCAGTGCGCACCATTAGTAGATCAGCTTGCATGTTTTTGCAGGGGAAATTAAGTTTGCACACGTTTTAAACACACAAACCTTTAGTCGATCAGGCCCTTAGTCCTTATTCTGACTGTAAGTTTGGACCTGCAGAATAAACCTGTAAATATGAATCAGTCACCGAACAGATGCCTCCTTGAGGTGTTATTTCATCAAGGAGGCATCTGATCAGTCCCACATGGATAAGAATCTAGACATCTAAAACTGCCTAAAACATCTGAGCATTAACAGTATTAGCCTAATAACATTAAATAAATATACTAATAAATGAAAATGTCATTTTGATATCAAACCCCTGGCATATAACGAACAAAAAATTACTATAAAAGTATAAAGAAAGAGGGAAATGTAGAATACATCAATCCATAAAAATGTTATAAGTAAAATAAGGAAATATATGTAGAAATACAGAAATAGCTGTTTTTTCACACACTATTATTTATTTATTTGTTCATACTTGTGCCGTTTTTTGTCAATGTTCACTGCTAGCCATATGGCTAGCTTTGCTAGTTTAGCCACCTAAAAAGAGTCATCACCTGATGAAAAGCAACGAGTTTTAAACAATATCTGTTGGCAAATCTGGAAAAGTAGTCGCTTTTTTTCATAAAAATTCTACAATTAACAAAATGCTTTCCATCACCTACCGTCATGTTAATAAACAGTCTGTGCTGCTAATTCCAAAGTCAGGTGCAATTTAGCAACTGTAGAGGGAGCAATGAGCTCTGGTCAAACCTCAAACATTGAAAAAACTGTAAAACACAATGTGATGTTTATGTTTGCTTCATGTATTAATTTAGGGAACTTTACAGTCCCTGCATCTCTTCTATAAGTCACATTCATCATTTCCTGCATCATTTTTCATCTTAAACTGTTTCCATTGCACTTTTTCTACTCATTTCATTATTATCAATACACCAATTTTCCACCTCTGCCTAGCATTAAATTCCACTCTAAATTTGTAAAACAAAATGCACCTAAAAATAGACGGTAAAACACAGCAACATACAAACCGACCTACCCAACATCTTTCCATTTCTGTTCCTCTCTTATGGTTTCCTGCCTTACAGCTGCTCTCAGTCATCATGTTAGACATTTCCAACTGAAACGGCCTTGACTGGTATTAAAACATCTCCAAACAGTTTCAGAGACTTTGTGTCCGACCTCGTGTTGGATTCATAATTTATCTCCTGCTGCACAATAACAGACTCATTAACTGTCATCGGGTGATCAGCGGACAGCCGCTGAGTCCTGTCAAAACCCATTTCAGACTCATCATTATTCCCCCGTCTTTACTCTGAGGATAAACACGGGGACTCCACTTGTCAGTGAGCAGGGGATTGAAAAAAGATTGTCGATAATAAATGCTCATATCAACCAAGACGTCAGTTTATCTTTTTTCACCATCCTCTCCCTCATGAATAGATGACACTGGAGCTGTGACTGCACGAACAGAGAAAGCTAAATGTGCTGTAATTTCATCGTTCTGCTGCGATGGGAGCGGGATGTTTGGAGCCTTAGTGCTAATGTCACCGTATTCAGGACAAAAAGTTAAATTTGTGAGTCATTCCGACAAATTACAAAGTAAAATGAACGCAACAAGAGTTCTGCTGCAGAGATCAGCGGGAGGAGATCGATCCCCACAGGCAAGATGTCATTACACCAAGATTACTGTTGTAGAAGAAAGGAATCACTATGGTAATAATAATAAAAATTCAACAGATATATATGAAAATATGCACTTTCCTTTCAGGCTTTTCTTTATGAAGATAATAGATACTTTCCTGCCGGTGGAAAATAATCCACTGCATTACAGTTCTCTGTACATCTTTTCAAACTAAATCTGACTGTTGGCAGCAAAGTGAAAGACTAAAGCTTCTTTCAGACATGCACTGAAGTCTGGATAATCTCCTGAAATTATCCAGAGGGGCTGTATGTGAGAACAGAAATGTCAGAGTCAGAGGTCAGAGGCTGGGTTTTTCTCTTAATATCACAACTCTATGTCTTCATTCTGGAAATCTTAGAATTTCTTTTTCTCAAATATGGCCCTAACATATTTTGTTATTGTAACATTATCTAAAATACATTTTTATTACACTGATTCCACTCTCCTGAATAATAGTTACATAATTGGGCAACTCTCCTGTCACTCAAATGTGGCACCACTGCACACAGGATGTTTGATTTGTTCTTCAGAGCACATCTACCTCGAGCAGGAGCTAAGTGGATCAAACTTTACTTCGTTTCCACACAGTGACACGGATCATAAAAGGCAGAGAGACGACAGCCCTGACTGCTGAGTGAACATTGAGCTCCATGCTCATAATGAGAGGTTCTAAATGCAAAACATTTCTCTGTGTCGTCTGCATGATACATTTATTTTGAATATGTAGCACAGCTCACAGACAGTTAAATGCACCACGTTACTGTACATTCGGTGTCATCCTCAGCCCCTTAGACTTTAGGAAGTTCTCAATATTGATCTGGAGGGATGTTTTTTTAAATGATGAAATGAAGAATGTAAGAGCTCTTGTAGAATATGTGCCTAACTGGTGAGGTGTTGTCATACACTTAGATTTGTCCCACCCATCCTACTGCATAACAACCTGGTCACAAGCAGGTATGACCACACTTAAGCCTGTCTACTGACTCTATAAACAAATTCTAATACTAGCAATTTGTCATCTTTTATGACTCAGTTTGTCTTTAGGTCTATACGTATATTTTTTATTATTTACGTATTTTTGTCTGTCTATGCTGTCTATCATATCTGTTTTTGTTGTGTTAAGTGCACTTGCCTTTTTATGTTTGCACATGGAGCTGGGAGAAACACTTTGTTCTGCTGTGCACTTCTTGTTGTATGGTCTGAATGACAATAAAGTTCACTTTGACTTTGACTAGATACAAAAAACAAGGGCCTATCATCACATCAACATCTCGGGAAAATATAATTTACTCACTTTTGATTTTGACTTTTTATTTTACTCAGATGCCTGCCAGTTGCTAGAAATTGTTCATATTCTTGAACCACCTCCTTTTAAAAGATTTATAAGGTACAACAGTTCAGAAAACTGCATTTAATCAATCCGCTTTCTCATTTTAAGTAGTGGAGTAGAGACTCAGGAAGCTTTGCAGTATTTACAACCAGCCTCAAGCTCTGGCTAAAATCAACACAAAAGTGTCACCTTTGTATTTACTGGACTGTTATGTATTGTATAGCCTCATTTAATAATAATATTAACGATAATAATAATAATAATAATAATAATAATAATAATAATAATAATAATAATAATAACTATTATTATTATTATTATTTTGTTTTAACTGCCCATGTGACAACAGTTGCAAATTAGCAGCTAGATAACTTTCTTTTGATCGTACATTGTCCTTGTAAAAATTAAAATTAATAAATTAAATGAAAAAATATAAATACTCTATATGATTCTAACATCATCAGCCTGTCAACCTGCCACATGTATTTTCTATGGTAAAAATGCAGTGCAGTTAAGTGTTAAAAAACGGTGTTTAGCTGCTTCGGGATCTGCGTTGTCTCTCAGTTAATAAAAAGTACACGCTCCATCTTTGACTCTGTAAATAAGAGAAATTCATATTCCACTTCTCTGCTCTCAGCGGTTGAAGTTTATCACATGCAGCTACAGAACAGACCTGCTGCACCGTGGATTCTTTACTTCAGTCATGTTTACAGCTCACATACTGCACGGCCGTCTTCTCCCAGCATGCTCTGCTCAGACTTACACCAACGAGAGACAGAGGCGTTTTCATCCTACTGTGCTGTTGCAGATGGAGAATTACACAGGGCCGGCGATGAGCTGCAGCTAACAAGCAAACAGAAACCTGCCGTCGCCCTCTGTGGTTACCATGGGATACCTGGTAGCGAGTGGCGTCTCTTGTATCATCTACATGCAGGCTGGATCCTGATTACTGCAGAAAGCTCCGGGGCTATTCCTGCAGCAACAGCTCTGATCTCAGCAGCTCAGAGACTTCAGGATCACTGACGTAGAAAAGTGGGCCTGTGATGTTTAAAAAAACAAAAAGACAGCCGCTGTTTCACCGCTGCTCTGACACCTTATGTTGATTTGAGCTTTAATCTACCTTTACACTGACATCAGTGTGAAGGCCACCAGAAAGTGACACGCCAAAACTAATCTGCACACTATTTGGTCTGGACAGAGAGGAAAATATCCATTTAAAGTTGTGTTAGCAAGGCCTAAAGCTATCTTAGCAATGTTTTAATAACCTAGCATATTGAAAAAGTTGGTGAAATGTTAAAAAATGTCAGATAAAAAAAGATTTAGATTGTATAATAGGCAAGCATGACAGACTAAGCATGTGACTTCCCAATTCCTGATGTTCGAAGAGCAGGAGTGAATATATTCTTTTGAATTGAAAGCTCACTATCTGTACATTCAGCCAATGACTTCATTTTTCTTGTAATATAATTCATCCCTGTGAAGTCAGTCTCACTCCTCTGTGGTTCTCTGTGTGTGTGTGTGTGTGTGTGTGTGTGTGTGTGTGTGTGTGTGTGTGTGTGTGTGCACAGCTTCCATCCCCTGACCTTTGTGTCAGATAGTACAACACTCCAAGGGACGAGGGTTCAAATGTCCTCCCCTCTGCATGTCGCTGGCTGTCCAGGCTTCAGCACCTTCCACTGTGACCTTTGACCCTTTAGATATGAAGTGGACTGCTACTTCCACAGAGCTCACAGACACAAAGGGGAAGAGCAGGAGGTGATTAGCCTCATCACAGCGGTGCAATGACAGAGATGAGATGGATTATTATTCACTTGTGTGTAGCTGTAAGGCTAATGGGGTGGGTTTCCACGGGGATCAGACAGAACGCAGCAGTCGTGTTAATGCAGCCTGTCACACGCAATTATGAGCTTCTTCAAAACTGCAACACTAAGATCTGAGCTGTGTTTTTAGAAAGAAACTTCAATCTTTTAAATCTAGATTAAAAAAAATAACTACTTAGGTTTTTCTTTTTGAGTGAATCATTTTGCTTAAAGCTCTTAAAGCCTTAGTCCAACATCACAGGTTACAAATTTGCCTCAGGGGGTTTACCGACTATAGAGCACCCGACACCTCTGTCCCGAGATGCTCAATTCAGATAACAAAAAAAAGGGATAAAAGCTGAAAACTCCTCAGAAAGAGCAACAGAGACCCTGTTCGAATTTGGTATTAACATCCTTACTGAGGGATCTGATCACGTGTGGTCAGCAGTAACTTCAGGTATCAACACACCCAAATGCAGCCTGATTGCAGTCTGAGGTCTGATCACTCAGACCACATTCAGAGGTGGCCTGGGACGCATGTGCTCACATTCTTTTTGCTGTCGAAATGTGAGTCCATCCTGGGTCACATATGAAGGACCGCCTACTCAGCTGGCGTCCTCTGACCTGCTCCAGTTTCACAATGACTCAAATCTATTTTTACACTTCTCAGTGTCTCTACATTGATTTGTTTGTAATCACCGCCACAATATTAGCACTGATCAACACATACTGATTGATTAAATTGGTAAAAACTGTCTTCATAGCTGTGCACATTCATCCATTCAGTCCCTCCTGACTCTGCTTTCTCTCTCTCCCTCTCTCTCACTCCCGCCAACAGACACAAAGTCAGACTGAGTAAAAACAGCATCATTTTGTCTTCACAAACACTAACAGTCACATTATTTGCATATAAATTGTGATTGTATCTCCCAGGAAGGATGTTAATACCAGGTCTGTACAGGGTCGGAGGTGTTGTGTGTACAGAATAAAGCAACAAAACAGTATCAGGATGACAGCATTAGATAAACATTAATGCAGAATAAGTTTCAGGAGAACATCAAGCTACTTCAGGTAAGACAAATATAATAAGATAAGACCGGAGCGACAACGTGACTTCCTCTCCATCATGAAGACCTGGACAGAGCACACAAACACACAAGACACAAAATAAGCACATCTTTCCCACACAGGGAGAGAGAGAGAGGCTGAGTCTTGAAACTGCTCTCAAATCCAATGAGGCGTGTGTTTCAATTTAGCATTACAGTTTGTAATGTTCTCTCACTGTTCACTCTACCACAGTCTCATCACAGTTGTGTGTGTGCAAACCAAATATATCTTATTGCCGATTAGCTGCTTTTTTTTTTTTGTGAAAAAGCCACACAATAAGACAAGGTCATAATCAGATCATTTAAGGGGAAATAAAACAACGTGAGCTGCAGGCTACAGACTGCACAACCTCCAACTTCTTTATTAAAAGGAGGTGAGATTGTTCCACACCAGCTGCTGGTGAAATTTGAAACATTTAAAACTACACACACTGTCCCAACAGTAAAAACAGGTGTCACCAAATCAAACAAGACTCAAACCTTAAGGATTATATCTTGTTAATCTGATTTACTGCCTTTATTCCAGTCACTCACCCAGTTTTGCCTGACTGACCTATTATGATGCATGGGTCTGATAAGTTACAGGTGAGCTGTTGTGATTGGCCAGTTTGACTGACAGCCTACCTGGTTGCTGGTCAGTGATTGGTCACTTGTAACTTGGGCTCAGGCGTTAGGCCTAGAGGAGGTATGAGCTCTCTGAGCAGCATTCTAGTTTGTTTTCATACTGACAGTCTTTATAGGACCCTACAACAGAATCTTTCACTACAACTTTTGATTTTAGCTACATGGTTCAAATATAATGTTATTATGTTGGTGCATTTTGTGAGCAGCTCTCCGTGAAGATTCTCAGTCAAAGTTTATTTAACTGCCTGAGTTTCACCTCTCGTGCGAAAGACTTCTTCAGTTCTAACTGACTGGGATTTAATCTCCTGTGGGGTTGCTGACATCTTCTTATCGCACTTGGAAATTAGTAAACAACTAAACTTGTGTTTATGGGGAAAGCAAATGGCACCTGAAATAAAAGAACAAATACAGCTCATAACCTTGCATTTCACTCCATCTGACTGCATATGCTACTCTACTTCTAAAGTTGCAGACTTTTGATGTAGCTCTATGAAGGCCGTGAAATGTGAACTAAAGCTCTAAAAGAGCACACATAGGTTCGTAGTTTTGACTTGTTTTCCTGTTGAGGTGGAGGGAAGAGAAGAATACTCCTCATCCCACAGACATGAATCCTCCTGAGCGAAAACTCACCTGACAGACAGCGGCGATGACTCGGAAACGATAGAAACAACAACACTGCGTCTTCATTCGAGGTTTCACAAAGAGCCTGCTAACAGCGAACGCCGCTCGCCACATCAAAACCCTCGCAGCTGCCGAGTGCTGCTGCCGCTGCCTCACGTTTCGGTCTGATAGCTGAGGCTTTTCACCCCGACAGTCAGGACTTCAAATAGCTACAGCTGCAGAAATGACAGAATGGATTTAAAAGGAAACAGCTGAAGGACAGCGTGGCCTTTCAGACAAGCTGAAACACTGTAAAGTAACAAATTACACTCAACAGGAAAACTTTGTTAAAAAAAAAATCCTCTTACAGAGCCAAGTTGACCAAGTTTCTCTCTATAGCTTGAGATAAAAAAAAATCCTCTTTTCCCAGCAAGATTCCAAATAACTGTTTCTCAAAAGGCTTTTAGGGACACCCAGTTAGAGGTGCATTACAGCAAGCTAATAGTAGCGTTTAAACTATTAAACTATTATTCAAGACTACATTTCAAACAATTAAACATAGTTTGGTTTTGAAGTGGATGTTCCCAGGTTTCAAACACACAATAAATATCATTGTGTGTTTCAGGAATATGTGAATCATGGCATGCTGAGCCTACTTAATGTAAAAAAGGTATAGTTATAACAGAGTGAAACACGTCAAAATGAATGTACAATTTCGACAATACTAATGAAGAAAAGCAAAAGTCCAGTCAGGACGAGGCTTCTTGTGCCTGCTCTCTAAGTCACATGCACAATTCCTGCTATAGGCTCCACCAGCTCATTCTGTCTTTTCAGCCAATCACAACCTGAAACGTTCGCCTTGAGCCAATCACCTGCAAGTTTACAAAGGTTGTCTCTCCCTCAGCTGTGAGATCAGTATCACCATCAATGAGTGACCCTTCTCAACCATCCAATTAAGAGCTCTTAATCAGACATCCCATCTCCCATTCCTCAGCATCACCTCTTGTGTCCAGGCTCCGGGGGAAGACCCCTTTTATTCTAAGCACTTAATTGCTAGGACTGCTTCTATGGCATTCTTCTTCCGACTGGGTTCTAAGTGCCAAAAATCTTTTCCTCTGTTCAAAATAAATTTTATTTCATTCTAATTTACAAACTTTCATTTGTATTTCTATAAGCCTCTCATGATTGAAATATAATTTCTCTTTCTTTCTGGAACTACACTTCCTATAATGATTTGGGAATGTAATCAAGAAGTATAATGGGCACCAACCCCAACCATTTCCCCCCACCATATATTGTTATCATAAGGAAGAATGCTACATTAATTAGTAATTAGTAATATACTCATGGTTGTACAGACACTCACTGGAAATACTTGGAGTCTGGAGAAAACTTTAAAACTCAAGTTCTGGATCATCCTATAAAATTTGACATTAATTCACAAAGAGTGGGGCTACGACTCAGAGGAGAAAGAGTGTGATATTTGACTCAAACTGTGGCTCAGTGAGGGTTCACTGAAATAATATAAAGCTTAAAGAGAAGCTGCTACTTTTAATGCTTTTCAATCATTGGCCAGTTTTTTTCTGCCTTCTAAAATGGAGCCAAACTGATCTGGTGGGGATGCAGGTTTCTACTGCACGTTTATTTTACATGCATGCATTTTATGTTATTCAGGTTTATTTTAGGATTGTTTGATAATGCAGGCGTCATTTTCCCTTCAACAACAGAGCTGCAGCAGCTTATTTATTACTTATTTTGGCAACAAATGACAGTGACTCACTTTATTAATGGTTGACTGAAATGTACTTTTTGTTGTTCATCAGCTGGTTGCTCCTGTTAGACTACCAGATTTTTATAGATATTTTAGAAGAGTTCACCTTAGCCTTGGACATATTACCCACAGTAGATTTATGAGAAATTATGTCCAATTTTGATATCACTTACTTTTTTGTTTTGGGTCCAAATATTTTTGTTAGATCGTTGGATTTGGCTCATGGGCAGTTATTTTCCTGCGGCTCTATAGGGCCCTGGGGGCAGTTGCCTGCAGACTTGTGCTGCCAGCTTTAGTTCAAACTTGGCACACATGGTATATACAAAACAGAATTTACCTTCACAGCTAATCGTAGATTTGGAACCAATTGTTTGTGAAATCAAGTGCTTCGCTTGCGCAAAAAAGTGGCTTTGTATATGAAACTTAAAGTTGCTGTAAAATAAGTGTTTATATTTATTTTCTTGTCCATCATCTCCGGTGGTATCTATGTGCTTTAAACAAAAACGTGTGAACTCCACAGTGGAATCATACATCCTGCCCCTGCCTGCTGCACCACCCCTCACCTGAATCCTCTGGGGGATTTGTTGTAAACACACCTGAGCGGAGAATCTCCCGCTGCAATTTTCATGTGTGAAAAGAAACCTCTGGAGAAAGTCCTGACCCAATATTTCACATAAGGTCATTTCTTAAAACGGCTAAAGTTAGGTAGAGGGAGAGCAGAGGCTGACATTTACACGTGTTGGAGGTGGTTGACCAATAACAAAAGAATGGGCCAACTGGCCAAGTGGGCTTCATCAGGGCATGACTCTTAAAGGTTCAGTGTGTAGAATCTAGAAGTGAAGTTGCATGTTACAGCTGAATACCCCTCAACTCACCATACCCTTCTAAACATGAACTGTGGTAGACTTTAGTCAAAAGGTGTTTAGTTTGTCCAGTCTGTGTATAAAGTGTTTAAATATAAATGGCCCTTTCTAGGGTAAAGAAAACAACAATTTCTACAAGTTAGAAGAAACACACTAGTGAAAACAACTAGGTTTATTTTATATTCAATTGCCAATAGATCCCTTTCACCTAAATCTTACACACTGGCCCTTTAAAGAATTAGGGGATACAACAAACCCTTTGTAGACAGAGACAGTAAAGAGGAGCTGCAGCAATTGAAAGTATTAGGAAAGTGACGTTTTCTGAACATTAGAGCTCATTAACGTTTTCAAGTAAGAACCCAACTTAAAATGATCGACCTGGAAATTACTACATAGGTGCTTTCATACATTCACAAATAGGGGCTGTATGTGAGAACGCAATTATCTAAGTTAGTTCCTCCCCACATTCTCCAGAGGTTTTCGCCTTAGTAAAAACTCGATGGAATTCTTGAGTGAGCAAGGAATACAAATATTTTGAGCTGACAAAGATTTCAACTTGGAAAGATTCGAGAGTTTTGATAAGGGCTGATGTGCTGTATAGAAAAACCTGTGGTATCTGCAGCATAATTTATACGTCATGTCCTGTCTCCTGCTGCTCCACACTGAGCCTGCTGTGGTGTTCAGACATTTTCCAGAGTTTGTCTAAAAATGGCTGTGTGGTGTAGTAGTTGCACTAGATTCACATTTATGGCCTTTTGAGAGAGTCTGCTTGGTACCTGTGTTGTAGCTGAGGAACTCTGGAGTTGGTGTGTGCAGGAGAGTCAGTGTGTGGCTGAAGCCCCTGCTGTCAGTGTGTCAGCCCTACAAATCATGCTAAGCTGCGACTACAGCAGAGTTATTGATGGGGCCCTGTCGTGTGTTTACCACCACTGCATAGAAATAAATGCCGTACATGTAAAACTTTCTTTCCTGGCTTTTATCTGACTTGTCAGTGTCAGTGCAGTGAGAGTAGCAACTGGTTTCACAGACAGGGATTTTAAATGTGCAAAATAACCTCAGTGTTGCTTATTACGTAAAGGTTATAGAGAGGCAAGAGGATTCAGCTGTGTCAGACATTTACATTCAAATAGAAACTAGTTATGTTTGAACAGAAAAGGCTGTTTTTTCACGTACTATGAATTTTGCTGGGAAAAGAATGGCCTGTATCGACATCATATGCCAACAAACCTCTGTGTGATTGTTTAAAAACTCTCCAACGTCGAAGTAGCTCACCACTTTTATCTTGCCGGTCATATCACACCTTGACATGCTCTATCCGCATAAATTTCCTCCATTTGTCCTGATCTTATTGGACAAGACAAACTTCCCTTCCAGGTACTTGTCTGCTTCCAGGTACTCGCCTGCTGGAAAAAGGTTCACTTTATGACCAAAACAACCAACTACCCAATCAGAGGCGAGGTCGAACTGTTGGATAAGTGTGTGCTTCTTAGAAAAGACTCGTCTTTAAACACCCGCTGTTGTTGTTGTGGATGAGGATGTCTCTGACCCTGCTGACCCCCATCTCACAGAACTGATCCCTCTCTTTTCTCTTCTCTGAGGTCCTGGTTGTTGTCGGCCCAGTCATCTGTGGAGAGGGAACAGTCCATGGCTCTATTGATGACAGTTAATTAGTATGCAGGGGGGGCTTTTGCTCACTACAGCAACCAAATACCCCCCCCAAAGACACACATACTAACTCCAGAGGCTTAATTTGTCCCCTTTGATTCACCCAAAATGTATCCCCCCACCAGTCTCTGGCTTAGCTGAATTCAGTGAAGATTTTAACGATTTAATTTGTCTTTTTTTGGTGACAAAAATTTTCACAAAGACAGCCACAAATATAACTTCCACTATTTAAACAGTTTTATCTGAATTATTAACCATGAAGCTTATCTCTACTGCATATTCTTCATAAATTATTTAATTCAATTCAGTTATATTTGTACTGGACTATACAGCAATGTTGTTATACAACAATGATAATTCTACTCTTAGAGACTATAAGAACTAAAGCCTGCATTTAAAGGTTAAAGTGATCTATTGGGATAATAGGGTGCTATGAGCTCTTTAATATATGATGACGATCTCTTTGTAATTTATTGTGAGTTTTACAGGGAGCCAATGCAGAGAAGCTAAGACAGCAGTAAAATGATATATTATTGTAGTTCCTGTAAGTACTTGCGCTGCAGTATTTTGGATCAACTGGAGGCTTTTCACAGACTTAGTGGGACATCCTGGTAATAAAGAATTACAGAAATCTAGTCTTGAAGTAGCTAATGCATGGACTAGTAATTAGACATCCTTTTGATCAGGGTATTTCTAACTTTCAAACTATTGCGCAGGTGAAAGAAGGCTAGACACTTATTTTATATGTGAGTCAAATGACAAGACCTGGTCGAACATAAATCCAAGGTTTCTCACAGTGGAGCTGGAGGTCAAGGTAATGCCACCCAAAGTAACTGTATGGTCTAAGGTCTTGGGGTCCAGTTGATGACTTCAGTTTAGTCTGAAATTAAACTTCATTTAACTAAGTGATTACATTCATCTGATTTCATAGATAAGTATGTCAGGATGTCATCTGCGTAACAATAAAAGTGTACGTGGTGCTTTCTGATAATGTTGCCCAAAGGAACCATATACAAAGTGAAAATTATTTGTCCCTTCATAGAACCCTGTGGAACTCCATGACTAACTTTTGTTTGCATGGAGGAGTCATTGTTTACATTAACAAACTTGTATCTATCCGATATGTACCAATAAATCCAGCCGAGTGCTGTTCCCTTTGATGCAGATGACATGTCCCTGTCTGTGTTTTGAAGTACAGAATCAAGATACATTTCACATTAACAGTATCAACAAGATCACTGGAATTGTTGGTGACATTTGTTCACGAACTGGTGTGTGTCAAGACATATTAATCTGACAATACAGCAGCCTCATGAGGAGTTTTAACCTGTTTTTCATTGGTAAAAGTGGCAATTTTGTAAGGCACACAATTTTGTTTTTGTTTCAGAATCAATAAATTTCACAATTCTCCAAATGTGTTAACCTCTGAAGAAGCACAGCAGCAGTTAAATTAGGTCTCAAGATCACGCACAAATTCGACATGAGTCTGAGTGTCCTGTTTCCTAAACCTCCTAAAGCGCTGCCTGTAGGCTTGAGGTACCAACCCATATACTCTCAACACTTCTGCCTTGACTACCTCATAGTCACTGTCTGATTTGATAGTTTAGCATAAGCCTCTTGTCCCTTACCCACCAAGACACACTGGAGCAGGAGAGTACCGTCTTCATCCGGCCAAAATCTGGAATCTGCCACTGGTCTGGATCTTTCTCTGTGAATTTAGGAACCAAACACCATTTAGATGCCACATCAAATTTACATTTACTTTGAACAGAACCCTCACCCACTAGTTTTCCTTCTTTTATCAAATGTAGTCTATAGGGCTGTGGTTCTACTTTAGCTAGTTCAGTTTTCTGTTTTATGACTTTGTGGCAGTTGACCACGCCACGGGGCTCTCACCACAGCAGCCAGAAACAAACCATTCGGGTTTTAACATCTTTAATTAAATCAAACACACTTGAACAAACTTAAAGCGACAAGGTTTGCACAATTACAATTTATTCTCCAAAGAGAAGAATTTAGAACTGCCCGAATGACATCATTCTTAACAAAGTTCCTTCATTACCTGATGTTATTCAACTGTAAACAAAAAAAATTTTGGCAAGCCCCAATATGTCAAAAATTGGCTCACGGTTCAGACATACAATAGTAGGGAGACACCAATGGTTGTCAAGCAAACAAATAAATGTTTATTAAAGCAAACAATTACTAAAAGAAACCCAAGATGCTTATTAAGTCAGTGAAATTCAGTAATGTAATGCAGTGCGTGGATGAGTGGAAGATATAACCTGTTGAATGAACATAACACACAAAACCCAGGAGCACATGTGGGAGCTGAGAGAGAGTGAAGGAGATTGAGCCAGCCAGTTAAATAGGTTTGAGACCAGCCACCCAGGTGAACCTCATCTTCCTGACAACCTCCCCTCTGCTGCCACTTCCTGAAAGGGAAAGAGCACAACCAAGCCAAACAGAATAGGAGCAGGGGGGGTAGTAAAATTATTGCGTTGTCACGACAAAGAAATGTTGTGATTGTGATGATTCGTTTTTCTGACATTGTTACAAAAATCCCCAGAGAGGTTTAATTGTTACTTGAAAATGTTTTTACAGTTTTATAGTTTAAAGGGTCATTGAAGAGGTTTCAGATGTTCTCAATTTCGGTTGTAGAGATCCCAAAGGGTTTTAGATCTTATAAGACGAGTCGACACATGGTTGATGATTACGTTGGTGCTTGGATTCCTGATTTCTCACAAGTAAATCATACTACATCATAGGGGTGGGCAATTAACTCGAAAATGTATCGAAACCGAAAGTTATAACCTCTCACCGACTTAATTTTGCTCGTGTTGGTTAATTTGGGTTAGTCTTTCCCCAATGCATGCATTCATGAACTGTCAGGTTTCCGCTATGTTCCGCTCCATATCACCCTGCCCCATGTCCTCCCTCCTCACTCCCCCTCTGACCTGCGCTCACTTTACACGTCAGCAAAAATCACTAATCAGATGTTGTTAGGACAGGTACAGTACTTGAAGTTTACTTTGTGTTTGTTTGATTCACTCTATAGTTTATAAAACACGTATTTAAACAAATAGAAAAAAGTCCAACATTTTGCCCGCACGCAGTTCAAATACCTCACACAACATGAGGGGTAACGTAGATACTGCCAGAATGATCCGGATTTATGATCTGACGGAGACGAGCAGACACGCACACACAAACATACGCAAAGTAATCGTTCATTAATCGTAATTGAGGTAAAAGTTTGGAATAATCGTGATATTGACTTGAAGTCATATTGCCCAGCCCTACCACATCAGCAGAATAGTACCCTCGTCCAGTGAAGATTAGGAGGGACAAAGACTTGGTGTCACAGCATTTAAAAGAGGTTCACCTGTGAGATACACCTCCATTATTTTATTTATCTTCTGACCACTCAGTGGTTTCATACAGTCACACAAAGCATCTCAACTTGCATCAGCTTATGAGCAAGACCCTTAAACAACGAACAAGTGCACAATCAGAAATGCTGTCGCTATTTGTTAACTTTCAAACCGAAGGTATTAAAAGTGAAGTAAGCAGATACAGAAACGTAAATTGAAATATTGTGTCTGTGAGTGCATATCAAACCTAGTCATGAAATGTATTACATTTACATGATTTACCTTCTTGCGTCCCTCAGGTCAGCTGGCGGCGGGGACCTGTGAGATTGTTACTCTGGACAGGGACAGCAGCCAACCAAGGAGGACCATCGCACGACAGACGGCCCGCTGCGCCTGCAGGAAGGGGCAGATCGCCGGGACGACACGAGCCAGACCGGCCTGTGTCGAGGGTAAGCTGCTCAACGCCCTTTAACGGCTATAACTGATTGTTGGAGACTCCTAGAAACAACAAGTGTCACATTTTGAGATATTAAGATTGGCCACACAAAGTATGTTAATGTTTTTCTTAAACATTTTATCTTAAGATCAACTTAAGGGAATGTCAAATGTCAAATTTGGTGCAGAATTCCACTTGGGTGCAAAGATGAACTGATTCGATTTTGGTACCTAGAGGTCAAAGGTCAAGATCACAGTGACCTCATGTTACTGTGAATGTGACATATTTGTAAGAGTCTGGAACTGGGAACCAAAAAGCACAACTCTGAACACAGTCTGAGATTTCCAAAAACAGTGGTCGTTTTATTCCAATCCAGGTTCGGTACACAGAGGCAAAGAGACAAGGCAGAGGTATCCAAAACGTGAAGCTAAGGCTAGGTCTAATACAACAAAATGCGGTCAAAAACCCAAAGACAAGCCTAGACATGAATATAACGCTGGAACTCTACGTACAAGACGAGACGAACTGGCACTGGACAGGGGGAGACGCAGACCATATATACTAACTGAAGCGGGGTTAACTAGATGCAGGTGTAACCTATTAGGGAAGGGAAGGTCATCCGTAAAGCACACAAGGGCAGGCGTGAAGTTCCCTAAAGGAAAAGAGACAAGCGAGAGCGTCATAGTAAAACAGGAAGTGACATATAACATGAAACAGGAAATAGTGTGTGTGTGTGTGTGTTTGTGTGTGTGTGTGTGTGTGTGTGTGTGTGTGTGTGTGTGTGTAACAATGACAATATTATTGATTAGATTTCAGTGTCAATGTATTTTTGGCCTCTTGAATGTGATATCTCAAGACTGCTTGAGGGAATTTTCTTCAACTTTTGATCAGTTGTCACTTGGACTCAAAGATTAAGCGATTATTTTCAGTTGTCAAAGTTAAAGGTTACAGTGACCTTTATATGAATCTGGAACAAAAGTATGTAGAAATATATACACAGAAACTGCACTGGTTGGTGGAGGCATACAACCGCAGTTATTCTAGTTATTCCTGCCTCTGTTTGCGGTACACACTGACTCTCCTGACTTGCTATATATATATACAATTAACAGCATACAAGCGCTTGTTCCACAGTTTCTGATTCTTGACATGTTTACAAAGACCAGCTGGACTGTTTCTCCACCAGGGGTTTTCAAACTATGAGGTGCAAAAGGAGAGTAAAGGGGGCAGTTGTGGGGGAGATGTGAGGTGGAAGTGCAGAAATAACTGAAGTTATTTAGTTACTTTGTCCCACATATCAACACAGAATGCACCAAAGTCGGTACCCAGTTCACTTTACTCCTGAGAGTCAGAAACATAAGTAGCCAAAACACACTCCAGATCTTGCCAGAGAATTCCCACATTTTAAAGTTACTCTGAGTGTTGGAGGGATATATGTGTGTAAAACAACTACTAATAGCTAATTCTGTATGGGTAATATTCTGTTTCAAAACTGACCTAAAGGTCATCTCACAGCTTAGGGCAAACTTTATTTTTGTCAAGGAAATAAACATCTCCTCCATGTCTCTTTATCTGGACTGTGAGGTTCAGAAAGCCGCAGCCCAGATGGGAACAGCCCAATGTTTCATTGCATTTCATCACCAGCTGTCTCTCACTTTCCCCTTCTTATTCTGTCTCTGTTTCTGCCATCTGGAGAAGATGTAAACAGCTGGAGGGACTGGGTCTACTCTGCAGGGATTTACAGGCACTCCTGGTGATTTTCAGAGACTGTGAACAGTTGTTTCGCTGAGTTCAAGATCCTCTGGAGTCCACCCTGCTGCTGTCTCTTCAATAAAGCTTCACTTGAGAGATTTGGGCTGAGTGAGATTTGACCAAGATTTTGTTTTAAATAATCAGTATCAAAACTGTATCTTGTTTATTGGAGAGCTTTGAGCTCCAGCGGAAACACTAATGGATTGGTGTCTGGCTTGTTTTATAACAACATATGGCACATCAATACAAATTTGGTGGAAAGTGCATTGATTTATTTTTTAGAGCTTTCGTCTTAGTATTGCTAAACTTGGAGCTTGTAAGATGTATTTCCTAGACAAATCTTTAAAAAGGTTCTTCAATAAAGCCCTAGGAATACGCCTGTTTATAATTTTTGCTTTCCATGTAAGATTGCACAAAACTTGTATTTATTGATTAAAAAAGCTTTTGCCTAACTCTTTGCTCTCTAGCTTACAAATGGTTTTGGTCTTAAAACATAATGCAACAGTCAAAAAACCCAATATAAATAAGATAGGTGCGGAAAATTAACTTGTCAGCATAAAAAGATTGTCTGTATTTATACACAGCTTTTTTAGTCTTGATGGCCACTCAAAGCACATTTCCAGTTTTGCTGTACATCCATTGACACACAAATTCATACAATGCATCTATATGCAGGACTTTATCTATCACATTTCAGTCCCACACTGCAGTTATGGGAAATATGGGGGTCAGTATCTTGCCCAATGACACTTCAGCATGCGGAATGGGGAGCCTGGCAATTCGGTAATCGCTGAATTTCTGTAGATAAACCACTCTATCTGCAGAGCAACAGCCACATACAGGTTAAAGATTGTTTTGTTAAATCGGATCAGTTAAAGTTGTTGTGTGGTTGGATCTGAACAGGTTCAAGTTGTTGTTTGGTTGGATCTGAACAGGTTAAAAGTTGTGGTTGGATCTGAACAGGTTAAAGCTGTTGGATTTGAACAGGTTCAAGTTTGTGTGATTGGATCCGAACAGGTTAAAGTTGTGTTTTCAGCATTCAGAACAGTTTGAACGCTATCTGCTGCTTTAGGATGATATTTTCTACAGCATACTAAGCTGGAAAACATGGCTAATTGCTATGACCTGTTTTCTGAGCTCAGAGACTCAACAGCAGCATCCTGTTTTATATTTCCTTACTGTCTAAAACCTTCTTAAACTCTGAGTGACCTATAGTTTAGGTTATAGAAAGCTGTTTGGTTTGTCTTCTTGGTTGAAAGAAATTACATTTTCCTTCGATCTGTCTTCCAGCTCCACGAGTCTGACATTTTCAATCTAAATTCCATCAGCAGCTTCTGGTCAACCACTGCGGTGCAATGATGAAACGTTTAGGAACGCTGTACAACTAAAAACATGTGGACACCTGAACATTCCAGCCATGCAGGATAGTTGGCACTTGTATTTTAAAATATAGTGAAACTTACATCAGAGAGCCTGAATGTGAGTTTAAAGTGACAAATCATTGTGGATGGAAGATGTACTTTCTAAGGTATTTGGACCTGTGTCTCAGTGTGACCTTTACAGAGCTGCATGTTGGTATGATGTCAGTTTGGGTTTGCTCTTACAATCTGCTGGAACACAAACTCTAAAGTCTTTTGAATGTTTCAGGGTGGAACACAAAAATGTACAAGACAACATGAGTGTCACAAGGCCAAAGTTAACAAAACAACTTCATGCAATCCACATCACATGACCTGTACACAGAAAAACTTGTCAAATTATTTATTTACATTGTAAAAAAGCTTAATACACAGAAATTACCTGGATTATTTAACTTTTGGTATTTTTTTCGAAATTAAATGTAAATGCCATTAAAATACATTAAACAACTTCAAATAACAACAAAATAAAGGTTTTAATTAATATAACTGGAACTTTTTTTACAGGATTATTCAATTACTTTATGGTCTTCTACGTAAAAACACAACAAAACAACACATTCTTACATTGCTGAACATATAATATAAGGATTCTCTCTGTAAATTGGTTGGTTGGTTAGTGTTTGGCAACTGTTGCTGCCAGACATTTCTTCCAGAATTTTACAGTTTTTTTCAGTGTATACTGTAATACTGTGTTACAAATAAAAGCTGTGCAGTTTTTAGTGAGAAAACATGGTTAAAAAGTTAAAGCTCCCATTATGCTGAATGGCCACTGTTACAATATTATACTGTTGAAAAAAATTACAAAGACATGCAGCATGTTTTCATTATCAGTTAATCTGCAGTTTTTTTTTCTATTAATCAGTTATTCTATAAATATTTAGAAAATGCACGTCAACATCTGGAAACCGAGGGTAGAATTGTTTTCTACAATTTAGTTTGTCAGGTAACATTCAGCAATGCTCTGAATGTTTTGCTTGAAAAATTAGTATAACACATTATCGGTTTTCAATGTAACTGAATTCTTTTTCGTCAAAATTGATAATTTGACTGATCAGTGTAGCTCTACAATTCTTAAAGCAAAATGGAAGTTGTTGGTGGAGATGATTCTAAATTGATCAGCTTTAAATATTGTCGGCTAGTTTAATTAATATTCATATTTTATAGTAATTTGTTTTGATGGTAAAATTTCTGAAATACAAGCATCACAGTTATAGCAGTGGTATTGTAATTAAAAGTACTGTAGTTAAAATTACATTTCCCTAAAATCTATGTTTCTGGTGGAGTAGAAATATATAGAAATAAAATGTGTCTTTGTGTTTTATGTTGTGATGTATGTAATTGATACCACTCATTTTTATTAATGCATTTCTGTCACCTACATGTGTGTGTGTGTGTCCTTTTCTTTTTTTGGTGAGTCAAGTTTTATTTTACTTAAAAAATATTAAAAAGTAAGTGTGCGGTCGGTGCCAAGCAACAGTCACAGTTTAGAAATGTTGAAATGAAACTAAGATTTCAGCAGCAGATACACTGAGTCTGGATCTTAATGACCTTTACTGAGTTTCTGAGCGCTGCATGTTGGTATTTATGTCAGTTTGTATCTGAGGCGCTCGCTAGCTTTGTTTAATGCGGCCCTGCTTCCTGAAACCCACCAGCAGAGCTCCGACTGCCAAACTCAGTCGTGCTCTCACTTTCAAGCTGGAATACCTAACGACAGTCTGAGTGTTTGCTCCTGTGCACAAGTTCCGCTCCGGATAGGATAATCCCAGCATGCATCACAGGGAGGCTGCATCGTCCAGAGGATACCATTAAAAACTAGCATGTTAGCAGATGTTTCTTATACACATCTTCTGCTCCAAACACAGCTGCGGAGTAAAACAAAACAGATGTGACCTGCTGCTGTTTTACTCTGGACATTAATATTATCAGACTGAAAGCGTTGAATCAAAAAGGCCACAAGGCTGTGAGGCAGTGTGGGGAAACAAACAGATGAGACCTTTTTATCTCTCATTAGGTGGAGATGAACTGAAAAGGGCAGGGAAGCGGTGCGGTGCGTTCAGGGACTCTGTTGAGTCAACTGTTGAGAATGATTCCTGACATCAGAAGAGAGGAAAAGAAAAATAGTTCAAGAAAAAAAAGTTTGTATGATGAAGTTGAAGTGCAAACATTTGAAGACGTTTTGTTCACCAACACAGGCTTTATGTTATTAATAGTTATATTATATTCATATATACCTTCTTAATGATTTAAAATTATGACTTCTATACCACACAATTATATGATTATATGAACACAGTTCCATACATGAATTCTGATCTCATATTTACAGATATTTAATTTTGAGATCACAAAATGTATACTTTGTAACATGAGAAAACAGTTAAAATTATCTCATAATCCGATAATTCAGAGATTACATTATAGATCTTATAATTAAATTAAGACCATCTAATTTGTAGGTTGATCTTTTAATCAAGGGATCTCTCTTTACAAATTTTTCGAGAACTTATGATTATGAGATATGTAAAAAAAAAAAGACTTATAACTTCGGCTATACTTAAGATTCTATGAAGGCTATTTGTGAGTTATAACATTAATTATATTTAAATCATAGTCTTTCTTTGTAACTCTGTGAGAAAATGTAGTAAACAAAGTGAAATAAAGGTGAACATAAAAAAAACTGATTAGGAAAAAAAGGAGAGGGAAAAAATGAATGAAGGAAAGATTTAAAAGTTAATCATATGAGATGATTTTCTTTTCCCCTCTGAGGCGTACAAAACATGTTGAGTATTAATGGTTTCTGTGTCCACTTCTTGTTCAGACTGTAGCACTATTTATATTTGTTTCCTTTCTTCCATCTGGATTTTCTTTGCCTCATTTCTTTTCATTCCTCTCCTTCCTCTCTGTTCGTCTCGTCCTCTGGGGACAAAACAGCGTCCCTCCTTCTGGACGCTGTCTTTGATGAATGAAGCGATTACAAAATGGCCTCCTCTCTTTTTGGATAAATGAACTGTGCTGAGCGGCGGCGGACGGATCTACGTTTTGGTCGTTCATTAATCAGCGTGGTGATGCAGCACTCGCAGGTGTTCAGGTGTTCACTGGTACCTGAGATTAATCCACCGCATCTCCATTACACACTGTTTGTTAATGTGAAAGCCTCTTTTCTGTTTCTGACTGTTTTCTATAATTAACACCTGAAAACACCTTCATCCATCCTGTGATCTTATTGGTCAGAAGACCTGCAGGTTAGGGACAGTTAAGAATAACTATATGCTATATTTCTTATATAAAAACAAAATTCTAGATTACAAAACAACCTCTTTAAATAGACTGTGTTGGCCCATGTTGGGTGGATTCATGACTGATGACTGCTCTTATTGCCAAAAACATTATCTTAATAATATATATGCTCGTCTGTTCATCCTGTTCATCGGGGGTACACCTGTATTTTGGAGATTGTGTCCATTAATCAGATTAGATTATACTGCTGGACCAGAAAAACTAATCATATGTATCAAAACTGATGTTGTGATTGTGACCTTGGATTTTGGGCTGCTCAGTTAAATCAGTGTGATTTGTTTCAGGCCCTAGTTGGCTACTTTTATCAGATCCACTCTGTGTTTTGTTTTTCTCTATGAATTACTGTGTTCAGTCTTCCAGATGATTTAAGGAAACAGCCGCATTTACAACCTCGCTGTGAGGCGTCTGATAAAACACTGAGATACCGCTGAGGTAATGGAGTTGTTATGGAGGGAAGCGCCAGGTTTGGCCACTCAATCCTGTGATGCACTGGGATGATGACGGAGAAAGATAAATCAACAAATGGTGCGGCTGCTGTCGGCTTCCATCCTCGCCTCAGGTGATTACATGGTGTCCCCTCAATAACCAGGGCAGTGCTGTTTCTCACCACCCAGTTCTTTGAAAACCCCATCATGTCTCAGGGGGAACTTGAGGAGGTACAGTGCTGCACTGCGGAGTCACAGGAAGAAAGGTGGCGAAATGTTTGCGTAAAAAACGAACCTGACAATGACAAGAACATGAAGAACATTATTCCAACTAGTCCAGTGCCCCTTCTAAACCTGCCTGTTTGTATTTGTCTGTGTACAGGGCAACTTCAGAATATTTCCTTGTCAGTTATATACTTAACATACTGTCACTTTTTATTGTTTGTGTGCTGGACGTTGTGTGCAGAGCTTTTTTATGAACAGACTATGGTGCAGAGTGAAGTTAGAAAACTTTGTGTTCATCCTTCCTGGTTTGTTTGTAATGAGGGTTTTATAGTCAATGTTTCCAAAGAATATTCAACTGAATTTGCTTAATTATTGTTCACCGATGTGGCATATATATATATACATACATAAATGTAATTCAGCTCAATTGATATAAAGCACTGCAGCAACAAAACATGTTGTGCTTTGACTTTGAAAACAAATTGGTAAAGAGG
Source organism: Hippoglossus hippoglossus (assembly GCF_009819705.1). Lineage (NCBI taxonomy): Eukaryota > Metazoa > Chordata > Actinopteri > Pleuronectiformes > Pleuronectidae > Hippoglossus > Hippoglossus hippoglossus. The sequence goes on along the minus strand of NC_047156.1, from coordinate 24,267,986 downwards.
AAGTGATGCTATGAATGTTGCTGCTATGATGGAGATCAGATACCCATGAATGTATGTGTCAGTCTTCTATGGTGAAATAGAAGAACTGTCATTGGTTTGACATAGTTGCCGACCACTGCTGTATATTTAGCAAGGACATAGAAGAAGACATGTTCAACTCGGTCAGCAGACTGAAGCCACACTGCCTCGGCCCGTACTGACTGCTGCAGAGCACTGGTCGCCTGTTTATTCAGTTGGTTTAGAACACTCTCATGTCCCAAAACTCGCCATCGGGGCTATAACAGGACAGATCCAGAATAGATGCTGTATCATTGGGCAGTTCAACCATAAACAAGTTTGTACCAGCCCGCTTTGCTTTCCTGTTGTTCAGGGTGTGTGTTCCAGGACTGGGCTTATCAAGCTCAATTCCCCACTGAGGCGGAGCAGTGCATTCCACTCTGTTACACCTATGTTTCTGTTTCTGTCTTCACCTACTTTGCCTCAGCTAATGCCATAGTTTGCTTTTGCTAGGTTGAGTTTCCACATTTACTTCAGTTGTTCCATCTTCCACCATTTCCCTTACATAGCAAGCAATTAAGTTAGCAACATGACCTCCAGGTCCAGTTAACATTATCAAGTCCAACAAGATGGATCGTGGTTGTTGAGTGTTTTTGCAAAGCTAGCATTAATATATTTCCTGGACATATTTCTGACCTTCACGCACATACATGATGCTGATATCCATCTCATTACTATTCCTTTTGCACAACATTTATGTCATTTAACTTTAACTCTTAACCAAAACTAAATTCTAAAAATAACTTTGAATTAATTAAGGAGCAGCAGAAGTGTTTTCTTGTTCCAGAGCATTTCTTTTTCTCCATCTCGGTAAAAGCGCGAGGCAGTAGGAGAATTTAATTAAGTGTCATGGCTGAGAGGAGCTCCTGTTGTTCAATAGGAAATTGGTTTGATAATTGGGGGCTAAAAGGCTATCACAATCATACTAGTAGTCGGCTGGTCCAAAGGGAGAACTGATTACCTGGTTATGTATCAGAGGCCCGAGCAGACTTTAATTTTCTTCATCCTTCCCCAGGCTGAGCTCGTAGAGTGTAATTCAGTGCAGGGAATGAGGGCAATGCTGGAATGATGGCAGTGACTGGGTCAGGAAAGTATTGCACTAACAGCAGGGAATCCTCTTCTATCTGACTGAGTGTGTGTGTGAGTGTGTGGTGAACTTCTACAGAGGATACCTGCTGTTCTCACCATTATATTCATACTGTATAAGGTTGTCATGTCATTTCATTTTATATTGCATTACATTATATTTATATAATACTATGGTATTTGATAACTGTGCTGCATTGTTTCACATCATGTTACATTAAGTCACATTACTATGTGATACATAATGTCATGCTACATGGTGTTGGGGTTACTAATGTTACTGTACCTTAAGATAAGATAATGCCGTGTTTTTAAAGATGTTGCATGAAGTGACTTTCACCTGGTGTTACATTACTTTGCGTTACCCTACCTTGCATTGTGTTACCTTGCGTTGTATTACTTTGTATTACATTACCTTAAGTAATGTTACTTTGCATTATTTAACCTTGCATTATGTCACGGTGACCTGTGACCTGTCAAACTCCCGAGCCCAGCAAACCTGAAAGGATAAGTGGTATAGATATAGGATGGATGGGTTGATTATGTTATCTTGCCTTGTGTTACATTGTAGCCTTGCTTTAACATTGCCTTGGTTAAGTTAAATTAGTTATGTATGAATGTATTCGTTTCACAGTATGTTGTATTATTATGTGTAGTATTTAATAGCAGTACCTTGTGTTATGTTCCACTGCATTGTTTAATGTCATGTTATGTAATGTTATCATACATCTAATCATGCTACATTTCATTGTGATGTATTGTGTTATGTTATGATTCCTTGTGTTAAGCCCAATTCATGCTTCTGCGTCTAAGCTACGCCGTAGGTGCACATGTAGCCTACGCACGGGGTTCAGCATTCATCGTTGTGCGTAGGTGTGTGTGAGTCGCGCTGCAATTACACCACGCAAACACTAGTGCGGATCGTGTTGGAGTTGGAGCTGATAGATGTTGAAGAGCAATTACTTTTTCTTAAGGAACTGCAACAATGAAAAGAAATCTGTCGCTCGTGTTCGTTCCTTCAATTCAGTTCAAAAATAGTCGCGAGTCTGCCAGAAATGCGATGCTACCAAGCGGACCAATCACAGCTCTCGTGTTCTGGGTCCCCTTCATGCATAGTTACATTTTTGGGGAGGTGCACCTCAGGGTACGGTGTCGGGCTCTGCTTAGGGCACACATCTAAACGTAGGCTACGGCTTAGCTTTGATGCAGAAGCATGAATTGGGCTTTACATTACTATGCACTACGTCACATTACATTACCTTATGTTGCACTGTTTCATTGCATCCTGTTTTGTCATGGTATATTTTTCATGCTTTATATGTAACGGCAAGTTTATCTTGCATTGCATCATGTAATGTTACCTCAAATTATGTTAGGCAAATTTTCACTTTTAAATCAAACTTGAAAAACCAGATCGTTTAAAAACCCAAGGCATGTATCTCCTCCTGCAGGGTTTATACAGTAAACTAATTTGAATGGCATGCACAGTCTATACATTGTGTATGCATTGTGAGGTTTACAATGCATTAGACCTTAATGCATGTTTAGTATTTTCGAGCTAATTCTGCACAGTGAGGGCAACGAGTTTTCACTTGAGGATAGTGTATACAGAAGAATCCTAACAGCCAGCACACTGATGACATACATTCTGTATATGTTCTACTCAGGAAATGTGTCTTTAATTTTTTAGCCCAGTTTTATATTTCCTCCTCTCATCTCTCCTCTCATTAATCAGGTTCATCTCCATCTGATCTCCCTCATATGTTTTTCCCTCTGGGTACAGAGGCCGTATTTGATTAGATGCACACACTGTTAATTGCTGACAGATGTTTGTTTGATATTCTTCTGCTGAGGCATTTTTTTTACTTTGTAGTGTTGTACAATAATGATCCAGAGTGACAGTGAGATGTGCTTGATCACTGTGACCTTTGACCCTTCTTCAGCGCTGTCTGTTTTTAATGTTAATTATCTGGGGAACAATTCTTGAAAGGGAAGATCCACAAATGTTATATATTTGCAAATGGTCACGATGAGAAACCGAGAGCATGAGTTTCACACTGGAGGTGTGATCCTAGAGAGGTGTTGTCAGTAAAGGAGGGTCTGCACCATCAGGGGTCTACGTCATCGAGCTGCATGGTGGGACATGTGTAGACTGTTTTGGGAGTTTGACTAATACCAGGGACGGAAAGTTGGGATATGCGTGAACATCCTCAGATTCTTTTCATTTATTTTCATCGTCTTATACACACTCATCCTCCTCTTCATCATCGCCTCCTCTCCCTCTGTGGGCCAATTGGGGAGCCACAATATGCAAATGTAGTTGTGAGCATGTCCTATTTATTTATAAATAGCTGAGCTTTTGATGATGAGGAGGTGTGTACAGTAAACAGGATCATGCCTCTGATGTTGGACTGAGTTGGGTTTATTTAAGAGTTTATTTAAGATAATTTAGTTTGAAAATGAACATTATAAAAAATAAAGTAGTATAAGCTGTAACATTAAAGGAAAACAGTTAAATAGTTTTAAAAAGTTTAATTTCCAGAAAAAAAAAATATTTCTACAAGAACATTTTTAAATATTTTAAATGACATCATATTTAAGTGAAATATAATTGAATTGTTAGAATACAATTCTAATTTAAAGACTAACACATATCACGGTGAGAGTTCAGTTGTTGTTTGAAAATAAAATCTAATAATATATTAAATGGGCAATTTTACAACAAAAAAATGTTACAAGACAGAAGTTAAGAAAAACATGAATCAGGTTTAAATTTTTCAGGGTCAATTTATTTTTCTATCTCATGTTAATTCATGTGAATGTGTCTGTATGTAGGTGTATACATTTACTAACATGCACAAACCCTATTGGATGTTAAGGTGGGATAACAATGTGTGCTGTTAATGTGAGGGAAATATAGGTATTACAGCATAAGAGAACAACTGGCTAATTACTTGTTCAAACTCTTCAAAATATCTTATTCACTCTCTATGTCATTTATCAGCTTTTGTCTGATTAAAGTGTAAAAACAGTAACATTGAGGACAAAACCATCAGATATTTTGTGATAAAGTCTGAGGACACATTGATAGGTTTGTAAAAATGAAAATGAAACATCAAAATAGAAAAGAAGATGAGTGAAATTTTCTCAACTGTCTATTCTCCCACTCCTCTTCAGTTCGTATCGTCAGGAGCCGACAGTGGTGTGAGATGACTCCTTGTTTGGACGATGAAGGTTGTGATCTCCTGGTCAATCAGTCGGGCTGGACCTGCACGCAACCAGGAGGCCGAGTCAAGACCACCACGGTGAGAAGTGAACCAGACTCATCCACTTGTGTCTGTCGTGTGGCTGATGTTCCACAGGTTCATACCTTAGATTGGGTCCTGCCATGTCCCAAAGCTGGTGTGGGGTCACTGTGAAGAAGGCAGGTGTACAGATACATACTGCTGCAAGACTCATTTTTATCATCCACATTAAAGAAACAGATACAAATGTTTTCCTTCCTGTGTAATAAGACTATCAAGTGTCACACACGGTTTATAAAGGCTCCGTCAGACTGGGGCTGTCAAGCTGTCATAACATCCGATTTTCACTGCATGATTATGATAATATAATAAAACAATATTTATAAATAATTGACATAAAACTACCAGTCGAATGTATCTTTAAAGTGACACTGCACACTGTTCTTTGATCAAACACATTAATGCTGGTATTAACACATTTATATACAAATGTATACAAATCTGAACATGGCTCATATCACCGCCCAGTGTTTCAAACCTTCTTGGATCTTTCAGGGCCAATGCTAACGTAGAGTCAACCATTTGGGATATCTCTTTTTCCTGACATTTATATTTGAGAATAGTGAAATAAACCCTCTAATAAACAGGTGGGCCGCCCCCACCACCACCACTGAGTGCAAATCGGAAAAACTCAGTCATATTCAAATCTAAAATAAACCAGTGAATCATCAACCATTCAGAGACATGCCTTATCCTCTCCTGCCCCTTCACTGTCTATCTCATACACGCACCATTTGAACCATCGGCTGAGACAGTTGCCTGGGCCAGTGGTTTGTGCGCTGCTGCACCACCGCACTCTTCAGACACGGTTAGCACCGGCTGTCTGAGCACCAGCTGCCTGTACCAGTGGTTCAAACAGCTCAGGACGACCATCAGGAAACTTAGGAGGGGAGAAGCCTCTACCTCATATGACATTTCTGTCCAAAAGTCTGTGAGCTTCAACTGAAGTCATAGCGCATAGGTAGACAGATAACTAAGCTTTAGCAAGCTATATTGCGAATGTGTGTGTGTGGGGGGGGGGAGTTCTCAAAAGCGTTTTTTTAATTTCTAGGGAGAGACACTTAGGGACGAAGTTACAATTTAACTTTATTTATTATATGATTCATCTCTTTATTTTAGCCAATGAATTAAACCTAAAATATTACAAAAATACTAACAGGCACTATGTTTGAACCATGTAGTTGCTTCATCCCAAAAACACAAATGATTTTTGAAGCACTTAATTATTTACAGGATATTATCATAAGTGTATTATTAACATTTTTAGAAATATATATATTTTGAAATATCACAAGTTTTTCGCAACACCCCTGGTTGACACACAGTCATAATACTGTACATAAATGGTACAAAAACAAGAGAAACTAGAGTTCAGAGCCCTTCATTCTTTCTTTTCCTTCTGTCCTCAACTCCTTCCCTTTTCCTTCTGTAAGTTACTTTTCAAAGAAATAATTGTAACATAGGCTTCTCATAACATAAAAATGTGTGTGTGTGTGTGTGTGTGTGTGTGTGTGTGTGTGTGTGTGTGTGTGTGTGTGTGTGTGTGCTCTTGAATAACCTCTAACTATGAGCACTCACTCCTCCGGCCGTCACCCTGCAAATCAGCTGATAAACAGCAGTTGTTTCAAAAGTGTCATCACTGACCTCATTCAGAATGTGATGATTTAAAACACAGCTCTTCACATTTCATTTCTCTGTATCTGATGAGGCTGATTAGCCGCTGTCCTCTGCTCTCCATGTTCCATTACTTCTAATAGCTACAGTTTATGATCATCTGCAGTTTCTGTGTCTTTACCTGCAGTATAGTCTTGTTACCCACACTTTTATAAAATATAAACTGATAAACCACACATTAGCGCTGACCTGTAAATTGTCCTGTCCACTGTTTCTGGAGCTTTGAGCTGAATAAGACCGTTTTCAGGGCTGTTTCAACAGACTTTGAGGGCCCCAGGCAAAAGGGATAGGGGCAACATCCTAGTGTATGTTCAGGTTTTGGATACTTACCATTCATATACAATTGCTTACATGCATAACCACAAAAGGTTAATTAAATGTTCAATAAAAAGTTGTGATTGCTAGTATTAGTCATAATAAACACACACAAAAACATGCATACACACTCTTAGTGAGTGAGCAGTGGTGGCACTATGTTAAAGTTATGATTGCATTGTTATTGATAATAATCCAAAAGCAGTTACACTTTTCATATGTGAAGTCTGTGTCCTGTCCATGCTCAAAGCAGATTAGAAACTCATTTAAACAAGGACACATATATACAGTTTAAATAAGTGCATGGATATAACACTAAAGTAAATTGTGTGTAATCATGGCTGAGAAGAAACTCATAAGTGAAATGTAGTTCCCTTAATCGCCTATTGATTAAAGGCTGTATGAGTGTTCTGTTGTCAGAGCTGAGAGTTTCCTCTGTCAGGGTTCCTTAAAAAGTCTTAAAGAGTCTTAAATTACAATCAAGGAAATTAAGGTCTTAAATTTACCATGAATTGACTGCAAAGTGTTACATTTCCATGTGTTTAAAATTCATGTTTCTAATCCCAAAACAGTGTTGATTTCGTCTATGCTGAATGTTAAGTATTCATGTGGGCAGGACAACACAGCGCCACACAATTCCCAGTCTTTCAATTCAGTGGTCAGCTATGGAACTGCAATGTGATGCCTGACAGTAATGTCTGTCCATGTCAGGTGTAGTGTGTGAACCATTTAACAGCAGATTTGCAGTCGTTTCTTCACATACGACTAGAAATTTAAGAAAGAAGCCGTGTGAAGCAGTCAGACACAGTGATGTATCATTTATATTCCTTTAGACTGCACTGTAGCTTTAGAGAAAACACAACCGTTACACAGGAGGAAAAGATCTGTGTGGCAGGCAGCGCACAGATGCTAAAGAAATAGTTAAAAATCATATTTTCAGCACTCCTTAAGGAAGTGTTTATTTATTTATTATAATTTATTAAACTGGATAAGAAAAAGCAATAGAATAAAAAATCAAAATCAAAAAGTCAGAGTAAATCTTACACAGGGAATAGGTCTATTACCAGGCAGGCGTCACATTTTGTGTGATTTATTTTTCCATTTTTGCAAACAAAAGGCAAAGGCGTCTGCTGTAAAGAAATCATGAACCTCTCCCGGTATCTGGCTGCCTATGCCCGCCTAACCATAATATCACCTGGTGCTCAGAACCTTCAAAACAATAGCATAAACTACCAAAACTAATTAAAAATAGCTAAAACGATATTACTATTGTTTTTTTTATTAATATTATTCTCAAAGCATAATCTAAGTAGTTATATTAAACAAAACAAAAAGCTAAAAAAACTAATGTTTACCTATTAAACACTAGTATAATAGTTATCCTTATTAATAGGTTTAAATTAATTATCTTCTCTATCAAAGAAAATGCTTAAATTACAACTATTGAGGTCTTAAAAAGGTCTTAAAAAGCATTCAATTTGTCTTTACTAATGGTGCAGAAACCCTGTCTGAGCAGCTGAGAGCTGACGGGCAGCGTCCTGCATCACAACACCAAACCTCCTTCTCTTCTCTCCTGCGTTCTGGCTGGTGGGTTTGAGACAAGTCAGTCTGCTCCCTGAAAAACTGCTGTGTCTGGTCTGTGGGTTTTCTCCTCTTTCGGGAACTTGTTCTGAAGCTGGACAGCAGAATGAGCAGCTGCTCTCTGATCGCTGGAGCGTCGCTTCACGGCCTCTCGACGACACAGAGGGACGAAGAAACACAACTGTAACTACAGCACATCTCAGAGGAGGGACATGTTTGAGCAGTTAGTCTTTCCTTCATCTGTGACCTTTTCATTCTGCCCTGACTGAAACATAAAATCATTTGTTCTGCCTGTATCCATTTGTTTAGTCACTATCTTTGAATGTGTTTATGTTTCATTGTTTTATGGCACTGAATTGAAGTCGATTTAAAGGTGTTTTGAAGGCAGAAATATCCACGTTAAATAACATAATTAACAATACTAAAGGGACTTATCAAATATTATATTATTTGATTTTGCAATGTGCATTTTCACATTTTTATAATTCTGTAATTTAAACCGAAGTGATTAAAAAAATCCCTTCATTTACATGTAACCCTGCATGTGTCCATGAATTAATCTTCTGGAAGTTCAAACTTTTTGTAAATGAATAATTTATGTTAATTTAATGAGGACATTAAAAACATTTTAGGCATAAATAACCCTAAACCAGGCCTGACAGCATCATACCATGAGTGGTTTGTGATTTTATTCTGTTCCTAAACCTGTACCATGATTCCGACTCCCACTCCGGAATGATGAACGTCTCCCCGGGCTCCGACACACAACACCGCTCTCCTCTCTCGTCTTCTTTCGGTCGAAAGATAGCGGCACACTGTTGCGTCTGCTGCCTCTGGCTCACAGACAAAAGAATCTCCCTTTTTTTTAAAGGAGCTTCACACAAACAAGCTCCACTGCTAATGAAGGACAGCAGATCTGATTGCCTCGCTGTAAGGCAAATTAAATTACAGAGAGACGCAGCGCTGAGTGGGCGGACCGACACGATGCTCTACTGTGTTTACACGAGGAGAGGAGTCAGCGTTCATTAAAACTCAGAAAGCGAGATCAGAGGAACAAATGACGTTCAATTAGCCCTGAGGAGATAGTAGAGATAGAGTAGAGGATGTGTCTGGTGATAATGAGTGTGGATGAGGGTTTGCTCCTTCACACAGTCGTTACACACTCATCACTGGAGAAGCAGCTGTTGTGTATTGATCCACTTTTCAACATTGGGAACATTGACAGTCGTGAGAGAAACGCATGAGTCTGAAATGTGGCCAGCGAATTCCTCCTTCACAACAAAACTAGCAGGCAAACGCAGGTTTTTAAACGTGCTGGAAACATACACACAATACACAAACATACATACACACAGAATGTCTCTGTTTTCAAGGACGGACATAAAGGTAGCCTACACAATAGTTGACCTGTTCCTTTAATTCTGGACAAGAAGTTTGATTTTTAATATTTAAGTTAAATGTTAAATTTGAATTTCGAATGGTAGTCTGCTGTCAAGCCAAATAGCCAAGTATTACACAATGTATGAATTAACCAGATGTATTTGGTTTTATTATATGTTTGCTTCTTAAACTGCAATTTTTGATTTTAATTGTATAGTATAAAAATACACACGTTAAATACAGTAGTTTTTTAAAGGCATATTTGACAAAGCTGACATATATTGAAAGTAAAGTAATGAGTAATTGAACATGTTTCTTTGACTGTTGAGTAATAAGTAATAGACTTACTCTTTCAAAGAGCATTATATACCCAGTGAGTGATTACATTAGAAAGGTGACAAATCTACAACCAACCACGTCTGTGAGACCAGAGAGCAAGAGGTGTTCTCGATGTAACAGAGAGATGACTCAAAGAAGAGCTGAAGTCTCCACACCTAAAACCTCTCCTGCTCTGCGGACTGTGATTCCTCCGGAGCATTTTAAACATCCGTAGACTGAAGTAAATCAAAAATAGGTTCATGGCTCCCTTTAATGTTTTTAAGAAGCCGCAGCTTTGCAATATTCATGAGGCGATTTCTGGCTTGTTTTTGCTTTTGGATGTGAAATAAATGGGAACAGAGAGCATTGTTTCTCATCACCAGCCACTATTCATCATAAAGCAATTATTCTGGAAACAAGGACGCCTGCTTCCCACTTTACTCCCAGCTGCAGTGTTTATCATAGGATGAGCAAATAACACACACAGCTCTGATAACTGGGTCTGTGTTTGCCTTTGTACAGCAGCAATGTGATTTGAACTGATATGTTACTAACAACATGGTGAAGCTCATGTCATCTGATTGTTTCTGCCACAGATTTAATTTATTTTTAATATTTTCTCTCTCTGTAAACATGGTTTCCTCTCCTCCGAGACTCTGGTGTTATCTGACTCTGGTTTCATCCGCCTTCTGTTAATCTGTTTAAAGTTTTGAAAACAAAACATTTTGAAATCAACTGTTGATGTTCTTTTATTAGCGCCGCTTGCTGATTTGTTTATTTTCATTTATTTTAAGTAGGGCTTCCCTGAATGAAAATTACCTGCAGATTTTAAGTATTTCCAGTCAGTGACCTACGATAACATGACAATTACAACCGGGTCAGGCTGTATGCATGTGCCGCGCGTGTGTGTGTTGCTTTTCATCAACAGCCCAGGTTATCAGGTTAGAGCGGCTGCACTGCCTGCATGAGACGCGTGTCGCATGCAGTTCACAGCAAAGTGAAAATAATATTTTAAAAGTTTGTGTCGAATATGTCACAAAATTCAATATTTCCAACCCTTCCCGTTAGTTGCAAAGTCAAAGCACTCCAGCATTCATGTTGGACAGAATCCATTCATTTCTTATAATGTTTTTCTAAACTCCAAGTAGCAGCTCTGCAGCAGACGTGCTCCCTGTGTGAAAAAAAGACATGCATGAAAAGCAGCAGATCAGCAACTCAACCATCATGCACTGCACACCCACCCAGTGTGGCCAAGGTGTTAGATATGGTTGGCATGCTTTGTTAGCGTTGAAGTCACATGAACATCAGCCACAACAGAAAAACATGACACGTTTACAGTTGTCTGCTAGACTTCTTACTTTGTGATCCTTTGTCATTATGTCTGGCAATCAGCTGTTCAGGGCTCATCTTTACCATCCAATACAGACGCTTGACTTTTTCAACATCTGAGTGTTTGTAAAATATAAGCCAAATAACAAGGGGTTCTGAAGTAATTTGACCCTTGACCCTCCAAATAATTTTTGGGCAGTTGTGTGTCATTTATACTAATTCCAGTAATCTCTGTCTGTGGCTCAGATATATCCAGAACCGTTCATCTTATCAGCTTCACACTTAGTGTGTATTGCTAAGGGCCCAGTGCAGTGTCAAATTTGGTGTGATACTGCATGTCAAATAAACTTTGAATAATACCAGTGCTCTGCAGCAGCCACAGCTCATCATGACAACAGCGTGTTCATGAAATGGCAAAGACAGCTGATTTCCAGTTCACGGCTCTGCGGACTTTGTTAAGCTTCACTAATGCAGGTCACTTTTATAGTTTCAGAAAAAAAGCTGCAACCAGCATCACCATAAGTTAAACAAACAGCCCATTCCAAATAGGCAGGTTTAGAGCATGCAACAACCTGACCTATAGTTGACAGAGTCTGTGAGTTCAAAGAAGAAAGAAGAAGCTAAAAAAGTTACACTTTAACGAATACATTTCTTATTTGCATAATCCATTTTCACAAATCAGCATTTGCCTCATAGGGCTTAACAGGTGGAAAAAAATCTGAAACCTCAGATACCAAAATATGTCAGAGGTAGCTGATCAACAGCTTTCTAAAATAAAGCAGGGAAACCAGCAAGTTGAAGAAAATCCCATTGAATTGATTCCCATGCTGAAAATCTGAAGAACAAAAATTGTGTAACTGTCTAAATATTTAAAGTTTTTAAATATTAAATCTATCTAAGTTATCTAAGTATTTTTCACCTACAAACATCTGTTACAGAAATGCTGTGTGTGTGTGTGTGTGTGTGTGTGTGTGTGTAAAAAATGTCACACTCTGCCACTCAGCAGAGCAAGAACCTCCACCTGCCCAACAATTGCCTAAAATTCAATCAAGCTCCAAAAAAATTACACACACTGTACAAATCTTTTTTGTCTGGATAATTTTTTAATCTATGAAATATGTTCTTGGAAATCTGTAAAATACTGTATATTGCACAATGTGAAAGAAAGGGGAAAAATCCTGGATCTGCCCCTTTGTCCGTATGCCTGCAAAAAATTGAATGGGTTATTTTTGTCCCATGTTCCATCCTTCCACAAAGGAAATCCATTCTGTCGTTTTTGTGCACTCCTACTGACAAACCAGAAAAAACAAACAAACACTCAAAAACATAGCCACCAAGGCGGGAGGGGATGAAACTGTATGCTGTAGCATTAAGATTTCTCTTCCTTAGAACAAATGGGCTTAGACCAAACCATTTCGAAAACAATACTAGTGGATGAGCAGTGAACCTCTGGTTGTTTCCTCTGATCTTCCTCAGCTCTAGGTCTCTCTGTGTTTTTCTCCTCATGTCGCTGGCTCTTAAACCTGAGGAGTAATCAGCTAACAGCCCTCAGCCACCCTGTTTACTCCCCAGGAGGAGGTGCTCTCTGGGCCTCTTTCATGCCCACAGTGGCCCTCTCATAGAGGCAAAGGAGAAAACGATGCATGACAGGTGCTGCGTTCCCATCCTCTTCCTGTAATTGATCCCATTGGGCCATCAGGCTTTATCAAGAGCCAATCGAGCAGAGTATAACTGTGTGGCCGCAGCTGTTGGTGTGAAGTCGACAAGAGGTGACAGGGAATGTCTGAAGATGGCCACACTCACCACAGAGACACCGAGTGAGGCCCAGATCTGTCAGGTCAGTCCTGCTGACGACAAGATCACCTGGTGACATCCAGCGGTTCTGAACATCTGGGGCTCTACTTTAACAATGTGAGCACATGGAACAGGTGCATTTAGGGTGCTGTCGCTTTAATGGAGGGTCACTGCTGCATGGATTAAAAGGTCTGTAGGACTTATTCTCTTAGTTTTGGCAGGTAGAGAGAAAACTTGGTTTCACTTTTTACATGAGCAGATTATTTTTATTTGTGTAAGAAGCAGTGTGCATGTTTGTGCACCTGCTGCTGTCGGCACACACTGTATAACGTGTCCTAAAATAACAGTGAAATACTGACTTCAGACCAGGTTTTTGTTGTTCATTTGCTTTCCACTGCCTCAAGAACGCAATGCACCAACACTGCACCTGACAACACCACATTTCAAGAGCAGGTCAGCGCAAGTACATTTGCTACTTAGTCACCACTAGTGCAAACCTTCCTGTTTTGAATGGGCTGTATGCTTTGGCCTGTGTTAATCCTGCAGAGCTGCTCCTTGACATTAGTGAGTCCTCCTCAAACAGTTCCACAATACAATGTCACTTTTTCTTGTTTGTTTGCTGGACGTTGTGTGGAAAATTATTTATAAACAGTCTATGGTGCAGAGGGAAGTAACAAAACTTTGCGTTCATCCTCCTTTTTTTCATCTGCAATGCATCCATGATCAACCGGATGAACAAAACACAGGCCAAGTGTGAAGCCTATAAAATGAAGGGTTCCCGAGATATAAGTTCCACATACAGACAGACAGATGGAGATTTGTGGAATTATATGGTTTGTATTTGGTAAATGGTCTGTATCTACATAGTCTTGATGACCACTTTTCTATATGAGAAGGGGTAATTTGGGTTTCAGCACTTCAGCATTCGGAATGGGGAAGACTGGGATCGAACCGCAGACCTTCTGGTTAGAGGATCATACCCCTGATGATTCCACTGATCTGCAAACCTGAGATATATTCAAAATGGGGCGAAAGATCCAGTGTGTAAAGCTTGTAGAGACTCACCCAAGAAGACTGGAGGCTGCTGCCTCGTCAGTTTTATGTACTGAATAAAATGTCTGAATGTTTTTTGTAAATGAGAGCTTTCATTTTCTGATTCTCTTTGTCATTATAGGTCACTGAGTGTAGGTTGATAGGCAAAAGTGGCAATTTTATCCATTTAGAATTAATTTTACAACACCAGAGAGCGTGAAAAAGGCTCTGAAGGCTTTCTGAATCAACTCTATATAATTCACATCCTCCAGCCCATTTGCACTTCTGCACATACGGCAGCATAAATGGACCAGAACAATAAGTGGGGAGGGTTATGCAGTCTGTGTACCCATCATTTTCAAGATCATAAATAGTCCTTGCTTTTAGGTTCATATTCAATAATGTACACCTCGTCCGACAGTGTAAAAATCTCTGGGAGATTGAACAACATGAGTCTGTTATGATGACAGTGTTTTCAGGTGGAGGAGAAGAGGTTAAAACTGCAGAATACTGTTCATCTCTTTAAGAAAAGAAGAAATAATTTCAGAGAAGTTGAAAGTTGTTTTCATTTCATTTCCAGCGCTCCTACGTGATCATTATAGTGTGTGGAGCCAGGGTGTAATTTTCTGTCGCAAAGGTGTAATCAGGCGTAGTAAGCAGAAAGCAGAACTCATTTGTGGCTCGCCGCATCGACTCCCCCTGGAGTTTTTCTTTTCTTTTTTCTCGCACATAACTGTCCTTGAAAAAAAAGTGTCTGACTTTCCTGTACGTTTGTGTGTTGAAGCCTCCTTTGTGGTCCAAACCTGCAGAGGTCCATTTATTTTCGGGTCACACCAGGAGAAAAGGCAGGGGCAAATCAAAGGCTGCTCATTCAGGCAGGAATGCAACGCTCCCTGGAGAAGGAGGACAACGATTTACTTTCACTGTGAACACGGCATGATGCAGATTCTGAGACGGAAGATCTTTTTTTTCCGTCTTAAGAACAAGAGAGATTCCGGTCGCTGCTTGTTTCTACCTTGTTTTCTTCTCAGGCAGAAACTCTTGGGGGTTAGTGCGACTGAAACCTGCCTTAAACACTCAGAAATAGTTTGAAGAGGTGAAGGAGCATTCACATTACGTTCTCAGTCAGCGGTATGGTGAGGTGCTAACATAAAGGTAGCACAACAATACAAATGCATAAAGTAAATAATTCAAGTCCTTTTTATGTTTGGGTTGATGTCACCTTTTTGGTTGATTTGACAAACATCAGCGGCTGCAGATGAAATCAACTGTAGATTATTCATGTTAAGTCTGCAATGTTCTCTCTGCAGCCTCCGCCTGTGATCACCCAGAGATTTGTTACAAGGCAAAGGAAACATCGTCATCTTTTTTGTTGTGCAACAAGAAAACCCAAGTGACAGCACATCATGTTGAAGAACAGTCTCACAGTTTGACCGTCGTTCATATTATCCATGATCCAGCTGTGATCCATGTCACAACTGTGAACTAGGACTTCAAGCACTTGGATCAAGAAGCTGGCGATGAGTCAGTGGGCTGCAGCTATTTCAGGTGCATCAGTTACATCATTGTGTTAGAGATATATTTAATCTGCTGCTGCTCAGCTCATCTTCACGTTGGAGTCACAGGTTGTCAAAGATGAATTAGAATGACACTCAAACTCTGTTTCGACTTCATTGGTGAAAGACGATCAAACTTTTTGGTATCTATAGTTCAGCTACTTGTTGATGTTGAACACTAAACCTTGATAACATGGCAGTGGTAGTTTTTGTTTTGAGTGGTTATTGCATTGTTCACTCTGCAGCGAGAAAGACAGCAGCAGTGAAAACACTGAGTGTTACCTCCTGTTCCTTCAAAGACATTTCATGTGTGCGCTGACTGCAGGAGTTTAAGCGACACATCTGAAATGTTACTAACACACCTTCACCTCCGTGTTTAATCATCTGCGAGCGGAGCGTTTAGGGATGGTCTGAATGTTGATGCTGTTTCAGAGTGATGTATGGTTCTCAGTGTAATCCAAGTCGTCCTTGTCTGACTCCTCCGGCTCTTTTAGGATTCCAGCTGCAGTCAAACAGGATGGACATGAATAATTCAGAGGTGAGCGGCTCAGAGGTGCCGCCACGGCTGCTGTTTCTTCTTCTTCTTCTCCATGTGAGTCTTCACCTGGAAGCAATTACAGAGAGCTCTGCCTCCGCCAAGGGGACAGAAATGAAGTGTCCTTTCTCGTCCCCAGAGTTTGGTGTTTTTAATCAGAGTCTCGGAGCCTTCAGCGGGACATGTCCACACGCTGTGAGAGTCAGACTCTACATGCTGAGTGCAGCCACCATCTCATGAATGTGCAGCATAGTTTAGCATCAAAAACACAGAACGTGTGTTGCATTCCGGAAAGCAAAAGTAAGCATCTTTAAGATTTAAATGTTAAATCAACTACAGCTCCATTAAATGATGAATAATAAATAAACTATTAGGAGGACTTATTTCCTGTCTCCATAACTTAAATGCTGAAATTTAAGTTGAAGACCTGTTTTAAGGTTTAGGTTAAGGTTAGGTTATGGGTTAGTGTGAGGCAAGTTATATATATATATATATATATATATATATATATATATATATATATATATATATATTAACAATGGTTCAGGTTAGAATAAGTATTAGAAAAAAAACAGACGTCAATGTAATGTCCTGTGTGTGTGTGTGTGTGTGTCTGTGTGCGTAATGTGTCTAATTATTCCGACCTAAAGAGCTTCATGTTGCCCAGAAACTGTTAAAACACACTAATGAGCCACACCGTTGCACTGGGTGACATTTCCGTTCATCAAATTGAACACACACACTCTGTAGTTTATTTTGACTCAATCACACACACATTGTCCTGCTGCCAGAATAACTCAAATGTGGAATAGTCCACTGCTGAAAATAGTCCCAACATACACTTGCTTCCTTTTTAAAAAGTAACATTTGCTGATAACCACAGTGGTCAGCTGCTGCAGGAAATGCAAGTCTGTTTGTAAACAAAGAAACAATATAAGTGTGACATTTTGTAGTGAGGAAGTCAAACGGACAAAGACATTGTTGATTGTTTTTTTTAATCAGGAAAGTTTGTTTGAGATGTGACTCTGTGTCTTAGCTTTGTAGTGAGTTGTACTTCAACTCTGTTCCTGTTAATGTTTCGGATTCTTTTGAGTCGATATTTCAGCTCCTCATTTACCCGGCTTGTTCCCTGCTCCTGCTGTGTCTCGAACATGCAGAGATGTGTAGTTGTATGAATTCCCATCCTGTCAGATGTGGCTCTGGGCTCAGTTTGAGTTCCAGCTCAGCTGCTTTAATTGGACAAAGGACTGCGTGGGTTTTTAATTCTGCCGTCTGCGTGCAGCTCATTTCCTCTAATGAAGCCCAGCCGAGTCGCTCGAGTCTGGAGGCACTCGCAGACACCACCAGCTGGAAGGAAAATATTTTGTAATGGGACAAAATGAACATCGTCAATGCTTTTTGTATGAATTATTTGTACCTATTTTATTTATAGTAGCTAAATTCACGGTACATAATGATTTGATGCACTGATTTAAAATGCAATATTTTCTTATCCTATTCACACACACACACATATATACATATTTACATAAACATATATTCATATATATATATATATACACATGCTTGGCTGCTGAGCGTATAATTCACTGTTGATCACTTTTTTTAGATATTTATATTCACTGTTGATACAGAGAGCTGTTGATTTATCTAAACATTTGTGGTTTGGGGTGCTGTTGAATCAACACCTCTCTTTTTACAACTAAATGTTATAAGCTAAATGTTTTCAAATTCTAAGTTCTTATTCTAATGAATTAGATAAGAACAGGTCAGAAAATAAGATTTTCAAATATTAATCAACTTTACTTTATTTTATAAAATGTTATCGAAACAGTTTTAGAGACGTGTTGATTGAACATTACCAAACCTTAAGTTAAATCGTCGCCTCTAAAACTTTCTACATCAACATTTATACATTTTCTTAAATGTTGATTCTAATTCATCAACTTAGTCTTGGTTATACGAGAGGATTTTCAACCATTTTAATAATGTGGAAGACCACAAGGAAGATAAGACTTTAGGGCGGCTGTGGCTCAGGTCTCGATCCCCGTCCCATCCTCGAGCCAGACACTGAACCCCAAATTGCCCCTGACTGTGCCGGCAGTGTGAGAATGATGTGTCAAAGTAAAGCACTATTTATAAAAGTGCTAAATAGGAGCAAAATAAATACAGATCATTTAGATAAGAACAGACAGAGATAACATTTTTTAATGGTAAGAATTCAGTTAAGACAGAACCCCACAGTGAACTAAATCATTAATACTAAACTATTTCAAAGTTGTGATTCCAGGGACTAGAAACACCACATCTTCAAATATGACTATGTTTGCTGTGTGTTGAAAACCAAAACAAAATACAAGAAACAAACTGTGGAT
The DNA here is from genome assembly GCF_009819705.1 of Hippoglossus hippoglossus. NCBI lineage: Eukaryota > Metazoa > Chordata > Actinopteri > Pleuronectiformes > Pleuronectidae > Hippoglossus > Hippoglossus hippoglossus. The sequence continues at coordinate 24,249,649 of NC_047156.1, read as the reverse complement.
GAAGTCATAGCAGAGAAGATGGAAGCAGCGTATTATTTCATATGAATCAAATGTTTTGTTGTTAGAATGTAAAATCTGGTTGATGAAGCTTCCCAGTCAGCTCGCTGTCACTGGCTATTGGCAGGTTTCTGCTCAATATTCCATTGCTGTTCATTTTACCCTTCAGGATTGTTTAATATTTATGATTCCAAACATTCAGAGCATGTCTGAAGACTCCTCACACTACTACTCATTTATCCTCTAGTAGTCAGCATTCTTCCATAAAGCAACATGACCTCATCTGGCTCATGTAGCTGAATATTTTCTCGATGCTGGTCTCAGACCAGCAGACACTCTGACTGCCTATGATTTGTCTAACGCTGCTTATTTCTGTCCTCCAGGTCTCCTGACAGCGGCGGCAATGACAGACGCTCCCCATATAAGATTGGATCCCATCGTCCATCACCCATTGTCCCTGAGCGGAGCATTGGCTGCTGCTGACGTCCAATCATCAGCCACTATCAGGGCGTCTGGGCACGTTGCTACATCCATGGGTGAACTGTGGAAACTTCTGGCTGGAGTTCTTTCTGAGGAACTTGACTCACTTTATTTTCCAAGAGATTTGACTAATAGAGCGTGGAGAAGCTGCTGGATCGATTTCCTCTGTTTGGAACCAAACTCTGTTTCGTTTTTACAGACCAAAGATGAACAGAGCTACAACAATAAGACGTTTTATGGGGACAGAGACTCTCAGAACTCCCCGGCAACACAATATTCATGTAAAGAAATGAACACATTGTGATATATAAATAACTGAATTGAGAAATATTATTGTACACAAGTTGATAAAAGATGTATCTGTGTGAAGAACGGCTGTTAATGTTTCTGTTGGCACTGTCCATCTGCTTATGTGTGGAACATCAGGCTGGTGGAGAAGGTAAAAAATCATATCAGGCATTTTTGTGATAAGAACATATAAATGTGTGCACTTTTAGCAGATGCCTGAGGACATATTTCAAAATGTCATTAAATCAGAGTCATTAAATCAGATCTCTGAGGAATAACGTCCTAACTAGGTGAATGTACTTTATAGAAAATATGTAAACCGATACAGATAGAGAGTGTTTGGGCCCAGTTTGATTTTATTATACACGTGAAAATTGTTCCTTTTTCCATAGTTTCACTAAGGTTTTATTTATACAGCTATGCATGTCACATGTCAGCTGACAACCAATACAGCTGATGAACGAGCCACTGATGAACAGTCATGGTTGATTTGATCACAACATACACAATATATAAGAGATAAATCGAGCTATAGCAGCAGTTGGTCGTTCCTGTCTGAACTATCTCAACAATTACAGAATGGATTGCCATTGAATGTGGTGCAGATATCCATGGTGACTAAAGAGGTGTAATTATATGTACATTGTGTATTGGCATGAGGCTATTTGAAGAGGAGTGAAAAAAGGGAGTGAAAAGGATTAACAATGCAGCACACTGACTACAAGCCACAAAATCTATTAAAATGTATTCAAAGTTTTAAATTGATTCATATCTTCATTAGGTCCAAGTGCTTGAAAAAGAATGTACACTTAAAGCTAGGGTCGGTAATCCTGTAGAAGATAGAAAGGCTGCACATGACTCTAGTCACAGGCAGGGTGCACGTAGGCAGGTCGGTTAGTGACAGACAGGTACGCCCATCCTACACACTGAACCTTTAACACTGGTGAAGCTTTTGTTGCCTCACCTGCAGGCTAACATTATTTTAGCGGCACAACAAAGTCTATCACCAACAAATGAGACTGGCTGACCAACATACACTTTATCCAACTTCTCTGGCTGTACAAATATAAATATAGCTTAAATAAAAATATCTGCACACTTTTGAACACATCTCCTAGTTTTTTCTGTGAGCCACTAATCATCATTAATCACCAAGAATCTGGATGAAATCAAACTGTGAGATTCCCACCCAAACAATCATCAAATGTTAGCATGCTAACGTGCTGTATAGTGAACAGTTTACCTGCTTAGCATTAGCATGCAAGTACACCTGTGCCTAAATACTGTAGCCTATCACAGAACACTAGTATGGCTGTATTCCGATTCTTAGTCTCGGGGTATTTCACTGATGTATGTCACCTCTGATGAGTTCATACACTGTAAACAAAAGCATGCTTCCCAGTGCAGTGCCTCCCAGTGTACAGATGATACACACTATTTCTGTCTTTGAAATATTCTTCAAGATGTTTGATATTGGTGTGCAAAGTTTCCATTTCTTATCATAAAAACTGCAGAATTTCTGACTCTTCTCCACCAGACCACATTATGCTTTACATCGTATTTCACATTTTCCAGTGTCAAACATCATGCAGTCGGCATGGCAGGTTATAATGAAACAACAAGCAAACCATTTCACCCTCGAAGCCCAGGTGTTGTGTCTGTTTGGGGGGAAGAGGCATTAAATGTATTTTCAAAAGCCTAAAGTTCTATATTTAACTATTTCATATGTTGTATCTTTGTAGAAAATCTTATTTAACGTTGATGTTGTTCATTATACACTGGATTCACAGCAGTCTGCATCAGATGGAGCATTGTTGCTGCTCAAAGTTCACTTATGGTTTCTGATAGTTTTCCCAGCAGGGATATTATTCCACTTTTTACAAAACAAAAGGTACCCTGACCAAACAAGTGTCATGTTGGAGGAGGATAAAGATCAGTCCGATTTTTAAACTTAATACATAATTAATCATATTTAATAAAGACATTAGTTACAAATATTAAAGCATTTTATGAGGAGGGGCCACAGAGTTTTCCTTCAGTTGTTGTAGGTTGTGTATACCAAATCCCAGAATGCAGTGTGTCTGTAGGTGATCGCCTTAGTTATGTTAGTCTCGATCAGCTGGAGATTAACAGCTTCTCTGTTTTGATGCTCTGCCATTATGCACCATGTTTTTTATTAAAGAGAAGACACAAGTTCAACCATTTTGATCTCAAAGTTTTATGGTTTTTGTGAAGGAAAGATGCAATGAAATGCATCAAAGTGATAATGCATAACTATTGTATAGAGGCTAATATATATACGCTATATATACTACAGTTGTCCAACCAGTTTCATAAAGCTACTTTTTTCACAAGATCAGAGATCTCTATCTTAGTTTTTTGTGACATTGCTTCATTGCACAATAAAAATTTGGAGCTTATCAATTACAGGGTTTGGGACACAAACACACACACACACACACACACACACACACACACACACACACACACACACACACACACACACACACACACACACACACAAACTGATTAGCAGCACCAGATGAAATACTGCCCATATCAGTGGCCTGTTAAGACATCCATAAAGTTTTCACATTCCTCAGTAGGTTTCTTTATAATCTTGGTATGTATTGCTTTCTCTGTGCATGCAGGCGTAGAGTTCTCAGCAGGTAGGCAGACCTCATCTTAACATCGACCCTGTAAGAGTGTGCTGTGTGTGTGTTTGTCCCAAACCATGCAATTGATCAGCTCCAAAGGTTTATCATCTGGAGATAACCTCTCAAGTGATATTGCCACCAAGTTTGGTGAAAATCTGTCCTCACATTTTACAAATATTTTGCACACAGAAACATTTCATGGTGTGTGTGGCGAATAAATTACTGTGATTAGGATTCTGACAATTGAAATATTTAACAGCAAACAAAAAAGTGTTCCCACAACAGTGGTAGAAATTAAGAGCATTTACACACAAATACAACTATTTTGCCATACAATTTTGCAACAGTTAACAATGACGTTGTATGTTGGGGTCTAAAACTCTTTTGCTCCACCCTCGGTGACCCCTTGTACGAAGTCAGTGTGTAGTTGGGGGCCACTGGTCACATTTCCACCGAGGAGAAATATACTTTCTAAAGTTCTTTTAAGTTTACTTCTCTTGTGGAAAATACAACTGTTTTTTCTTGTTAGTATTGATCTGAATAATTCAAGTATCAACTGAGCTGAAAGTGCCAAGTAGAACGTTAAAGGTCACTTGAATTTTAACACTTGGAAGGAGTTGAAATGTCAGTTGAAAAATAAGTGAAAAAGAAGCTGAAAGTGTCACTGGTGTGTTTATTGAAATTATGGCCTGTCAAATGTGCTGAAAGGAATTACATTTTAAATTATAACTGAACCACTGACAGGAGTTGAAGACTTAATTGGAGAACAAGTGATAAGGGGGATGGCTGTTTAAGTGTAACTGTTGACTAAAGTTGAAGTGACAGATTTAGCCCCACCACCACTGAAAGAAGATGAAGTCTAAATAGAATCGCTTAGTGCCCAGTTAACTTTAATATCAGTCGAAGAGTATCTGATAAAAAGTGTTGGAGTTGTCAGTTTCAATGTAAGAACTGAATGCTGATTAAAACAACAAGGTAATGAGAAGATGGTGAAGTGTCAGCTGATGAACACACAATAAAAGTGGATATTTAAAATTAAGTGTAACTGGTGTCGGAAGTTGAAGTATCACTTAAAAGAGCTAAAAGCAGTTGAAGTTACAGTGAAGTTCATGAAAGGAGATGTTGATAAATAAATGGTAAATAAACTAAATAAATGATTGCAAAGGTCTGGAGGTTTAAGTCCTGAACGTGTTAGTGTTGGTTTGAGTTTAACTGTAACAGCTGAAAGATGTTGTCAAATGAAGTGTTGGCTTGGGTTTAACCACAAGAGCTGTCGCTTCCTTTTTAAAATGTGAACTTGACTTTGTAACGACCAGTTCAAAATGACACACGGTGGGGTCAAAACCTGTCTGGCTGGACCCTACATGGTCAATGTGCAAAATTGAGTTCATAGTTGAAAGGTTCTGAGGCACTGCGCTACGGTAGTTAGCATATACATGAAACTTGACATGAAATCTGCATTCTGCTTAAGGTTAGCTGGTTTCAGGCCTTTATCTGTTTGCTCCTGCTACTCTCTGTCAACCAGAGGATTCACTGCCAGCGAGTAGGTGTGTTGATGACATTTCTAACACGCTACAAATGACAAAAGAACCAAAAGATTACACAAATCGGAAAAATATATGAATGTATGAAAAAGCTGTGACATACACGAAGAAGACACCAACGGAGATGTCAAGAGTTTTCCGTGATAACACTGCGGAGATTAATGTGTTGTTGTGAACGAGTCTGAGTGGAGAATCACATGCTGCGTTGTTTGTGTCTAAAGTCGTGTGTAAAAGCTGCTTATTCTAACAATCTAAGTATATGGTCAATAAGTGCATTTAGGGCGTGTCGAAATCCACTTTTGCAAGTTGAACAGCTGAAAAAAGGTCAATGCACCAGGAAAATGGCTTAAAAGGGTTGCACTTTCCAGATCATACAAAATTGTTTTCTGCTGTCTCAAGATAGCAAAGCAGCAACAATCCAACGGATTAAAGAGGAGCACACCCATCGCTGCCCTTACAGGTGCAAGTGCACTGGCCATTCAACAATGTGGGAGCTCTGTGAAATGTGTTGTCAAATGTGTGAAAGCTGCATCAGTCTTGCAAGGTGCTTGGCGCTGATTTCTCCAGGTTGAAGAGAGGGTCCTAAATGTTAACCAGCAGTGCTAAGTCATTTCCAAGCTGCAGCTCAGCTCAGCTTAAATCCTGATTTTTATAATCGTGACATCAGCTGGCAAGATCACCAGACACAGAAATCAAAATCACATGTAAAATGATCAGTCAGAAAGAAATGTAGGAGCAACATCTTACTTATTTTCGCTGTCACGCAGAGTTTACCTTCTATCTGGGTAATAAACTTCTGCTCTGCTCTATACCAGACACATGTATTTGCCTCGTGGTCCAAGAGAGGGTGCTATGAAAAAAATCACTTTTAACTTGACCCATTGACTTTTCGATTGACTCACCATTAAGTTCACAAACATATTTTTTTTAAATTGCATTCACAAAAACCTGCATTCATAAAAACTGATGAGCAGAAATTGCAGTTTTCAAATGAAATGTGTGAACAGTTTCTAAAGCTATTGTAAGAGTGAGTTTGAAATACCTGCTTAAGAGTAAGTGGTAAAAGGAGCTGACCTTATGAAAGAGAGGAAGAGGAAGTGGCAGTTCAACAGTCAAAATTCACAATCTTTTACATTTTTGGCATAATTTGTTAATAAATGATGAAGTTGTGACCTGTGGATATCTCTAGATAATGAGACGATTAATAACAAGATGATGATTTGTTTTACAGTTTAATCAAGTGATGACATCCAGAAAACGCAAAGAAGCACAAATCATAAATCTGTAAATCCTGGTTTTCGGCAGTGCAGTGGTGGTTTATGAAAACACTATATGAATAAAGTAGATTCATATTCAAAGCTGGTTCCTCAGGACCTCAGACTGACGGCTGATACACAGTCAGTCTTTTTCCCACTGAGTTCACCGAGTGAACGTGTCAGTTTTCAGGCTTCACATGAACTAAAAATACTAAGCAGAATGTGGGCTGATCTCTCTGTGGCGCCACTGTTTTTACATTATCCTCTTTTATTTATTAACTTTCTATTCTGGCCTACTTCTTCTCCTCGGCTCTATTAGCCCACTTTTTACACACAGAAGAGGAAATCACCCCAGTTCTGCCCCCCTCCAACTTTCTTGATTGTTGAAATCAGGATCCGGTCCCTGCACCTTCAGACGTGTGGACTTGATGAGTACAGTCCTGGGAAGTTTAATTCACAATTCATCAAGTCATGAAGGAGCCTCAAGACCACTCTCATGTGGACATTCACATGTGTCAGACTTCACCACACTTCATTTGGATAATTAGCCATAAGTAATTATGTGACATTGATAAAGAAAGAAATAGCCATGGGTGTGCTCGTCTTAAATCTGTTGGATTGTTGCTGCTTTGCTATCTTGAGACAGCGGAAATCAATTTTGCGACTGGCCACCAACAACATGGTGCATTTTTCTAAACAACTAAAATTAAATATATATATATATATGTTGATATATATATGGTCACCAAAAATGACTTTTTGGCCGCACCCAGAGAGAGCAGAGACGGGAAACAACAGGAGAACACATACATTCCATCCTAAAAGCAATTCATAAACCAGAATATGAAAAAACACGGAACTTTTTCTGACCAGACCAGGATTTTTCTCCAGCCCTACTATAACCTTCCAAAACTGTATTGAGACTGAAGTCACCACAAGATATTTTACTGCAAGATTGAACATTAAACCAAATCACCAAACCAATCACACAGAAAAGCAGATTCAATGACACTAAAAAGATGCATGAAGTGAATTTTTCCACCTAATTTACTTACTTAGTTTTACCTTATTTATAACTGTTTGTTTTAACAATAAAACTCTTTACATAACACCTTCCTTTCAGCACTTGATTACTTTCAGCTAACCAGTTCTTCCTGTTTTAACCAAAATACTTTCAGTCAGACACATTCAATTACATTCATCTGATTTGATTAGGAATTATATTATTTAATCCTATTAATTTTACACTTGGCTACATTATAATAGTAAACAAGAATATGCTGTCTTGTGTATTAACATATTGAAGACACAAAACTCATCAGGTTGTAATTTCTACAATTCATAATTGCTGTTGCTGTGGTCTTATCACAAGAAAGCGTTGCACGATCATAATAATCAAGTTAATAACGGTTCAGAAAACATGTTTGAGGCAGAACATGGTGTCATGGTCACAGCTCAGCATTTGTCAGTGATTGGTTGCCAAGCGTCAAGAAATGTGGGTTTCAGCCAACGTGAGTGTGTCGGAGAGTAGTGGGAGAAAAAGGAAGATGGCGTCCTGCCGACAGTGAGGAATTATTTCCGTTAAGACTGTGATGAGCAATGAATGATAACCCTCATCCCTGAAGAGTTTCAGTTCGGTTTATGTTTGTCAACCTAAAATACATGAAGCTCAGCGCACACAAGCTGAACCCAAGACCACACAGCCTGTGCAACAAGCGGATGGACGACTGCGCAAGACCTGCATCCTTTGTTGTTGGAAACCAAATGCGTTTAGCATCTGTTGTGTCCTGTGAGCAGCTTGTACAGCCTAAAGCTTGGTGGTGATTAAACCCCTTGAAGTGCGCTCACACAAAATACACCGATGTCCCGGGCCATCAGCCTCTGACTGAACTCAGGAGAAACTCCACAACCTTTGTCACTGCCCTTCACTCGCTCTCCTCGTCAGTCTCTTCTCTGTGCGTTCGTAAAGCTCGGAAAAAGAAACATTCTCAACTTTTGCAGACATCTTTCAATTGGTGCTGCTCAGCACATCGAAAAAATCCATGTGAGTCCAGTCGACCAGTCTGTGACATTTGGAATAAAACAGACAGCAATTGATTTAAATCATTTATTTAATCATCAGTCGGCCAACCAACAGGACACATGCTCTTCATTTCATTTATTTATCAAGCGAAGCTTCAACAAATTCTCTGGTTTTATCTTCACACATTGGAGGTTTTGCTGCTTTTCTTTGTTTCATGTTCTTGTAAACTGAACATCAAAAATCAATAAGATGGTGATGAACAGTAATTTGTGATGTTTTATAGATCAAACACTTTAAAGATGAGGGACAGAATAATCAATAATGGAAATAATTGTTAGTTACAACCTTGGAAGGAAGAGAAATTGAGTTGCTTTTTAAGTTGCTCCAAGATAATAACAGATTTGCGTGTTCAGATCAATGCAAAACGAAAGTAAGAGAGTTGACTGATTGCTCTTGTTTCTGTACCTAACTGACTTCTTCTTCAACAGCAGCAACCCTAACGCTAAAGTCGTACACAGCAAGCAAAATAGTAAAAAAAATTTACACAAAATTCAGGGATTTTTTTTTTTTTTTTAAATCAATGATAATAATGCATACAACCACAAAAAGTAAAACACAAGTTGTAATAACTTAATGTACTTACTTGGGTTTTTACTAAAATACAAATTGTGTTGGTATAATTGTATTATCACACCTGAGTGTGCACGTGTGTGTGTGTCTGTGTGTGTGTGTGTGTGTGTGTGTGTGTGTGTGTGTGTGTGTGTGTGTGTGTGTGTGTGTGTGTGGTTGATATTCCAACAGTGTTGGCTCTGAGCTGCTCAGCTCAGAGTGAGACATAAGGACTCTTACTCTGAAAATCGGATCCACTGTGACATTCAAGAGCAGTGAGGAGATCTTACAGACTGAAATGTCCACAAGTTTATGCATGGCGGTCCACCACTTTGGCAACTTTGTTTTTGTAAAATTCACGCCCCGGATAAATTGTAATAACTTTGTCGATTTTCTCAATTTTCATCTAACCTGCAACCTTCCTCAAAACTGCTACAACACAACTATTAAACTGTGCCTTGGAGCATCACTGTGATGTCATGTCTCCCCCTCAGAACAGCCACAGCCTCTGAATGCTCATCTGACACATTAATGAGAATAATCAGCAGCTCTGCCAGCTCCTTTAAAAGCTCATTTCCATCCCGTCAGCTCTTATTAAAGCACAGAGCGGGGATGTGACACTGTTCTGCCCCGCCCACTAACTATGACCTCATCACCTCCTGTAACAAAACACACCTTTGTAAATACTGGATCTGCTTTGCTGCTTTACTTATAATGACCCTTGGGTCCACTGGATGTGTCTGAGTCTCATCTCTGCTGTGGCTCCAATGTGGATTATTTGAAAAAACGCCAATACAAAAGGATTTCAGAGGTACAAAGTATCTCCTTAAGACATGAAGGTTGTTGCACCGAGTTGTTCAAATGAAGAGCGACAGAGGTCATTTTTGTAAGTAAAATGAAAAGAGAGCGCTTCAGAGACATGTTCACACTCTGCCCACATTCATATCCCCACATGCCCCGAGGATCTGGGACGTACTATGTGTCTGCAGCTGTGTGCAGCCATGTGAAGCTCAGGATGCAGAGGGTTAAAGATTCTTGGTCCAGGTTCACTTGTGAACTGGTCGTCAGTAGGTGACCGTCACATGGTGTCATCCTTTCAGCATCCAACAAAGGTCCTCCTCAACTTCACTTCAAAATCAATAAAAATACTCCTTCGAAATCCAGAATGAAATACCTTACTGACAGGTTAGTTTATATTTACTTTACTTTTTAATGCAAAAACTTTAAGCTTTGTTTTATTTGGTTCTGAAACTGACTCTCCATGTAGAGTTAACATACGAGGGAATAACTAATTCTTTTTTTAATTCAGTCAATAAAAATGTCACGACCATATAGCATACGTGTGGTGCTATTTTTTTATTTAGAACATTTGGAGTTTTAATAGCATTGCTGTTTTACACTGATAAAAGCTTAACCCAGGTTTAATAACAGATAGCGATGTAATACTGAGTCACTTATCTTAGTTGATTAACTGATGTTGTATATGAGAGGAGCATCATCTCAGCGTTGCACCCACTGAAAAGCAATGTAGGGGAATTTGTGACAAACGCATCTTTAAAAACCTTTAATATGGTTTATGCCAATTTATGCCTGACCAAAGTTATGTCTCTGAGATGGCTGACCTGAGAGGTCTGAGGGCCTCTGCAGGAATCACCCATCGTGTCCTTGGCATTGGGATAAGATGATTTAAAAGTTTAGCCGTCTTTCATCAAACATCTGTGCAGAGGAGTTTTTCTTCCTTATGCAATAAAGTCAAGAGGAGGGGAAAAAAGCAGGAATAACACTCTCTTAACATTTAACATGTATCATGTAACATCCTGTAACTTTCCTGCTCATGAAAAGGTTCCGGCTGTTCTGGAGTCAGTGTCACTGCAGCGTCTCAGTGGAAAGTCGAGTAAACCACCGGAGGTGGTATTAAAAGGATGAAATTGTTTGATTATCTGTAGCAGCTATATTATTGACTCTGTCCTTCTTTTTGGAATTTGTTAATCCTAATAATATAATAATATAAAACATTGTTGTATTTTTACCTGAATTCAGTGTGTTTCTCTAGAAGTCACTGCATGTGTCTGTGTCTGAGTTTGCTGTGTATATAGTTGTGTAATTATTTTCAGTAACCTATGACACATTGTTAATATGTCTTGCAGACATTTAAGTCTGACCATGGATTGAACTTTATTATAACGAATATTAAACTGTTAATTGATCCATGATGATATGTGACGCTGTAAGTCTGAGTGATGCTCAGCTTCTCAGGCATCCATTTATCTTTCACTATAGAACTAGACGTCTTGAGTGGATGTTCAGACAATGGTCATGAAATGTATAAATATTAGCTGGGAGCTCAATCACTGTGAAGAACGATACTTTCCACCCACCACAGCAAACAGCATGGCATAGCTGCGAGAATATAAAGAAAGCAAACTGGTCTCAGGTCAGTGTCCGGACTAACAGAACGACTCCGTTGAAAACACCGGCAGGCTGATACAGCACACTAACTCTTGTTTGTTCTCATCCTGTCGCTCTGCACCCTCAGCAGCTGCTGCTGGTCACATTGAGTCTGCAGGACGAAGCCGAGGCTCCTCGCCACAGAAGATAAACGACCACTGAATCAGCCTCAGAGCGGAGAGCGGAGAGCGGAGAGCGGAGAGCCGGGATGGAGGCAGGAGGCATGAAAAATGCAGCAGTTTCCCCTAAAACTCTCATCCTATATGTAACATTAGCATGATGAGATACTCTCACACACACACACATGCACGCAGGCATGCATGCACAGACACACACACACATATATTCTTGTATTCTTGTACTACCTTGTGAGGACACTATAGACATACTACATTCCCTAGCCCATTACCCCGACCTTAACCTAATTCTAACCTGAACCCTTACTGGTCCTCACAAAGATAGAAGTACAAGAACACACACACACACCCACTCGTACACACACAATTCAAACAACATGTAGGCTTTTCACAGCAGGTTAATGCCATCTCCCATTAGCCTGAGTCATGTTACTGTACACATTACATACATAACATGTTTGTGTGTGTGTGTGTGTGTGTGTGTGTGTGTGTGTGTGTGTGTCAGAAGATTTGAATAATTGAATGAAGAGCTTCATGGTTGCAGGATGTGATGCACATACTCTTTATATTATGTCAACACACACACACAGTAGCTTGACCCTGTATACTGTGTACATCTGTGGAAGTGCATTTTCATGTTGAAACTCTTTTTCAAGTCATTCATAATATACTGTTTTTTTAACCCCTTCAAGTCTGAGTCTTCCTGGTTTTCATTTTGGACTTTGAGAAACAAAGAATTAGATTCTTCAATACTTTCCGCCATTTTACATACAAACAGATTAATTAAGAACATTATTGGTAGATTAGTCAGCAGTGAAAACTAGAACGACACAATCGAGTGCATATCTCGAGATCCATAGGAAAGTAAAAAAAAGCTTTCTGCAAAATTAAATGCGTTCTTTTCTGATCTGTTTTTCGTGTTTTTTGTTGATGAGCTTTAAGAAGATGGACACGATATGATAGTGACTCTTCTGTTCCTTTGACTAATTTTATGGGTTTTTTCTCTCTTTCTACAAATGCGTATGTCAATGTGTGTTTTTGCTTTTATTCTGTAAAGGACTTTGTTTTGCATTGTTTGAATGAAAAAGTCTATGAATGAAGTCTGATTGATGGATTGATTGATTGAAGACATTAGTAGTTTAAAGTTTCTGTTCCTCCTGTGCTCACATATAAATCATTGTTTGACTTGATGGAGTTTTGTCTTGTATAGAATGTGATTTATATTGAAAGTAAACAACAGGAGCGAGCTTCAATTTTCCAGAAACACGTATGATAAATGGTGAACAATCCATATTTATATAGTGAGGACCACTCAAAGCACTTTACAGTACAGTTTTGCCACACACATTCATACAGTGCATCTATGTTTAGTACTTTCTCCATTACACGTTACTCGCACACTGCTGGCTCAGCCATCAGGGGCAAGTTGGAGTTCAGTGTCTTGCCCAAGGACACTTCGGCACACAGAAAGGGGTCAAACCTTGTTACTGGATGACTAACCAGAGCAACAACCGCCCTGATGAGAACTTGTATTGAGTTACAGCAGCTGATGGGTTCAGCCTGACGTGACACCATGACTGTGCTCGTCTGTTGCACAGCTGTGTTAAAGAGTGGAGCATCTTCCCAACAAACAATCTTTGGCAGAACTTGGCGGACACGCTGAATGTTGGCCAGTTGAAGACAGCTGCTGTGATGTGTTCACCTGGTAACAGTGATGGTTGTGTTCTGTGCATGCAAAAACAGTAGATTCACCGACAGATCTGTTTGCAAAGGAGACCAACATTCATTCAGAAACACTTGTTCCCTCTCACACTATAGTGTTCACTTGCATACAACATAAGCAGCTCAATGTTGGTGCTGTGTATGAAGGTTGAACAGTGTCAATGTAAATGTCCCTGTGATGTTCAGTGAATCAGAGGGGAAGGTGACATTCAGGAGTCTCCACTCGGCTGTGAATCAATCAGTTTTGGTCTCAGGCGCTCTGGAACAACCACCTTCACTTTCCACCTCCACCCTGATGTTGTAATCCTGTTACTATACCTCTGCTGCATTGTCCCTCCAACACCCAGAGCGAGGGAAGGGGGGGTTTACTATCCTTACAGGATGGAAGGTCACGGGGACTTCCAGAGAAACTGGGTTTGTATTGTCAGACAGGAGCTGAGGTGTCAGTGTGTCGCTCTATCGGCTTCACCTCATATTAACAAAGATGAACCATCTCAGCGTTATGTACACACACACACACACACACACCCATATGCACACACCTCTCACTGTCCCTATCCAAACCCTTTATTAATTGTTTCATGGCACACTTGAATGTGAAGATTGTGCAGACACACTGGACCATGTCGGAGGAAAAGGTCATAATAAGGAATTCATTCAATAGGTGGAAGGTAACAAAATGTGTGTGTGTGTGTGTGTGTGTGTGTGTGTGTTTGTTTAGGGGGGGTTAAATCATGTCATCATGTCGTCACTATGAATTCAGAAAATCTCATCATATAGTTTAGTAATGCATTGGTTATAGCAATGGTCTCAAGTTTTGCAAGTCCTTAATACAATATAAAAAGTTCTCACTGCATGAGTGGGGTATTTACAGTGCCTGCATCTCCCCTATGTGCAATGTCTGAAAGGGGAACCAACAGACAATTGTTTCAGGAAAATCGCTATTCATGCCGTCAAAACAAGATGGTAAACAGTCTGAGGGAGAGTAACGTGTGGTTACTCCCGTGTCACTGTTATAATGTTGGCTGATAACGGTTGTTAGTTGATATTGTTTATCACTGTAATAACGTTGGTTGGCTGCTGATGACGTAGTGAGTGGTGTCCCAATTCCAAGAGGAAGATTTTCTTGCCTCTTCCGTGGAGCTCTGTTGCAACGGGGACACTCCCAGCGCGGGCACTTCATATCTAGGGGTCGGGCCAAGGGAGAGGAATTGGGACAGGGCATTCATATGGTGAAGCAATAACGGCTCTATTAGTTTCTGAGCCGCTTGTATCTGATGCTGGCTGTGATATGTCACAGACAGAATCCAAAAGACGGACTAGCAACAAGGTACGATTATTTCAACTATTTTAATGAAAAAGTCAGACTGTGGTGGCTGGCAGGTGAAGTTCTAGTAAGTTGCTGGCTGGTAGATTTCTCGGCTCACAGGGCTGGTCCTCTGAATCCTGTAAACGGACCAGTATGAGTTGTCAAGCAAGGTAGTTGCCATGAACTCCGAACAATGTCCTCACAATGGGCTCCAGAGTTTGAGCTCCAGAGCCTTTCAAGAACACAGCAGGAGATGCACTCACTTTGATTTGACAGGGAGACATAGTGAGCATAAAGGAAGGATGATTGGTTGAACATGTGAGGAACAGTGATCTGGTAACATGTGACCACTGCTAATTTTCATGTCAAAACATTTCTGTCATTACCCATCTGTCTAAAGGAAGGCTGAATACACAGGTCAGGTCATGTGACAGCCTTATGGTGTCAGGACGGGTGAGGTCACTAGAATGGGCAGAGGGATCCTGAAGGACGAGGAGGATCGGGGAACACTAACGGACGAATAAGGCAAGCTACTGGGAGGAGGAGGAGGAGGAGGATAGGTACGACAGTGCCGGCTCGAGTCTCGGAGGAGGCTACGACAGCGGGGGTTGGCCCCTCTGAGGTATGTCAAGGGAAACAGAGAGACACCACCGCCTGCAGATGATTAATGTCGGGATCACAGTGGTTTGTTGAAGGTTAGATGAGGACTGAGGCGGGTGAACCAGTCCCAGCTTGCCGCCATGACATCTATGGACGGGCACAGGGAGGCGATTCGTTCGCCGGACTCCCAGCAGGCCGCCGCCAAAGCTTCACTTGTCTCCCCTGAGCTTTCCTTGCCTCAGTTTTCCCTCCACTATACACACTAAATTACATCCCAGACACATTTATCATCGGTAGAACTGTCTCGTTTCCTAATTTAAACCTTCTTTGACATCGGTGGATTTTTTTAAAAAGCTGATGTAATTTTTCTTGCGGTCTGAAGATGAGTGCAGCAGCAGCCGCCTCTGGCAATAAACACTATGGAAATATAAAAATGTAACTCCACATGACATTGTTAAAGAGCTGGCATGGTTTCACACGACTGTGTGAAGGGCTGATACATTTCACTGTTGTTGGATGAGCTGGAGTAATCGCCCAAGGTTTTTATTTAGGTTTCTTCCCCTTGAAGAGAAATCATCACTAATCAGGGGGATGAAAATGTGTTGAGCTGCTGCTGCTGCTGCTGCACAAACACTCGCTTGTTTTTACTGAGCAACTTGATCCAAATCGTGTTGTCCAAAGTCAGGGAGAGAATCAAACAAGACAAAGAATCAACACACTTCTTGAAATGTGTCGTATTCATTACACATTTATGTAAACTAAGTGTTACCACAGTTACCAGAACTTACGATGGAGTCTGAGGACCATGAAGAGAAAAAAAATCCAGAAATAACAAGAATAAAGTCGTAATATTACGAGAAAACAGTTGTAATATGCGAGAAAAAAGTCATACATTTCAATGAATAAAATCATAAAATTACAAGAAAACAGTTCTAAATTTATAATAAATAAATCACAACTTTATTCTTGAAATATACGACTTTATTCTCGTAAAAGGTTTTTGTAAATTCACAACTTCACAATGTGTCTTAAATCATGCAACAGATATGTAAATATGTTCCCTATTCCCTCCCTTACCTTTGTTCCCTTATTTTTTTAATTCATTCCTTCCTTAAATGTAATGAAAGATAAAGAAGGAAGATGGGAGAGAACGAAGGAAGGTAAGAAAATCTGCTTCAAAGAAGAGAAAAGAGAAGGAATGAAAAGAGGGACATCAGTAACGAAAGAACGACTGCGATGATTCGAAAAATAAATTAATAAGCAAGAAATGGGAAGTGGAAGATGGAAGAAATGGAGGGAAGGAAGGAAGACTAAATAAAAGGAAAGAAGAAAGGAATACTACACCGAGTGTAAAGGGGGAAGAAATTGACAGAGACAGAGAAAGAAAAGGAATAAAGAAATTCAAAGAATAGAAAAGGGGAAAAAGGGAAATTTAATTTTGGAACAGAATGAAGGAATGAATAGATGGAAGGAAAGAAGGAAGATAGAAAGAAAGAAAGAAAAGAAAGAAAGAAAGCAACAAAGAGGAAAGTAACTGAACGTGAAGGGTTCTTGTAAAAAATACGATAAACTTTGGTGAACAGTTAGATGTGAAATGTTTCCATCCTTTAACAGCTGTTTCTTCCTTCTGCTGCAGCGTGGTTGTGAAAATGTGCAGATGGACCAGAAATCAACATGAATGATTCATCCCTCCTCTTTGCAGATGCTTAGCGAGGAGGCGAGCTGACCGTCAGTTCGTTTCACTGCCGACCACGAGTGACGAGCGGCCGGCTTTAAAAGGGAAAATATGTTTCCTTCATTGGCCCATATGGTAACGTGAACTGATGTCAAGCCGTGTCACGGCACATGTGGAAATAATCCACATAAATAAATAAAGTGCAGGTGTCCAGGAGCTGCCGGTCGTCCAGTCAGAATGAAGACATGATTTTTTTTTTTTACTGCTCTGGAATCAACACAAGTCTTGCTCCATGAGCTATTTACTTTGATTTTAGTATTTTCTACACTTTTCTGCTTCTGGTTTCTACATTTGAGTTGTAATTCATTTTATACTTTTTTTTTTTTTTAAATATCCAGGGAATCAAAACAACTTATAAATGTATTTTCACAGATGAAAGAAATATCTAAAAAGGTTATTTATCTGAAAGGATGAATAAAAATAAAGATACTAAGATACAGTTTTTGATTGGATCTGAATAGTGCGATCCCAACCTCTCCATCTGTGTTTCTCTGCAGAAACTTTTTAAGTCAAATAGTTTTTTCGTAATCCAGCAAACAAACAAACACAAAAAACATAATAAACTGTGCGGACGGTCCAGATTTAGAACACTGGGACATTAACATCTGATATTCGTTGAGATTAAGAGCTGGCTTTGCAGTGATCCCCCCCCCCCCCCCCCCCCCCCCCCGCTGATGTCTCCTGCTTTCTAATTCTCTGTAGTATATTTTAAACACCTTACTGTGGCATAAAGAAGAATGACATGTGGGAACAGATCACTGAGACGGATGACAATAGCATTAGTTAATCAGGTTTTTAGACACAAATCTAAATATGGACCAAATCTAAATTTTGACCAGATGACGCTGAATGAAAAGCTCAGGGATCCAAGTGATCACATTTTAATAACAACTCATCTACAAAGTTTTTGTTCACAACCTCAACTGTCAGCCTGTTGGTGGCGCTGGAGGAAATAGTCCCCAGTCAGTTGAATCCATCAAACCATGATCTGTGCTTTAGCTTGAACTTGAGCTGTGCTGTAACACACAGTTTCATACAGGTGTTATTATTCGAATGAACATTCTACTGACAGATCAGTTATAGTGACAGAAAACTGATGTTACTGATTGAACTTGTCAAATTAACAACATATCCTCTTAATTTTATCTTATCTTTATTTGTTCAGACAGTCTCATTGATATTTTGATCTCTTTTTCAAGAGAGACCCGAGAAGAGGAGACGTTCACTATCAGAAATACAACAAAGCAACACTACAAACACTTAATCAAAACCATGACAGGAATCATGAAAAAAAATCAGATAACAAAGATTTAAAATGTAAGATTGCACTTGTTTTCAGATGATTTTCTTTCAGAGTAAAGGTCCACATTCTGCAGTAAAATACCCTGACCTGAATGATTCTATTCGACATTATTGGATTATTGACACTGATGCAAATGCTTCAGCAGCATTTTACTGTTAAAGCTGCAGAGGTGGAGCAGTTTTCACATAGAAGAATCATGATGTTTCCTGTTGGATCAATGACCAAATTTGAAATGTTCCATTTTATGCACCTATTTCCTAAAGAAATTCAGTTATTTGTGTTATTATTATACTTTATACTTCCATTTGAAGTAAGAAAATGAATCAATTGAGAGGAAGGAAGGAATTAAAGACAGGAGGGTACAATGAGAAAACAAATTAAAACAATAATGGAAGAAAGGAAAGAAGAAATCACAAGAATAGAAAACGAGGAAAAGTGGTTGAATTAAATTGAGCAGAATGAAGTAATAGATGGAGGGAGAGAAGTTAGATAGAACGACAATAAAGAAAGGAAGCAACAAAGAGGAAACAGAAAAACGAACATACTTTGATGAATATTTGAATAGGAATTTATTGACGTTTATTGTTGTGTCATTGATATTGTACAAACTGCTTCTTTTTCAGATTTTTATCTAAACTGTCAGACATCAGACGTTTGTTCCAGCTCTGTAGTGAGTGCTGTTTAACCTGCAGTGAGACGCTAGGCCTCCTGGGAAACGTGTCCTCCTCTTCTCCTACATCATCCATCATGGCCGCCGAGGGAGGCAGTGGGCTGTTGGGTCCCTGGAGGAATGCGTCCGGCTCTGCAGGTCTCCGTTTTAAATCCACACAGAGCAGAAGGACACTAGTTCCTGAGATAAATAAACGTTTTGTGTGAAATAAATCAGCGCGGGGAGTTTCATCGTTCAGTGCTGCAGTGCTGCAGCTCACAGGACCCAGACGCTGGACCTGTTCTGATTCTATCATCTGGGAAAACACCCAAACCAGGTTTAATTCAATGACATTAATCATTTCAGAGGAGAAACTGTTTCCTTGTACTCAAATTAGGTTTTGTTTATACATAAATGTAAATATTTTTTGTCCAATTAAATTATTTAGTCAAACTGCATTTTATTAATCATATACTACCTTCTATAAATGTGAATCTTGTCTTTATTTTGAATTATTTTTATTCTGGCTCCAATATTTATATGTCAAGTTGTCATGTGAACGTTACTGTCAGTTATATTTAATTCACATATTAAATTTAATTACATAAATAATACGATTCTGTAATAGGAGTTTTAGCTGTATCTGTAAATTTCATTCGAAAAATATGATTTGAAACATTTTCTTTAGGTTTCACCATGTGCTTCTTAAAACTTTAAATATCAAACTTGATTTAATACCGGTTTCACTGTTTTTATTTCCAGCAATACAACAATAATTCCTAGAAATATAATTACTCAAATGAATGTGACTTAATGAGGAGCATTAAAAGGATGGATGGATAAACAAATTAAAAATCTCATTCATTCATATAAATATTGTCATATTTGACTAAACACAACTAATCTTTACATTACATTTCATTTAGCTGACGCTTTTATCCAAAGTGACTTACAATAAGTGCATTCAACCATGAGGGTACAAACCTGTTCATTTTCTATTTTTTGGTTGTCCTCACAGTCTCTGACCTAACAACTCAAAATCTTCAAATGACACAGTAAGAAACAGAAACTCTGCAGGGCATGAACAGGTTCTACTGTAAATGATCTTTGCTAATTTTTCCCAAAAATGTATTTAGTGAATTTACTGTGACAAATTTGTTCTCTTTTTGTGTTTTTCATTTTTGCGTGTGAGAAGCCTCATCAACCCCCCCACTCACGCGCGGTGAATCCAGTGGTGGATCACCATGGGTTCTCACATCGGATTCTTCTGGATTTCTACAGACTTTATACTCTGAGGCCAGGCGGAGAAATTCAGCAGAAACTGCAGAGCCTCTCACACGGACGTTTGCGTTCACACATGCACCTCCTTCGTAGAAAATACAGTCAGAGAGCCAGTGTATCTACCGAGTATTAAAGTTACACTGAGTATATTCTTCATTTTCCAGTGTTAAATTCAACTCTTTTAGAGTTAATATTTTAGAAAACCCAAGTTTTATACTATGAGCAAAATAACACTTTAGTGTTAATCAGAGTTAACTCCGACCTATTTACTCTTAATGAGTGCTAAACCCATTTAATGCTGTCTAAACTGTTAAAATGTTACTCACAACAGAGAGAAGATTTTTTTTAACCAATTCCTTCTAGTGTTAAACATCATTTACACGTTATTTACTTATTTACTTTTTTAAAGAAAAACATAATGTACTCTTCAATTGAATTACATTTAAATTTAGAATTACACTTCTGCAAGTTTTTACTTTTCCTTGTGCAGCTAAAACACTAAAACAAATAAACCTTGAAATATTTGAACAGGGAAAAAAAACACCATTATATCCAAGTCTTATTCCAATTTATTATAAAGAATTGAGAACATCCACCTAGTAAAGCAACACTGCTCTTGACATGCATGGTACAATCTGTTTGTCCAGAGTGACGAAGAACTCGTGTTCATCTTCATCCCAATGGCAGGTCCACTTTTGCTGTTTGTTGCAGTTCAATTTAGATTTAAGGAGGAGGATATCACTGGATATTTAGGCTTAAAACTTGAGAGGTCACAATTGACTTCAATTGGATTTGATTCGGCTGCAAC
Organism: Hippoglossus hippoglossus; assembly: GCF_009819705.1. Classification (NCBI taxonomy): domain Eukaryota; kingdom Metazoa; phylum Chordata; class Actinopteri; order Pleuronectiformes; family Pleuronectidae; genus Hippoglossus; species Hippoglossus hippoglossus. The sequence goes on along the minus strand of NC_047156.1, from coordinate 24,228,803 downwards.
GCTGTTTACCCCTGAGACTCTAGAGGTGTTTTGTGGACTCAAACACTTCACCCACCCCTCCATCGGCCTAGTGATCAGTGAATAAGGGAATTTGTATTCCCTTTAAATGAGTGCAGTGTAGATGTGATACAGAGAATGCAAATATAAGAAAGGGGCCTTTTGGAGGACCACCCCCCCCCCCTTTAGGCGAAGACTTATACAGAATTGTGACTAATCTCTCCAAATTTAGCAGCCACATCTTCTCGAAACTTCTGGATGAAGTATTGCTCAATGTGCAACAGATAAATAATATATAACGAGAGTTTAGAAAACCTTTCTAGTGTCTCAACACATCCCGGAGCTAAGGCTTTGCACTACGATATGGAAGTGTGAAGTATCAAGGGAATCCCGGGGGAAAATGCGGTGCCTCTGATACATTCTAATACTACTATCCCTGCTGATATAATGATTGCATATTTTATGAGTTTTCCCTGATTGTAAGGTAAATTAGGAATAAATTAAGAATGATCATTCACCTTGTTTCACACAAACCAGGAGGAAATCCCCCAGAGACAAGATAGACCACAGATGTTATGTGGAGAAACATATTGATCATATATATGTTGAATTAAATCATTAAATATCATTACATTATATATACTTTATAGAACAGGATTTAGAGAATGTGCATAGGCTGAAAGAGGCAGACGTAATGTAACTGACCAAAAATAAACCAGAGCTCTCAGTAACTGATTAAGATGAAGCAAATTTGATAACGACATGTCCGTGTTACATCTACTTAGTAATCCTTGAAGGTTTTCACGTGCCTGCAAACGTAAGGTCAGCCATAGATAAGTAGTCACTAACGATAGCTTGCTTAGCCAACTACCCACACATAGTCATATTTTACTGGAATCCATCAACATTATGAAAATTACAATTATCTCCCAAGTTAACTACTTAGTACTACACTACTTAGTGGGAATTAGCATAGTGTTGCTAGCCCATTTAAGCAAAGCAATCAAGCCCTTTGTAATTTCTCTATTTTAAGACACAAAACCAGCTCGAGTGAAAGGTGATCAACAAACTAAAATTGGTTTAAAATGCTGCTTTTGATACAATGTCAGAAAAAGTTCATTATGTGAGTATGAGAGGAGACTTACCGCACTTTTCACGAGGAGAAAAGAGCGTCTGAAAACTTCTAGTTCATTTGAAATGAGAAGGGGGTGGGCGGAGCATTTCACAGACACCAACACTTTTAGTTTTTGTATTAACTCTGAAAGAGTTCATGTACTTTGACTCTGCATAGTTTACACCTGGAGAGTACCACATATTTTAACTCTGAATATTTTCATTAATACATCTTACTCTTGCTGTTGTATTAACTCTGAAAGAGTCAATACTTTGACAAAGCATATTTAACACTGGGAAATTTATAACAGCAGAATTTCCCAGGTCATCTATATGCTAACATTAATTTGAATCGCTTCAGTAATTCCGAGTCATATTACATTAGTCTAAACTCTCTGTCGCGCTCTGAACATCCGCCCTGCGGCTGTGAGAGTATTTTCTGAAGACAATTCCCTCACCTTCCTCACGGTCAGGAGGAGAAAAAATAAAAAATAAAAGAACTGACGAAGTCGGTGTAGCGTCGTGGTGACACTGAGAACAATGACACTGAGCAGACCTGGCTCCCATAATGCATCAGCTGTCCTCAAATATCAATTTTGCACTTGACTACACACGGCTGATTCCCCATCAAGGGCTCCTCCGGCTCGTTCTATCCATTTGTCATTAGTAGATCATCAGCGGGGGCCGATACTGTATTAACACTGCAGGCAGTCCTCTGTACGGCACAATTTGAGCCTGGATTCACAGAGATGTTTGCAAAGAAGAGGTGGAATATAGACACAATGCAGTTTCTATAGATACCAGGTAACACCAGGGTCACAACCTCTGACATCAGTGTCTCTACTTTATATCATTACAAGCAGCTCATGAACTGAAGTGTCAAGGAAAGCACGTGAGGCAATTGTATTAAAATGACAAGCATGACACATTTCTCTTTACTTTTCTGTTATCTATTTAATCACATGCATGTTTCAGCTTCTCTGGTCTTGATCACCACTCATAGCACTTTAACAGAGATTTGCCAATCACCCATTCATACACAGATTCATTCTGTGCATCTATCACATATCACTCATACATGACTCACACTAAATAAATTATTTGATGATCAACAAAATAAAATCTCCTGGTTTTAGACGGCATATTTGGTTTTGGACTATTGGTTGAATGAAATATGAGGACTTCCTTGTTTCTGGAAATTTGACATGACCATTTGTCATTGTTTTCAGATTTCTCTGTGTCTCTGTGGCTACTAGCAATTAAAAGAAATGCTAAAACCACAACAAACTCCAAGCTCACATCTACACACAGTAAACTATATCAAAGACAATAATACTATCATAATACTAATAACAATATCTGAAATATCTGAAATTCACAACAGTAGCACAGATGTCAATTTAGCAAAACTAAAAAGACTTCATGTGATGGGACGTTGCTTGTTGGGACTCGGGGCCAGTGACAGGTTTGGTAAGCACAATAAGTTTATAGACGATCATATATCTGCTTTTAGTCGTAGGTTAACTGAACCACAATTACCACCACTTGGATGCATGTGCCGTGAACTCCTGCACTAAAGTGTGATGACGTCGGATGTCCCGAGCATAAGAGAATAGAAAGTGAAAAGCACCAGAGTTACAAATGCAAAGCTTTACAAGCACATGCAGCACTTGTGTCAGCATTTCTTTGAAAACAAGATCACAGCTCAGTCAAGTTACAGAACAAGTGTGAGAAGTAGCTGTTAACGAGACTGGTATGGTAAAGTTTCACATTATGTGTACAATACAAGTATAAATATAAGTGCTTTGTGAAATACAACATGGTATGTTGTGACACCAACAGAGTATGAGAGTTTGTCTTTTGTCTCCACGCAGCAGCCAGTTCACTCCAGTTTGCTGAAGAAGAGGCAGAACCAAGCACCATGCCGAGAGTGCATACCTCCAGAGTGGAGAGGTCGGATGTGAAAGACGATCAGATGACTTATGTTAGAGGGCTGATCATCTTCAGTTATTCATTTGCAAGTAAAATAGATTCAGTTGATCTAAACATCAGCTGTTTTCAGACATGAACGCCACATAATGTCTGCACAATTTGGTCCGCAGATTTTCCAGAGTTTGCCTTGAAACTGGCCTCTGCCCTTATCACCAAAAGCTCTTGAATATCATTGTTTTTCCAAGTTCACATGTTTGTCTGGGTGTTCAACATGTGTGGCTTCTCTTTTTCATCCTGAGATATTTGTAATCATTGTGTTTTGTTTTTTTGCGTCCATTGCGTGTTATAAAACACGAACAATGTCGTGGTCAATCTTCACATGGTCTCACTCAGAGAGTCTCCACACAATTTACTTGGCAGCTGGTAGGAAGAACCAGGAATATTCGCAGCAACTGACTCAAAGTTTTGTGTTCTCACATACAGCTCCTACAGATAAATTCAGGAGTGTATCAGTGCATGTTTTAAGCAGCTATTGTGAGGTGGTAGATAACAGTGCAATTCATATCTATGCTGTTGTAAAGCTACACCATTTTGCACTGATTGAGAAATGATGATGTTCTAAGATGCTGCAGCATACTTGCATGTAATCATACATATTGCTAATCATGGTCAAGGTGAAGGCTACAAGATCATCTCTAAGCAGCTTGATGTTTCTGCCGGTCTCAGCAACAAGAGAAAAACAGTTTGAAGACGGGGAAAGTTCAAATGATGAAAAAGGTATCAAGGAAGATGAACACGGATACATCTTGACGTCCGTGATCAAGTACAATGTGTCCTGTTGCCCCATGTATAGCTTTCTAAATTCAAGTGGGCTCCATGGCAGAAGACCCAGGAACACACCTAGGAAGGAAAAACATTAAAAAGCCAGACTGGAGTTTGACAAGACTCAATGCTTCTGCAAGACTATCGTGTGGACACATGAAACCGAATCAGAGCTTTTTGATAAGTCACTTCAGCTGCATGCTCACAGAAGAAAAAACTGAACCTTTCAAAGAAAACAAAACCATTCCCACTGTGAAACATGGGAGAGGCTCGGTTATGTTTTAGGGCTGCTTTGCTGTGTCTGCATCTTGAATCTGTGCAGGGCAGTGTCAGAGAGCCTGGTTCAGGTCCTGCTCGTACATTAGTTCAAAAAGTGTCTCCACAAGTCAGCACTCAGGATCAGATCTCATTTCCAAACTAACATGCACCACCGTTCTCAACAATCTTCACTCTGTACCTCAACATCTGTTCTCCCTTTGCTCACAGGATTTAAGCTACAAATTGGTTTATTCTGTATGAAAATAATAAATAATAATAAAGTGTATATGCAGTTGATTAGTGTAAGCCATCTTTGCTTGGATTAAAAAGTATAAATTCTTCCAGTTTTACGTTTCACTGCTTTGTTTTACCGTATTTCTTAGAGTGGACTGGTGTGATTTAAATGAAGATACAGTGACTGGCCACTTCAGAAGAACATGGCTGTAAATTGGGGGGGGGGGGGGGCGGTTATCCCCCTGTACTTGCTGCCCCCTTCATCACAACAAAGTAAAAGGCCTGTTATGAGTCCTGATCTTAATCAAATCCAATCTTAATCTAACATTTACTGGGCAGAAAGTTAAAACTTGAGAAGACACCCATCACACTGGAGAGAACCATAGCAGATTGCTCAAGAGAAGCTCGGCCAACTGAGGAGTCTCCTACAACATAACAGCTAAAGAGTCTTGATGTTTTAGTCCATGCCATTTTATTTGTCGTGTTATTTGTGTCACATTAAAACATGTTTTTGGTTTCGAAAAAGGCGATAATAAGATACGATACCCCCAAACTATTAGGAATCGTTGGTTTACCATACAAAGTTACTGCTATAACTTGACTTCTACACTGTGTCTCAATGATAGTCAGTTGTTACAAAAACACTAATAGCTGATGGTTGTTTACACCCACACCTCCTTTGACATTACATTGGCTATTAGCTTCCTATGTTAATCCTTTGAGTTATCACTGATCTGACACCCACTTTTAAAGTTAAACGGAACCATCAGCCAACATGAACCAAACTGCTCTCTCTGCTAAACTGAATGTTGAGCTGACCTGACTCGACTGCTCAACAGTTTTAGCTGTTGCACTGAATTATTGGCTTTGGGGTTGTTGGAGATCATCCTTTAGCCGACTTTTCTTTCTGAAGACTGACAAAATACTTGCTAAGCTTGGTTAAACATCTACCTAGCAGACATGAAACTCCTCTTGGAGAAATGCGGCAGTAGTTTGGTGAGTAAGTAAGAATCATATTACAAAATCACGATGAACAATTGTAACATGGCTTGTTTTTTATGATCCAAAGCTTAGAGAAGCCAACCTGAAGAGTCTTGGGTTTTCAGGTAGAGGTCCTGAAACTGTGGCCATGTGGCCAATGCAACTGAAGCTCAGCATGTTCAACTTTAAGTGCCTGAGAAAAAGTTAAAACAAAGAGAAGATAAAGTTTTGTTGGACTTTCGCTATGCAAACGGTCTCTCCTGCAGCGACGGCAAAGCGCCACGATCTGTAATACAAACGGGAGAAAAATTACGTTTGTTCATGAAGCCAAATAGCCCCGTCACTTTCATCGAGTCATCTAATTATTCCTCTGGAGGTCCAATTAGCCCGGTGGTGGCTGGACATGAAGCAAATCGCTTGTCCAACAAGGATCCGATGGATTGGCGGTCTTTACACAGGATACAAAAGAAACTAAAAAAAGACTGCTTTAGATTCCTCATTCAAATTCTGAGCTAATGGTATGATTAAATAAAGAGTAAAAGTTTCTCAGTAAACTTTTAACCGTCATGATGGTGGCACACAAATGTGACGACTTTTTCACGTGACATGAAATTGGAACAACATGCTAAAGACAACACAGCTTGTCTTGTTTTAGCAGGTGACTGAAAGCAGTTCTGTCATTTTCCACAGACGGCAAAACAATAAACGATTCGATGAACATTCCGAATATAGCTCAACATTGTTAGGTAGTACCAGAGCCAAACTTAAGTTTTAGAGTTCAAAAAGCAAAGGGAATTATATCAAAAGCAAAGACAACATGTAAATATCAATTTAAATTAGTGTAAAGCAAAAGTTAAAATGAATAAACTGGGATAAGATAGAGAATTAAAGCTGGTGCAGGACGCCTGGGCTCAGTTCGTATTCAGCACAGAATATGAGATTTCAGACTTGAATCAAATGGCTGAGGGAAAAGAATAACACTACAACTCAAACATTTCATATATCATAAGGGCTACATGCACCAGCATACAGCTTGTAAGCATGGCGGGTAACAAAATGTACATTGAGAGGAAATGCAATGCAAATCCATCAAAGTTACACATCAACAGGTATGAAGGAGCACTACTGCATAAGCATAGTTGAAAAAATTATTTTGTGGCAGCCTCCTGAAGTTCTAGCAACTTAGGTCATTGTTAACTTTGTGTGTAATGGGAGATAAGTTCATGGAAATACTTGGACGGATGAATGTGTGCTCAGGAAACACTGCGACAACAATGCAACACTACATGACAAGGCCATTGTCTCAGTGTTAAAATTCTCTTGGAAAATGAAAGTGAAATGTAAAAAAAAATGGTCTGAATCATTTACCACATCTATGATTTTGTCAGCTATTCAAATCAAGTCTAATGTTTGACTCTTTGGCTGTAATTGGAGAAACAGCCGAGCCAATCAGAGCATCGGGTGGGGATCATCCAATTTAAGAGAACCTCATAACATTAGGATTGACTGGGAGTGCATGACATCGTTCAGATGATGAGTCTGAGTCCATACATCACTCTTCTATTATCTCTGTTTTTGGTCTCCACCACTTCCTGAGGGAGATGTGTGGCTCTTCAGGAACTTGGTGCTGTGTTTGAAAACAGCTGTGTGGTGTGACTGAGAACAGCACTATGTGAGTAGTGAGAGAGAACCAAAACAGTTAAGGTTTGGGGGCGAATGGATAAACAATGAGCTGAAACTCACTAAAGCTCTGTAAAACCGTCAGAGGGTGCAGCTTCACTTGGTAATTTCCTCTGGGTTCATTACAATGTTTTTTCCCACATTGCTTTAACTCTGCGAAAGTATTCCTTTTTAAAATACATTGAACAGTTTCATTTTAAAACACTTTAAAATGACTAATCTAGACAGATTTCTAACTATTCATAGGAGATTATCATGTCAAATTCAAGCTTTTTTAAATTTCCTGTGAGTCTCTGACGCCTTTAAAAAACAGCATTTCCTCAGGAGAATTATAAATACTACAAATCAGCATTCCTTAATTTCTCACCAAGTCAAATGAACATCCATCTTATCTCCTTTCTTTCTTTGTCTCCTCCTCCTCCTCCCTGCTCTGCTGTGACCGGCTAACATTCAGGACTGCATGTTAAGCAAAGTTTCTTTTACAATTGATCCCGGCGAGTCTAAAGCACAGACAAATGGGCCTGGATGTGCATCATCCATCACACCAAGAGAAGACTTATTGTTTGCAGATTTTAACCTAGAGAAGTTCCTCTCCTGTGAGACCCACAAATCACGAGCTGACAAGGAGTGCCGAGCTGGGCCAAGCTGAGCTGGGCTGGGCCTGGAGAGGGAGCTTATACAGGAACGATTCCTTAGTTCTGGCTGTTTGATCAGGAATCTGCCATACCTACCCCAGCAGCTTGCTAACAGCAGTTTGTTTAATCAAGAAAGTTTCACTTTGAGTCTTTTATTTCTTTTCTCTTAGTTTGAAGAGGTAGTGAAGGTTTAAAAACACACTCTCTGCCAAGCAAACTGGAAATCTGAACTCATCATCATGCAACATTTACCTTAAAACCCTAACAGCAGTGTGAATGAATGAAAACACAATAAAAGCTCCCAACAGCGAAAGCTTCACACGCAGTGTGGGTTCGACGTCTTTGGACTCATCTCGGCCAGGGTGTTGTGCAGATGTTGATGGAGCAGCAGGGGTGATGTAACCAAGTTGGAAATTTCCAGGGGGATAGTGAATCTTCAGGACAGCTGGAGAACAGAGAGCTCCTGAGCATGAACCAAAAACTGAGAGCTTTCTCCAGAGATCAGAGATTGATGAAGCTGCTGCTGCAGGACCAGCAGAGTTTGGGAAGTTTGAATTATTCCGCAGCAATCCAACTATCTCTTTTTCACTTTCTTCATTCACTGACTTCTTATCTATTCATGTCTATTTTTATGACTGAGAGAATAAGGTGAAATACTTTATAAGAACGAAGTGGTGCTTTTCTGTAAAGGATGTTTTAAAACTGGTTTCACTAAAAAGTAATGAGTGTGGTTTGATTTTTATTACACTAGTGCCTGTTCTAAACCTGCCTGCTTGGAATGGGCTGTTTGCTTTTCCTGTGGAGATGCTGGTTGGAGCTTTTCTTTCTGAAACTGTAAAAGTGACCAGCAGTAATTAAGCCAAAGCAAGTAAAGACTGCAAAACTCTATTCACCTGTTTATTCAAAGTTTAGCGAAGCTCGACTCAGTGCAAAGAACTCGAGAATCAATTATTGTTGCTGTTGTCGTGAACGCACCCTTCCTCATGAGTGAACTGTTGTAGCGTTCAACAAAGTCACTTACGTTGATGAGTGCCACTCATCACTGTTACAGAGCACTGGTCACATGTTTATTCAAAGTGTCATGTGACCAAGTCTCACTGGATTGTCTGACAACCCTTTTCTAATGACAGAGCACCTGGTTGAGTCAATTTCTTTTTTCATTGTTCACACAAACACCTCTGTGACTCATCACGTGAACACAACATTTTTGAATGATTTTGAGGACAGACTAAAAGAATCAGCCATTATCCACATTATCCACATCCTCTATAAGTCGCCTTTTTGTGTAGACCTATAGAAAAGGCCGAAACACGCACAAAATATTTTTTTACCCTCAAGAGATCTTTTGCAAAGTTTATTTTAAAGCACAGTTCAACCCTTTTTTGATGAATGAAGCTTTTTTTTTTATAAACAACCGATGACAACTGACACACTAGAGACAGAGAACCTTAGTCTCTAATGTGTCAGTCGTCAACCACAGTCACGTCTGTGGTTTATTCAACAAAAGCACTGGCTTTTATTACATTTAAATAAACATATTGTATCTTGAAATTGTTTCTGTATTTCCAAAGGACCTTCATCGAGTTCTGTGAGTGTCTCAACTTAACCAGAAAAAAATGAATAATGCTGACGTACAAATTCATTACCATTTCCTCGCTGTGTCAAATGAAATATGATCTGATCGTGATTGTGCTTCCTTCAAAGTGTATTTGCTGCTGCAAATGAGATTTACATAAATGAAATGTCTGGGTGACAGCTTCTGTTTCAAGGCACAAAACATAGGAGGAGGAAATAGAAATTTATACAAATGCCTAATGCACCTGATTTATCACAATTGACCACTGTGTCGGAGGAAACTGGGCATGAAATTCAATGTCTGAGAAAAGCAGATGTAAAACTATGCTGCACTGTAGCAAACAAACCGCGCGAGAGAGAGATAGAGAGAGATAGGGAGAGAGAGAGAGAGAGAGAGAGACCAACATTCTCATCAACAAATAATTCCAAGTTCAGCAGCTCCATTGATTTCACATTGAGTCACATGCATCAAAACAGCCTGACATCAGGGATTATTTAGCAGAACTTTATGCAAATCACATGAACTGTAATCTTAATTCATACCTCGCCTATTAAAAGTGAATTGTGTCATGCAAAATGTTTGCATCAAATGGTAATTTGCAAACATTTTTATAAATGTCTCTCTTTGACTTTAAACGTACGTGGAAAATTCCTCTCAGCGGACCAGTGATTGACAGGGTTATGTCGTTGTTGGTTTCCACATTGATGTCTTAAGTGGTTCTGATCTGGTGCAGCTATTTTGACAACCACCTGAACGATGTCATGCACTGAACTCCAGATAATCTCCTGACATTCTCTGCAGGTGCTGTATGTGATAACACAAACGTCAGAGTGAGACGCTCCGGACTTTCTCCAGAGTTTCTCCTGCCTGGTAAAAACTGCAGAGAATGTCTGAATGAGGCCATGTGAGAAAATAGCCAGATCCTTTACAGGATTCACCGCGAGTGAGTGCACACGTTGAGGAAGTTTCTAACATGCACCACAAAACTGAAAAGTAAGACTCAGGAAGGAAAAGTGGTGTCGTGCAGGTAGAACATGTGGACAACGATGTCAAGAGAGCTTTTGCGGCTATGGGCCGATGTCGATGTGCAGTAAAGGCAAAACCTCTGATCCCCACAGCAGAATTTATACGTTATGTCCTGCCTCTGCCTGCTGCTCAACCCCTCACTTGATTGCTCCAGAAATGTCTGTATTGCTGTGAATGTGTCTGAGCGGAGTATCTCCTGCTGCGTTGTTCATATGTGAAAGGAAACCTCCACAGAAAGCCCAGACCCAATTGTGTGGAGGTTCTGGTGAGTTTGTGTCTGAAAATGGCTTTACGTACGCGCAGCTTTAACTTCAGAGGACGTCTTCAACCACTTGTATAAACAAACAGGGCATATGTGCACCGTAACCTGCAGCCGTCTCCCTCCATCACCTGATGTGGTGTCAGAACAGTGGTGCTGTAATATTACTAAAGACCTTCTTAAAGAGTGGAGCCGTGGCAGCGGTCTGGTTAATATTCCCAGAGAGACGTCCTTTAAAGATGTGATAAATGATAGAGAACACTGCGTCTGACACCTGCGATTAGCCAACATTCATCAACAGGAACTAACCACTCCCCCAGAAATGGCTTCCAGGAAACACAGCCCCCTGTTATAATGAATGTACTCATCTCTGATAATAATTCACAGGAGAAAAAAAAGGAAAAGAAAAATGAGAGTGTAAATGAGTGGCTGGAAGCAGAGTTGTGAGTCTGCTAACAGGAACAAATGATGGAGTGGAAGATTTGTCCTGATGGGAAAATATTAATCTGTTCACAGTCAGACAGGATGCAATAACAACAACAAATAAAACAACTCTATAAATAAGAAGAAGGTCATGTATTTCTGCAGGAATCTCACACCAGCCATTTTGGATCGCAGCAGCCCACAAAGTCAATTTTGTCCTGTATTACATTACAGAGTAGTGAGGGTGAAGTGCTGGAGAGAAAAAACATATACATAGCACCCTAAAACTAAATACACATTTGAGCTGTTCCGATACCAGCGTGAGAAATGCCTCTGATACTGACGAAAATGTCCACCGCTCAGGCATTGGCGAGTACACAAATCTATGTACCAATCTATGTATGAAATCACTTCTTCTTCTCCCCTCCAAAACAACTGTACTGCAACTGGTAAATACTATTTTTAGAGCGGCTGGCAGAAAAGGATTTCTTAGCTAAACTAACAGCAATTTGGCAATATTTCACTCTGGAAAGTTCCACAAGTTAAACAGAGATATGTAACTTATGCAAGACATCGGTTTCAAAGCTTGGCACTGGTGTTGCCAATGATAATACTCGCCATCTAATAAAAAGCATTAAGCACAAGGTAAAGGGGAAAAAAGGACAAACTCGTGCAGCCAACTTTGGAAACTACATTCAAACTATGAATTCAATTAAACAAAGACAGACGCAAAGCAAGAAAGATAACCAACAATGTTGTTGAGTTCATTGTTGTAACTTCCTTGATTTATTTATTTCTGTTCTTGACTGTCTCGATGTCTAGATAATAAAATAAGTTCTCTTTTCAAAGGGTTTAACCTGAGCCTGGCAATACAACAATGATAGTAATCCTACCAAACTGTAACCATACGGCATTCAGCTTTAAAATATGTGATACAATGTTGTTGTTTTTTTCAGCCAATGCGCAACGTCCAGGTATTGGAATCGGTATTGGAATTGGAAAAATGGTTGAAACATCATCTAAATATATAGCTCAAATAAGCTGTGAGTAATAAAATATCCTTTCTTGATTTAAAGGCTTGCATTGAGCGGAGGTGATCAAGTAAAGTACTTCAAATAGCTCCTGTGAAATATGGGATGATCGATGTGCAAGAAATCCCATCCCAGTCTAAATGTTCTTTTTTGCATATTTCTATACACCAAAACTAGATATAGTCCACTTATAGGCTACAGAGAGATTAAAGTTGATGATTCAGTTGGATGTTCAGAATTGAAAGAATTGTTGAACCAGATATTATTAATTCTGATTCTAGGTGTTACCTTTAAGATGAGACGCAACCACAAGGCTGCAGAGCAGAGAGTGAGGGAGAGCATGCTGAGCATCAGGAGACACATCAGACAGGAACATATGAGGGTGGAAATGGCTGAGGGAGGGAGTTTATATATAATTTAAACATAAAACAAAGAGAGATGCTGAGAACATTGATACTGTATACTATTCTCTTGTAGGTACACTATAAAACCTATGCAAGGTTATAGAGAGTAAAGGAATAATGTAAGTCCTTCCTGCTGCTGGCAGACTGCACATCCAGCAGTGCTCCCAGCCGACCACATGCACCTTATATATCTTACTCAACTCAAGTTTTCAACAGATTTTACTTAATTCTGTGCAATTACAATATCACAAATGTACATACCAGTTACACTGTTTAGATTTGGTGTATTTATTAAATATGAATTTGTATTTTCTATGTTGCCTTGTGTTTAAATATTATTTTCACTTATTTATTACTTTGACTGTCTATGTTTGCTATCCCCTTTGCTGTTGTATGTGACAGCACCAGGCCCTCAAAGGTGGATTAATCTGCCTGTAATAGACTCTGTCTTAATCAGATTAAAAGTTGTCTTTTTTTAACATGCTAATCTTCAGTAGATGTCAAACTGTGTAGTACGTTGAAAGAGGCAAAACTCAACATACACTCAGTTTACAGATTATTAAAGGAGACCTATTATTCTTTTTCAGTCTTTCCGGGACTCTAGTGGGTTGCATATGTTTTTTTGTGAATGTATATGGTGTACACAGTTTGCCTATTTACTAAACTTCAGCAGGCTGTGGAACTGTTTTTTTACATATTTTAATTTGATTGCACCTGTATAATTAAAAATAATCGTCAGTGTAGTGTATAGTTGCAGCGTCGTCTGTTGTACTCTAGCGAGGGGGGGCAGGAGCTGAATCCGGCTGTCAGAGTCTCTGCTGCTGTAGCAATGGATAGAATAAACAAAGAAGTGTTTTCGGAACTTTTGAGACTGTAAACCTTTCCAAGTGGTGCCCCAAAAATTATGAACCTCAAAAAACTAGCATAATAGGTCTCCTTTAACTAAAACTCATGCAGACAAATTCAACAGCCCTGCAATAAAGCGTCCTTCCTGGAGGTCATCATGGTCAGAGAGGAGTGGATTCAACTGTATGTTTGCTTGTTATTTAGCCTACACTCTCTGATAGAACAAAATAATAGAGACACCTGTCTAACACAACACAATAACACCACAGGATTTTTTTTTTTTTAAATGAACATAAACCATTATGAAGGGAAGATTTATTACATGATTATAATACATGAACATACATACAGGTTATACAATATACCAAGGTACTGTACTTGCTTGTTATCATACTCATACAGCATTGTACACAATGCAATTAATACATACAACTACCCAGTCTCCAAAAGAATTTAGAACAATACACTTCCAATCATAGCCTGAAGTTTATATCTGACTTTTTTAGAACTTCTTAAACTGTTTGTCCTTACCAGGGATTATCTTCTTCCACCAATTGCCAGACCTGTACAGAACACAACCATTAGTGGTGTACAGTTTTATATCAGAATGTGTGTGTGTGTGTGTGTGTGTGTGTGTGTGTGTGTGTGTGTGTGTGTGTGTGTGTGTGTGTGTGTGTGTGTGTGTGTGTGTGTGTGTGTGTGGGTGTGTGTGTGTGTGTGGGTGGGTGGGTATGAGAGAGAGGAGGGAGCAAGTGAGGCAGTTTTCCTGGATGAGACAAGACAATCATCCAGTGGGGAATTGGAGCCACAGAGAACATTTCAGGTCTTTAAGTTTAACCTATAATAAAACTGCCAGTCTTCTCTCAGTCTTATCGACCCTGTCGTGTCAGTGGGTCAAATGAATTTTATCACTGGAGAACACGAGCAGGTGTTTATCTACACTTGAAGGGGATCAACCCTTGACAGCCAAACACCATTTATGATTGTGAAGACAAGTTGTTTGCAAGGACACATAGGTACCAAGGCTGTTGTTTGAGAGGACACTGTTAGTAAGTGTTTATTGGGACAATATAGTCCTGATGACATTTTTGTAGGGAGGACAGTGTGGTTGAACCAACATTTAAGAGTTGAGGACAATTTGGCTGTGATGATCATATGTGAGTCACAAAATCATGTTTGTATGACATTTCGTGTTGAGGACATATTTTGCCTTAGAATCAAAATAAGGCTTGCTATTTGAGAGAGTTTCTTTTTATAAAGACATGTTGTTTGCAAGGACATTTTGGCTGTGATGACATGTCAGCTGCCATGATGTTGTTTGCAAGGTAATGGTGATTGTGTCAAGGTTTTGTGTTGACATTTTGTTATGAAGACATACTGTTTGAAAGGAAGAAGCTTTCTGCGAAGACAAGTTTCTTGAAAGGACAATTTAGTTGTAAGGACGTACTGATTTTGAATACTTGCCCTTTTGCAGCGAGCATATCAGTTGATGCGAGGAGCATGGTGGTTGTGGGGACATTTTGGTTATGATGACTTGAGTTTTGCAAGGACACGTTTTTTCACATAAATAATGAAAGTGAGAAGGACATTTTCGCGATTTGATTGGAATGACATGTGGCTTGTGAGGACATTTTGGCAGAAAAGAAACGAGTGTGAGGACATGCTGCTTGAAATGACATGATGTAAAGAAAGACGTGGCTTATGAGGACATTTTGGTAGAAAATAAATGAGTGTGAGGACATGCTGCTTGAAATGACATGATGTAAAGAAAGACGTGGCTTATGAGGACATTTTGAAATTACATAATGTAAAGAAAGACATGTGGCTAATGAGGACATGTTTGAAATTACATAATGTAAATTTGGCAACATGGGGTAATTGTGACTGGTTAAATGAGCACTAACCAGTGTAATCAAGAAAACTCCAACAACGCCAGGGAATATTAATTACCTCAGACCAACACTAATAACCATAAGGCATTCAGGTTCAGTATACAAAGGGAGCAGGAGACGTGGTTCCATCCAAAAATTATACTTTATTAAAAAGGATAATATTTAAACCATTAAAAGAGCCGCCACACACCATTCACACATAAAGAAAGGGGGGGATGATCCAGGGTTGAGGCTTACCAGTGGAGAGGAAGACGAATTAGGAGGTCAACAAATTCTCAAATAAAAAAATCACAGTTCTTAGTTGAGATTTCCAACCTGCATTTTTTCCCACCAACCGTGTGTGAGTGAACACAGAGCTCTGCTTCTACTCTGTTCCACAGATTCAAAAGGTCTTTGTGAATTTTAATGCCACAGAGAAGCCTCCCTGAGGCTTAACGAGTGGCTGTAATTAGTGTTTGTTAAGATGAATGCAGGCGCATCCTTATTAGCATAGCAGCATTTAATGAGTAGCACTATCACAGAGCTCTAATCACCAGGATAAACAAATGAGAGGAGGAAAAATCATTACCTGCTGAATGAAACCATGTCTCATCCGTGCTGACTGTGATGGTTTACAGCCCGGCAGACACATGAGAAGAGAAACAGCAGAAACACATCCTGTATTTACAGCTTGCTCATTGCTTTCCCCCTCTTTTTTTCTTCCCCCCTCTTGCCCCAATTTCTGTCTTTACGATAAACTTATTTTTCCTTTTGCTTTCTTTCAGTTCTGTAATGTGACAATATCTGTTTCAGGATGAAAGTCGATATATTTTGAAAAGAAAGTAATACAAAAATTGGAAAAGAAAAAATCTACATCCCTGCAGAGATGTAATTAAGATTTCATTTTGAACGAGTAAGACCACAAGCCAAAACAAACATCGGGGAGCAATAAACTCATTCAAAACTGTATTTTAATAACTGCTGGATTTTAAGTTTCATAAGAGGTAGTTAGGAACCTTTCCTAACTTGTTTACACAAATTATCCTCACAATTGTTCACATTCTGCTACGTGTCTTCAATAGACAATTTAACTTCCTGATCCAAGCCTTAAAATTGTCCACTTTGGTGCATGACAATTTTAATGTAACTTACTGCATCCATATATCAGTTAGAACACAGTTCCCACTGGGAAGTATGAAGAGAGACACCCTGGTGGACACTGGTCCGAATGTATCAAATGAAGCAAAAACTTTCAAAAAGGAGAACATCTTCCATGATTTGGAGGAGGCCATTACATTGATGAAGCATCATACACATAACCTGTGTATTTCCAGTAAACCTCTTGCTTGTGTATTGTCCAACACCCATCAATCCATTTTCAACTCAACCATTGAGGGGTTATGGCTAAACTTTTTTTGTGTACAGTGCTTATAGTATATATTGAGCTGCTCTGTCATACGTTTCTTCCTCGTACTGAAAGCACAGTAGTCTGGGGCATGTTGGGGTTGATTGTATTGCCCATGAAGGACACTTAGATGTGCGGACAGGGGTAGCAAGCAATCATTGTACCTCGTGAAGAAGAACCCAACATATTTGAACTCATTCACTTGGGGCAGAAACTCATTCCTAACCCTAAGGGAGCCATTGACAGTAGTCAAACAGAGAACCAAGGTCGTGGACTAATGGTACGTTCAACCCAACCATTATCTTCCAATAACGAGGAGAGGAGGACTACTGGTTGAAATGTGTTGTACCTGTCGTGGAAACACAGAGAAACTCACTGCCGTCGTGTGGGTCCACGAGACAATCCGCGAGGGGCACACAGCTTCTCCAGGAGCTTCGTCTGGATGACTGCCGTTCCTGACGCTACCTGGAGTTGATCAATGGCCAGTTTGATGACCAGCTAGCTCAGGTCAGTGCCAGGATACGTCTCTTTATGTCTTTTAACTTTCATTATTTTATTTTATCTTCATGTCAGGACGACTTTGTAGACTTGGGCTTTTTTTTGTTCTCCTGCACATGTGTATTTGCTAATTTGAATGTGCTAGTTTAATCATACAAACAGATAAACTTAATTCAACTTGAGTTTTGTTTGCCTACTTTTGATACTTTTCACACAAAAAAACTATAAATATGAATTAAAACATATTGAGCTCCCCTTTTACTTCAGTCTGGGCTCACATACAAACACAGATTTAGATGTTTTATTGACCAAATCTGACAGAACACCCTGCAGTAAAAGAGATTCAAATGTTTCAACTTCCTTGTTTAGAATTAATGGAAACAGTGTGAGCCGAAAACATTCACATTGTCACACATCAGCAAACTAATTAAAAAACCGCCATATCCCACAGCATACAGATCCTCCCACTCACTAACACAGCTCCCTCTGGTCTTCTTTTGACCTTTGACCCCACCGAGCTGCGATGATGACACTGATTTCATTACTCTTCAGCGCACTCCGATGTAATTAACGAGCCAGCGGAGCGGCTGGAGGTGAATATCAATCACCGCGGTGCTGAGGATGTGGGCGGCGGCTCCTCCGTCCTCCCACATGTTCAGACGTGTCCATCAACCAGAGAGCAGCAGCGAGGGCGTAGGGGGTGTTAATATTAACGCCACCGCAGACTCTCAGGAAACCGATGTACTGTCAACAGACTCTTTAACTTTAATTATTCGTGAGCCATTTCAGCGGAGCGTGTCCTCTGTTCCACTTATGATGACAAACGAGGTGAGAGTGATTTTATTTTTAAGTGATTTTAATATTTAGATTTTCTGAAATAAGGAGCAGAATAGGTGAATACTAGATCAGTGTGAGAGAGCAAAAACAGCAGCAGGGAAAAAGAACAGATTCTTTTCTGTCGGTGTATTTGACACTAAAACAGACTGTCTACTCCTGTTGAAGACATTTAGGGGATCTTTTTTTCAGATAAATTAAAAATTAATTAGATTTTGCCTGTAGGTCAAGTTTGATTTAGCTCAGTGAGCATGAAGCTGTAATAAGAGTAATACAGAGGGTTTGGTGATTGTGTCCTTTTTTATTTTAACTAAGTATATAACAACACATTTCTATCTACATTAGTACCATGGATTGTATATAAAGACAACACGTCTCCACTCCAGATACAGTTGCAACCATCTTGCGCTTTCGATGTCATTTCATGCCAGAGTCTGTGGTGAGTGGGGTGTGGAGCCACGGTACTGAGGTCCTGCTGATACATGTGTTCAACCAATCATTAGACCTGTCGGGATAATTACTATATGGACTCATCGTACGGAATTTGTTGACCTTCATAAATTGCTATTTGTGTATAAATGCATATTTGTTAACTCCAACAATTGAGGGAGTTCTGTCACTTCTCTCATCTCATCTCCTCCGTGTCTGGAAAGAAGGCAGAGTTTACACTCACACACACAACCACACGACCCGCCTGGACCCTCCCACACTCACCAACACAGAGACAGACAGTGAACCAGTCAGAGATGAAGTGAAAACACTGGGTTTTAAGAGAGCCCATCAACGTGATGGAGGCGGTACATTGATTTTGTTTAAGAACAGTGGGAACAAAAAGCGTGAATAAAGGGTTTCCACTATGTTAATTTAACAAAAGGTGGCCCGCCACCCAACAATATTTTCCCCTCTGACATACGTCCATCGCCTATTTCTGATCTTCCAAGCCCCTTCCCCTACATTTTTCTGTATAGCAACTGTAAACTTAGTGAATCATGTAAACCATCGCTGTCAACACAAAAAAAGTGGAATATTAATACAAATTTATTTAGCTAAACTTAATTTTATTTGATTTAGGTCCATGTCCCATCTGATAACCTGGAGGAGGCATGGCTAATGACTTATACCACGCCCAGGGGTTTTCAAGATGATTTGACTTCACTTCTAGGAGCTGTAATGTACACCAGAATGGACTCTGACTTTACGTTGCATTGACTCACATTACACAACCACAACCTCCAGATTCTTTACAGATTAACAGACCTGTCCACAATGGTTAGTTTTGTCCAGTGATACAGAAAATGTATTCCAACAAGATCCTCTCGACAGAAATAAAGGGAGCGTTACTTTGCGAAATTCTGCTATGCACTGAAGTTGATGAGGGACAAAAAGAATAACGTGGTGCTGTAGATGGCTGGAGGATGCAGATTTGGTCTCTCATTAGATTTTTTTTATTTCAGCCCTCTCAGTCAAGTCATCTGTAAAATACTGTATATGCTCCAATCATAAGTTCACTTCATGTTGCAAACAAGTTGAAAAACTGATCTGGCATAAACTTTTGCCTAAAATTCGTTTGAAACAAATATTTGGTGGCTAAATTAATCTGAGCAGTCTCTGCTCTTCTGCCACTCTATATACCAACTCTTCCCTAATGCACACGCACAGGTCGTCGGCTCGGCTGCTGCTGTTAGGAAGGTGTGTGGCTACAGAAAGGTACCTTGGATTAAATTGGTCACATTTTTGTTTTTGGTCTCTGCTACAGGTCGTATGGGGCTTTGATCATTCGACATGATGTATGGTTTGTGAAGGTGTTCTATCTTGCCACTCTTAAGGGCAATGGAGAAGTCCTGACCTTAAACTCACCCTTAAACATTACTCACTTCAATGAGCTCGATGACCTAAATGCCTGTGGATCTTCCATAGTGTGGCATGGGACCGCTGCTGCTTTACCTGCAGTCTCCCTTCCATGTACGTTCTTTTCTAGCAGGAGAAACTAAAAAGGGGGTCTCTGAAACTTGATGTTAACATGTACATTAGCCATCAGGATTCTTCCTATGTTGTTTAGTTGTGGTGGTCGATGTAAATAGTGATCCACAGGAATGTGGAGGATTTGTGTCTTCATAAACAGTGACTTAGTTGAATGGAGTTTAGTGTTTCAGCTCCAGTTTGCAGTCTGTACAGCGCTGTCTCACCTTTAAATCATCTCCACATCGATTTTCGCAGACATGAAAGTGATGTTTTGACGGATTGTGAATGCAGCCCAGCTCGGTTCGGCCTCAGAGGAAAATGACTACAGCTTCATCTGACTTCATACAGCTCTCCGTGTTGAAAAAAGATGAATCCTCTGCTTTATCTCTTGCTCTCTATTTCCTCTAATTACCCATCGGCACGGTACCACTCTTTGTTTCTCTGTGGTCGAGCAGCGGCACATGCTTTTCTCCTGGTACCTTTTGGGGAATTAATTCATTTTTTGCTAAAGTGTCTTAATAATTACAGTGACATCGAGGTTAATTGCCTAATCTCTATTGCCATGGAGGCATCCGGTTGAAATCCCCACACAATCTGTTCCAGAAACAGCAGCCAGAAGATCCTCTCTTACCAGAGGGGACGCTCTGACCTAAATAAAGTTCTCTTTTTTTTTTCTTCTTTTCTTGTTTTTTTGAAACATCCAGCAGGTAGCGGACAGGGAGCTCAGGTACACTGTCGAGTGTCATTAATTTTCCAATTTGATTTAACACTGGAAACTTGTTCTGGAGCAGAGGGGGGAGCTGTCTGAGCGCTCTAAAATATCGAGGTCCAGTGTAACAATGTCAGCCAAGGACTCCTGTTATTACCTTTTAAAATACAAAGGCCACAAAAATCTTAAAGCTCTGAATTATGATGAGGAATCACTTTCTGTTCGTAGTGGATGTTTTGTTTAATGACCAAAGTCGTCCTTCTCACACACACACACACAAATGACACAACTAACTTAAGTTTAGAATATAATAGAATATATCTTTATTGTCCACCAGGTTAGAAATGTGTCTTGTGCTCAACAACACAGGGAACAACCAGATAAGAAACACAAGACACACAGTGATGGGCACAGTGTTCTTCTGTTTGGATTACAGTTATGTAAGGGTGGAGGTTTGATTTTACAAGTGTAGAGGGCACAATGAAGATTAAGAAAATAATTAGTAGGCCTACGAAATAAAATTGTCAGTGGTTAACACTGTCGCCTCTCAGCAAGACGGTTCAGGGTTCAAACCTGCTGGCCCTCGTCTTTCTGTGCGGACATTTATTTTATTTGAGGATCAGGTTAATCCATCCTTCTATCTATTATCTGTACTGCTTTTCCTTTGTGGGTCACAGGTGAGCTGGAGCGAATCCCAGCTGACACTAGACGAAATGCGCGGGACACCCTGGACAGGTCACCAGTGTATCTCAGGTCTCCATACAGAAAGGCTTTGACCAAAATGAGATTTAAACGATCACCTTCTTGTTGTAGGGCAATAGTCCTAATGACTGTACCAAAGTAATCAATATTTACATTAAATACAAATTATACGAGATGGAAACACTGAATTGACCTTGAAAACCAAACAAATGCTGTAAATATACACAAGAGCATGTATGACTGTCCTTTAAGGTTATCAGTGACACTTGTGCTTTCCCTGCTATGTCTCCTGCTTCTGACTCTGGGTCAAACATTTGGTGTTTGCCCTCTGATGACCCTGAGGCACACAGAACCTAACCATCATCTGCATGACTCAATTAACCCATAATCGGAAAATCTGATTAATGGGGGGACAGGTGCCAGTTTTACCTGGTTGATCATTCGACCACTAACACCTACTAACAACTGTTTTTTGACTTTTGTTTTGAATATGAAACAATACAAACCCCTCCCCCTTTTCTGGTGAGGTTTCCTTGTTTCACTGTCAATAAGAACTAGCTATCACAAAGGTAATAAAGCCTTGTCAGCTCTGTCACTAACTTCTTTGACTCTTTGCCATCTGAGCCACAAATTCTAACCATGTCCATTCGAACAGCTCAAATATGTATTTAAGTTGCTGTTGAGTTTGAAGATGTTGAAGTAGAAGAAATTAAGCACTGGGACATAGTCACTGTCCTCAGTGCTGCTTTCTACTGTTTACTAACCCTGTGTTCTGCTGCGTTTTTGATTTAGAATTTGAGGCATCAAAAGAAAACATGAGGGCAAACTCATCAGTGGCATTTCTGGGACAGGAGTCAATCCCATTTTTAGTGAATTGACATGCTTTTTAAAAAAGCTAGTTTTGATGTAAAAAGGGTAAAAGAGGGTCATGAGTTTAGAGGATTGGAATGTGAAATCTCTTCTCTTTCCTGTTTCCATTGATCTGTATTTTTATGTGTGACTGCACTGTTATTGATCCCCAGGCCTGCAGCAATACTGCATGATGGTCTGTGTTTCAGCACATTAAAACCTGAACTATTGTATCATAAAAGTCGACATAAACCTGCAACATTAACAATGAAAAGGCCTAAACACTGTCACGCATCAACAATCTATTGATTGATCTATTGATTATGTGGGTCATCAGTTAGTCTTGCACAACCAGCTCTCTTTTCCTCAGAACGCATTTAGACGTTTGATTTTCATTTCTTCCTCTGTGTTTTTTCCTGTCTTATCAAGGATATTTCTTTATATCCCATCATTCATGGATATCATTTACAAATTAGATTTCCTAGCTTATTCCAAATAACATCCTCACTCTAAAATCTCTTTCACATTTTCTGTCTGGTTTAAATGTGAAACTGTATCTGGAAATTGGAGACATGTTCTTTGGGTCCTCTTTGAAATTCATATGACAGGTCTATAAACACACATACACACACACACACACACACTACCACTACAACAAAAAGGGGGTGGATCAGGGCTGGCCTGTCGCTGCGGAGTTGAACGTTGATGGATGTCGACCTGCACCCAGAGGTGATGGATGTTGGTGTCACGGGAAGCACCAGACCCAGGGTGGATGGGGGGGCTACAGGTACACTGATAAGAATCCACAACCCCTACCCACCCTGAGACCATCCATTGGGTGTGTACCGGACCGGAGTGAAAGGTCAGTAATCTGTGATTAATAAGACAGTGAACAAATACACACATTATGCATTTCGCAGCTACTAACCTTCACATTGCCAAAATTTCATTACAAAAAAAAAAACCTTCATCACCTTCTCTCTACCTCTCTTTGATTCTGGAAAATGATCACACTATCAACATTCCCCTGCTTTCCCAACTCACTTTTTCAAAACACAAATTAAAACAAATTTTAATTCACTACATTTATGTGACATCTTGTAGTTCACTTACATTTGCCTGAAAAAGTTAGCAAGTACAACAACAACTGATACATCTCACCACCTCCCATCAACCCTCTCTTCAAAGCTCCGCCCCAAAATACATGAACGTGCACTGACTGACAAACTGCTGGAAGACGACTTTTCAGTGACTTGCTCGCTAACCTCAGATAATCGCTCTGCCTCAGTCTTGATGTCTCACCAGACGAAGACTCTGGGCAGTTTGAGCACAGGCAGGTTGGAGCAGGCAGGTTGGTTAATGACAGACAGGTACACCAGCCAATCATTTCAGTCGTGTTAATTGCAGTCCTGTGAGAGCCACAGACACCCACTTTTCCTCTTTGTTAGACAACTTGGTTGATCAGGACGTGAAGATGATTTTAACAAATCAGATAAAAAGTGTTTCAGAAATAACTTACTAACCCTACCTTTAAGCTCTCAGTTGAATTTAAAGATTAAATGATTTTAATTATTTTTATTGATTGATTTAATAGATTCATGTATTGTTTTTTATCATTTATCTGTAAAATGTCAGCCAACAGTGGAATAGATGTCCAATGCTGTTGCCTTAAACACATTAAAAGCGTTGAACAGCAATACAGTGATCATCTATCTAATGTTTCCTACATCTCTGTCTCTGGCTCATATATCTTGAGAACTGTTCATCTTCACGCTGGAAATGTGTATTGTTAAGGGCCAAAGCTGCTGTGTTGAATTTGGTGCGATTTGGAAACGTGATACCTTCAATTAAAAGAAAAGTGAGGTGACCAGCACTTAGCAGCAGCGGCTGGGACTTATCATCACAAGTGAAATTGTAGAGCACAACAACAACGTATTCACAACAACCAAACTTTACAAAATCAAACTTGACCAAGCGACTCAATTACTGGAGGTCGCATTGACAGTTTCAGAAAAAAGCTGCAACCAGCATCACCACAGGCCAAGAAAACAGCCCATTCGTAACAGTTTTGGAACAAACACTGCTCTGGAACACTAAATATTAATATTCATAGCAGTATCCCCTCCCTCAGCGGACTGTCATGTGGTCAAACAAAAAAGAATGGCGCTGACAGCCGGAGCGCGATGCCATCACCAGCGAAAAGTGGTTACAACCAGTTGCATTTCATTGTCACAGCCAATCATGCGCATACACTAGGCATTCTGGGTAATCTGGGTAACTCACGCTGTCCACGCCCGTGCTGATGAGCCACTTATCTCTTGCTTGAAACGTGGCGGTGTCAGCCCTTTCCGCAGCAAGAGGACGGAAACAAACAGCCTTTTTAGAATGGAAATGTCAAACATTTGGCAAAAACGTCCAGCGTCCTCGGGGGCAAATAACACATTTAATTCAGTCTTTAATAGGTTGTCATAACATGGCAGATGGGCCCAGAGAGTGACTGAATAAACCATTACCTCCCCTCCTGCACTGAGGTGTTAGTGGGTGTGGGGGGGCTATAAATGAAAATGAAAACAGCTATGTTCACGGTGGAAGGGGCAGCTATGAATAGTAGGCTACATAAATTAAATAACCTGCCACTTAAATAGCAGAATGAAGCAATAACAAGATGCAGAGACAGTATAAACAGTTTGTTGCAGTTGTTCTCCTCCGGAGAGTGTTACATCCATCAGTGACTTGACTGGTTTGTTTACCTGTTTCAACGACTTTATGTGTCCTCTGCAATCTGCCACAGCCTCTCTGCTCTGCTATAAAAATATGACGGGAGCACTTGGCCACTCTGTCCCACTCTGTCCCACTCTGTCCCACTCTGTCCCCCTGCACCCTCAGTCTTCAAAATTCATTCATTTTCAGCTGAATGAGCACTCGGCAGGGATTCTCACAAACAGCAAAACGGTTTCTGCGTGTGTGTAAGAGGTCACCGCTAAGGGATTCTCAGACGGCACAGAAGCTTGACCCAAAATGCACCCGTTTGTCACTCAGTCTCATCAGCTATAATCTGCTGACAAATAAGCCTCTGGGGGCAACTGCCAATATTTTGGGGTTTCCAGTGTAGACAGCAGATATCCAGGACTCCATCTTCCGCTCGCACCGCTTACGGTCGTTTGTCTGAACAAAACAAAAACACTGATACTTTTTGCAGGTGTTTTAGGTCCAGACCACATTTTGCTTATCTAACAGTTATCTACATCTGAATGCATGTGAATTGAAAAGCCGATGCATTTCACTCAATCTGTTCCACCTCTTTTGATCTTGCTTTTGTTTAACCGCGGGCTAAAGCTGCTCAAACGTGATTGGGCAAACTCGAAACGGAAACCAGAAGATAGGGAAGGCTCCAAAATCTTGTCCCTCGCCTACAGATTCTGCAAATTCCCATGTAGAATCTGTTTTGTTTTAGAGATTTTTCATCATGTGTGTTACAATAACACCCAATCACACCCTTGGATTTCACTGCAATGTCTGTGCAAGTTTCTATGGTGCAGCCCTGGAGTGACCACACCCTCACACCCCCTGACACTCATTCAAGGTTGGGCGAGGGCTTGAGACCCGTGGTTTGACACCTGGAGAATTTTTTACATTTTGGTTTAAAAATGCATCAGCTCTGCTACGGATACGGCTGGTGTCCACACTACTCCACAGTAGTAGCTGTAGCCTTAGTCTACAATCTATTCAGCTCCTCATCACCTCTGACCTCTGAACTCACTGAAACCATTGCTTTCCTTGGCTTGGCCATCAGTGTTCAGCAAACTTTGTATAAGCACTGTGCAGGAGCAGGAAACCATTTCTCTGACGCCTGTAGTTGACCGATCTCAAGCCGCCACTCTCTCTCTCTCGTTCCCTCCCACCAGTTAGCAGTGACCCCTGGGGTTGACTAACAAGGTCGCCTGCGATGGATTGCTCCCATATTTGCTGACATAACCTGATCATGGGCTTAGATGATTAATTAAGCCACAAAGTATTTCAGACAAGCCTGCTGGATATACATTTTTAAGCTTTCATTCGTATATATATATAACTGTTGTTAGTTATTAGGCTGCTTTGGTGAACAAGAGGCAGATGAAAGAAGGAGAATTAAAAACTGGAGCAATGATGGAAGAGGTCATGAAGAGACCACAGGCCTGAGATAACCTCGACTTTTCAGTCCTACGAAGCTGGTGCACTTTTTAAATCCCCATGGTAACTCTGAACCGCTAATCTGCAGAGTCATTGATCCACAGGATGCTGACAGCGAAAAAAGACTTAGGCTACATTGAAGTAAGAAATCTTTATATTTTGTAATAGATGAGCAGAATCATCAGACCTTGTCCACTCTGGTTTTAAAACAGAGCTTCTAACAAATTGAGTTTATCACAATATATAAATACATCATGTTTATTTTAGCTTGATTTTAATTTTACAATTTTTTTTTTATTCAGAAAGAATTCCTGACATGTTGATGCTTTTACCACAACAACATGATGAGAAATCAAAACTAAAACCTCTGGTGTGTTTTATTAGAAAGTTAATTTACACACTGATCGATATTTCTCATGAATATAAATGAATATTTCAGTCTGTCTGAGCTCATCACACATTAACTACTTCCCTCCTTATTGTTACTATTACTTTAGTGTACTATATTATGTCTCATATTATATTAGGAACTTTATTCATTGTCGCTCATAATTAACAAATCTGCCTCTGTCACATAAACACACTCTTGCTGAAAGAAGATGTCATGACTCTCTGGACTTTCTGTCAGAGTTAGGGTTTAAGGGAGGTTGAGGTGTGTTGGAGGACCCACAAATGCAGGAGCTGAAGTAGATCACAAAACAAAAGGTGTCTTTTAATAAAAGGCAAAGTACTTACAAAGCAAATTAAATTCCACAAACAGAAAAACACTGGGATCAAAAGCACTCAAAAAGGCTAAACTGAAAAAACTGACTGACACAGACAAAGGGAACCACAGAGACTTATATACACAGGAGAGCAGGGATGATTGGACACAGGTGAAACACACAAGCAACTGGTGCAGACAATCACAGGGGCGGGGAAACAGGACAAAGACAGGAAGGTAAGGCAGAGACACACGAGGAGTAGAGACTTCAAAATAAAACAGGAAACACAGAACTCAGAATGAAACAACTGAATCCAAACCTAAACTCAGGGAAAACAGCAAAAGTAATAAACAAAGAGTCCATTATCAAAACTAAAATACTCCTCATCTAAGATTCCAAAACCAGAGAGTCATGACATAATTCTGTGTGTTGATGATGCGTCTAACACGCGACAGACACTAAAACAAAAAAAAGAAAACAAACTGAATCCATGGAGCCAAAAGATTTTACCACAGCAAAAAAAATAAATGCAACTTGTTACTTCCACCCATTGTAGCGCCTGTCTGCTCAGCACACACCTTATTCATTTTTTAATGCACTGACTTCATATGAAACCCCAGACTGAAATTCACTTCAGAGCACAGTGTCAGGGTCCAGTGGTGGAGAATAGAAGTATTGGCTCCTCGTCCCTCCATCTCTCCTCCTCTAATAGATTTATCTCCAGTGGGAGTTTGATTCTGATCTCTGGCTTCATCCTCTCCCTGCTCTGTCTGTTGGAGCTGATGGACTGTATCCCTCCTTCACCTGACCTCTGACCTCAGCAGCCCTCCCACTAAATCACCAATGTCTTCAGACAGAGAGGAGAGGGTGGAGGTTTGGAGGTTATAAAAGCATTTATCTGTCAGTGTTCAGGACTGCAGACACAGATACACTCACTTTGTCTTTATTATTCAGTTATTCTCAGACCAATATGGCTGTTGGATCCTCACAATTATAATTAATAATTTTAATGTTCTTTACCTCTGCCATGTTTCCGCCCCTGTCCATTGGTTTGTTTGTCAGCACATTTACGCAAAAACTACGGAACGGATTTCCAAGAAACCTGGTGGACGGATGGGACATGATTCATTGAACCATTGAAACCCATAC
Source organism: Hippoglossus hippoglossus (assembly GCF_009819705.1). Classification (NCBI taxonomy): domain Eukaryota; kingdom Metazoa; phylum Chordata; class Actinopteri; order Pleuronectiformes; family Pleuronectidae; genus Hippoglossus; species Hippoglossus hippoglossus. The sequence continues at coordinate 24,200,733 of NC_047156.1, read as the reverse complement.
AATTTTGGCACGGATCTGTACAAAGGGATGGATCTAGGAATATTTTTAGAACCTCCTTTAACATTGTGAGATAGGGCGTTATTTGACATTTTCACCAATTTCCCAGGAAATAATTCATGGATCTTATTGAAGAAAATGGGCCTTGGCGAAGGTTTTCACTTTACTCAGTGCCATTCTAGTTTATTTGATTGTCTTGTATCCATAAGGCTGAGCAATATGACCAAAATGCAGGAAAATTAAAATATGAATGTAACAACATTTTCTAGGATTAAGAAGTTATGTATAGTTTATCTCATACCGCTACGGACTGCCAGTACTACAAGATTGAAAGACTATAAAGCTGCTTCAGACATGCACTGAATAATCGGAGGGGCTGTATGGGAGAATGCAAATGTCTGAGTCTGTTTCCCCTGCCCCCAACAAAAACTCAACAAAAAGAAAAGACAACGAGATTTGAGAGACACCAATGCCGGTGTTGATGTGCTGTTAACAAAAGCATAACGGAATTTGTATGTTGTGTCCTGCATGCTGCGCCACCCCCAGCCTCAATGTTTGGGACAACATGTCTGACCTGGACAAATGTCACTTTTCAGTCCTTGTTGAGGATGGTAAGAACTTCAAGTATGTTTTAACTGGTCACTAATGCAGGCAGGATTTCTGTCAGTGCTGCTGAGGGTCAGTCTGTGACAGACAGACAATGTGTTTGAAAAAGAGACAGAGACAGAGACAGAGACAGAGAGAGAGAGAGAGAGAGAGAGAGAGGGCAAAGAACGCTGCACACAGATCTACAATTAAACAGCATTTAAAACATTAAGTTAGAGATATTTTATTCTATTTTCTAGTTTTTTAAACGTCCCTCCATGAGATGGCAAAACCCAGCTAATGCTGACCTTCTAGAGACCAAAGACTCCTGTGAACAGCAGTGTTAGTTAACTAATTAACTATCGTGAACCATTCCCTTCAGTTTACTGCATTGCTGGTAGTCAAGACAATATAGCCGGCTTTCCTCTGTGCTCCTTTTTGGCTGAAAATAAACATTCTTGTCTTGACTTCTTTATTAATTCACACTTTAAAGAAACTTGTTGTCACAAGAAAAGAATTGTCTGGCAGCATCAACCAAAAAAAGAAAACAAAGGCACAGTGTGGATCATAATGAGATCTGAGAGTGCCATCTTCCATTACATTAGGATTCCTGAGGTAATGAACGGATTTATGAGGTGGTGGTTATTTACTCCTCAGGTTAGGGGAAGCAGACGAACATTTGCAGCGGTTGAAAGAAGATGATGAACAGAGGGTTGGAAGAGGAGGAGGGAAGAGGTAAAGAATGGAGAATGAACAAAGAGAGTGTTGCACAAATAATAATCAGTGAAGGTCAGTCTGAGGCCGAGCAGCTGACAGCACCTTTTTAAATGATGAAAGAAATGAAAAATTGGAAATGAGGCCATTTGATTATCCTCTCGTCAGCAGCCTCAGTGATGCATTGAAGACGACCGGCCTGTTTGCTCTTCATTTCATTACAGAGTGTAAAAAATGAAAAGAGATAGAGTGAGTGGGTCACCGATTGAATATCGAAAAGATGACAGCAGTCACTGCTCGACTCAGTGACGGGCGACGGCCTCTCTGGAAGATGTGGTCTGACCTCAAGGTCGAAGTACTTCAGCGAGAAGGGGTAGAAAAGAAGTGAGACATTTTGATAGAGAAACAATGAATTGAACAAACCTTAGAGGTCCAGTGTGGATAACTTAATATATTAATAGGTATTTATTGGCAGAAATTGAATATATTGTATGTTTTCATTCGTGTTTATTCACCTGAAACTGAGAATCCTTGTGTTTGTCTAATCTTAGAACAAGCCCTTCATTGTAACATAGGAAGCAGATCCTTTTCTACAGAGTCTGTCATGTTGTACCACCATATTTCTACACTAGCCCAGAATGGACAAGCCAAGCTCCCACTCTATGAGGCCTTTCATGTTTATATGTTATCTAAAGGCCACTGTAGAATTCCCTACATGCTTGTAAGGGGAGGGTGAGGTCAGTTATATTCAGCTAGTTGCAATCTACAACCTCAACACTAGATACCATTACATACTACACACTGAGCCTTTCAATTTGAACCTCACGAAGTCACAGTTTAAAGAGATAGAAAATAAGGAAAAATGACGAGACTGTAATGTGACTCAAATGTTTGCGGAGGGAAAAAACACATCCTCATGCAACAAGACTCTGTTCTGATGTTATCCAGAGAATCGTCCATGGAGTTTACCCAGAGCTTGCCTTTCACACATGCACAACACAGCTGGAGGTTCTATGCACAGACGCGTCTACAGCAGCAACAAATCCTCCGCATTATTCAGGCGAGAGGTGGAGCAGCTGGGTGCAGCAGACAGAGGCTCTGCTGCCGAGATCACGTGATTTTGTTTACAGCACCCCGACACCGTCGTCAGTTCTGATCAACACAAACTCTCTTGACATCTTCATCGGTGACTTGACAGCTTCGTCTGTGTCTTCTACGTGTATGACACCACTTTTTCACCCGGAGATATTTGTTTTCGTTTCGTTTTTTTTTCATTTTTGCATCTGTTGTACCATCAAAATATGGAGGAACTATGGAGTCCAGTGCATGTCTGAAAGCAGGTTAGGTTTGGTGGGGACCAGATAAAATATTGTTATCACCATTGTGAGATAGGGCATTTTTCAACATGAAAAAAATCTGGCATTTTAAGGGGACGGATATTTATGAGTGTGTGTTATTTGGTGCCGATCCAGATAAAAGGATTTGGTGAGTTGTGGTTTCATTAGAGGACTGTGTGGCCTTAGCAGAGGTATACGCTAAGAGAGTGCCCCTCTCTTCAAAGGGATGCTTGAGGCTTGAGCCTTGCATTGATGGTAGAATTAGGATTACAGTTATAGAATCTATTTTGTCAGTGGAGGTCCCCACATGTCTGTGTTAAGTTGAGTCAGAATTTGTCCCTGTAAATACACATCTTTAAATAAACAGTGTTGGCCTCCCAGCATAAGTCCTCCTCCCCTCCCTCCCTCCCTCCCCGCGCCTCTTTTGTTATGTGGCAGCAGCAGTGGAGATGCTATCATGTTTTCAGCATTTCACCTTGCCGTCATATGTCACCCATAGGTGTCAAGGTATATTATGGGACTGTGGATGGGGGTTCTTGGTTATCAGCCTGTTGACAGCTCCATTTGTGGCTGCAGGGATAGATTTCTCTGCTCGGGATAAATGTCAACACCAGCAGCCAGATGTTGTTGTTGTGACGCAGTGGTCGACACTTAGATAGAAACTGACTATTTGGTTGGTATCGGCGATTGCTTTGGACAGAATTCCCTTATAACAGATTCAAGAGTCCTAATATATAAAATACTGGTACCTGGAGGGGAAGTCAAGATTTGCTTTATAACAAGATATTCTTATATGATGGGAACAAATCAAGGTTTAATGGACTTTTTTAATTTGATCAAATTTTAAGGTTCTTCATTTGAACAAAAATCTTCAAATGTTTTTCAATAATGCATCCTGTGGTTAGCTACAATGACGACTACTATGAAGGAGAATCAGGGCGACTCAAAGGAAGAAAAAAACTAGATAGAATATAAATTAATAAAAAATGTAATGAAGTTAAAATATTAAGAGATTAAATTAGTCATATTATGAGAATAAACTTGGAATAATACAATTTTAGAAAACATGTCATGTTGGAGGGGGAATATCAGAATATCAGCCTGTCACCTGTGTTAAAATGAGCAATGTGCAGCATCCTGTTAACGTTTACTTTTCATAAATAACAAAACAATTTCGATCGATTTTGACATATCAGCATCTCTTTATCATAACTGTCAAGACTTTGTAAAGGTTTTGTAAGAAACTGGGTCAATTACTTAGAAAGAACCACACAGACGTGGAGGAAACTCTCTCTTGTGGAGGAGGAAATGTTTGGAAGTGGTCGACTGTGAAGTCATTGTTACTTCTGTGTTAGTCAAGATTTAAGACCCAGAAGTGAAACTCAGGAGAGTTTTTCTTGCTGATGATTTCATAAATGTGTTTATTTTTCTGGAAATATTATGACTTATAATTAAGTTATTTATTTATTATATAATAATATATATATAATATAATAATATTCTCAATTACAATATTCTCATTGTAATATTAGGACTTTATTCTCAGAATCTTTGAATTTCCTTTCTTCAATGTGGCCCTAATACTCACAGATAGTAAACCCCATCTCCTTTCATTCCCTTTCATTTCTTAACCGTCTAAATTATATTAAAGTTTAAAGATTAAAGTATTTTTTTAAACTGTCAAAGTTCCCCTCAGTTTGTTTCACCATTTGTCATGTTCTCATTGAATCTGCTGCTTTACCTGTTACCTGCTTACACTGCGGTTTGTGAACACATACAAACGGCCAATGACCTTGAAGATTTATTTTGTGCAAACTCAGTAGCCGATCTTGTCAGAACTAATTAAAGATGTGAAGTGTGTTAATGAGAGAGTGTGTAGGGGCTGACTGATATTCAATGTGGTGCAGCTGAATACTTTCCTGCTGTGTTTATGAATCAGCTGATCAATAAGTCACTTGGCTTACAGCAGCCTGTGTGTGTGTGTGTGTGTGTGTGTGAGATTCACAGCTCTGTGTAAAGATGACTTTGGCTGTAACACAAACTGGTATATTGCAGCACTGAATCCTTATCGGATCATGTTGTTTGATCGATGTCAAAACATGGTTTGGCATATGGTTATGCAGCTGATACAGTGGACAAGGAGAAACTAGACCTGGGCCCTGTTTTTCAAGAGGCCACCCCCCCCCCCCCCCCCCCCCCCCCCCCCGCAGACCCAAAATATCTAAAGGCATCATTTCACTACTTATGATCACTACGTGAGCTTTCATAAAGTTTTAAGATTCATGTTTGAGTTCTGCTCTGGAAACAAAATTATTGTGGACGGACAGACATATGAATAGATGGATGGACATACTGATGCCCTACATTATATGCTGGTGATATAATCTTTCCATCATGTCTTCAGACACTTTAATAAGAATCCAGTTGATTTTTGTACAAAGATGTTGTCATGGAGGAAGTTTTATCAGGCATGACCACACACAAATAATGTGCATTACATCCTGTCTATAGTTTAGCTCAAGTTTTTGGGGAGAAAAGGTTTTGGCTTGTATGATTTTTACTAACTTACACACACACACACACACACACACACACACACACACACACACACACACACACACACACACACACAGTCTCATGCCCTTTCACTCTGCATTTTTCGGGGTAAGTCCCTCACAAATGCTGGCTGAACCAATTAGGCCTTTACTCTGTAGGGCATTGCGCGTTTGCCTGTCAGCTGACGGTAGTAAAAACTTCATGGATGTTTTGACGGTGCATGTGGACCAAAGACTAACCCCTGGGCTATAACAGATGGGTAGACAGAGAAAGAGAGAGAGTGAGAGAGAGCGACAATGGGGCAAAGATTGCCGCCCACAGTTCTACAGTGAAGCAACAGCACAAAACACATGAAAAAATGTAAAAACATTATCATTATGAAACTGTGGGGGGACAAATGAGACCATGGCGAGCCGCCACAGTCTAGATAGCCTAATTAACCACTGTGTAGGTCTATTGGTCTGTTTTATTGAGTTTTTCTTTGCTGAGTGCAGCTGCAGGTGTGTGATGAAGACTGAATCATCATCGTCTATTGTTTAAGCTGCTATTTTCATATGTAAATTGGAAGGTTAGGGTGAGAGAGGGGAATATGTGTTATGTGGAAACGGAGCAACTTTTAATTTGGGAATCTGTGAGAAAAAACTGTACAGAGCTTCACAGATGAGAGAAAATCATAAATCCAATCAAAATTTAATAAAGACTAATTTAATTATGCTGCTGTGTTTTTTTCCATCATAAAAGCCGAGCTGTGATTGTTATGGAAATAATACAGCTGACTTTCTTCGGGAAATAGGTCCCTGCGTGCCCACTGATGATGCAAATCTCGTCTCATAAATCATCGAGGTGAGGGGCTTCAGGGTAATTCAGTTTAGAGATAAAAATACTCACTGATTCTCAGCTCCCATGGAAACATTTCAGAAAGTTTCTAGCCAAACAGCAGCAGCTCGAGTTTCAGAGCAGACTCTGTTCAGACTTGGCATCATCACCAAATCCACCGCTACAATGTTTGTTTTTTTCATGATTGCAGATAAGGCGAAACACACAGATTTCAGAGAGCTCATTATCAAACAGCAGCAATGTTACTGAAGGATTCTTTGACTGATATAAAGCTCGACTGATTGATTTTAAATGTATCAAGAGAATGAGACCAATGAATACACATTTCCAACCGAGATCAAGTACTGAAAGTAACTGAGATTCAACATTTGTGCAAACGCAACAACGACCACAGAGAGACACAGGACAACATTATAATCTGCTTTCAGACATGCACTGAACTCCGTAATACCTTCTGATTGTCCAGGGGTCTGTATGTGAGAACGTAAAGACACTCATGTCCAAATGAGCCCATGATCATCTGGAGGATTCACCACAAGCAAACAAATGATGATGCGAACACACAATGGATTCAAACTTAAAAAAAACTAAGAGAAAACAAATATCTCAGGATGACAAAGAGGTGTCATATACACATATATACATGATAACGGTTATAAACAAAAAAACTTAAACGTGATCTCTGCAGCATGATTCATACGCTGCCTCCTGCCTCCTGCCTCCTGCTTCCTGCCTCCTGCCTCCTGCCTCCTGCCTCCTGCCTCCTGCCTCCTGCACCACGACTCGTTTGAACGCTCCAGAGATCTATCTGTGGTTATCTGACCAGAGAATCTCCTGCTGTGCTCTTCATTTGTGAAAAACTAATTCTGGAGAATGTCAAGACCCAATTGTCCAGACATTTTACGGAGTTCATGTCGGAAAACAGCTCAAGCGACAGAGACATAAATTAATGACAACAAAATTACCAGACATTCAAAATTAGCACTGAAAAAAGCTTTGACAAAGAGACACAAGACAACAACTAGATGCAAAGCAATCCCAGACATACACACAATAAAAAAAAAGTAGAGGCCCAAAATGACCACAGCAAGATGCACAACTTGCATAAAAGCTTTGTTTTGTGACCATGAACATGAACCATGCTGTCGAATGAAAATTGTCATTGGCTGTAGAAAAAGAAAAAGTACAACGAGCAGATTTGCAGAATTGGAGCAGGAGCAGCCTCAATGCTGAAAAAAGTCAAATCTCTGCCGGGCTGCTTTTCTGGTGACAACAGTGAAACCACTTTTTGTTGTATTGAAGTTGACCTGTCAGTAGATAAGAGGAGAACCTGTCGGGAGGCCAACAACAGGTGAATGTGAGGGGGGCAGAAACATATCGCATCATTGCTGGTCATGTCTTGTCAAAGTTAATGTTCACTGCAGTCGGCTGTCAGTTAGCGGCGGGGTACAGGTTATTGTCAGAGCCTTCCCACAATACACCAGTCCAGAAATAGCCAACAAACAATTGAATCAAAATGAAGTTTTCTTTTTTCCCCCTTTCTCCGCTACTGCTGCTTGCTGTGTGATGGCCCTCCATCCCTTCTTGTTTTGAATCGGTTAACCTTTCTTTTTGGGGCGGCACGGCAGGGTCCTGCTCCACAGATTAGCCACTGACGCATTTATCGAGGGATGACAAATGAGCTGTCCTTCCAGATGCCTGATTACTTGACCTTTATTCCACGGGAGCTGGGCTGTTAGCTGAGAGGTCCTGATGAAGCTAAGTGGTGCCAGTCTGGTATTCGCCAGCCCGTTGTGAGGAAATGCCTGAATGCAATGTCTCGAGGCAGACGTGAACACGAATTAAGAAAGAAGTTATTAAGATTGGCTGTCGCTGAGGCGAGGTAATTGAAATTCTCACATTCCCCCGAAATAGGCAGAGAGCAGGCACATCAGTTTCTATTTGAGGCCAGGGGGGCTGATGAGTATCACACATTACGGCCTGAGGGGGGAAATTGTCCATTTAGTGGCCTCTGATTCAAGATCATTACATGAGTGAGACGGCATCGGCCCCTGAATGTGGCATTTCTTCTTTTTGTCTTCTGCCAGCTCATTTCTGGTTTTGTCGGGCAGCAGATTGGCATTTACACCTCTAATTGTCTGTTTTCCCTGTTGTCCCTGAGCCTGCACACACTGAGCAGGCCTGCTTGTTATCACACACCACATTACCACACCACATGTAAGTCTGCTTCCACATGCACAGACTGCTGTTACTGCTGTCCCCCCTGTTAGAGGGCGTTCAGATGTAGCATCTAAAAAACGTGCATAAACCCAGCCATGCAGCTTTCATCATTTTATCCAAGGCACTTGAGACTTGTGACCTGCAGCCAACCTTCCAAAAACCACTTGTTTAGTCAGTAGTGAACCTCAATTTGTCTGTAGAAAAGAATAAAACCTTGCTCTGTCTGGGTGAATCTCATGCTCGACGAGACTTTGCAAACTGATCCAGGAACTGTGTCTTGGCGATGGGAGGTTCAAGGCTTCTTTCAGAGGATAAAGGCCAGTTTGACCTTCTTCTCAGCAAGGTTGGCCCAAGCCTAAAAAAACAGAGCTTCTGTCTCAAAATTATATTCAAAGCTGTGCATTAGTATGAAGTTCTCATTAGTCATGTGACCTGCGGTGCGCTTAATGCATTCGAAAAAGTGGGGATGTCGCAATAAATGTATAATATATCGTGTGTATATCGTGTATATAAGTGTGTCGGCAGTGAAAATAATGAACTTCTGCACATAGGATTTGCTAAATCTGAACTTAGCCTACACTCTGACCCTACAGAACATAAAGAAACAACTTCTTATCTCAACTTTCTGCTGCCTCCATCTTACACAGTTGTGAATTCTGGTGCTCTCAAGTTTCTGAGGTTTCCAAAAATACCAATTCAGTGTTTCTTTCAATAAACCTTTTTTTTCTTAGTCCCAGTCAGAACAACATAAAAGGGTTCATTCTAAGGTAATAAAATACATCAATTATTCGTTTCAGGTGATTACACACAGTAATGAAAACATGATGACAATTACATTTTATATCTGATCCCCAACCGTCCTGCACACTCAAGGAGCTGTATGAACAACCCAGACGGCTGCAGTAGAGTTGTCTTGTTATATTTTGATATGATGAACAATACATACATTGAATACATTTGATAAGTCTCAGTTTGAGACGATACGCACATGACGTTTTCGAATTGACACCAGCCATAATCCTAGTGAATAAGCTGTGTGACCTCATTCAATTTTAATGGTTTCATCGTCAACACCATGGACAGAATACATATTTTCTTTGGATATTTAGGAAGATCGTTGAAAGCAGTTTTTGTCATTGTTAACAAACACAGACATTGACTGTCGATATGAGGAAGGACAGAGCTTTGCATTTCAATTGTGTTATGCATTTACTATCTATACATAATCTTGCTTTTACAAAATGATGGATATTGATGTACACCGGCAAAAAGTTTGAGATTTCCTACCCCAAGAGTCGATAGAAGAAGAAAAGCAGAGAGGACAGGCGCTGGTCATCATCCTGTCAGACAGCTGGTGACACAGAGAGCCAGACAGTTAACTAAAGCCCTGACAGAGACTTGACAACTTCAAATAGTTTTTTTGTCGTCTTCCATGGGTAAAGATTGAGATCATACATTTATTAAAGTGATCGTAGAAGGCAGACACATATGTCTCTGTGAGGTTAACTTTGTGCTGCTGCAGCCTTTTCGTTCATCTCTTCACATTTCTCAGATTAACATGCATGGGTGCATTCAACTGGCTGTTGAGATTGTGGAGGTTTTGGTGCTTTTCTGGTCACTTCTTGCTCCTGGGATGGTTGTCTGTGTTTTTTGCTTGTCCAGATTCTGCCTATTTGCCCTGACAAGCTGTTTTCAGACACGAGAGAATGTCTTCCAGAAGAAGTGTGTCTAAAACAACACAGAATCCTCGAGAGTGTTCAGGTGAATAGTGGTGCAGCAGGCAGATGCACGACGTAATACAGTCTATGGACGTAACATATAAATTCTGCTGCAAAGATCACGTGTTCTTGTTTACAACACATCCACACCCGTGTCGGCCCTTATCACCAGAAGCTCTCTTGACGTCTTCGCCTGTGTCTTCTATGGCAACGCTCTTTCATCCATAGGTATTTGTATTCTTCTTGTGTCTTTCATTTGTGCGTCTTTCGCATGTTCGAACTCGCTCGCTCGCCGGTGAATCCTGTGGAGGACATACTGGTGGAGTAAAGCTGCTGTTGCACTTCCTCCTCTGTCCACTAATCACTTACAGTCAGTCACATTTAATAATATTGATCTTTAAAGATTATTTAATGACTCATTCAAAAGAAGTAGAGGCCAAAATATCACCTTCCTCAACTAATCGTGTGTTGATGAATTTAAAAAAAATCTGATTTGAAGTGTCAACTTATCAGCTTTAAATATATTGAACATATAGTAAAATTCATTGTCTGAAGTCAGACTTCAGAGTCACTTTTTCATCGCGCTTCTAATCTTGGAATAAAACTTTTCAATTTGTCCATTGACTAGCTTTAGCAGCCGCCTTCACTTTAAGCAGGAGGAGTATTTATTTCGTTTTTGGTTTTTTTTAAAGCCTGAGTTCTGGAGAGCGAGGTCAGGACTTCATCAGGGGCCTCCGGGGCCCTCGGAGCCCCTCTCTCATGTCTGCAGCAGATGAGGGGATCAGCAGGGTGTGAAATGGCCATGGTGATTGCTCCGAGGCCACAGGGCCTCCAGCCCATTCACAGCCCTGTCAGCTCCGTAATAGAGCTGGTGGAGATTGGAGCCAACCCCACAGTTACCACCCCCCTCCCCCAGTCACACTGTTAAAGGTACATAAAGAAAAGAAAAACTATAGTGAAAATGCTGTTTCTTCAATGTGCTGCTTTTCTGATGCTCCTTACTGACTCAAATTAACAGCATGTTTTTGACTTTTAAATTATTAAACATAACTGTCTCATATTGTCTTGTCCTTCCAGAAAGAAATAACAACACCTATTTATATTTTATCGTTGGATTTCATGACATCAAACTCTGTCTGTGCATCAATCTGTCAACAAATCAATCTAATTCAATCAAAATGCTGCTGCTGTAGCTTTTAACACACACTACGAGAAGCATTACAGTAACCATTACTGCCCTTCATTACCTGTGAGTCATATATATATATATATAGATTAATGAAATGCCAGGCTTTATATATATGACCTGGTAACCCCCCTACATTCTGCCGCTGCCTGAGATCCTCCACCAGGGACCTGCTAACAGTTCCAAAATCTCAACTGGTCACTCAAGGTGGTCGGGCCTTTACTATCCAGGCCCCAAATCTTTGGAACCAACTGCCTGGAGATCTCAGGCAAAATCTCTTCATAAGACTTACTTTTAATATGGATTATTTTTTATCATCTTGTCTTCCTTATTATGCTAAAATTAAATTTCAGTTCTTGAAATTCTACTTTATTTTAAAGGTCTTTGTAACTTTTTGAAAGGTGCTGTATAAATAAGTATTATTATTATTTTAATTATTATTTGTATTGCCCATTTTCACAAATCAATTTGCCTCATATGGCAAAACCAACAAAATAAACTCTTTAACAGGGAAAAATACAGAAACCTCAGGGTCACAAGTGAGGGATCCCTCTCCCAGGCCCGACAGAAGTGCAATACATGTTGCGTGTAACAGAGAAAGTCAACAAAATAACATTATTTATAACACCGATGAGAAAAGACAGTGTCTAACATGGATAAATGGAGAGGAGCATCAATGTTTAAAGTATTTGTACAACGAAAATGAGCCAGAGTGTTGGCCTCCTTTTCAAAACTCAGTTTTTTTACTTAAACATGTCCCAAAATAAGAATAGGTCTCGGAAGAGGGCCTTCTATTATATTGTTTTTATAATAATGATTTTTGGTATTATTGTTACAAAGCAGTCCTTCATAGATAGGAAGTGAGCTGTGCATGGTGGACATTGAAGTGGGCCAGGCAGCTTTTTGATGTGTGCAGTGTAAATATAGCCCTCCACCCTCCTCTCTCTAATTGTAGCTGTGTTGTTTTCATATTGTTAACTCCCAGAGATGTATAATTCATCACGCAAATAATGTGGAACAAAACAAACTCTCCTCTGAGCCCCTGAGAGGCCGAGCGTCTAATGAGTTCACTCCATAAAATATTTATACCTCTTGCAAAATATACTGTCACTTTCCCTGCAACACACACACAGAGTCCTATATCCCATTAGATATAATAGCAGGGTGTTCGACTGTAACTCCCCGTTGATCATTGTCACCCAAAAACACTGTAGACTCTCACTGTGTGTGTGTGTGTGTGTGTGTGTGTGTGTGTGTGTGTGTGTGTGTGTGTGTGTGTGTGTGTGTGTGTGTGTGTGTGTGTGTGTGTGTGTTCGTGTGTTCGTGTGTATGGGCGCATGCATTACCCAGGTGTGGTAATGTTTTCCCAAAATGTAAGAGCAGTTTCACAACAGAATGCTGGATAAAAAAAAGGTGGTCAAGCCAAAACCTCTGTAGCACCATTCTAAAGCTGTGATTGACGACTTAAAAGATCAGATAAACCAGTTAACTCTCTCTCACTTGCATATCCGTCTTCCCCTTCAATGTGTGTGACTCTGCAGACATTTGTTTTATTTTAGTTCTTTTCCATTTTTGCGTCTTTCGAGTGTTAGAAGCGTCATCAACACACCGACTCGCTTGTGGTGAATCCTGCAGAGGATCTCATGCTGGGTTCTCACATATCATTCAGGGATTATACAAGTTGTTACTAGAGCTATTTTTCCGGAACTACATTTTCTCACACTCGGGTTGGGGTACGCAAATAAATAGCTTTACCTGTGTGGCTCCTTATGAAAAATGATCAAGATGGCAAAAAATATCCTCTGCTCAGAGGGCCTTAGAAATTAGTTTTGAAAAGAGAGAAGCTTTGGAAGATGACGAAGAGAAGCGTTTTCAGAAAATAAGGATTACTTTTCTGTCAATTCAGAGTCTGACAGTGAGTTTGAAGTAGAGGATGAGATTGACCATCAGCCAGCTGCCTATGTGATAAGGATGCCACCAGGGCCAATAATGGATGCCGGCCACTCATGTGCGGGACATCAAGTCTTCTTTTGAACTTTTCATCCCGTATGCCATACAGAAAACCATTCTGGATTGCACTAATTTGGAGGGGCTGCATGTTTCTGAATAGAGTTGGAAGGAGATGGACCAAAGCCCATTTGCATGCATACTGTGAGGTTCTTATCCTTGCAAGAGTTTTCAGGTCCAAAGGGCAATCCACAGAATCCCTGTGGGATGCAAAATCTAGCAGATAACTTTTTCTTGCAACAATGTCCCTGGAAAACTTCTAGATTATTTCCAGGAGTATCTGTTTTGAAAGCAAAGATGACAGATTAGCTCGGACAAGCTACTGCCATCAGGACAGTGTGGGTAACAAAAAGATGAACTCCACACAAGGGTTACATTACAGGAGGACCAGTGATTTTGCCAAACAACAGAAGTTAACTGCAGCTATAAATGTTATTAAATGAAATTAAGTTATCAACTTGTTCTCGTTGTACAGTTATACTGACTATGGCAGGTAAAGTTAAAATCATGGAGATAGAAGTCCATCCCAGTAGGGCTTAACTTATTTTTGTACTTTCAACTTAATGGACCGGATTTGGCCATTATGGAACTATGACGTTTCCCCTGGTGTGAAGCTGTCACCGAGCATCACGACAGACAGGTGGACCTGGCAGCTTCATCCAATCACATCCAATAATGACCTGGGGATCGAGAGATGAGAGGGGCAGCAGGTTTTTCATTTTGCGCTGAGAGGACATCGTCCTTCGCCGACTCATTTCTCCTTCCGAGGAGAGAATTAAGTCCAGCAGGCTCTTCAGGATATTATCTCTACTCTTCAATATTCCCCAACATCACGTGGCTTCTCAGGTAGCTGAGGTGATGAAAGGGCGAGGACTGGCTTCATGATCAGCGGCCGCATCACGGTGCCAGCGAGGAGGGAGGGCTGCGCTGATTTTCATTAAGATGGACTCTGGAACGCTTGTCTGATTAGCGGGTCATTAGGCTCTCCATGGCCGACAGATTGGTTGAACAGGAAGCAGGGGAGTAGGCAGACGGTAATTGCAGTTGGAGTGACCACACAGGTGCCCGCTATAGTCCTGCTATCCTTGATTGGTTAATTAGTGCGTTGTCAATCAGCCCCCTCCAGCAGCACGCTCTCACAGTAGTTAAAAGGTGTGTGTGTGGGGGGGGGGGGTTCTAATGAAGACTGAAACTTCTCTTTCAGCTAATTATGGCTCCAATTAAAATAACGGTTGGACTAAATAGAGTGAACACCAACACACACACACACACACGCACGCACGCACACACACACACACGCACGCACGCACGCGCACGCACGCACGCACACACACACACACACACACACACACACAGAAGGTTTCTACTGTTACAGGATGTTCAAGATGGCGACATGAACATCAAGTGTCTGAGTATAACTGCTGCCCCTTATTTTGATTTTAGAAAAGAAAGTTTAGTCATAGCTTGTAAGCAAAGTAAGTGGAAAACCTGCACATCTAAGGATGATTCATGCCTGTAGTAGGGCTCTCACTATTTATTTGAAATTCAAAAATGTTGTATCCGACCTGTTCAAATACAAAATATACATTCCATCTGGCTTTTATAATACAGTAATATAGCCTATGATTTGTATGTGTGCACGTATATCATTTAAATTGTTTAATGTAACTGTACATTATGTATAATTAACATCAATGTAAAACATCAGACACTACTACACATTTGCATTTAATGTTAAAGTTCGATTTTTTTTAATTAGATACAAAATAAACTATTCAGAACTCAAACCATCCCAAACTGATAATAGAACATGATGTGCAATATAACAAACAAAAAACAAATTACAATGTGCAAAACAGGAGAAGTAAACCATTTGAACAGTGAACAGTATTTGGGCATGAACCAGCTGTCAGCACCTGTTGAAAGCAGCTGTCAGAGCAATCGTCAAGGTAACCTCGGAGAGAGAGTGTTCAAAATTATAGTCTCTCTGTCATTTAATTTTGGTAGTCCGCTCTTAGACGGGAGCCGTCTCCCATTGTTCACAAAAGGAAGCCAGTTCATAGAGCTGAGTCGAAACACATGACTAGAAGGGTGTTAGACATGTTCAATGGTTCTGAAAAGAATGTCTCATTCATTTTTGCCAAAGAAAATTATACATGACCCCTAGCTCATAAAATTGTTTGAAACTAAAACGTACAGCTAGAAGTTTGGGGCAGTTCTGATTACTTTCAGTAAAAATACATAAATTCAGTAATTATCATGTTTGTTTCCAAATTCAACAGCAAACTTTTCTGAATTCATTCAAATGCTGAGTCCCACCTCCGACTGGATTCGGTTCCACATGGACAGCAGGTGATTATCAGTATTGTGGTATTTACAAGCATGTTCAAAACTGCCGAACAAAACATGACAAATTTGAAACAATTTTCACTGGGGATTATAACAGAAACCGATGGGGTCATCAAATAATTACTGAGAGTCCCATGTTTCACTGTTATCACGAAATGGAGAAAAAGACTTCTGTAAACCAAAGTGCTGTAGGGGGGGATTAAGAATGGTTGAGATGTTTGTTAAGAGTTAAAGCAAAGACATTTTTGTCAGATTTTTTCCTTGAAGATGATCTGATTTTGTTTGCTTCAAATTCTGTCGATCATTCATAGGATCACAATGTGAATTTATCTTGAGCCTTGGTATGTTTTGTTCACGTTGTGTCTCTAACTGTTGGTCTGAGTCCACAAATAAAGAACATTTGAACCCTCACACAGCCCTAAACAATGCAAACACAGAAGGTTTTACCACCGTCACTGCAGCTCCTGAGTTAGCCAACGCTCCTGCTGTCAGACCAAAACCTTTTTGTTTACTCCGTCCAATCAACAGCAACTGAACTTGACCTGAGAACACTGGTTTTCTATTGATTGCAAAGCCATAATTGCTGTGGAATTACTCCACACGTGGCGTTTTCAGCAGAGAGAGCTCTGTTGCTAACAGCGTTAAAAAATCAAAGGTGACCAGCCACCATGCATTAATATTCACGAGGACAGATGTGAGAGATTCTCCCAAACACAGCAACCGCTTGTTTATTTTTTCGGAGAGATGTTTTGTTTTGATGTCGGACTGCAGCTCTGCACTCAAATATGTTTATTAGAGCCCTTGTTTTGTCCCACACGCAGCGTGGAGTTGACAGATTTATGTAACAGGCCGTCTATTGCCTCAGCTTTTCTCTGCAGATGCTTCACTCAGGTGTGGGATATCCAAACTTCTGTTTCTTGGATTAAGTGATTTGCAGTGTGTAGCCTGATAGGAACAGATTTCATTTCAGCTGTACTGATTAACCTTGGCAGCCCACATGTACAAGTTTATGTTTAGTGTTGATAATCTGTGTCTTCAGCTGCTTTAAGATATGCACTGACATTATCAGGAGGGGCTGCATGTGAGAACGCAAATTTCCAAGTGAGAAACTCAGGACTTTCTCCAGAGTTTCATCTGTCAGCCCCCTAATAAAAACTCTAGATGATGTCAGAATGAGCCAATGTGAGAAAAAAGCAGGAGCTCCTCCAGAGGAGTCATTGCGAGCGAGTGGGCGACGCTGATGCAAAACTGAAAATAACAAAAAGAAAACAAGTATCTCAGGATGAAGAAGTGGTGCCAGATGAAGACTTCTATTTGGAAAGACAACACCATTTGAGAGCTTTTGATTGTTGTCCGTAAGAAATTCCCTCTTCCTTGAATCTTACTTAAAAGCAAATTGTATCTAAAGTATTTATGATGTTCAACAATGCAGAACAATAAAAAACAGCAAAAACCACATTCAACTTATTAATGAATGCTTATTGTTTTATTGACAGTTTTGATCACTTAGTCTTATTGAACAACTGTGATATTGTCTTTTTCATGTTGCCAGACTCCAATTTCAAGTAGTATCAATATGTTGTCACACTAACAAAATTTATCAGATGAGAACAATCCCATTCGTTTTGCTGTTTCTATTCATTATTGTGTTGACGCAGACAAACCAGGTGCTATGTGAAGGACCATCCTTTGTGCTTGTGCTTGCTTCTTCTCTTCCTACTACAGTTTCATCCGTCAGTATCAACCTGATGCAGCAGGAGCACTGGGATTTATTCAAAGGAGCTTTTTCAAACATACTGTACCACACAGCTTGACTTGTCTTTTCTTCAGACGTCGTCGTTATCCAACAGCCAATTTCAAACATTATTGCTACCTCTGATAACAATAATAATATTTCCTTGCCATCATGCTCTTCTATTTTAACTTGATCACTGGTATGATGAGACAATCATGGTTCAATATCCATCTTTCAAAAAAATTGTTTCATAATTGCATTGTTTTGAAACTTTACTGTGATGCAGTCATTTAAACTGGACTGCTGCTGTTCTGCAGCAGGTTGAAAGAAAAGAAACAGTTTGATGTTCCTTTCTCACAAAACAAAGTTGAATCGGTAAATTACGATATGTAAAGAAAAGACGGGTTCAGGTCAAGTTTTGCTTGTGTAGCACTGGTTACTTATTTTTGTTTTTAGTAATAAAAAAATACAATACAATTTGTAGATTAAAATACATACTGTAAATATGCAGCAATTTACAGGAGAAACTTTGACTGGTATTATGTTGTAAATGTACAAGAATACAGTGAAGCATTGCACATTTTATTCCAGTAATTCACCTTAATTCTAAAATTCTGTAAGAAGCTGTAAAAAAGACAGTACTTTACAGGTGAGGCTACTGCCAGTTAAATACAGTGAAGCACAGTTTTCAAAAAGTATTTTCAAATACTATGTTGCTGGCACTCTGATCTCAGATCTCTTGACAGACTCAAATTGAAATTCCTAAATAAAACTGGTTGCTAAACGTGACATGTGTGAAAACCTATTGGCCGTAGTTAAAATAGTAGGAAAGCTAACCACCCTGAACAAAAATCCTTTAACCCGAACTGCACCAATTGAACGGTTGTTCCTGGGCCTATGCCGCCTCCACACTTTGGTGCTATTCAGTTCAGTCCTTTTCGTGTAATCCTGCTGAGAAATGAAGAAACAAACCAAGACACAAGAGAAAACATTACTTTCTACATAAATAATCCAAATATTAACTTGTAAAACATTAGAATAATAATCACATTTATAATGCATTTTCCATCAGGGGCCCATCAGTGTTGACCTTAAACAGAACTGAACCAGACTGAGCCGATCTGATTCAGTCGGACTCTGCTGACACCTCCAGCTGGTTTTCAGCTTTTTGCAGAAACACGCTGTTCCAGCGGTGTCGACTGCATTAATGGTGTGTGTGCAGAGGAAATGTGTTTGTTTATGAGCTGGACACTGTTAATTACCCACTAGCATGGATAATTATCTCCAACTTCAAAGACACTTTAACCCTCAGAGACCCAGAGAGAGAGAGTGTGTGGATGAGCTGGACGACGAGTGCAGGAGGCCCAGAATATGTGCTGCTAATTAGAAGATAATGATGAGTCTAGAGTCGGCTTGATACAAACATTTAGGAGTCTGATACCTGCCTCGATGTACTGATACTGCTTCTGGAATAATTCCATATGTCTGTTCTCTTTCATTTTGAGTTTTACTTTGACTAAATAGAAGACTAGAAAATGTGCAGACCTCCATCAGGGAGATGTATCTCGTTGCTCAGTGTGTTTAGTGGACTAGTGTTCTGTTGATCACACATGTGAAAGCCTGATCTTTGTAGCAGTTTGCAAGTTACATGATAAGACAACGATAAGTTACATAAAAGGATAAATTCAAAGTAAACAGTTCTCATTGTCCTGACCTGCCTCATTAAACTCTGATGGTGAAAACAGTTTGCCTGCAGTAAATGAATCACACTTGTTTGTCTTTTCTTGAAGGTCATGATCATCATGTATTGAAGCTATCTATCACATTTACTAACCTGTCGCTCTTTGAGCAGGTGGGCATGACTGTCAGTGAGATGCTTGTTGGCTCCAGTATGACATCCATAATCATAAATAATGCTATATTTCGCTTTGTGCATCTGCTTTGTCGAAGATTTGTCACTGCGAATCTGCAAGAGAAAAAGGTTGGCATGTCCACTGTACCTGCAGCACGCACACACACACACACACACACACACACACACACACACACACACACACTGTCTTACAACAATGTAACTCAGGAAATATGACTCTGACTAAAACATTGTCATAGGAGTTGAAGTTAAAGTACCAATTCTAACAAAGTGAAGTGTAGTAATATTTTGAATGGCAGGGTATTGTAAAACCTTTTCAGCATCATTATCATTATTATCGTTAGAGTCATTATTATCGTATCATCGCCATAATTTAACATCTGTCTTGTGCTTAAGTCGCCTGTTTCATGTAAATCTCCATTTATTCAACAAGTCTGTTTGTTTTACACTTAAGGTGTTTAGTTTGCTCACTTCTCGGGCCGCCTCTGGGCTGCTTGATGATTGGCTCCAGGCTCTGTCACACAATGGTAAACAGGTGTAGTGTAGGTTTTCAATATACAATTTTAACTTAAAAACACATTTTTATCAACATTTGCACATTTCACATTTACAGCCGCTGTTGTCATAAAGTACAGTTAAACACACAGAAGAATACACAGACGGGGAAAAGGGCCTTGTTGGTACAAGTCTTGAATGCAGAGAAAATTAATTAAAGATGAAAAAAAGATGGATGTCATCTAATTTTGACAGCTCTGTATTATTGTGGAAGTTTTAAATATCCAGTTACATCTTTCCAAAAATACATCAGTCCTCAAATACAGTTTTGCAGTTATTTTTTTCCATCTGGTACATATTCTTTATTATCTCCTTATTAACTCATTTTTAAAGAAATATGTGTTTCAACTATTTTACTTTATATTGTTATTGTCAGGTTTTTAGTTTTCAGCATTATACATTGTTAGCGTCATTGCATTCTGTGGTATATGTAAAGAAAGCAAAGTGGGAGGAAGATTCACATTTTACTCAAGTAAAATAATCAATAATAGATATTGTATTCAATAAAAATAAGTAATTAAATGAGATTAATAATTAAATTGGATTTTCATGGATAGATAGATGGATGGATGGATGGATGGATGGATAGATAGATAGATAGATAGATAGATAGATAGATAGATAGATAGATAGATAGATAGATAGATAGATACATCTGATCTGACTGATAAAATAAGTAAATACTGACGTGCAATGACAAAACTTAAAGTCCTTAAGGACTTTTGCACAAATGTGTAATTGTTATTGTGTATGTGAGTCATGAGCCACAGCCAGAGGCAGGAGCAGTCTAACTGCTGTGGGGACAAATGACCTCCTAAACCACTCAGTCCTGCAGCGCAGCGAGATGAGTCGTATGCTCATCTTGAACATGTTCATAATATGGAGAGAAAAAAAAAAGATAAATTTTCCATCGTAAAGAAAAGTGTGGGCGTCAGGCTGTAGGAGATCTGAAGATCCAGAGCAGCAGAGGAGTCAGGCTGTAGGAGATCTGAAGATCCAGAGCAGCAGAGGAGTCAGGCTGCAGGAGATCTGAAGATCCAGAGCAGCAGAGGAGTCGGGCTGCAGGAGATCTGAAGATCCAGAGCAGCAGAGGAGTCAGGCTGCAGGAGATCTGAAGATCCAGAGCAGCAGAGGAGTCAGGCTGCAGGAGATCTGAAGATCCAGAGCAGCAGTGGACGGACGGTCCTTAGCTTTGTATTTATCATTCACCATATCTATCAAGTGCTAAGTTAACAAACAAAAACTTTGACCTAATGAACCAAACCCTAAAAATCACAGTGAAGGAAAGAGCATGTTGTGATCACACTGAATAGATACAGATCAGCAGCACAGCTTCACGTGGTGTTTCTGAGGGAGTACTGTGGTTTAACAGACAAAAAAAGATCCCGTTAGACAGCAACATATTGTATCCTCTGTATTTGTGACCCCACTACAGTGATGGACTGACTTGCTTGGTACTGACACAAGTATCTGCTTTTATCTCCCAGTGCAGTGTCACAGCCAACAGGGAAGAGTTACATTTTGGTGTGGATTTGGATCAGAGGTTGGATCCAGTATCTTTTTTCACTTTCTTTAACATTGCGATGTTGATGTAAAATTCAAACATGTTTAGGGGACTGATAATTATCAATGTGTGCAATTTGGTGCAGATCCAAATACAAATCTAGGTCTAGTGGAGGTATACACACTCTCTCTCTTTCTATATATATATAGGTCCTATATATCCTCCCCCAGCAAGTACTGGATCTCCTCCCAGTCCTCCCATCCTGATCAGACACTGAACCGTACAGAGGGTCTTCTATCAAAACCTCATCCGGCCTTTTAAATCAGACTTGTTACCCACTCCTCTCTGTCTCCATATTCAGCCTCAACAGTGTTAATAACAGTCCAGAACAAATTGACCATGTTTTTAAACTGCAGTGTTCCCTAATGTTAAAAAAGGAGGGGGGTGGATTGTTTTATTTTAAGTATTTATTTTCAGTTAATTTGTTCTTAATGTGTTATTTAGTTATCATAGTTGTGTACCATATGTACAACATGTCTCAACAGAAATACTCTGATATTTTAAATTAAAAGAGGAATCCAAGATAATAAAAACTGAAATAACAAATAAAGAAATATATTAATACATGAATTATAATGATGAGAAACTCTGGGCTCATCTACTCAGCTGTACGTTCATGGGAAGGAGGAGTTGTAAGTAATCACTGGCATAATCAAAACCATGAATGAAGTAATAAGAAGAAAATAAAAGTAAAAACAAAAAGTGATGAAGCTGAAATGAAACTGTTATAAAGACTGTTGTGTAATGAGGTATAAGTTTTTTTTATAATTACAGGAAATATTGAACAGTTTGTTGTTTTAGCAATTTTTTTTTAAAACCCTTGTGTTATGAGCAGAGGAGATAAAATAAAGGAATCAACACCGTCAGGAATCCTGAGTTTTTATCTGTTTCACAAACTGAGCTTCAGCTGATGAGGACACCAGTGTCTGCTCACAGACAGGACAACAGCTCCACGTTGTGGTAGATAAAGGAAATGCAGAAAAATTGCTGTATTTCTGTGAGTTTATTGTTGTGTTCATTGAAATTTGCTGGTAAATTCTTTTCTCTGAACTTGACATGGTTAATTGGTCCCTACCTGATTCATGTTAATACACAAGTAACATACATTTTCTCCTTATGAGAATAATTCAATAAATCATTGTAAATTATAATTGAGTCTGATCTAAAAAAAGTTTTTAAAGTTTCATAATCAAGAACACATACAAAAATTGGTCTGAAAATAAAAGTAAATAAAATGAAAACAGAATAACGAAATCTTTTAAAAATCTGAATGATAAAATTTCTAAAACCAAGACTGTAAAATAAAAAATACATTAAATAAAAATGTACTAAATCAAAATCGATAAGAATGCTAATTAATTACGATAAGAGGTAAAACCAATTAAAATGGATTTTAAAATAATAACAAGGACACATTCAGTCAGTGATTCAATAACATATTTTAATTTTTCAGTGTTTTAGTATAAAAATCCCACCGGCCTGCTGTCGGCTGGTTTCCACTCCCATTGGCTATAACTGTGGTTTTTCCCAGAGAATCAGCTAAAGTACCAAATCTATATACACACAACATCCACATCCAGAGGAAGTGTCCCCGTCACTACCCTGCCAAAACAAAACATCAAACACTATCACCTCACCGCTCAGATTTAATGCTATTAATCCAAAAGTTAAAATAAAAAAAACCCAACAGAGGAAGAGCAGGGAGCCTCTACATGTGGCTCCTAGTGTGCCCATAGTATTTTATTACAATACTCTCTCTATAAAGTAATGCATATACATTTTCTGTTTTACAATAAATTAGTACAGGCACATTCTCTTCTCTCCTAGCTGACTGGAGGTCAGTTCAGATGGAGAAGATGATTACAGAAGACTTGAACTCATCACAGCACACAAACAAAAAGGCAAAAAACCTAAAAAAAAACAACTAAACTGTGGGGGGGGGGGAAAAACAAACACACACACACTCACACACACATTAGTGGGAACCTTGAGGGTAGCAGATTCTTTTTTTTGGTTTCGGTGTGAATGATGCACTTTAGGCATTTTAAACTGTGAGAGCTCCTATATAGATTTTATATAAATATGTACAAACAAAAAAAAGGAAAAAGAATAAGTAGTCCAGTAAAAACATTCAGGTAAAAAAATAAAAAGATGCACACACAAAATGAATGCCAAATACAAGAGAACTTGAAGCTTGAGAACACAATAAGTTACAAAAACTGTAAAAAAGGGTCTGAAATAAAAATGTTCAGTACAGTATGCATGTTTGTTTTTCTCTATGTAGAGATAGCACCAGCAGAAACACCGACACCGGCAGTGTCAGCGACGACGTGGATCATCACCTCTGACTGTATAAATGTGTGAACACTGCGTACCATAACAACTGAGGGGGTGAATAAATTAGTGTCAGACCTTGTACAGGATATTTACAGGAACTGCTGCCATCACTCAATCACTCACACTCACTCACACTCACTCTCTCACACGCACACACACTGATGGACATTTTCATGGCAGTGAGATTGTTGCAGCAGTCTTGCAGCACATTTAAGGAGGTCAGAGGTCAAACTCCGACACATTCAACAGGTTTAGACCCGTGATTTTTCGGTCCTCACAGCCAAGTTAGATTTTTTCCCCAACCTTTTGCGCCTGCTAAACGAGTCGTTCTCATTGCATAGCTCTTTGACAAAACAAGACAGCCGTCACAAGCTACAGTATTTCAGAAAGGAGGGGGCAGATGTGCGGGGAGACATGAAAACAATCCAGTTGTAGGGAATGGTAAACATGTTGCGAGTGTGCGAATGTGTACGTGTGTGTGTGTGTAGGTGTTGTGCGTATGAGACAGGAACAGAGTATCTCTGCAGGGGGCGATGTTCTTGCAGGGGTGGGGAGGTGCTTCAATCTGTGACGACGAGGCCGGCGCTTGGCTCCGGCTCGACGCTACCACGGTTCAGGTGCTTCATGGCTCGGTCGAAGGCAAACCGTACAGCTTTTCGGATGTGGCCAGAGCGAGCCTCCGTCAGCTTGATTCTATCGAGTGTCTCGTTGATCCCGAAGGGCACCATCTTGGATCTAGGAAGCCATTGCCTGAGAGGGAAGACGGAGGTCAGTGCGTGATCTTGCTCCACACCAAATCAGATCGTGCTGTGTATGTTCCTAATTAATCACTGTCCTGCCATCTCGAAGTAACTGATCCTCAGTTCTCATGTCTGTGGTGATGCTGATTACTGGAGCCAGTCTCACTGTGGAGTCTGAGAAGTATTAAAAACTTCTGTTACACACTGTTTCAATTGGGACTGCCCCCCAATTTATTCGTATTGGCAAGACATTGCCAAAATAAGGAGGAGTACTTTTGTTAAACTATACCTGGGCAAAATCCTGGATACTGATGCTATCCTTATCCTAATGAACTCCTGTCCAAAGTTAATGTTTTTATAAAGTTTTTTTTAATTGCGAGCAAGGAAGTCATCACAGGGAGATGGCTACGTGCAAACCTGCCATCAAAAGACGACTGGATCGCTGGATATAATGGATTCACTGTATGGAAAAACTGACCATTTCCTAAAGTCTAAGTCAGTATACAAAATGACTAAACACTTCATGAGATGGCCCGAACCAGCCCCTGTTACTTCTTGTTCTGAAACTGGCAATAATTAAAAACAACTCTTTAACGAACAGTTTTCAACTGTTTTTACATCTGTCTATTTTCTATTCTTAAACAAAAATGGTTGTGCTTGAGAGAGTGGATGACTCTTATTGTCAGACAGGTTAAAAACTGGTGAGACAGGTTTAAAACTGGTGTTACAGGCACTGGGAGATCATGACCATATGGTGGGAATAGTAACACTGTCAGCTGAACTTAAATAGAGGAAAGATTTTTCTGTTCCATTTCTTAGGTGGGTGGTAATTTGGTTGATCTGTTGGATGATGATGGTAGTACATGATGATTTAAAAAAAATCATCATGTACTACCATCATGGGTCTTGTCCTTCTCATTGGACTAAAATTAAGTCATTCTAATCATTAACCCTCAGTTTCTTTATATTCAGAAAAATAACCACATCATATTAAAAAATATTTTCACATTCAGCTGATCATATGCTTGTCTTTCACCAGATGACTCACTGTGTCAAAAGATTATACTTTGATTCATGTCGGGATGATCTTTAAAGTCTAAAATTAAAAAATATATATTTGTACAATTATTTAAATCTCATCAACAAATAGATGGAGTAAGAGGCCTCTTGACCTGGGGAAGTCTTTTCTCAGGTGTAAAAAACTAAGTTTGGTCCCTTAACTGTTTCCTAACTTTAACTTACACGAATTTAACAGAGACAAAGAAGAACCACAGAAGTCCCAAAGCACATGGTTATTATAAAGACCAGCTCTAGGTGTGAGGGATTTAGAAAAGAGCGGAAGGGAAAAATCACTTGTTGAATGGCACAGAGTAGTGCTGCCTGGGGAGAGCACCCTGATACAGAGAGTGTATAATCAGAGATCTCCTACCATTCTAAGGCTTAGATGCAGCACACAAGCCTAAACTGAATGAAGGTCAAATCAATGTGGAGAGTTTAAAACTAGCTAAATCACTACACTTGTCCATTAAGAAGAACTGAGAGGAAACACTTATATTCTTGGTTTATTTCAAGCTTTCTCAGGGAAATGATTTGACCTGTTACTTTTCACCAATCTCTTTTTTCCTTTTTCCTTTGTTTTCTTCTTTGACGGTGACTTTGCTAGCAGTAAAGTGACTCTGCGAGTTCCTCACCAGCTGCGCTTGCTGTCGAAGAAGTGGACGAGGAAGAGTTTCTCTGCGGACCTGAACTGCATCCGCTCTCCGGCTCTGAGAACGTCCAGCGGCGGCTGGGGAAGCACCACCCCGTTGTGCTGAGACACCGTCCTCCGGACTCTGGGCTCCATGATCTGTGAAGACAGACAGGGGTGGAGACTGAGTGAGACGGCCTGGCAACAACAATAGTGAGGAGTAAATCCTGGTGGTGGCAGTCGCAAAGGGGAAGCCTGCACTCAAAAGACACAAACATGCAAAGCTGAGTCAAGCCGCAAACGCTCTGAGCGAAAGCGGCCAACTCCACACACACCAAACAGTCAACGACTGGCCAGCTGGAAGCTGCCGCATGGCTGTGAGCACAAATCACGAGCTACGGCACGTACGATGGCAGTGGGGTAGATGGGTAATGAGACACAGAGTGGACTAACACTCACTCACCAGGGCAGGGTAGGAGGGAAATCCACTACATTTAGCCCAAACTAGTTTAAGAGGCTCCAGAACAAATGGAGAAGCAGCGGTGGGCTTCCACACCTCTACAGGAACAACGACAAGCAAGTTATGAAGGATTCACTGCAACAGACACAGAGCACAACCAGTCTGAACAAACAGCCACACACACAGGACTGGAACACACGCACCTTTTTTAAAGATAACCTTTAAAAAAACATTTGAGAATATTCCTAATGACTTGTCAATACATTTAAGGCTGGTAAAATGAAATAAATGAAGTTGAAACATGAATATATGGGGGAAGATTCTTAAGGATCCACAGATTTAGGTGAAGCTGTCAGTGAGAAGTCCTCAACAACAGAGAGCAGGGTGTAGAAATGTCTTTCCATGCTAGTTTCTGTCAATTCTACCACAGGCACACATTCAGCACGATGGGCTACTGTAAACACCAACAAATCTCCACGACAATTCCCATCATAGCTTCATGTTTTTCCCAGACACTCAAGTATGTAAGTACAACACACAGTTGAATCTGAAACTTGATCAGGACATCCTTACAAAGAAGTGCAAAGTTCTATATGGTATTCGTAGGAGTAGCTGTGAACACTTGATTGCAGTGTTTATACTGCAGGTTCTTGTTCAATATGTATTTACTGTACTTATGTATATACATACCTATGTAGATGCAAGTGATATTTTTACTTGCATTTAAATACTTTGTAGTTATATTGGAGGTGATAGGGATCCTAATAAATGAACAAAAAAGACAACCAGCATAAACACAGGGCCATGCATACAGGACACACACACACACACACACACACACACACACACACACACACACACACACACACACACACACACACACACACACACACACACACACACACACACACACACACACACACACACACACACACACACAAATAAGGGCTGGATATCATTTGAAATTTCTATATACGAGTGCAGATACAGTACCTGTGCTGAGTCTCAGTACCATACTAAAGCACTGCTCACCTGAAGTCTTCTTGACAATAATAACTAATGACTAAATATTGACTGTGTTGGATATCCAAGTATTAGTTTAGGGTTATCGAGGGCAGGAATTGACAGAACTATGTAATGTTTGAAATGTGGCTTTGGAGGCTTCTTCCTAGTTTCACCTTTTGATTCTAGATATGTTCAAAATGTAATATCAGCTACTCAGAATAAAATTCTCAAATATAAAAAAGGGTTTGGCCATGAATATGATATGGATATTGTTTGTTGAGTGACCATGTTATGAGCGTGTAATTAACTGAACCCTCAAAGACAAATTACAGACTTCACTTCCAGCTTGTCAATCTTAAATCTTGGTTTCCTTCTCCTGTTTTCCTTGTTCGTTAAGCACTTTGTTAAACTGTCATTGGGCTTACACTTCACGATTTGTGTCTCTGCGGATTTCATCCAGAACCTCAACCTCAGTTTGAGAACCAGTGAGGTAAAGTCCATTAGTGTGGCGATGTGTGATGACCTGCTGGATTTGTAAAATCTTATTACACAATTTTCTTATATTTGACATTTACAGCAGAACCCTGGATCCTCAAATTAACAATCCACTTCACTTCAAGTGAAAGAGAAGAAGTGACGCAAGAGTCAAATAACAAAATAAGCATGCAGGGACATTAATAGTATTAGTATACGTACAAAAAGGGATTGATTGATACGTTAAGTAAAAGTCTTCAGCAGACGGAGGACAGAACTGAGCAGTCAACATGCTGCCATGCTCTTTAATGTACATATATTTCTGAGAGGACCGACGCTGCTCTGCTCACCTGAGGAGATCTTGGCAGCTTTGGTGAACTCTCCGTTTTTGATACAGGTCCTCAGAGAGTTTTTGTCATCCACAGTGCTCCTTCGAGCTGCTGCCAGCCGCCCTTTACCACCTTTAGATACAATGACGGTGCTGAAAGAGATGAGGTGGGCCAGAGACGGAAACTGTTTAAAAACGTGTACAGTCTAAGTGTGCATAAGACTGTCTGAAGTAGTTTGTCTCTTGATCCAGCAGAGGGTGATCACTATCAGCTTGACCTATTACCTGCCCTATTGACCCAACAGTAAAGTAAGTCAGTAATATTACACAGTTTTTTTATGAAAATGGAGGAAGCTAGCAAGCAAAGCAATCCTGAGTGGACAATCATGACACCAGAGCATCTGAGGCACGGCGTGTGGAAGTATTTTGGGTTCTACACCATAGATGGCAATGTGCCGATCAAAGATGAGGCTGCAACTGCTTCGTAACAAATCTGTGGGCTAGTGTGTCCTGTAAAATTCGTTCGGACTTGATGTTTTGACAAACTGACAGCCCTAATGCTGATTAATGATTATCATTAACATGCCAAATATTTAATTAATTGAGTTAATGCATAAAACGGGTTAGGGTTAGGGTTTTTATCTAATCAATCAACAGCCCCAAAACTTCAAATTTACTTTATAATGTAGGAAGGATTATTGGTTATATACAGAAGTACATTCAAGGGAAATTTTGTTTTCTTTGTGCTTTTCTCCATGATTCTCATCATGTCACTCTGTTTCAAGATCATGTTTTCATTACTGATGGAAATGAAGAAACAAGACTCATTTGAGTAAACTCTTGACAACTATGGCCCAATCCCATTTCCCCCCTTGGGCCTACCCCTTAGCCCTTCCCCTTCGTTTTGCGCGTTCACGTGTAGGGCTGTCCCAATACCTGTTGGGACGGAGGGGAAGGGCTTTATAGCCCTCAAAACTTTGAGATTTGAGATTTTCCGACCCTCAGTTCCAACCTAGGGGTACCCAGAATGCTTTGCGAATCACCGGTAAGCTGGGAGAGAGACCCACAAATGTATTTGTGGATGTATTTTCTCTCAGGATTTATAAATTACGATAATGATTGTTATATCTTAGTTTAATATCATTTCAATGTATTATGGTTGTTTTTCTCAACAACCATTAAAAAAAGATCGCGAGCGTGCTAGCATGCTAACGATGCTTTTTTCCCCCCATGATAGTCCCGTATTTTCACAAAATTTCCTATCGCACACAAGATTTGAGGACACACAATGTGCTTGATTGAACCCACATATAGCAGCGATGTTCCTGAACTTAAATGCTCCTCTAATAACAAAGCATCCTGCTAGCAGCCTGTGTGCTTTTGATTCATACGTAAAATAATGCAGAGTATCCAAGCTTTCAGATTTCAAATGTCATTGATTCGCCTGCATTAGCATAGATGTTATTTGGATATTATAGGTTTGTCATTTTAGAAACGGCAAACAATAGCATTAGTGTATTTAAGATCTCAACAATGTTATTACAATGACATCCCCGGCAAAACCTTTTGTCTCGTCTGTTTAAATCGACGACTACTGATGACGTGTCCGGTTTTCATGATGACTACTGATGATGTAAGGGCTTCTTGAAGGGCTGTCCCAATTCGTAGGGGAAGGTTTCAACCACTCCCCTCTGTGAATCCATTTCAACGGGCAAGATTACCTTTGAAAACAAGGGGTAGGGGTAGTGCCAAGGGGTGCAATGGGATTGGGATCAGTCAACAGTAGGTCACTGGCTGTTTCTACCTGGACTCACCTCGTACCGCAGAGAACGCTTCCACTGGAGGAGATGCTCGACTCCGACGCACAGCGACGGCGAGGCTCCACCAGCCGAGGAGACGGCGAGATTTCTTCCTCATCTACCACAAATCCATTTGCAATTCCTTAGGATTATAAAAAAGGTTACTGTTTAGTCAAATATATTTCAATAAGACTTCTTTGACATTTTAGTTAATGTTTTGGATGATTATTTAGAGGGACTATTATGAGCAAGTACCTGTGCCAAGGCGTTTTATTGGTGACTCGTCGTCGTCCTCTCCATCAGCACTGCTGCTGCGGGTTCTTTTCTTCGGCAAGAGGAGCGTCTCCAGTCGAGGTATCACTACCGACAGGAAGGTTTTGGCGCCTAGAGACGGAGGCGATACAGCAGATGCCTCTTGGGTCTTGGGTGGTTTCTGTGGGCTGGCACTCTTGGACTTGCGGAAGAGGACATTGGTCCGTCGGTTGCAGGGAACAGAGACCTCGGTGCTGAGGTTGCCGTTGTGGAGCAGTTGGTCTGGGATGTGCCTTGTGGGGGTGTCTAGGGGTAGTGAGGTAGACGTGTCACTGTCGAGCTTCATGGGAGTCTGGTCCGTGCTGGGTTTGATGGGATTGAGAGGGGGCAGCTCCAAGTTGCTGGGCAAGGCGTCAAGCTCTGACTGTAAGGTCAAAGGGCTTAACGTTGGCGGAGGTAAATACTTCTCCTGTTCTGAGCAGGGCTTTGCTGTGGGTTCAGGTAGTGGTTCCTCATCTGACTCTGTGGAGATTGAGCTGGGTTCTGAGGCAGCGGGTGGTGGCGGTCGGAGAGACTTCTTCAAGCTCATCTCGCTGCGGACCTCCATGATGGTCTTTTTGAGCAGTTTGAGCCTCTTGCTGCGGGACGGGCCGTGCTTCATGGCTGTGCTCAGGTCCAACTTCTCCAGCAGCTCCTTCAGCTGATCCTCCAGAGGAGTCAGCTGTCGGTAGGTGGGGCTCAGCAGGCGGTCCACTGACAGAGACAGAGAGACAGTCAGTAAGAATCATGTGCAATCCTCATAGTGTTATCTCCATTCTATCACTCCAGCGCTTCCATTTCAACTGCTGCACTTCAGTGACCACAAGGCAACTGGCAATTTCAGCTGCAGTCAATGCTTAACACAAACAGGTACCTCCTTTTAAATAGAAGCAGGTATACATGTTTTTCTTTTAAAACGCAGGTAAACACACTTACAAGAGGAGTTTGCATTTCTGTCTTGTTTAATGACACAAACACACCGGCACACGTCAAAAACTTTCATTTCTCAACTTATGTCTCTAAGTAGTTAGAGACATGAAATGCAAATATTTGATAGATTATTTGGCTTTCGTAGTAAACCATTGCAGTTTCCCGTAACTTTGTGACCACAACAGCAGAATTGCAGAGATCCCCCTTCATCCTCCTCCAGAATAATGTGTCTTGTACAGACTTTGTCTTTCCCACAAGTATTTCAGTGAATCAAAATTCATTTCATCAGTCACATGTTTAGAAAACAACGTAATTAATAGATTTTCATTCTCGCAACTTACCGTCCTCCCAGGAGAAGGGGGATGGCGCCTCAAGTTTGGGGGCCGTGGACAGATGCAAGCCGCTTGGGAAGTCAAAGCCAATCCGCTCGGATTCGCGACGGGCCCTGCGTAGGATGGCTCCTCCGTGATCCTGCATCCTCTGAGCTGCCTTGTAGAAGAAGGTGTCCTTAGAATTGTAGGACATGCAGTTGGCGATGAGGAGGTTGAAGTCCGCCTCAAACTCCTCCAGGCTCCTGTAGTCATGAGCGTCGATGCGTTTCCTCATCGTGGAAAAGTCCATGGGGGTTTTGATGTGGTCCATGTAGTCAGGAACCTGCAGGGGACAGAGAGGTCATGTCAGGGCTGGAGACACACAGGAATAACAGACATTGTTGTTCTTTATTCTTGCATTCAATTACTCTGAAAGCTAGTGAGTGGACCTTTGGATTTGGTTTATTGTGTGTTTTTATAATGTTTCCAAAGGCCCAAAATGTACTTCCTTACTCATTTTCTGGACATTTGCATCAGAAAAGCTTTTGCCCAACAAGTTATCACTTGAGGATAATTTTTTGGACTGAGGAAGGGTTGCAGACCTCCTTGATGCTGACAGGCTGAGCGAAGATGCTGTACTGGTCCTTTTCCTGTAGCTGACTGAGCACGGCTCTCAGCAGGATGTTGAAGGGGGTCAGCTGGACCTCCAGCACTGACTGCTGCAGCTTCATCTGACAAAAGAACACACAGTCTAACAGGTTCAATACAGGTGAACAAGAGTTTAGAGTCTTGTTTTTTAAACTTCTACATGGAGGGGTTCCCACCACAATAACATATATCATTGCAGTTTTTCCAACAGGGGAGTTTTCCCTGTTAACACACTATTTGCCTGCAGAGGACTCTAAGTGTTAAAAATGTTCAGCTCATTAAGAAACATCCAATGATCACTACAAAGGGTGCAAATTGAAAAAAAAGAGTACCTAAAAAGTGGTCAAATATGTTGGCAAAGATTCTGACTCACAACCACGTTGTGATGAATAAATAACATAATCATTGATTCTAATTGATAAATTAAAAACTAAACCTTATCAAAGATGTACTGGAAGCTTTGTATTGATAAATAAAGAGAAACGTGAGGTTAATCTTTCATCCTGGGCTTTTTGTGACTGGCTGGTTTTTGGTATGTAGTTGTAAGTCATAAATCCACACAGGAAACTTGTTGTCATTCTCTACAGATATACAATAAATCTTGAGTCGACTACCTCCTCCCTCTTCAGCTTTTCTCTCTTCCTGATGAGCTCCAGCAGCAGACGAGCTCGCTCGAGGTCGTGGCGGAGGCGGTGCCACTCCTTCAACTGCTCCTTCAGAGCCTGGTTTGTCTCCTTGCGGTCCTGGAGAAAACACAAAAAATCCCGTTTAGTAAGATGAACTACGTTAGAGGTTAATGCTAAACTGTCTGAAGCTAATGTGTTGCGGCAGCATTCACCATCTGTTTGACTTTGGGTGGCTGAGGGTTGGCCTGCAGCCGGCGGATTAGCTGCACGTTGTTCCTCGACTGTCTCTTCAGCACCCAGTAGCTCAGCACACTCTCGACAAACAGGCGCTTCCTCTGAACCGCCACCTGGTTCAGGATAGTGTCAAAACTAAACCACAGGGAAACAGAAGGAGATATTAGTCAATAAAAGAGGCTTTTGGTAGTTTTTTCTTACTGGAGTGAATGAGTATTGATTCATAATGAAATGCATTATTTGAGTCCTGGATGCCTGCATACCTTGAGGCGGTTATACTGGGACCAGAGTTGGTGGGAGTCTCAGGTTCTGGTTCTGGTTCAGGCTCTGCTCTCTTACTCTTCTTCTTATGCCAGCCCTTGGCACGGGCCTTCCCCCTTTTCTCAACCCTCTTTTGGCAGGCTCCGTTTTTCGGATGCTGCTCCTCGTAGATGTTATGGGGCCGGCGGTCACAGCCGTTGGGTGTGTGGCTGCAGCAGTAGGCGGTCTTTTGTACAGAGAAGGTGGTAGCACCGGACGCAGTCACCTCTTTGACTGGTTCCATTCTCATGTAGAGGCCAGCCTTCTGGGCACAGCTGACATGGAAGGCTGTGTAACAGTTGATCTTGTCACACTGGATGCACGCTCCTGCACCCTTCTCCTTACACAAGTAGCAAGTTAACTTCCAGCGTGCTGGCGGAATGTTGCGGACACCATCAATTGGCTCAATGAAAACAGTGTCAGAGAAGCCGACTTCAGGGACCCACAGAGCACACGCTACGTGACCCCAGCGGCCATCATCAGTCTTCTTCAGGGCTCCACCTCGGTTGGGGCAGAAGACGCACTCTGCGGGCCGCGACGGACACTGCAGACAGTGGCGGCACAGCCACTGGCCCTCTGGGATGTACGGCACACCGTAGCACTCCTGGTGCACAGCTATATTGCAGGAGTCGCAAAAGAGGATAACATTACTGTCAGCACCGTCTCCATCCATACAGATGCAGCAGACGGCGTCCTCATCCACCAGCGACTGCATGTCACTCTGACCCTGCGTGGCTGAGTACGACTCCTTCTCGAAGCGGTCCATTAAGAACTCAAAGAGGTTGTGGGACACCTGGCTGATGCCCTCGCTCTTCCTTTTCTCATTGATGAGCTCCAACCAGGCATAGTCTTCCTCGTCCATGTCGTACTCCACCTCCTCATCCAGCTCCTCCGCCGTCCTTTCTGTGTATTTGTAATATGCTGCTGGCCTCTTCGGCACCACTGGCAGGTTGTATTCAACTGTTCTAACCTTTGGCTCCAACAGGCCGCTGGTACTGCTGTGGGTGCCGTGGGTGCCGCTGGTGCCATGTGAAGCTGTGAGTGCTGCGTTCTTCTTCTGCTGGTTGTTTTTGAGGCGCATAGAGCGCACCAGGACCTGCTGGGGCTTATCATTGTTCTCCTTGTTGCTGTTGCACTCCATGATTTCCTGGGCCGTGGGATCATCGTCAGCGATGACATCCAGCTTGTCGTAGACGCTGAGCCGATGCACTCGGCCGTCCAGCTCCAGCTCTACAATTCGCTGAGCTTGTGCATATGTCAGTGTCTCCCGGTTGGGTGACGGCTTGATGGGTGACGACTCCCTCTTCAGCACAGACGGGCGGTGATTTCGACCTTTTTTCTTCATGTTGAAACCGTTAAGACCCTGAGAACGAGAGAAATGAAACAACAGTGTCAATGACAGACTGTTGTGATGCTGTGGAAGCAACTGCAAGAACAGCCATAGTTTTCATGTCATTAACTTGTTCTGTGAAGCAACAACCTGCACACAGAGCAGCGTGTGTTGGATCTGACACAAACCAGCACCAATCATTAACAGCTTTAACCCTCCAGTTACCTTCCAGGCAAAATGTTGGGCAGTTAATGTGTTTACACAAGGATGGCTCCACCTCTTCAAGCTTCAATCATAAAAACATATATAAAAATAAATACATTTCAGGGTAAGTCTCCGGTCCATTTGTTAAGGATTTCTATGATGCTGTAAAACTCATTTTGTGTTGAGCAACTGATTTTAAATTCAGATTTGCAAATGCAACATGAAAAAAACAATTAATGTATTACAAATGAATAGGGTCTTCATCATGGTACAGCCGAGTCTAATCTGCTGCAGGTCTTGCCTCTTGTCAACTTTTACTGAGTGCATATTATGCAAATGTCCTGGCTACATTAGGGCTGCGTATTGTTTGAAAATGTCTCTGCAACATGATACATCAGTATTGATACAAAAACTTATTTCCAGCACCTTAGCTTGGGGAATAAAAACATACCAAACCAATACTTCAGGTAAGAACTTTGTATGAATAAATTTAGAAGAGCTTCCCTATTTATTTCAGGAACAATCCAAATAAAAAGTGTCAAGACTCAGTCTAACTAAGATATTGATATCAAAGTTTGATGCTTGACATTTTTTATATTTGGTGCCACAGAATAAAAAATGTCAGTATTCAAGCAGGTTTGAATTGAAATTCTGTTATTCTCAATATTAATCCAGCATTTTAGTTGAATTAATCATTAGACCTGTAGATTATTTTCTTAAATAATGACTTGCGATTGTGAGATTGTGAGAAAATAGTGAACATGTCTGAGCCCCATCAGACAAAACTAAACTTCTAGTTTTGACCAACATCGCTAAAGATGATAATTGATTCAAGAATCATATACCATGAAATAAATTTACAAACCCTGATCCTAAAGAATGTGTTGAATGTGGCTGTTAAAATGACTTAAACAATTAAAGTATTATCAAAGAGTTAGTGATGCATTTTTTTTGGTCAATTGTCCCAACAATTCTACTACAATTGTTATTGGCACAAATAACTTCTCTGTATGTAAATATTAGGCAAATACATAAATAAACATATTCATTAATTGATTAATAATTGAGAGTGATTTTAATTAGGCAAACAAAATCAAGAATGTGAGGTGTTCCCCTCTTCAAATGCAATAAGTCAATGTATATATATTTTTATCAGTTATCAGTTTGTGCCTGTTGGTCAACAGGCAAAGACAAAGAGGCACTGCTGAAAAGTAAAATAAATAAAAATGTGCAGAATTAGGACAATGGAAATTAAAGTAGGATGCAGGTCTACATAACAATTAAATATTTACAAGCCTCTACAACACAAATGTAGTGCGGCTGAGTTTTACATTTAAAGCTCACGTGTTTGAGCAGCTGAACTTTCTGAAATCCACATTCTTTCATTGTGGGCTGAGTGTCGAGACCAGGATCATAAACAGACTGACTGTGAAAACTATGTTTCGTTCTCAGCTTGGCAGTGCTATTGAAAACTGTTACCTTTAAGACGTGTGGCTACATCTAAGCAACCACTGTCACCACATTAGTGCCATTACAGTTGCCTACAGAGGAGTTGAGCCGTTGCCCTCTCTGCAAGAGGCCCCAGGATGTGTTTATGCAGCATTCATTTCTGAGATCAACGTGCTTCAGTTGGTGTGTAGTGACACAACAGGGGGCGGACACACACTGGATGTGACAACATCCACTGGATGAATGAAAGAGAGACACAGGGCAGCCAGACGCCTCTACACCGACCCCTTGGAGCCCTCGGTCGGCGGCCTGGAGCCGTTGAGAGTCGGTTGTTGTTGTTGGAAATCAACATCTAACAACAACAACAGCTCGGTCAGGTTCTCTCCAACTGAAGCTGTGTCTGCTAACCACGGCTAACACTAGCCCAACTCAGTCGAAACACAACCATGATCTATGAGTGCAATCGAGCCTGTTTAAACATTATCCGCTAAACACGGGCCTCTCATGACAAAAGAGGACCCGGCGGTGTGGGCCAATGAGGCGGCGGCCCCTCCGCTCGTCCTACAAACGCATTAGGACACTCCGTCCACAAACCGGGCTAATGTTAGCCTGCTAGCATTACAGTTACTGAGTGGGGGAGGAAATATGGCGACCAGCACAACAAGAAGCTGGCTCGACAGAAAAAGTTGGCTTTTCCTCATAGCAGCACAGGTTGGTTCTGGGTTCAAACCAGCCCAGGCAACTGGGGGCGGATATTAAAGAGGCTAGCACAGAGTTAGGAGGAACCTACCTCGGTTTTTTTTACCAATTCAGCTCGCAAAGACAACAGCAATGGCGGCGCGGCCTGCGGGGCGAAGCAGCAGCTAAATCCACATTCAGTCCGCTCATCCACCGGCGGCAGCGGCTCGAGCTGAACCGAGTAGAACTTGAGAGAGACCGGCCGGTATCCAGGGCGAAGAGCCGGTCCCGGGCGTGCTACTGTGGTCCGGGTAGACACCAGGGGACAGGAGTGTAGAGAGACAGGTGGCAGAGCTCCACCGCTGCCCGAGCTCCTGCTTCTCTTCCCCCAACAACAATGCGGGACGTTGTGTGAGCCGTTACGGCGTGACGTCACCGCGTACACAACGTACAAATGAAAACCAGCTTTTCGGACTCGATTGTAGGATTATATATTGTTTGGATTATATTCAAATGATATATTGTATAGGGTTAACCCTAACACTATAAATGATGTAGAAATTATATATTGTAAAAATTATATTCAAATTAGTTATTGTATAAATGATATTCAAATGATATAGTGTATGAATGATATACAAATGATATATTGTATAAATGATGTACAAATGATATATTGTATGAATGATATACAAATAATATATTGTATCAATGATCTACAAACGATATATTGTATGAATGATATACAAATAATATATTGTATAAATGATATTCAAATTATTTATTGTATCAATGATCTACAAATGATATAGTGTATAAATGATATTCAAATTATATAGTGTATAAATAATGTACAAATGATATATACATTATATACAAATTATATATTGTATAAATGATATTCAAATTATATATTGTAACCAGGGCTGCGGGCCCGAACACTTGCGATCTCGGGACCTGATGCGGCCGCGGGGGAGGGCGAACAGGGACCGGGCGAACAGGGACCGGGCGAACAGGGACCGGGCGAAACGGCTCCGTGTTGTGTGCGTTTTGTGCACAGCGGGAAGAATAAACACGTCCCTCACGGGGCGCTGGACCACGCCCACTAATCACGCATTACGGTCCAAGTGTAGACCACACGGTGAAAATTTAATGTAAATCGAATTAAAGTTGTAAAGAGGCTTACCTTCTTTTGGCAGAAGGTGGTGGTATCACTATCACTACATACAGAGTAATAGATCTGTTCAGGTCAAAAACACTCTCTTGTTTCTCTTCAGATCGTATAAATCTCTCATCTTTGCAACATTCAAAGACATCAGAGGAATCTATGACGCTATCAGCCGCACATCAATGTTTACACGGTTTTAGGAAATGGCACAATTCTGACCATGGTCTTAAGACTTTTGAGCTGTATACTGTAAAGCAGCCAGGGGCAGTATATATTGTATAAATGATATACAAATGATTTTATAGATTATATACAAATTATATACAAATGATATATTGTATAAATTATGTACAAATTATGTAATGTATAAATGATACACAAATGATATATTGTATACCATATATACAAATTATGTATCGGATAAATGATATTCAAATTATATATTGGAAAAATGATATACAAACGATATATGGATTATATTCAAATAATATACAAATGATATATTGTATAAATGATGTACAAATGATATATTGTATAAATAATGTACAACTTATAAATAATGTACAACTTATATATTGTACAGCCTATGTTATATTTCACATCCATTCTGACATAATGCATGTATGTGGTGTTTTATTTTTTCTAATATCTATTTATCTACAGGTCTGTTTGTTTATTTGTACGGTCACTTTAGCAGGTTGTTTTCTGTGTTGAGCACAGTAGGTAAAGGCAGGTTGTTTAACTCAAGAGGAATTTAGGGACCATGCAGAGAATGAATAGGCTAAGTAAACTCTTCACCTATCAAGCTTCAGTTCCTGTGCTTTTACATTAACAAGAATTAAAAGAATAATACAGTGTTTGATGTCAGCAGGCTTCAATATTGAAGGAACAG
This sequence comes from Hippoglossus hippoglossus, assembly GCF_009819705.1. Lineage (NCBI taxonomy): Eukaryota > Metazoa > Chordata > Actinopteri > Pleuronectiformes > Pleuronectidae > Hippoglossus > Hippoglossus hippoglossus. The sequence goes on along the minus strand of NC_047156.1, from coordinate 24,161,609 downwards.
TGTCTTTCCAGGTAGGAGTAAAAAAAACAAGCAGATGGCAACAGATCATCCAGAGTCCTCTCTGACACAAAGGAAGTCCTAAAATCACTGCACTAGTTACCCATGTCAAAGGATTCATTTTTTAAATCTTATTACTGGTCTTAAATCTCCTCAGGCTTAAATACATCTGTGATCTATTTGTAGCATCAGACCCCTCAGGTCACCTGAGACAGGTTTATTCAGTGTTCCCAGAATAAAAGAGTTCCCAGTGTCGATCAGTTTCTAGTTGCTGTTGTCCCAACCTGTGGAACTGAGGTCTGCTGAAACTCTGTTCACATATATCAGGACTTGCTCTCTGCTGCAGCTTTCCAATAAATAACATACACAACCATGTAATCTTCATCTTTGTTGATGTCGTTGCTTGTTTTCATGTCTTTTAAATGCAATTTTGTAAGTATCTTATGTCCTTGTAAAGCACTTGTCTAAGTGGTGCAATATACATAAACGTATCTTGTGTAAAGGGCAACCAATTCATAAGTTTAAGGCTCTTTAAAGCTCAGAAGAAGTACCTTCATGTGGACTTTGGTGAGTTCTCTTGTAGACTTCAAGTATCTAGAGAAAAAGTGTTTACTTCTACTTTTACTGTTTCCTTATTTTAATTAGGCTTATAAATGGTCAATAGCTCAAAGAATTTCAGCACAAATATCTTTATATATTATTTTTTTCACCTTTTTAATGCACTCAATATAAAAACACAGTTATGGTTATCAGACAGGCAGAGTTACTGTTGACAAGGTAAAGACTGGTTTGTTTGTAAGAATGATGATGAATGATGAAGGTCTAAAGACCAAAACCTGATGGGTTCTTTTTGTTTCCGAGTAAGGAGCTTTTGATCATAACCAAGATTGTGTTATGAACACTATAATGTGTTATAGAGACAGTACATTATTCAGAATTTAGTCACTCTTAAAATGAATGTAAACTTTGAACATAAAATGTTTACAATTAGTCAGCCTGATGGATAAGGGACCTGTCACGAAGCGATCTAGATAAAACCAGAGGAAAAAATAAAAACTAACTCCTGATTGAACAAACAGCCGGTACAGAGATCCACAGCATGTTGAGCCTCGCACAGCACACAGAGTGAAAGTAGGAAGGTATACTGCAGCAGGCTGACAGTTTCTGCACAGCATTGTACTGAACACATTATTTAAACTGAAGTCCATCGGCCGGTGGCTCTGTCTCGTCTCGACTCTGGTTGGGACAGACGGACAGAGCGTCCTCTTTGGAAAGCATGTTGTTTTTGCGGAGGTGGCAGGCCTGCTGGTAGGGGGGGCAGATGGGCGGCTGAGTGGGGGGCGTGTACTGGTACTGTTTATCAGAATCCAGCTGAAGAAAGAAGACAGGCAGAGTGTTTGTGTGAAAAAGCATTTTTACATAAAATACATCATCAATTCAAAAGGCTGTACACCCTCATTTTAATGAGTGCATGACTTAAACATTAAAGTCCACTCATGATCGGTATATGTTGTTATTTTAATTGGAAAACCTTGTTTGTTTAAGAGCTTTGAAAAACAATTCAGCAAAAAATAATGTCAATTTCATGGATGTTTAATTCCACATTCACTTTAACTACTGGACACAACTTTTACAATTTACTAAACTGTAAAATGAAATTTAAATGCATTTTAATTGGGCAGCACAGTGGAACAGCAGAAATGCTTCAAGTGGAGACTTTAAATTGCCTGTAGGTGTGAATGTAAGTGTGAATGCTTATTTTTCAGCCCTGTCATACACGGCGACCTGTCCAGTGTGCACCCTTCCTCCCACCTAATGTCAGCTTAAATTAGGAGTTTTTAAGAGGTAAAATTCTCTGAATAACATTGCAGGCAATCCCTTATTTTGCACCTGAAAAGATCTTTATCTTTTAATTTAAATACAAAATCAGGGCTTCATCTACATCAACTCCCTCTAAATCCCTGTAATTTGGCAATTTTTTCTCCTTAAGTGAAAATGTTTAGTTTTTACCTAAAATATTTTAATAAATTAGAAAAAAACATCAGTTCATTTATCCATTCATTATCCCATGAAAATCCACACAACTACATAATTGGTCATGGTTAATTAATGATACTTAAAAACTAAGAGTAATAATATCAAAACAAAAATCATTCAAATTATTATAATATGTATTATTATTACAATTAAACACTTATAATCACACTGAAACTGGAATAACAACTGTTACAATATGAATGAAATGAGTAAATCTTGCTCCATGTTCCAGTTGTTCAGCATGACTCAGTGTGAACATGCAGGTTAAAGCTTCGTCTCCTCACCTGCAGAGGATAGGTTCTGTCTGAGTCAAAGGCGCTGAGGTCACCACATGCCAGGAAGGGAACAATGACACGGTTTGGACCCTCTAACTGGTTAAAGTCCACATCTGATGGACAGAGACCAGAACCCAGAGTTAGAAGAGGCATGAGTGTTTTGGCTCCGCGTCAGTTTCAATCCCCTTCCATGCTAACACACCTGAAAATGCTAATCATGTGACATTTCACATAGCCTGGGCATGCAAATGCCAACATACACAGGAATTGCTTGAATAGTAGCTCGTCTCTTACACATGTAAACAGGTGCATCATTGTAAAATGCTGAATTTAACTGCACAACAGCTGTTAACAAAGACAACAGGGTCAGCAATGCTTGTGTTCTTCACTGGTAGTCGAGGCTAATGCCGGTTGTTTTCTTCTGGAAGTATGTATGTAGAAAAAGACCTAATTTGAAAAAGGGCTCATCGTTACCGTAGGAGTGATCCAGCAGAGGGTTGGACATGTTGGGGACGTAACCTTCAGGAGGAGAGTAATTCTGACAAACTACGAACGCCTCTGCACACACACAGACAGAGATAGACAGATTTCATGCAAACATCATGGGTCTATGAATGAGGAAAATTCAGTTTTTTACTTGTGTTTGATCAACAGTGGCGGTGGCTCACCAATGCTGGAATTCCTGCTGCTGCGAGGCTTAGCGCAGGTCACACCACTGAAGAAGATCTTCAGCTGAGAGTACAGCAGCGTCACATCTTTACCTCTGAAGATCTGAGACACACAGCACAGGATGGGGTTAACAGTCTCATTTGAAAGGAGATATGATGTCCACAGCACACAATGCACCACTGCACCAACCTGTTTCTCAGGCTACATCCATAATAAACTTTTAGTTTGAAAATCAACTCTGCCCCTGAGACACCAGGCGCCTACACTACTCTGAAATCTAAAATTGAGTTTGGAAACGCTGCTGGGCCCGTTTAAGTTTGAAAACTGGTGACACCAGTAACACCGACTACCAAAGCAATACTAGTGTCATTGAGTGTCTGCTATGACTCACAAAAGCCAGAAAAGCACAAATCAGACACAGAAAGACTTTACAATTTTCTTAATTAGACATGAAATTTCTGTGTTGTTGTGAACGCGTAACAGCGGAGAATCTCCTGCTGTGTGTTAGTGTGTGAAAAGAAAACTCAGAAAGTCTGGTCCCAATTCTCCGGACATCCTCTAGAGGTCATCCTCTTAAGAATGGCTAAATATACATCTAAACATATAGCTAATACATTAAATGAATAAAAGTTGGACTCACTTTGGCCACAAATGTTCCTCCAGGTTTCAGGACGTGAGTGGTGATATTCAGAGCCTGAAACACAAGCAGATGTCAGCAGGATGCCACACAATGATTAATACAAAGACACCTCTATACTCACAGCCAATAGGAGCTGAGCCTGGATGTACTCATCGACATCGTGAAGACCCGTTACTGTGGAAACACAAAAGGAAATCATTCCTGAGAGTTTGATAACAACAATACAACAGGGAGACACAGGAGACTTGAGACCAGGTGAGGACAAGTGGGAGGGTCGCACCGTCTGGGGCTCCATCACACACCACGAGGTCGGCCGGCTGCCCCTCAAAGTGACGGATTATCTCCTGAGCTGTCGACACCTGAGAGGAAGAGGACGACACAGTTCATGTGGCAGCTCTGCAGTGAGTTTCCCCTTCTGTTTTACAAACTGGGACATTTCAGAATTCAGACATTCAAAAATGTCTGAATGTTATCATGAATTTGTATCACATTCACTCTGAACCCATGTCCCTGCTGGAGCCCACAAAAACTCAAATCACTGTGCAACAAGTCAAACCACTTTTTCAATTTGCTCCACTGCAGAATTATGATCTTTTACTTTTCTATTATGACAGAGTTGAAATATTTCAATTAAATTATACACTTAAATTCTAAATGTTGCATCAAAGAACAACTCTTTGAATGTCTTGTTTCTGCAAAGGTAGTGTGTGAAAGTGAATCAGGTTTTTCTCCAAAACAGCTACATTCAATTAGCACAAAGCCGTTTTTAGACATGAACTCTGGAAAACATCTGGACAATGGGGTCTGGACTGTCTCCAGAGGTTGCCTTTTACTATGAAGAACACAGCAGTCCTGTAGGAGGCAGGACGTAAAATAACGGAGATCCACAACGGGGATCAGATGTTTTTGTTTCCAGCACATCGACAGCCCGCATCATCTAAAGCTCTCAAATCTCATTGTCTTTCCAAAATGAAATCTTGGTTGACGTCTTCTGACATGTATGACACCTCTTTTTCATTCTGAGATTTTTGTATACTTGCTCACTGTGAATCCTCCGGAAAATCTCCTGCTGATGTCTCACAAGGTCTCATTCAACCATTAGCCAACGTTTTTACTTGGAGGCTGGCAGGAGAGACTCCACAGAAACTGAACTGAAACTGTTTGAAGAATTGACTCTTCAGTCTGTTTAAAAATGAGCCTTTCCTAAATTCAGCCTTTATTTCATGAATTTGCCAGTGCTTAAACATTGGACATATTCATTGCGGCCACTGAAGCACTGCACAGAGGGAAGAATAGATTCCACTAAAAAAACAGACAATGATCTGTTGGTAGGGGGGGCAGATGTCCAAGTGAAAGGCTATGGACTTTGTCAAAACGTTTTCCTGTCAGCCCCCTAGTAAAAACTTCTCCACAGGATTCAATCTGAGCAGTGGGTGGGTTAATACATTTTCTAACACGCAACAACTGCAAAATAAAAATAAAAAAAGAATACAAACATCTCAGGATGAAAAAGCGGTGCCATACACAGAGAAGACACCAACGGAGATGTCAAGAAAGTCTTTGGTGATAAGGGCCAAAGCCGGTAGGGAAATGTGTCCATTTCCAAACTTATGGTCAAAACTGTACCACCTCAACCTTTTCAGCATCCACAACAACACTTTTAACAGCTCCATGGAGTCTCATCAAAGATCCAATCAAAAATGACAATGAACCCTAAAACTATCTCTGAAACTGGATTGAGTATCACCTCCTGAGAAAAGCAAAGATTTAGTGCGGGAAACATGAGCAGTAGAAACACATGAAGAGCCAATAACAATGGCGACACATCATATTTCATTATGTTGCTGAAGTGGAAAATGACTCTCAGACTCATCTCCTCACCTTGGTGATGTCTCCCTGGATCTGAGTGACTCCTGAGAGAGGAGCCATGGCCTGCAGGTCCACCGCCACGATCTTCACCTCCTCATCCTTCTCCTCCCGACCTCTGAGTAGAAAAACAATTAAGTGTAAATTGTTAAACTATTGTATTATTAAGATCAATTTCATTTCATCAACTCTTTCATTTTACTGTTTTTACAATTTCATTAAAATCCATTCAATGAAATTGTTGCCACATAGAGGATTTCTGCCCAGGTGAATATAAGAATGTTAATTTGGTAAGAACCTGAGTTTCCGACTGAGGACCTGACTCCAGCTGCCAGGAGCTGCACACAGATCCACTGCTCTGTTCACACCTGACAGAGAAAGAGACAAACAAAATCAATCAGACATTTGTTAAAAGACAGCGGAACATACAGGCAGGGACAGGCACTTTTTTGTCCAAGTCAACCCATGTTGGACACTTCATTTAGACACTGACAGCTGTCATTCTGTTTGGCACTGTTTGCTGGAACTCCAGTTTTGAGTGTACACCATAAACTTTACTAATAAGCCAGATATGTATTCTCAATTACATCAAATAATAACTGAAAGAAAGTTAAGGTTTAGTTTCAGCCATGTTTCTATCAATAAATATGCTTTGACTCTTGCTCTCTCTCTATTTTTCTCTGTCACATTCTTTTTATGATTAAGATTTCTTTAATGTGTGAAATTGAAGGTATTGTTAGCTTCCAGCTACTAGGAGTACTTGGATGTCAATTTGCAGAAGGAAGGATCACTGGGAACAGGACATATCACTTCCTCTTTACTAAGAAAGTGTACATATGTATTTTATTAAAGCCTGAGCCTGAGCCAAACGTTTGACGACCACATCAGAGTTTTCGAGCAAACACAACAAAAACAAGGACATGGACTACAACCGGAACTGCAGCAAATTTCACGCAATAATGGGTCTGATTTTGTCAATCAATTATTCTGAGAAATCCACGAAAATGTTGAAAAACACCCAATGTCACGATGTTAAAGAACGTGAAGAAAAAGTCCCTCAATTAGAGATCTGTACCAGAGTCTAAAAATAACCTCCTTTGCAGTCGAGACTCAGCACAGGAACCAGGCTATTTGTACGACAGATCAACAATTGTTGGAGTCCTCAGTCTGTTTAGTTTTTTTATCCACTGAAAGAAGACAAGTAAGGGCAGATTTAACTGCTCAGTCGTTTCTGTGTAAGATTTCATTTCTGCACATATAAGCAGCATTTTCAAATCTTTCTGTAGGACCCTTGGTTCCAGTGGTCTGTACTGACAGCCGGACGGGAGGCAGCTGTGTGTTAGGACAGGGATCTGTTGGTCTCTGGGTCTCACCTGTGAACAGGTTGAATTCGTTGTCAAGCTGCAGTAGCTTGAAGGCGCTCCTCGCCCTCCAGCCCTCCTCCTTGGCCAAACGGTAGTAAATGTCCCGCTTGTCTTTGGAGGAGCGACCCATCGTCACCTCCAACTCCTCTGACAGAAAACACACAGCACCTGTTACACACCTGCCTCCTTTCCTCCAGTGTCTTCTCTCAGAGGTCTTACAGCTATGACATAATATATAATGTGAAACACCACTCTGCCATCTGAAGCATTTTAGGGCTTCAGGTCATGATTGTACTAAAACCTGACTGATGTCTCATCTGTTTTTATTTATTCAGACTTAATGTAAAAAATGTATAAAATAATAAACAGAAAGAAAAAGAGTAATTAATAATGATATAAAACTGTTCAAGGAAAAAAAAGTAACGTTATTACGACATAGAAACCTATCACGTTCTAACAACACACTTTTACTGTAATACAAATATAACACTTCTCTTATTATAACGTGAAACTGATCATTACCTCATTCGCTTGTTGTAAAGTTGAATGGATTAACAGAGTAAACCTACTCGAGTCAAGATTTTACACAAACAAGCGATGCTTGCCTTATTGTTTATTTGCCGAATTGAAGAACACACTTTTCTGAATGTAAACATGTATTTAGTTAGGATTCACTGAACACATGTCGTGCCTCACACTTGTTAACCATGTCTTAGTTCAATGTTTAAACAGAGTTTGGTGTGGAGTGCACAAGAAACGACAGATTTCATCGCTGTCTGAGCTTTTTGCCTGATGTTAGGTCAAGGCACGACTCTTTAAAATAAATAAATACATAATTGTAATAAATAGCAGACCGAATAATAACATTATTTCTCATTTACAGAGACTTTAAGAGACATTTCCACTCACTGTTCACGTGTTGGCCTGATGTTGATAATGGAAGGACCTGTAGTGAAGGGTATTCCCAATGCGCCTGTTCAAAATGACGCAAACACACGAACCCAGCACTCTGCGTAAAAAAGAATGTTTATCTTTTTTTTAATATTATTTAAACATTAAGATGACACCAAGACTATCAATGTATATACATATGTATTTTTAGCCGCAATTTATTTCTATACATAACGTGGTGTATTAATATAGTTTCTCAGATTAGCCACACGGTGTCGCTAAAAGATTTACTATGTTTGTTATGTCTCCTTATTAAAGCGACAAACAAAAGAGACACGCCAGAATCATTTTATTTTAAATGAAAATACTTGCAGACAGAAAAAAACGATAAACTCGATATGGATTGTTATATTTTAATACAAAGACAAATTATTTTGTTAAAATATTACTTGAGTGCTTTCTTTTTGTGGTATTTTACACTTCCCCTATATTTATTTAACAGACTTCGATTATGAAAGCAATATATAAATCAACAAATAATTTATGATGTAATGACAAACAGAATATTGAGTACTTAACCTTTACCAGCTGTAACATTTAAACAAATGCATCCATAGTTCATTAAATTATCTGTAACATTATTTGATATTATTGGGAAAAAGACCTATTTGCATATTGACTCCTGTTAATGTTAATACATCAGTAAAGACTTAACATGTTTAATATGTAGGAGTCAAGTATTTCTAAACTGTTTGTTTTACCACTGGTTGTTTCCACCAAAACTATTGTTTACAAGATAACTACAAAAGGTATATAGAATAAAAATAAAGAAACTATCCAAAGTCTACTCAAGTCTAAACCCAATAATTGAGAGTACTTCCTGATTTTTACAATTCAAAGATTCTGACAAGTTATTTTAATGGAAATCTTCTCTGTATTTTTCCAGTTCATTTTATTTCGATCACAACATTAAGTTCTCCAGATGTTTGTATTTTCCTCTTGTATCAGTGTCTCTCGAAGAAGCTCATTTATTCTGAGGCTATTTTTTAGTCATGTGGTTGGTGCAGAGTTTAGAGTCTGAGAAGAGCGGAGACATCACACAGAAAATCAATTATATACAAAAGGTTTAATTTGACAAAATTCCATGAAAAAATACTTTTTCCCTGTCAATTTTACATTCAAAACAGCAACAAACACATGAAATGAGAATAAGTTCAAACCTTTAAACTTAACATGAGAACACTCAAACCTGACAGACTTTTTCCTCGTTTGGTAGCGCAAAAACAAAATACAAAACATTTAATAAAAAACTGAAGATAAATAAATAAACACATTATGAGGAATGTCTCAGTAAATAAATAAAAAAAGCACTAAATGTACAAAATATGCATATAAAAAACTAAACATATTTAAAACAAAAATAAACTGAGTATTTGCATTGACTGTGCATTTTACACCCCGAGACGAAGGGTGAGAGAGAAGAAGGAGGATGTAATGTTTTCAGAACATAAGTCAGACAAGCTGACGGGGACACCCGACAGAGAGAGAGAGACAGAGAAAAAGAAAACAATAGGTGATGGAACCTTGTGAAAAGTGTGAAATAGTTTAACAGAAAAACATGTCTCCGCTGTGGCACTGACATCAAAAACATTTTAAACTTTCAAACTGTATGGATACCTGCTTGACTGAAATAAAACAAAACAGAGAACACAATCAAACCTGTTGAGATGAAGTCTTGCCCCCTTCTTAAGCTTGAAGCTAACCTGAAGAGCAGCAGGATGTGAAGACTGGGTCAGAATTATTTCTTTTATCGGACATTTCCTGATGTGTTTCACACTGCTGTTCTCGCCTGCTTCTGTTCAGACAGAGTAAACACTAAAGGATGTTTATTACATGAAGAAAATTTAAGTATCAAAAAAATCGTATTTTGGTATTAAAACTGAGTCAACGAGGCCCAGCCTTTCAGAGGCGCGTGTGTGTGATCAAGTATTCCACGACATCAGCAGGAGAGGACTGTTTGCCCAGTTCACCGCACACCTTGGTGGTGTGAAGTGGGTGGACAGAAATATTTTTGGAAACGTTTTTTGGGATATATGCTTGTTCACTTACTTATAATAGACGACTGATGAGCCAAGTGTGAGGCTACCACCAGCAGCTGGTTGTCTGGAAATGGAGGGGAAACCGCTCAACAATACAGGTAACATGTTACAACCAGCACCTCCTACACTTGAAGATGAACTCATTATGGGCTCTAGTTTAACAACCTAAGCAACCAAATAGAACAAGTGCATTTAGGACATGTCCAAATTCCCTTTCAGCAATTTAACAACAGAAGAATAGGTTGCTGTCGTCATTTTACGGGGGGTTATGAGCCACTAAATTTCTTGTTCAGGACCTGCCTGGAAACTGCTCACAGCCAAGTAATAGTCGAGCAAATAACTCCCTGTAAAACTTCCAACTGTTTGGATGGTTTGGTTCTGGCTGCTCGCAATAGATTCATGTTTTCTGCACAAACATGACAGTTACATCAATCCTCTCACTTGGCAAAAAGCAAATAATCATATTTTCCAAACTATTCCTCAAAGACCGCTCTGACCGCATTGGACTTGAGATGCAACACATAATTAGGGCTGAAACAATAAAGTCAATTGATTGATTAGTCAATACAAAATTATCAGTCACAATGTTGATGTGATTTATTATTTAAGTAAAGTTTCAAGCAAGAGTCCATGTTCACTCTTGAGCTTCAGCTTCTCCCACAGGAGAAGTTTCTGCTTTTCTAATATCACTGTACAGTAAAAGTTCAAAATTTGGACTCTTGAGACTCATTGTGATGAAAATGTGTTCAGCATTTTTTTTTGATATTTTATAGACTAATCAATCAATGATTACAACATTTCAGGTGTGTTCACCTTTGTCCTGTTGTTGCAATGAGACCCCACATTGTAGTTATAGAATTATTGAGTCAAGTTTTTTTCAGTGGAAAATAATCTGACTGAATTCTTCTGTGAATTCACATTCTAACCATGAAAACTCTTTGGAACACTTCCCTCACTATTCCACCCGCAGCAGCTTTTGAAGTCAAGGCACTCAAACAGCATCACTGGATGGAAAAAAAGGATCTATAGCAGCTGCTTTGTAGTTTGATCAGGAGGGGGTGCTGTGGAGCAGCAAAGAGTCAACTGGAACCTGAACTGAGACCATTAGTGGCTCCATCACCACACAACACTTCCTTGGAGCAGCAACGCCAAAATCACGAGGTAACTGAAACTGAAAACAGGTGTCGATCAAGTCCAAGTCGCGCCCCTTGGAAGCGTCCCACTGACCAATCAGGAGCTCAGCTGGCTCAAGGAAGAGGATGTGGGAGATGAGGAGTCAGCTGTAATGGCGTGAAACGTGATGATGCCGTCTGTCTGCTGACCATCGCTGCTGGTCACCCAGGGGTGGAGGAGGATCTGCTCCAGGGTTGGCCGGTCAGATGGTTGCTGGCTGAGACACCAGCCAATCAGCTGCTGGCACTCTGTGACAGAAAAACAAGGAGGTGAAGAAAAATAGCAGGAAACACACTGCAGCACTATAGAAAAAACGAACAAATACTTTGTACCATGTAGTGTTTCGGTTAGTTATAGAGAATAGAAATAGTTACAGCCACATACAGTTTCAATCTAAAACCAGAACCAGTGTAAGACTACGACTGACCTGTGGAGATTTTGCGTCTGAAGAAGATCTGTCCTCTCAGGATCTCCTCGTCCTGTTCGAAGGGGATATCCCCACACACCATGTCGTACAGCAGCACGCCAAGCGACCAGACGGTGGCCGAGCGGCCATGGTACCGGCGGAACCGGATCCACTCCGGAGGACTGTACACCCGTGTACCTGAAGGGAGGAGTCATCAGCTATTTTAGATAATATGAAACACCTTTATATTGTTTTCTACATTTTCTACATTTCTACAGTAAACGGGCCTGATAATGAGTGTTTATCAGGCCTGTTATAGTACAACAGTACAACACAATGATTAGGCCTGTCAGTCTAGATGAGCAGACTCACCATCAAAGTCGGTGTAGGCGGTTTCTTTGAGGAGGGCCCCAGAGCCGAAGTCGATAAGTTTGATCTGTCCGGTCCTGAGGTCCACCAGCAGATTTTCATCCTTGATGTCTCGGTGGACAACACTGCAAGTGTAGCAGTGACGCACCGCCTCCAGCACCTGCAGGAAGAAGCCACAGGCCTCCGCCTCATCCAGCGCGCCACGCTCCGTGATGTAATCAAAAAGGTCCTGTGCTGACTCGGGACGCTCCATCACCATCAACCAGCCGTCGACCCGCTCCCACCAGTCCAGCAGACGCACCACGCCGCCAAAGGCCCCACCCACCTTCTGCAACAGCACAATCTCCAGGGGAACCACAGCGCCACACTGAGAACATATGAGAAAGAAAGCATTTGTTTTCTCAATTCTTCTGAAAAACTGGAATCCAATTTACAGTAGATAATCATAGTAGAAGTCAACAATTTCAAAGTGTTTTATTTAACAGAAGCTTATTTTACATTTGCAAGGACATTGAAGAGAACCCTACTGTATGAGCTCTGCTGGTTGATTATAAATACTAATTACTCAATTGGATCATAAGATATTTTAGGTTTACCTTCGCTGCAGTGTATGTTCAAACTGAGCTTGGAAACTCTGTCACGTTTCAAAATGAACCTTGAGGATTTTTGCTAGATTTAAAATGTGTTCATCAGGAACTAATTTGGCTATGCAAATAGTTTAAACTGTGTCCATAATGTTTACTGAACGTGATTTCAGGGAGATTAATAAAGGACTAACAAACTAAGCTATTTTAACAACTTACAGAAAATTTCTATAAAACTGCTGATTTGTACATAAAGACATGTAAATCTCACCAAGGTGGCCCACTCAGTCACTCTGTCCCTGCACACATGTTTTACCGCCACCTGCATGGAAACACAAAATTACTGCACAGCCTACATACAATTAAATACAACAGGGTAGAATTGTGTTGCTATACAAAAACACAGAATAAAAGGCAGCTATAAAGCATAACAGTAGCTGGAATACAATATGTGTGTGAACAGCAACATGAAACTTTGAGTTAGCTGCCTCCGTCTTTAAATTTGATTCTTTATTTATGAATAAACATGGTTTCCCAACCACCTATTAGTATTAACATTACTACTTCCTGCTCCCGAAGGCAAAAAACCTAGGTGAAAAGGTATTTCAGTATGTGTAGACAGGAGAGATGAAGAGATCATTACTTTCTTTGTGAAAACAAAGACCACATGCCAGACAGCATGCACCGCCTCAAGCTGCTCAGCTGACAACAATGAAACAGGAAGTACAGGGAATTGGAACGGCCTTCAAAATAAAAGCACAACTTATAACGAGATGACTAATTACAGACCAGCAGTTTTAAATAACAGAAAACAATCCCAGTACTTCATTGACTACCTAAAAAAAATATGCCAATTATGAAAACCATCACAACAGTGCAGATTTTGATTAGATGGCCAGAGGTACATTAGTGGACTGAAGACAGACGTTACATGTTACAGTAAACTGAATAAATCAAAGCACATTCTTGGGGGTGACACTCCACTGATGTTGTGATATAATGCGTCTCAAGCCTGATGATCAATCTCACTATTTCACCATGTCCTGTAAACATTTGTGATGGGAATTGTTTATTCATTAACTATTCCTTCACAACTAATCCATAAAATAATTGATTAATTAACGTTGAGAATAATTATTGGTTGCATTCTTAATAAATATAAAGAGTAATGCCGTGGTTGGATTGATAGCTAGTGTATCCAGAGTCAATAATTTTTGTTATGGTCTCAGAAAAATGAATATTTAAACATTTGACTAATGACTATATTTTTTTGAAAATGTAAGCGCTAGTTTTATTTTGAAGGCTGAAGCCGGATATGCGGCCGCTCTCTTTAGTGTGAGCCTGACGCTGTGAACCGCGGCCATGTGCCGGGACCAAAACAAAGCGGCTCCCTGCTCTTACCGGCAGCCCGTCGGCCAGGCGGACAGCAGAGTAGACGGTGCCGAACCCTCCGGTACCGAGCACCGAGTCCAGCCGGTACAGCTTCTCGAATGGCTGCTTCTCCGCTTTGGCTACAAAACACAGGAACAAATTAGGATTAATCAGATTGTTCAGTTGTGGAGACGCAGTGTTGCACCTGAATGTGTAACCCCTCAAAATCCAGTGTCTGTTGGCCGCTGTGTGTTCAGCAGAGGACCAAACCCCACACAGCGGCCAACAGACACTGGATTTTGAGGGGTTACACATTCAGGTGCAACACTTAACACGTTTTAAAAGAAATACTCAGTCACCAACACGAGTCCATGTCCTCAGATGACTCCCGCTGTTATTGTGTCGGCCGTTTAAACATGGTGACCATCAGCTCGTCAGTTAAATAAAGACCAACAACAGCAACCGTTTTAACAAACGTTATTTAAGAGATAACACATTATCTTAAGACCCCCCCGGCTTTCAAAATGGCCCCACGCGGTATTATTTAAAGGTCACACACCAACATCCAACACTGCACTGAAAATGTGTTCATTTAAGAGTTGTTATCATTTCTCTGGAGAAAATACCGATGTTACACAGTGCAAGGTGTTCTACAGAGAAGAGGGGACACGTCACATGTTATCGGCTGAACTGATTTGAGCAAACGTGTGTTTTCAGCTAATTACCTTGAAGAAATGCCTATTAGCGGAATAATAAAGACGAGAAAATGGCGCTTGATTTGCCACTGCGTGTGTTATGTGACCCGTCTGATGCCGTGGCCTGGTTCTGAATGGAACCCAGTGGCAGTAGACGTTTGGTGAGGTACGGCAAAAGTCATAAGATCATAGAAACACGGGAGACGGTGCAACACGCGGCTGGTGTCGTGGTTCACATCGTTACCTTGCTGCAGGTGGAGCTTCGCCGGCAGATCCATGCTGTGCGAGAGGGAGAGCAGCATCGTGCCCCTGACCTCTGCAACTCTAATGAAAACACACCCGGGGGAAATATCCGCGTGAGGATCCACGGAGCACAGCGGAGCCGCCACGCCCTTCTCACGGGCGGAATGGGACAACAGCGCGGTTTAAATCCACCGAGAGTTCGTCCATTTCAGGCGGAACAAAAGACGAGCCGCGGTATGGTCACCGGTCCACAGGAGCGCGCAACTCTACTGCCGCGCTCCGCCGCCGCCGCCGCACATGTTTACAATCACCACACAGATCCTTCCGCCAGACATTAAATAACGCCACAGAACCGGTCGCTGCATTCTCACACCAGCACGTCCCGGTTAAGTGTGACGTGTAGACAAGTAACGGGTTCTACTGAAGTTTAAACGGGCGAGCCGTAAATAACGGGAAAACACGCGGGCTAGTTTTACGTAGTAGCACAGGCGGAGGGATTCAGAGAGGGTCACTCTGGTTGTGCTGCGGTAGAGGAGATGACTCTATTTATCCTTGATATTATTAGAAGTAGTAGTAGTAGTAGTATTAGTAGTAGTAGTAATATCCAGAACTACACCAACATGCCTCAAAATTCAAATGATCAGTCCAGTTTTCTATCAGGTCTGAAATCGAGGTGTGCAGAGAAACTGTAATATACTCAAATCCTGTGTTCAAGAACAATTTGGAGATTGGCTACATTCATTTTACTTTTTTATGGTTCTACTCCACTACAATTCACAAGAAGGTGATTTTTTGTAAGCATGTTTATTATAAGATGACGTTTTAGGCATTTGAATTTGGTTCAATTGTTGAGTTACACGGTGCAAAAAAGTTTAACGTAGTGATACTGTACAAACTATATTGAAACACTGGCCGTCAGCAGCATCATTGTTTCCAAAAATCTATCAAGGGAAATGCTGCATATCCCTACTCTATGTCTCCTAACTCAGGATCAGTGAGATCACCTCAGGAATATGTATAGGTCTGTATTCACTTATGTAACGCAATCATTTAAATTTCCATTTGACTGTTGGCTCATCCAGAGCCACAGCGGGACCACATATTGAGTCACCGCTAAGACATGATACTAATTCATCGCCACTTTAGGACCAGAAACGAACTTGAAACTTGAATGCCATTTCTCACAGAAGGAACACATACATCACACACATTGATTGTGTTTGCCCCAGCTTCCCCTAATGGAAATAGTTTAGTTTAGTGAGTTAAGGCCATGTTAACCCATGTGCATGAAACACAGGAAACTAAAGAGCCCTACCCATCACTGATCCAGTGTGTGGGTTTGATCCTTCTGCTCAAACTGGCTCACAAATACAGACCTATGATTTCATGTTCTCAAAAGTCAAAGTACTTAAACTCAATTTAGACCAAACTGTGTTTAGTAATTCCAGCAGCAGGGTGGTGCATGTGGAAGTCAAAGCGTCCACGTAGGAGAGTCAAAATACATTACAGTAGGTTGTATAAAAGAATATGTCAACAATCAATCTGTAAGTTAACCAACCACAACTCAGATCTATTATTTTAAATGTGAAATGCAGTAAACTAATTGTGGACTGACAAGATGAGCCAATTATTCAGACATTTGAGTTTGAGCTTTGAGTTTGTACCATAATATATATTTGATACTACAGTTTTTTAAAACATTCAAATGAACATGAACTACTCTGGTGAGTTTTCTGTTCTAAACAGAGACAATTTCTTAGTTTTTTTCAGCCATGTTGGTTGGGTCTATGAATTGCAATAGATACCAGAAGTGAAAACAACTTTATTAAAAACCCTTTGATATTTGTACCTATGGCAAACATAAAATACAGCCTCGGAACAAATTTTGTTGTGTTGTAAATGTTTTTTCAAATCCTCTTATGTTGTTGTTCATAATATATTTATGTAACACTACAGGCTCTGGATATACCATATTGTGGGTTAATGCTGCACTGACTCAGTCTCAGAAGAATAACGGCAAAGATTCAGTGTTGACACGTTATTTCAGGGACAATAGCACAAGTGCTAAGTTAGGAGTCACACTAGATGAATGGAGTACATTTGCTACTTTTATGTATTTATATTGGTATGAATGCATTTTTCCTTTTACCATTTGGGGGCTACAGAGTAGTAAAATAAAACATTGGTCATATTATTAGCCTGTCAAGAAGTGTGGGCAAACAGCTGCCTATACTGTCACATCCACCAGACTGGAGTTGTGTGTGTGTGTGTGTCCACCCTATAATGTACATAAGTCTCTTTTTAGCTCTGCTTTGGTCTGAGTTGGTGACTGCTAAATATTTCAGTATTTTCACCAACTATTCTCTAACTGTGTCTGTCCATTGTCTGGTGTTGGGCAGGTACCGTGGGTTTCTCAGAGCGGTTGCCTGGTGCTTCTGGAAACACTGAACCCCTGAACCCAGTAAATGTGCCACAAAGCCACAGATTATTAAGGCAAAAAAACATTTTAGTTACCTCTATTCTCCCACAGTTCATTTTATTTCACTTTCTGCTCAACATACATTGCCTGCAATACAACCTATTTGTCCGTGTGATGATATAATTGAATCCCTTGGCACTATTCCTCCTCTAGTCGTCTTCCAGAATACAGTCGGGTCCGAAAGTTGGAGCCCCTTTTCCCATCCTCACACTTTTAGAAACCACTGTAGTAAACAGTAACGAAGACGTTTTGCAAGAAAGTCTGTTCCCAAAACCTCTGTATCAATCCAGGGGGTGCATCTTTCAGAGGACATTTGTTGGCCACATTTGAAGGAGCCTTCGAAATAGGACAGCCTAGTTGCACTGCTGTGATGCAATCAGTATTCAAATGCAGCCTCTGAAGAACGCAGCCTCTGAATTGAGATACAGCTATAGTTTAGTCTCTGGATTATCAACAGTAAGAGATGTTGCAGGGTTTTTCCAAGTTTATTTGTCTTGGTCTGAGCAGAACAAACTACATTTTCTTTACCTCTCTCTTGGGGTTCAAAGCAAATGTCTAACCTCTGGACATCTCAAATCCCCCTGCAACTCAAACCAAATCAGGAAGATCAACCAACTCGTAGATAAGTCAGAAAAGGTTTTTTTTATGATTTGGGAGAACTGACCCTTTAAATCTGCAGCAGAATTAACAGCAGATCACTAATCCTGCATTTGCCTATTGCTCTTCCCTCTACTATATGAATGTGACACATGGTCATTTGTTCTCTTCTATGTTTAGCTGCTTCTATTTTGAAAGCTATGAAACAACTGATCCTCCCAGAAGAGTGAGGCAGCTTCCTGCTGCATTGGTCACTTTTCTTCATCTGTTCTTCAAGACTTTTGGAAATGTTTCAGCTTCTCATTCCATTTTAATCGAGGATATTTTCTTGAGTGTCACTGTCAGAGAACAGTTATGTCAGCACACAGCAGTGAATCAGCTGTCTGTAGCAGCAGTGACCTTGCAGACAGTGGAGGTTATCTGCCGTGTTCTGCCCCAGGGCTCGTTTCAGCTAAATTAACCGTGGTGGTCGGAGACACTCACTTCTGCGAGGAGAAGAAGTTACTCGTCCAGAGTTGCGACTACTTTCGAGCTCTGTATCGCTCTGGGATGAAGGAGTGTCAGCAACAAGAAATCCATCTCAAGTCCCTGCGTGCTCGAGGCTTCCTTATCGCCTTGGCAGTTTTACGAGGTGAAATGCCAGTCCTGGACGCCGATGACATTGTTGAGGCCATTGAATGTGCTGCTTTCCTGCAGGTGGCGCTGCTTGCTAAACACCTAATCAACCTCATTGACTCTGACAATTGCTTGTTGATGTATCACACAGCTGCAACCTTCGGCCTCATGGATCTTTACCGTGCTGCTGCACTGTTCATACGAGACATGTATGTCGACCTAGAGGTGGAGGTCAGGAAAACCTTGCCATCAGAGCTGATCTCCTATGTGGACTCTTTGACCCCGAGTGTTTTTGTGGCTGTAGGGGCCCATGCGACCTGTGGTGTGGATGAAACTGTACATGCTTCTGCCAGGACAGTCTGCTACCTGGACGAAACTGCCAATAACTGGAAAGTATTAACAGATCTTCCACTTGAGGCCAGCACCTCCATGGCTGGAGTGACCGTTTTAGACAACAAACTCTACATCGTTGGAGGAGTTATTGGAGTCCATAAACAAGTCGTGGACTCTTGTTTCTGCTACAGTGTTGAAAACAACAGCTGGAGCAGGATCACCAGTCCGGCACAGCTGCGCTACAATCTCAGCCTTGTGGGTGCAGATGGTCGTCTTTACGCCATTGGAGGGGAATATGAGCGTACAGTGATGTCATCTGTGGAAACATATGATGTAGAGAGTGGAAGGTGGACATTTGCTGCTCACTTACCTCGGCCGGCGGTGGGAGTGGCATGCACAAAAGCTATGAGAAGAATATTTGTATGTTTATGGAGGCCGATGGAGACCACAGAGATCTACGAGTATGTGTCAGCGAAAGACCAGTGGCTGCTTGTTACCACGCTGATCAGGCATCAGAGCTATGGCCACTGCATTGTCGGCCACAGGGACAATTTATACGTCATGAGAAACGGGCCATCTGATGACTTCCTAAGATGTGTCATGGACTGTTACAATATAAGCTCGGGCCAGTGGTCAGCCCTACCGGGACACTTTGCCAACAGCAAAGGTTCACTGTTCACTGCTGTGGTCAGAGGTGACTCTGTGTTCACTCTCAACAGGAGCATGACTTTGGAGTACGCCATCGATGCTAAAAACTGGAAGCCACGGCGGCAGATGAAGGGTTTTCCCAGAAGTGGATCCATGTGGACATTTCTGCTGCATCTGCCAGACTCGCTCATGTTGCACCAGTGACTTCATTTACTCTGGGGTTCATTGGAAAATCTAAATGTTTAAACCCAGACATTTGTTTGATACAGACCTGTGCTTAAATAGATGTATAGTTATACATATATCCACATTCATAGTTTTCTCCACCATTTCTATTGACCATTGATTATCAGCCATTATAACAATCCAATGTAGACTTACCACAAGCTATGAGACTGTGAAATTATATGCTCTTGTAGAAGTCACACGTCCGTATTACATCAACTGTTTTTTAAGAAAAACAGAAAGTTGTGAACTTTCTTTGTGAAGTCAAAGAGAAGTACCAAAATACCCATAATCCTCAGGTGTATTAGCGTTGTCTTTGATTGGTGGAGCTCTCTGTTACCATGGAAATGATAACAACATCCGCAAAAATATTGTATTAGGCTACAATCAGATTGTTCAGCATAACAACATACACTATACACTATTTGAAATGCTATTAATATACATTCAAAGCACAAACTACAATATAGTGCAACACTATGGTTTATGGGATGTGTAGTTCCTTTCGGGTTTTTTTGCTCTGAATCAAATGTTTTATAATCTTGATTCATTTTGTAGCTGGTCGACCTGGTTCCAGGTTCCAGGTTTTTTTAAGGATTTTCTGAAACATCAATGGGAAAATAAATGGAAGATTTACTTCTGGAACCAGGGGCTCTAACAGCGGGTGGTCACTGTTCTGCTCCATGCTCTCACCACGGTGTTTGCTGGGAACTATGGGAGCAAGGTTACATTCCTGATAAGTCCAACAGGGTCTGCAAATAGTATTTCCTGTAGTGCTCCCCTCTGTGGTTGGGGTGAGGGAAAGGCTGGGTTTTAAATGGGGCAGGGGAAGCACAAATTAACAGGGAAACAGACTAGGCTCTATAACAGAGGCTCCATTTATTCTTCTTGAGAGACTCGTATCCGCACAAAATCAAGATGTGAGCTTATCATTGACACATCATTTAATCGTTATTAATAATAATAATACAGTTCAGTGCGTCATGCCCTTCAGATGACAGTTACTCTATAAATTCGCTTTTGTGGTGTCATCACTGTTATTATCCTGAAACCAATTAAATACTTTCCCTCTGAATGTTTTTGTCACACTTGTATAGCAGCATGACAAAGTTGTACAGTTGATCCTCTGCTTCACTTGTGCTTCAGCATTTCCTAATTGTAAGAGGAAAATAAGAATCTAAGAGATTACTTGTATGATGTCCTCAGCCATCATCAGGATGTGACGTGTGTTTCATGTCTAACTTTGCCATGTGCACTCCAGTGTCCATCATCATATAGAGCCTCTGTTTCTTGCAGCAGCCTCTGTTTCCTGTTAGCACAGAGCAGTGATGCTGCTGCTGCTGAAGATGATAGAGGATAACGGCAGGCAGAGCCAGGCACCATGGGCAGCTGGGCAGCACGCCAGCAGCAGTCAGCGATGTTTAATCTAACCCAGAATAAGGAGAGCGACTGGGGTCAGGCCGGGACACAGTGTTCAGGACGACGGCCCCCAGCTCCAGTCTGGGAGTGAAGCCAGGAACCAGAGCTCTGACTGGGTGACGGATGAGTGTCTATCTGTGGACATTAATCTGGTTATCAGTGTTTGACCACATGATGAGAGGGTTTTCTGATGGATTTCTTGCCCTGAACACTCTCAACCCGCATTTGAAATGATCTGCATTCGTCATTAACAGGTTCTGCTTTAACTTATTTTTTAACAAAACCTAAAAAACCCAAATGACATTGCGGCAGCTCATTGTTCTGAAGACCACATGGAATAACTGAGTATATTTACTCACTAAAATACAGATTTTAATTCCATCTGCAGACTAATTCCACAAACTTCTGACTGTCTGTATGTAGAAGCATATCTTGCAAACCAGATTTTGTCGAATTCACACTCGGCATGTGTATTGTAAATTGCCAGAGGAAGTGCAGTATTGAATTTTGTGCAGTTTGGACTCATGATACGTTCAATATAAATAAAAATTGAATTAAGATAAATTACAACAGTGGCTGACAACTGGTGGCCCCCGATTCCAAACCCGCCTGCGAGCAATTCATATGGCCTGGCACATAATTTGGATTATTTGATTGTTTTGATTTTACCATAGGAGACTTACAAATACAAGTGCAGGTGTTGGTCTCTGTCATGGCAGCAACATTCATAAAATTACTTCCTGTAGCAATTTCTCTATAAAGTAAAAAGCACAACGATCATTTATTTGCTGCAATGCTTTATATGTGAACAGAATTATAGAGCTTTCATTTTTGAAAAGAGATGAACTTGGGTCTGAAGATTTTGTTTAAAAGACCCCTGGAATAGCTGACCAGCAATTAATAAAAAAAATTCCAGTTCAGTAAATCACTCAAACATATATCTAATCCACACACATGAACAGTAATAAAGCAAATTCTGTTTCATTTCATGAAAATCACAGACTATAAAATCAGTGCAAAAAAACAGGCAGGTTTCAACAGCCCCTGTATTACTTTAAACTCCAGCTCATCACACATTTTGGATTTGAATATTGTACTTTTTACTCCACTATGTAGCTTTAGTCACTTGATACATTTCAGTTGCTGATAACTAATACAAAATATGGTAAACTAATGATTTATAATGCAATATAGATTGAGCTATAAATTAGTAAAAAGGATGAGTCAGCACTTCTAATCCAATGTTATAAACTTGTTTTGATGCAAATTCCGATGGACTGTACTTTGGCTCAAGTCTTAAAATCTATTTTTATAGAATATTCTATTTTTATGTCTCTGTGATGGTTTTGTTTGTCTGTGTTCATGTTGTGTCTTTTCATGTATCGTATCCAAGTTCTTTGACTTTTAAACAAGAAATAATTATGCTGACTTAACATAGATGATCTATGATGACTAAAAAATCACCTCTACTCTGGACCAAGGGACCCCTGCTCCCATCTTTTGTTCTGGAGTCAGTTGGTAATCCATCCGTGCTTGAGCTGGATCAAACTGAATCTCTGATGCCTCCAAAACCTGATAAAGACAAAAGAAGAAGTGAAGGGTGAAGTTTGGCTCTTCTTTCTGTAATATTTCTGGACAAAGACCTTCCAAGTTGACGGATAACAGCTTTAAAACAGAATGAGCTCTGTGATGGAAAACAGTTGATGAGCCGATACAGATGAGTGTTGTTTTGACTGCAGGGTGAGGTCAGTGAGGTGACACATGCTTTGCGATCTCTGTTTACATCCAATGTATTTTTATCCCACTAGCACTGCAGAGGAAATAGGTCACACACACACACAAGCTCGCACTTGATACTTGACCTCTCACTATCCTTATTAACAATTAAATAACACATGTAGGTTTTTTACAAATTAACATCACACTGGAATTCAATGAAGTAAGAGAACAATAGAGGGGAGATATCATTCCTGGTTTATCCTGTTGACATGTCATTTCTAACAAAAGCTCCTCTAACACATTCTGTTCAAGTTGGGAAGGTTGTGGCATTATTCCACCTCTCTGGCGTTGTTTTGTTCTGTGTAAACAAGCAAAGTCGGCATAACAAGGAGTCTCTCTGTAAAAGGGGGGATAAGGAGATTCCACTCCTCCTCTTCTTCTTTTGTCTTAATCAGCTCTTTTTCTGAGATTTATCTGATTAGTCTCCTTCACCTCTATTTAATTAGGAAATGACGTAATCTAATTAAGTTTGTTTGTACTTATACTTACATCAGAACTTTGATGCTCTTAGATGGATACCAAACTAACAGATATAACAAAAATTGGACATTAACCATGTAAGCCCTGATACGATGGCGGCGACGGGACTTCATGCTTCTCATGACACTAATGTCTGTTCTGCATGTGAATATACAGAATCTGTGGGTAAGCAACAAGATTTTGGGGCAGGAAGTCTTCTAGTTTCCGTCTCTGTCAATCACGTTTCCCTCTGGTTCGCCCACAAGTAAAGAGTCCGTGTGGAGAGCAAAAGCATCTGCTTTCTAATTTATCTGCATTCATCTGAAGGTAAATGTAGATAAAGAGTAGCCAACGACAATAAGTATCAATGATTGCATTTTGTGTGGCGAGACGTTCGACTGCTGATGGGCCAGAAACAGTTTTTATGAGGGTATTTATTGTATAAAGTAGTTTCAGTAAAATTTGTGTTTTCTATTTCTTTTTAAATCTATGTCAACCATCCCATTCATTTTCTGAGTTTTATTTGACCCTGGGTTTGTCTTGTTTATCTTTTGCTTGTCCTACCTAATAAACACCATCAATGCAGAGAACACAGACAGTGTTCACCAAAAGTGAAACCAGCTACATATGTGTCACTGTGAGCTCCATGTTCAGAGGGAGTCTTGTTCCCTTTTCAGAGAGAAGAGAAAAGCCAGCCTCAGTCCTGATGGTAACAGGTGTCCCCTCCTTTGTGTCTGGTTGTTGTGAAAGAAGTCTCCTCCCACTACCCACACCCAGTCCACCCCTCATAACAATACAAACACAATGATGTGTGATTGCCATGAATATTAAGTACATGAATATATTTTAAAGCAGACGACTGTTTCTGTCTGTTTCCCTTCAACATGGCTTTCTTGTCAGTGATTTAGTGTGTGTGTGTGTGTGTGTGTGTGTGTGTGTGTGTGTGTGTGTGTGTGTGTGTGTGTGTGTGTGTGTGTGTGTGTGTGTGTGTGTGCGTGTGTTTGTGGGTGGCGGTGGCACGACAGCCGAGGAGGCGTGGCTCGACACATTTCTCACTGGGATGGAGACAGCTGATCTTTGACCCTCTATCTTGTCTCAATATGTGTTTGTTTTTTTACATTCAGTTGTTATTAGTGTGATTAGCATTGTAGCTTCCAGGTGGCAGCAGGAAGCTGGGGTTGTTTAATCAGTCTGATGTGTTATGGTTTGAAATAAATAGCTCAACTAACCCACACTGAACAAATGTATCCGTTATTGTGGAGCATGTGGTCAAAAAGAATGCAGAGTAAAACCATAACACTACAGGCTACACTTTACCTATACCTTTGCTCTGTAGCTGTTACTTTTCAGAGGATCTGCTGCTGCAGAACTCAATTTGAAAGTTGTTGGAAAATGGATTTTGTGACAGAACTCGGCCGCATGTTTCCTACATCAAGTCTTTGTGCTGCAGGCTAAACACATTCTGGACATACAGTATTTCTGTACTGGAAACATGGAGGTGTACAGTGCATCTTGAGGTGTCAGATTTGTGGCTTTCTTTCCAAAATGTAGACACAGCATTTCTCTGCCAGCAACATAAGAACTCACTGTTTTCCATTATATTTGAAGTGGGACCCAATGTAAACCATTATGTTATTTTCCCCTTCACCATATGTTCTCTGATCTCCTATAGCCAAAGTTTGGTTCAGGTCAGCAGAGCACGCTGTGTATATTAAGAAGATCATGCAGGAGTGCAGGAAGATAATTCTGCAGTGCAGCCATACCATGCCTCCAGCCTAAATTTTTACTTTAAACACTTATTATCTTCATTATTTTGATTTAACTTCACATCTGTCAAATACTTCCTCGCAGAAAACCAGAGAAGGTTAAACATTTTAAATTAAGAAAACGCTGCAAATAAATTAACTAAGTAAAACAAATAAATGAATAATGCAGGCTTCAAAAAAGGCCTTAAGGTGGCAAAGAGGGTTTTAACAAAATTTAAAAGCAGAGGAGCGATAGCGAGGGAAATTCTAACCTCTATACCTGTTTCATTTTGGCCCCTTATAAAGTTTGAGGGCCTCCAGAGGACAGATGGATGTTTTGGTGCTGACTGAAAACCAGACTACAACAGGTTGTTGGTGTCCACTCAGTCGGGTAAAAACATTCTCCTCCCCTTCCCATTGTCGTCAAAGATCTAAGGTCAGAGGGCACATGGGGTCGTGCTTTTACTTGTCACTAACTATTTGCATATTAAATATATTATGTTTTTAAAACCTTTAAAAGGGATATTACGCGTATAGCAATATCTACACACACACACACACACACACACACACACACACACACACACACACACACACACACACACACACACACACACACACACACACACACACACACACACACACACACACACACACACACACACATACACATACACAGAGTAGCTGATTAGTTTATATCCATGGTCTGTTGAAAATACACAGATCTACTACAACATTAAAACTAGTTACTTGATTTAATGTTGTGGGTGTATATATATATATACACAGTACCCTCGAATATTAAAAAAAAAAGCAAAACCATTACTTTGCTATGAATGCTATGAATACAAGAAACCTACCCATTTTTCAAGAGAGAACAAATAAACATTTGGACATACATACATTCATCTATGGGTTGTATTGACTCCATGGCGCCATCTTTTGTCCAGAGACAGTAATGTTTCGGTTTAAAGGCAGGGTTCGCTGTCAAACCCTGAAGATAATGAACGTTGTGTAATATGTAATGTGTAATGTAATGATCCATGCATTGCCTCTATTAATTTCAAATTCATTCAAGACACTAAGGATCTGCTTAAAGAAATGTGGTTGTAACATCGGCCTACAGTAATATGCAAAGCATTGGTTCTAACATTGCTAACTACTGGCTTCTTAACAAAACCACCCAGTTTGCTGTATCAACCGAATGTATTCGAAGACAATATGGCTCTCTCTTGTAGCGGTTGCAGCTCATATGACAGTGAACATGAGCTCAATGGTTTCAGAACCCAAAATCAAAACAAGGTAAACTGAATGTTCTGTATCCATTTACATTGTGTGAAGCAGTGATAACTATATGGCCTGACTTCTCCAGTCAGACAATTTGTGGACACAAGAACAACCACATCAGTGTTGCCAGATTGTACGATAATTTTTGTATTTGTACGACAATTATGCCCTCTGTATAATGTACAATCAATAATGCCAAAATGTCAATGATGTACGATAATTTTAATCATTTTGTGACACTTAGTATTATCAGTTGCAATCTGGATGGTAAAATATGGATCACGTGTTGCTGTATAAGAGATTGGTTCTTGTCTCCACACTATGAGAGGAGTTTGAAAACCAGGGGATTCTGACAGAAGTCAAGCCGAAAACAACAGCTCTACAGTGTGTTCTCACTCTGTTTAGACAGGAAGTAGTTTATACATGTGACTTATAATGATTCAAGATTCAAGATTCAAGAGTTTATTGTCATATACACAACGATAACATTAAGCAGTCGCTTGCAATGAAATGCTTGGGTCACAGGCTCTCTTATAACAATGCTCAATCAAAATTTAAAATTTAAAATAAAATATACATATCTAAAATATATATATATACACCTAAAGAAAAAGAAAAACAATAGTGCAAGTGTGTGCAATAGTGCAAATATGCAATAGTGCAAATATGCTAAGGTGCAGAGTTATGACAGATTGGAGGAGTTTAAAAGTCTTATGGCCTGGGGGATGAAACTGTCTCTGAGCCTGGTGGTGCGGGCCCGGATGCTGCGGTACCGTCGGCCAGACGGCAGCAGGCAGAACAGTTTATGGCTGGGGTGATAGGGATCTTTAATGATCCGGTTGGCCTTCTTCCTACACCGCTGGGTGTAGAGGTCCTCCATGGATGGTAGCTCCGTCCTGGTGATGTGCTGGGCAGACTTCACCACCCTCTGTAAAGCCTTACGGTTCAGGGCGGTGCAGCTGCCATACCAGGCGGTGATGCAGCCAGTCAGGATGCTCTCTATGGTGCACCTGTAGAAGTTGCAGAGAATCCTGGCATCCATGTTGAGCCTCCGCAGCCTGCGGAGGAAGAAGAGCCGCTGTCTGGCCCTCTTCCTGATGGAGTCTGTGTGGTTGGTCCAGGTCAGGTCATCACTGATGTGGACCCCGAGGAACCTGAAGCTGCTGACTCGCTCCACCGTAGTCCCGTTGATGGAGAGGGGGGCGTGTTCTACTCCTTGTCTCTTCCTGTAGTCCACGATCAGCTCCTTTGTTTTGCTGACGTTGAGATGGAGGTTGTTGTCCTGGCACCAAGATGTCAGGGCTCTGACCTCCTCTCTGTAGGCCTTCTCATCGTCGCCGGTGATCAGGCCTATGACGGTCGTGTCATCGGCAAACTTAATGATGGTGTTGGAGCTGTGGGTGGCCACGCAGTCATGCGTGAACAGGGAGTACAGGAGAGGACTGAGCACACAGCCCTGGGGGGCACCGGTGTTTAGAGTCAGGGTGGAGGATGTGGTGCTGCCTATCCGCACCGCTTGTGGTCTGCCCGTCAGGAAGTTCAGAATCCAGTCACGGAGGGCGATGTTGAGCCCAAGGTCTCTGAGCTTGGTGACGAGCTTCAGGGGCACGATGGTATTGAATGCTGAACTGTAGTCAATGAACAGCATTCTCACATATGTGTCCCTCTGGTCCAGGTGGGAGAAGGCAGTGTGAAGGGTGAGGGAGATGGCATCTGCAGTCGACCTATTTGGCCTGTAGGCAAACTGAAGAGGGTCCAGAGAGTCAGGGAGGGAGGAGGTGATGAATGGTTTGACTAGCCGCTCGAAACACTTCATGATGGTGGAGGTGAGTGCTACTGGGCGGTAGTCGTTCAGGCAGAGGATTTTTGTTTTTTTGGGAACAGGGACAATGATGGTCTCCTTGAAACATGCGGGGACTACAGACTGGAGCAGTGACAGGTTGAAAATGTCTGTGAAAACATCTGCCAGCTGATCTGCACACACCTGAGGACTTTGAGCTGACACTCAGATGTTTGCAGAGATTCAGATACTTTATATATTGGAAGGCTAAGCTGTTTGCCTACATTAGAATCAGTTCATATGACTCTTGTTGTTGTTCCTCAATGACCAACACCCACAATTAACATGTATTAGGTTGTTTTCAAGTTTAACACATGAACAGTTGTGGATAATATTATTATTGTAAATGTCAATGTAATAACAGACCCCAACCTTGCACATACATTTGATATATTCAAACTTTCATTTGACAAATTAAAGTTTCATTTGATATATACAAAGTTTATTCCAGATATATATTTATACATATATATTATATATATAAAGATTTTTTGCTGCTGCCACCATTGTTGATGTTGTTATGGTTATTTAAGTTATTGATGGTAATACCCTTATGTCACAGTTATTGCTGTTATTGGTGCTATTGTTGCCCTTACCACTTGTGGGTGTCCGCCATCTTGGATGTTGAAATTATTATTATTTAGATTATCATGATTAATATAGAAGTGGGCGAAAGTGGTTAACCTGAGTTCTATTTGATGTTGTGGTGATTGACTGAGACTTGTTTTTGCTGCTTAACTGCAGTACAGCACAGTGAGGTCGTCTGGGCTTATTTGAAGATGGCTGTGATGTGAGTGTGTTATGTTTGTATAGGTTGTCTACAACCTGTCTTTATTCGAGAGCTTGGTCTTTCAGTTTGAGAGCAGGACTTGTTGACGTTGTTACGCTTATTCCACGCTCTTGAATAAAGATAGGTACAAAAATCGTATGTTTATGTTGTATGTATGTATAAAAATAAATAAAAGAAAGATCTCTTTCTAGTGTTCTCTTTTTCACACATTGATCCTATCGCACTCTAGTGGCTGCAGGTAAACCTTTCATCAGTGACATGTGTAGGAAATTACTGGTACAACTCATAAATATAAATCAAACCTCCTATATATTTCACGATTATTGCTTGTTGTTAAGCTTTTAAATGGGTTTGCGTCACTTTGCTGTTGGATGGTCCAAGATCCAGGCACAAATATACACAGAGCATTTGCAGTGGCTGTTTTTCTGGAACAGAACAGTTTAGACACTAGAAATGTTACCACCTGATGACTCATCTCTTCTCACTGGACTTAATCTTAGTGAGAAGGCGCCGCATTGGCCTTATCTTTAATTGTGCTGAAATGCTTTTATTCTTATCATGTTTATAGTTTTATGGTATTTTTGACCAGTTTGAGTGCACTTTGATCAACTTGTTTTTTTATAATGAGCTATATCAATAAAAGTTGACTTGACCTGACTTTGGTGAACTGTATTTTCTTTTTTTTAATATTGTCCTATTATTGTTGTTCATCTGTTCAGTCAGATAGATTTAGTTATACTTTAGTTATACGCATGGTTTGATGTATTTATCTATGATTATTTTATCAGTCTGCTCAGTTCACGATGGACAGGAAACAATGTTGCGTGAGTCTGTCGGTCCAGCCGTCCAGAGGACAAATGGATGAGAAGTTCATTGTCCTCATCCAGAATGCCCCACCTGGTTTCAAGCTGACTGTCCACGCCTTCCACCAGTGTGAAGATAGAATCAAATCGGAGGCGTTTGGTCACTACACTGTGAAGAGTACGTTCTTCAAGACATAGACATAAAAATTATTTACAAATATTTGATGAAACAGAAACGTTACTAAATTGAGGGAATTGCATAAAGAGAATGAACATAAAAATAAATGTTTTTGTCACAATTTTTCCTTCCAGTTTCAGAGGATCTCAGTCTGGGTGGGACTTATTCTGGGGTTGAACCAATGGGTCTATTGTGGAGCCTCAGACCAGTTCAAGGCAGTAAAACTTGACTCAGGTACGCAACCAGGCCAGAACTACTTACATAATGCAAATCACAATCAGTTTTTGGTATCAAAGACTCTCCCATCATCTTTCAGGATGAGGAAGTTGAACGTCCAGACTCCCATGGAGGTCACAATCTCAGTGTACCAGGGTCACCAGACTGAGGGGTTTGTGGATCTAGTGTCGCTGGCCTCTGTGTTGGTGGAGCGCTGGTACATGGCGCCTGGCATCCGCAGGATCCCAATCACAGAGGGTGGACTCACTGCAACTCTTTTTCTGCCCCCAGGTAGTAACAGAGTAATATCTAGAGGGAGGGGTCCATGTAACTCAGAACAGCACCAAAGTCCAACTTCACACCAGCTGGTGATAAAATGTATTGGGTGGGCGCAGTGTTGGGGGGGGGGGATTATTCGGGATAAACGGGGTTTCGCTTCCTTGCAACAATGATGTTAAAACACCGCGGTAAATCGTAATCTGCGAGTGTGTATGTGTGTGTGTTTGTGTGTGCTCGTCTCTGTCCCTCCACATAAATGAGGCCCATTGGTCCTGGCTGTTCACACCGCTTGTTGTAACCCGTTCAATGTAGGGGTTCGGGGGTAAATGATGGTCTTCATCGCTTACCCCTCTCTTTCTCTCTCTGTCTGTCTGTTTGTGTGCTTGTAGTGGATGGGCAGATGGGGAAATCTCATCATGTGGGTGAAAAAAATCGTGGAAATTGAAACTCCAGGAGAAAAGCAGGGAAATTCAAAGTATGGGCTGCATATTTGATCATTTATATCGTATATTATATGTCATTTATATCGTTTATAATCGATTTTCAGTGTGTTTTCTGGCGCGATACGCTGGCGGCGAGCGAAAAAAATAGACCAGACGCCCAAACCACCGGTGCAGAGCGCGAGCCGCCCTCGGCGCTGCGCGGCGCATTGCAGCCGATGTGAACAGCACAATTGCGTAACATGGGGGGCGGAAAGGAGGCGCCCGGCTTTTCTTGGCGCTGCGCAGCGTGTAAAGTAAAGTAAAAGAACAGCGCCCGTTTTGTTGCCGCAATGCTTTACATTTAGTTGAATTACAGAGATTTTATTTTGAATTGTGTTGGGTCTGAAGATTGCATTGATTCCTCAACAGACCTCTTAAATAGCTGAAATGCTAATAAATGATTCAAACTTATATATAAAACCACACACATGAACAGTAATGAAGCAAATTCAGTTTCAACTAGGGCTACGTTGTAGCACTAACGGCCCGAGCACAGGCATTTTGAAGCCTGTTGCGGTTAGTGGAGAGAGCGATCAATAGGGCCTATTGATGTGTAAACTTGAACTAGAAAACTGGTAAACTGGGATCTGTCTCAGGCCAACCAGGAAGACAGGGTGTCTATTTGTTTGTGAGCTTTATCAGACACTTTCCTGAACTGCACACTGCCAAGAACATTAAAGATGATGATGTCAGTTTTATAAATCTCTTTATACCTCATGCACAGTTTCTGAATTGTTTCATTGTCTGCAATAGACTTACAACCTCAAAGACAAAAGAATAAAATGTATATATGATGTTAATCTTCCTGTTTATAATTCACATTTACTATATAGATAGAAACTCCAGAACCAACCATGATATACTGTGAGTATACTGAATCTATTACCACCAAACTAGAATAACCCACATGATAGTCTGACCAGGAAATATTCAATAGTCTTTCAAATGTAAACTTCAAATACTACATCTACTGAGTTATTTTAAATACAGCAGGTATATGGAGCCAACATATCCAGGTCAGCTTGGGCCTCACAGATCTTTGTCTTGTGGGTCTGTGTTGTGTTTGTGTGTTTGTGTTGAGGTGTTGCAGGATAAACAGCTGTGTCGGACAGGCAAACCAACGCAGTTTCCTGCTGACCCTCTTGGTGTTCGTGCTGACCTCTCTGTATGGGATCAGTTTGGTGCTTTGCAGCATCTGTCCTCGGCAGTATGTCATGACGGCTCTCTTCTACTGCCCCAGTGTCTACAGCCAGTCCAGGTACAGCACTCTATATATCATAAATACATGTTTATGTATCATATCTTCTGTCTCATCTCAACAACTACATCAGAAGTCCACATTGAAAAAGTTCACCAAAGTAATATAAACACAAAAATTTGCTTTACTTGTTGCTATTAGATAATAGGTATGATATGATGATATTAGTAGAATTTTGATACATTGATGTATTAGAGTCATCAGTATTTGATTGTGGGAAACAGTTAAAAGATTCTATTTGGACATTTTTGACTACTTATTTAAATGTAAACGTAAAGTAACGTAACTAACGCAAAGTTACGTAAGTTACGTAAAGTTACGTGATTTGCGTAAAGTTACGTAATTTGCGTAAAGTTAATGGAGCAGTGTGAGGGGAGAATGATGGATGGAGGAGAAAGGGAAAGAGGGAAGAGGGAAGTTGGGTGAGAGGTCGGAGTGAAGATGGTGATGAATGAAGAGAAGTGAGTAAAACATCTCAGCTCAGTCGGAGGCAGCGATCTGATTCTTGGTGAAGCAGTTTGCGTAACGTTCATCACTTATTCATTTGGATTTAATGGGTTTCAAATGAAGATTATATCCACTACAGTATGTTGGGAAAGCTGAGTCTGTGTGCTCCCTTAATGAGATTCCTTTTATCGATCCCTCAAACTAACAAAATGCTATAAATTCTATCAGTTAAACGTATGATTCTAATTGAATGAATGATATAGTTTCTTCAATAGTAAAATTAAATGTTAAAGGAAAAGAGTGATATTATAACTAATATTTTCCCTTTAATGTCAAACTGGCAAATGAAGATTTCACCCTCAGATACACGCACATGGCCACACCCAATTAATTCACATCACCGTAAGGGAATTGGAGAATGTGCTGAAGAAAATGGGAAATGTTGCGTGTAAAGAAAAGATTGAATGAGCTACAAACAAAGAAAAACATCAGGAAAACGAGGATGACGTTCAGTAGAATGCACCAAGGACAAATAGTCCTTTTCATTTTAATCAAACTGCACCAAATTAAAAACACTCACAGATATCACTCCCCTAAATATGAAAATTGAATGGGTTCTTCCCTGACGCATAACAAGTCCTTTCACCAAGAATCGTGGAAATCTGTCCTGTATTTTTTGTGTATTTTTGTTCATAAACAGACAAACCATCAGACACGGGTGACCACATACCTTTCTTGGCAGAGGTAAACATCAGGAAAACTAGAATGTACATTAGTAAATGCTTCAAGGCCAAACTGTTCTTTTAATATCTTCGAGGTTTACCAAATTGGTCACTTTCATGTATCAGTTCCCTGAATATCCCTGATTATTTTTCATCAAACCCATGAATTATTCACTGGGAAATTGGAGAAAATAATAAAAGAACAAACACCTTATGTGACAACGTTATAGAAAGTAACAAAATAATTCCTGGATCCACCCCAAAATTCAATAGGTTCTTTCTTGGCTTATGTCCCATTCCTTCCATGACCTTTGTCAAACAAACAACGAACATGGGCGGAAACATTACCTCCTTCGTTCAGTTAAGTAAAGAGTTTGTAAATAATCAATAGAATAAATAATAAATCAAGTAAATTGATTAGAAATGTGAAGAAAATCCTTGTCAGGGACCATATTGTCTACATCTCTATAATTTGATTAAGTTCAGTCAAATGAGTGTGTGTCTATAGCCACCTGGTGCCAAGAGCTCAGTCTGGATCATTCCTGCGATCACAGCAGCCTCGACGCATGTATATATATTATCAGTATATATACTGTATATTCATGTATATATGTAAATCAGTCAGTGATGTAAACCTCGATAGCAAGTGCATCCCTCAGCCTCTGAAACCTGGTGTCCAAGGTTACCGTTTCCCTGGTAACCAAGAAGCGGGATGCTGCTGTGAGAGTGCTGGGTGTAAAAGGAAAAAAGTTCGACTGGGGGAAGGAGGAGATGTGAGGGAGTTGACACAGACAAGTTTGGGTGAAAGAAGAATTTGACGGTGAAGATAGAAAAGAAAGACAGAGGCGGTGGGAAGACGCTGAGAGAGAAAGAACTGACGGGGGCGAGCTTAGGAAAAGAGAAATGAAGGAAGTGTAGTGATGGGATACGAGTCTGATATCAGTCAATAGGTCAGACGCAGTAACACAGAGTTGACGGGGGTCAGAGCCGCTTGACATCTTTCTCATGGCTGACATTACAGTCAGGAATTACTGATTACATGGTTTCATTTCATCATCCTGCTCCTGCCGACTCAGGGCTCCAGACTAATGTTTTTTACAAGCAGCCCATATACTCTTACTTAAAATATTAGGGGCACAAGCAGAAAATGTAGGGACACACCTTAAATCGACCTACAATGCAGTTATTAACATATTAACATTCCCCCCCCCCCCCATAAATAGACAACTAAAGTTTTTTCTACATTGGAATTTCTTTGTCAGTTTACACGGTGGAGATGATAGTGATTGCAGCAGCATTACAGCAGGTAGAAGAGTTACAAATCAGGAAGGCCGTGGTCAGATTCATGCTCAGTAATCATGTCGTTAAAGTTATTTTCATCAAAAGTAGGCAAGATTTAGTTAATGAGATATCTGAGACTCTGTACAGATTTCAAAATATGAATATTGTGGCTACTTTTATGAAGTTACCGGCACACAGAGGAATAAAGCGGAATGAAGGGGTGGATTTATTGGCTAAGCACTAAATCATGAAGAAGTCATGGACATTTAACTTGGCAAATCAGAAGGAAAAACAATAACCAAAGGAAACATTATTATACAATGGCAGCTTGGATGTAGCTCACACAGGGAGACATCTTTATGCAGTACAGCAGGAAGTGAGCACAGTGTGGACAGCTATGGGAGCAACAATGAGGAGAACATCTTGACCGGGCCGATAGGACAAACTGAACTCAGTAACACACTGCACGTAATAAACTGACATCCTACAGGATTATGTGATTACTGCCAAATCATCAGTTGGCATTTGTCTAGATCGTTGGGACTGGGAGGCTGCAGCAGTTGCTCGGGCGCGACCGCTCGCTCTCCCATGCCTGAGCTGGAATTTGTGTCAGCGCCACACAGCCAGCAGTGTGGAAGACTTCCGCAGTGTTCAGCTCTACTGTACCAGTGGCACAAACACACAGTTACGCCGGGTTACAGTAGTTACGCCGGGTTAACACCGGACGCGGAAGCGCCGCTGCGAGGCAGCGCAGCGGCGTTCTCAAGCGCGCAGCCGCCTGGCTGTTCACACGGGACGTGCATTTCTCCGCTGGTCAGCCCCATAGACTGTATATATAAGGTCAGCCCGCGATTCTGCTTTCTCCGCTTGTTGTTGTACCCGTTGAATGTCGGGGTTCGGGGGTAAATGATGGTCTTCATAGCCCCCCCCACCCCTCTCTTTCTCTCTCTGTCTGTCTGCTTGTGTGCTTGTAGTGGATGGGCAGAGGGGGACATTTAATTATGTGATTGGGAAAATTAAAACTCCAGGACAACAGAAGGGGAATACAAAGTATGGGATGCATATTTGATAATTTATATCATATAAAATATGTAATTTATATCGTTTAAAATCATGGGGGGAGAGGGGGGAGGGGGGAGCTGGCTCATTAGCATTTAAAGGAACAGGCACTCAAAACAGGTCACTCTGTGGAGGGCTGTTTTAGACAGGGTAAAAAGGGTGCTGTTTTATATGATCCTTGTGGTATTTTGACCAAAGTATGTTACAGACATTTCATTAAGACCCCAAGGAACCATATCAACTTGTGGTAAAATGGGCATGCTATGTCCACTTTAAAACAAAATACTTTTTTATCTTGGACTCATCATTTCTTTGTTTTCACAGCTCAGCACTTTGCTTCACGTGTGCGTGGTACAGCAGCATTGTAACAGGTGGACTGCTTTACCTCTTAGTGGTGCAAGTTAGAAATATCAGCTTCAACGTGACGGAGCGGGAGGCTCAGCTGGCTCTGAGGAACAAAACGGGCCAGAGCCGCCTGTGGGGACTCGTCATCGACACAGGAGAGTATTCTCATGGCTTCTGTCAGAACTGAGTTCCTCACCGTGACAGATGCTTCAGTCTCTCCTCACTCCAGCCTCACTGACTTGGTCTAGTTTCACTTTATACTTTATCCTGATCACAGACTGTTAATGCAGCATGTCTGAAGAACTTCATCTCTAGTATTTCCTTGGATTTATCAGCTGATGACTTCCAATGCTCACTGCATTCCACCCTCTTTAATATCAAACATCACAAACTGTCTTTAACTCGGAAATAAGTTGCAGGGGAATTATCAAGTGTTGGTAAGTGTTAACTGTTTCAAAAAGTACACACTACATGTTTGTTGAATTGTCTCTTTATGAAATGAAGCTGCAGGCACTGCCATGTTATTTTACATATGTCTGTACCTGCACAAATTTAACATATCATCTGCTGTCTGACTGATTTCTATTTTGACAACTCTGTTTGAAAATGAAATAGGAAAATAATAAAAAAACGTCTGTGTAGATGTCATCAGGCCGGGACTCTTGTCTTACATGTCTAGTTTGGACTCGATTGGACCAAATATGTCCGAGATACAGAACCTCGTGTTTTGATGGCGTGTAATCAAACTTTGACGCCACGGTCACACCGTGTGACAAAAAATCAATCTTTGAGGTAGTTTTCATCTCCATCTTGTTGTGATGACACGCATCTCCATATGAAGTTGATCTGATGAAAGCCCTGGGACAAGTACATCAAAGTAAAAATGTGGAAAATGGCCAATATGGCCACTAAAGTCAAAATGGCGGGCTTCCTGTTGCTTTTTTCCAATTGCACCTCTGACCTTTTTTGTTTGTCTGGTCATGATACACCTGGGCTACGATTTTTGTGAAGATCGGTGAAAGCTAACTGAGGGGCTTTTCCTTAGATGGCGCTGTTGAGCCATTTTTCCACGCCCATTTCAAATTACTCCAGAATACAATTACTTTTTGGGGTTTTGAATTCCCTGCAAACTTTGGTAACAATTTGAGCATGTCTAGGCCCCGAAAAAGCCCCAAAAGGGAAATACAAATCCTTCGAAATACAATAGGGCCTCCCACCGGAGGTGCTCGGGCCCTAATTAATGAAAAACATTGACTATAATATTGTTTATTGCAGATAAAGCAGGTAAGATGAACACCTGTCAGTTTTCTAACTTCACTCTTCACAATAGACTGCATCCAACAACATCCAGAATGCAAACTTTAAAAAGTGACAGTATAATGTAGTTTGCTGTTTTAGGAGGATTCACTAATGACAAGTAATAAATCTGAAGTAGGCTCAGTTCAGCTCTAAAGGACTTCATGCTGTTGTCTTCACTGTCAATCATGTCCATCTTTTGTAGAGAAAGCACAAAATCCTGGTCTTGTTTAACATAGTAGCCACAACATTTGGTTACATTTTTGAGGTGGCGCAGTTCGAGCAAACTCATCCACAGAAGAACGGCAAGTATGCATACTGGTTTTAATCATATATTTTGAGTGTGAGATGGATAGTCACACACTCGATTAATATTGCTATGTAGGTCAAAAATCTTCTGTGTGTGTGTGTGTGTGTGTGTGTGTGTGTGTGTGTGTGTGTGTGTGTGTGTGTGTGTGTGTGTGTGTCAATAAACCAACAAAAACTGGTTCAAAGGTTCCATTAACCTTTACTGAGTCACTCATTCACTCAGACTAGAGACTGCTCAGGTGTTGCATTTAATGCCGGGTCCCACTGGGTGGAACGGCTTACTTTTCATTTTGGCGTCCATGTTATCAGATTAGAGCGTCCACACTGCCTGCGTGAGCAGCGGGATTCAGCTGCTGTCAAGCAGCATGAGCTGTGCCTCTTCAAGGTCTCGCCTATTTTCCCAGGGTAACGTGCGCAGTTCACAGCAGAATAGACAGTGAAGTGTTAAATATCTCACAACATAAATATTTGCAACACTTCCTACAATCCTCTCCCCATTTTTATCCACTCACCCCAACCGGGGTGACCCACAATCTGAGTCTGGTTCTGTTAGAGGTTTCTTCCAGTTAATGAGGGAGTTTTTTCCCAAGTGCTGCTCATTGTGGGAACTGTTGGGTTTCTCTATACATTTTAATTGAATTGGATACATTTTATATTCATTCCTTCGTTGCCATGTATGTTGTGAAGAACTTTGTAACCTTGTTAAGACAAGTGCTATACAAACAATTAGTATTATTGTTATTATTACACCTTATTTTGAAAACCGGATGTTGTTGAGCGTGTTACCTCACGCTACAGTCCCAAAGTCCTCCGCAGTTTGAGGATCGCTGAGGTTCGAGTAAGACTCCGCCGCCTCTCTAGAGGTAAGACTTCACCGCAACTGTCGTCTTCTAATGGGGAACTAAGAAGAAGCACAGAATAAGGTTGCTGAGCTTCCTCTGCGCTGTTCCAGCGTATTTACCATTAATGTCGGGGCGGCTGGTCTGACCACGGGAAAGCGAATCACGGAGGAGCCACAGTCAACAACCATAGCAGCTGAAAGTACTGGTCTGTGTGCGTCTGGGCGGTGTTTGAAGACGTTTAGTTCGGACATCTACATCTGTGTGTGGCAACACTGGCAGCAGCACCCACTGAAGGAAGTGGGGACCAGTGTGTTGTCACTCTTCTCAACTACTACTTACGCAGTAGTAGTTTATGCATGTGACTCATTTTGAGGACTTTGAGCTCAGACACTCAGATGTGTGCAGTGATTCAGATACTTTATACATGAAGCCTATAAGCTGCTTGGCCACATTAGAATCCGTTTATATGACTCTACTGACCCACAGCACACAGCCAGTGGCAGATTTAGCAATTTGTTTGCATCCGTTGTTCGCCACCTTTTTTAATCCTTATTTATCTAAGAAAGACCTACTTGTAACTTCTTCCCCAAACAACAAAACATATTAATAGTTTAACAAATGCACTCACTTATTTTCATAAACAATATGATCTCTGTAAAATAAGAATGTACCATATTGTCCATTCACATGGAAGATCTGTCATCTATTACCTTGGTTTTCAGCAGGCTCTCTGATTGATGTTACCATTTCTCTTTGTCCCTGTTTTCTGTTTTTTTATTTTCATGACTTTCGCTAGTTCATTGTCATCTGTATGAACTGAACTTTGAACTTGTTCTTTTTAAGTGTGAACTGGCTCAATACTGCTTGTCAGTTTGTGTTTACCCCCCGGAATAGTCCATTGTAGTGGGGACTGAGGGGGGAGGGGGTTGCTGAGACACAAGTTACTCATAAGTTATAGGCATTCTGATGCCGTTTTGGCATATGGATTTTTAGAATGAAATGATTAATTAACAAAAGTCAAAATAATTATTTTAACCAAAAGTTTATTAGGTGTTTTATGGGGCCCCTGGTAGTTCGGGACCCAAAGCAATTGCTGACCTTTGCCAAATGGTTAAGTCCTTCTCTGCACACAGCTGAGGAAGGAGAGTTGCTGCTGTTGTTGTTGTTGTTTCTCGATGACCAACACCCACAATTAACATGTATTAGGTTGTTTTCAAGTTTAACACATGAACAGAAGGGGATAATGAATATTACTACAAATGTCAATGTAATAATGGACCATTTCCATGCACACTAACTCTAATTAAATCATGTCACGAACTAAACATGACACACACACAGAAACAATTATGTCATTGACCAACTTGATACATACACACTTGCATGCATAGAAGAAATGATGTTAACAACTTAAAGGACCAGTGTTTAAGATTTAGGTGAAAGGGATCTATTGGCACACTAGTGTGTGATGATCTAAATTATACAAATTGTTGTTTTTTTCACATTAGAATGGGCCCTTTATATTTAAATACCTTGCATTACACTGGGAGCGGGTCCCCTCTACAGAAGCCGCCATGTTTTTTACAGTCGTTCAAACTGCACAAACTAAACAGTTTGGAGTTTTTATAACAACTGAAGGCTACCACTGGTTCTCTTTCATGTTTAGAAGGGGAGGGTGAGGTGAGGGGTATTCACCTGCAACATGCAACTTCATCACTAGATGTCACTAAATTCTACACACTGAACCTTTAACTTGACACATTCACACACACACACACACACACACACACACACTTTTAAAGCTGGTGAAAATCAGGCGCAGACAAATTACAAGGACCTTGCAATGGCATCAGTGATCAATTCCCTGGTGAAATACTTTATTATTTTATTATTATTACTTTTAGTCAGAACATGCCACGTTGGCTTTATCTTTAATGTGCTGTAATTCTTTTATTATTTTCATGTTCATAGTTTTATTGAATTTTATACCTGTTTCTGCATTTGCTCAACTGTTTGTTGTACTGATTATATAAAAATTCTTTGACTTTGGGGAACAGACATATAGTTATACTTTACTCGTGTTTTGACGTATTTATCTGTGATTATTTTATCAGTCTGCTCAGTTCACGATGGAAAGGAAACAATGTTGCGTGAGTCTGTCGGTTCAGCCGTCCAGAGGACAAATGGATGAGAAGTTCATTGTCCTCATCCAGAATGCCCCACCTGGTTTCAAGCTGACTGTCCACGCCTTCCACCAGTGTGAAGATAGAATCAAATGGGAGGCGTTTGGTCACTACACTGCTGATGCCACTGGGACTGTGAACGGTACATGCTTCAAGACATAGACATAGAAAATGAGGGAAAATTATTTGAACGTGTCTGATGAAACATTTAATAAAATGCTGGAATTGCAAATAACGAATAAACATGAAAATTATAGTTTTTTCACACTCTTTACTTCCAGTTTCAGAGGATCTCAGTCTGGGTGGGACATATTCAGGGGTTGAACCAATGGGTCTATTGTGGAGCCTCATACCAGTTCCAGGCAGCAAACCTGGACTCAGGTACGCAAGCAGGCCAGAACTACTTACATAATGCCAATCACAATCAGTTATTGGTATCAAAGACTCTCCCATCTTCTTTCAGGATGAGGAAGTTGAACGTCCAGACTCCCATGGAGGTCACAATCTCAGTGTACCAGGGTCACCAGACTGAGGGGTTTGTGGATCTAGTGTCGCTGGCCTCTGTGTTGGTGGAGCGCTGGCACATGGCGCCTGGCATCCGCAGGATCCCAATCACAGAGGGTGGACTCACTGCAACTCTTTTTCTGCCCCCAGGTAGGATAAGATTATAGTCTGGTGGTGTGAGGGAGGTGTCTATGTAGCTAAGACTAGCATCACTTGCTGCAGTAGGGAACCAGTGTAGTGAAAGGAGAAGAGGAGATTCAGCTAAAGGAGCTGGCAGCTGCAGTGATGATCGAGGAGAATTACAGTTCATCATCCAGGGTCACGACTCAATTGTGCACTGTCTGATTTGACACCACCACAGCTGTCAATGGCAATAGACAGGTCCTACTTTCCCGCTTTTCCCCTTAAGTATTGTGAGTTCAGTTTAACTAGGATGTTTGCCTCCACCTGAGTGTCAGAGGAAGTCCTCAGCATAAGAGCACCTGTATTGAAGGAGAAGAGGAAGAGACCTAGGGCTGAGCATTATGGAACTGCTGTTATCCGGATGCATGGTTCAGACAGGTTCAAGTTAAGGTTCATAGTCAGGTTAAACAGAATGTTTTTCATCGCAGACCTCAGTGCAACAAAGAACAGACCTTCACTGTTTTCAGACATGAACTCCGGAGGATGTCCACTAAATGGGGTCCGGACATTAAAGCACTCGTACCCTTAAAGCAGCTTTAGGGTAAGAGTGAGCTTGCATACCCTAACTAAATCCAAAAAGCCCTTTTATGGTTGTATCCACTGACTAACATCCATATTACATTGTGTGCTCCTGCTGAAATAAGGTGTTGTGATGTATGGTGGGTGTAGATGTGTCTGATATTTACATAAATTATATCGTCGCTGATTTTGCAGACAATATTTTTCATCCTTAAATATGTCTTTGTTAATGTCTTATATGGTTTGTTTATGTTTGTAGGATATTTGTAGTTGTGACACATGGCAGTAATGACACAATGTTTAACCATTCATACTGAAAGATGCAGACAAACAAAATGTTTGTCCAATGCCTAACGGGGAGCATCAAAGTTCAGCTTCAATAAGTTGTGACTTACTTGCTGGTACTATTGCTCTAATCATATCAAAAGCCCTCAAAATACATACATCAAATATAGGCCAGAGAAGTAAGAACCTCATAAATGTATAAAGTCATTTTAATGTAAATTGACTCTTTTGGGTGTTTTGAATCATCTGAAGGACCTGGACCTTTCCCTGGTATCTTGGACCTGTGGGGGGGTGGAGGGAAGTTGGTGGAGTACCGCTCAGCGCTGTTGGCCTGCCATGGCTTTGCGTCCCTTGCTCTTGACTACCTGACAAATAAAGTCACCATTGAAACTGGGAATTTCGTGGACAACAAGTACTTTGAGGTAAACCTGAGTGTGTGAGTGTCCAAAAATAACGTTTACCCACTAATTGCACAAATGTCTCTGTCATTCTCTCTGTCTGCCTCTGTATGTGGAACACATATCTTCTAAATCATTCATCCAACCAGCTTCACACTTGGTATGTGTATTGTTAATGGCCCAGGGAAGAGCAGTGTCGAATTTGTTGTGCGATTTGGACACATGATATCTTCAGTATTAATAAAAATTGAATAAACATGTGACTTGCGCTCTGTAGCAGTATGTGGGGGCAGGGCAGTGTGTCTTCAGTCTGCGGACTGAGTTGAACATGTCTTCTTCTACGTCCTTGGACTTCTTTGCTATTCTCCTAAGGTGATTAGAACACCTTAGGCCAACGTTCTGTGATCGAATTTGTGGTCGTATCATCAGATCTGAGGCTGTGTGTTCTGGACACTCGGGTGAAGAGAGGAGCAAAGCTATTAAGAAATCACTAACTGCTGGTGAGTTGGATCAGATGACAGGGAAGGCTGCAAGACAGACCTGGAAAACTTAAAGGAATAGTTCACCAAAAATGAAAATTCACTCATTATCTACTCACCCCTACGCCGATGGAGGGGTGGGTGAAGTGTTTGAATCCACAAAACACTGCTGGAGTTTCAGGGGTAAACAGTGTAGCAGTGTAGAATCCAATACAACTGAAGATATTAAGGACTTATCTTCCACTTACACCGGGTTTTAAAACTTAAATGTCCGTTGATGTCCGTTCAAACACTTCACCCACCCCTCCATCGGCATAGGGGTGAGTAGATAATCAGTAAATTATCCTTTTTGATCCCTTGAAACATGTTATTTGGGTGCATCAGGAACAGCTGACAAAGGCCACTGTCAGTCAGGTCCTCAACTCCCACCTCCGGAAGACTTTTTTATGCATCCCAAAGGAGGTATCCTAGTGGGCATGCTCAGGGCCTCCATCCAGATCATTGGTGTTGTCAAGAAGGCTACCCAAGAACCTGCTAGTGGACACCAGCGGTGAAGGCCCTCCTGTATCAGCCAAGACCACAGAAGCAGCGGCTTGGGTGGGGGATGAGTGGGAGGAGTTCAGAGAGGCCATGGAGAAGGAATTTTGGTTGGCCTCAAGGAAATTCTGGCAAACCAGCTCAGGAGGGGAAAGCAGTGCTTGGCCCAGACCTTGTCAGGGAGGAGAACTGCTGACCCAGACCGGGGACATTGTGGGACATGAAACCCACATGTCCTTTCGGGATGAGGCAGATGTCAAGTAGTGCCCCGAAAAAAAGTTTTCAAAAACTCTTTTTCAGGGCACTACTTGAAAAGGTTTACAGGCTCCAATGTTCAATGTATGCATTAGTTTCTTTATTCTATTCATTGCTGCTGCAGCAAGGACTCGCAGCAGTGAACCATGCACTCTGTATACATTCACAAAAAACATAACCCACTAGAGGACAGAGAAAGACTGAAAAAGGAGGTCCAATTTCTCAATCCTAGGTTCCTCCCATATTAGGGCCCTGTTAACTTAGGGCCCCACCTTTCCTTTCATTATGATGGTACTG
Organism: Hippoglossus hippoglossus; assembly: GCF_009819705.1. NCBI lineage: Eukaryota > Metazoa > Chordata > Actinopteri > Pleuronectiformes > Pleuronectidae > Hippoglossus > Hippoglossus hippoglossus. The sequence goes on along the minus strand of NC_047156.1, from coordinate 24,117,557 downwards.
AAAAGGTCAAAATAACGAAAATGTAGCATGGTGCTCCAGCCTCTATTGCTTTTATTCTGATCATTAAAATCTGAGAATGATTGCTTAATGTCAGTGCATAAAGTATTGCATAAAGTCTTAACTGTTAACTATGTTAGCGGCCTGGCTTCATCAGCAGTTCATATTTTTGATTTTAATTTGTTCATCCATCATAAATTCTGTGATATGAGAATGTGATATGAGTTATAAGAAGCCATGCAAATTTTACAACTATGTTTCACTGCTGCAGACGGCCTACAATGTCCTGCAGCAGCATCCTCAGGTCCTTGGCAGCAGGATCGCCATGGTGGGACTTTCCTTAGGCTGCGCTATCACCTTCAAAATGGCTGTTTATTCTGACGTTTTTAAGGTAAGACAAGCAGTGTTTCATACAGAAGTAGATTTTATCTTTGACAGTAGACTGGTCAAGTGTTTTGCCGAGGTCTGCCTGCTTGCATGCTAGGATGGAGGATGGTTAAAAACTGGTCAAATACATGTTTGACAGTTGACCATCAGCAGCCTCAGAATATCCCCGACTATGACAGACAGGTCAATTTGTTTGTGTGAGAGAGAGAGAGAGCAGCAGTGTGGCAAAGAGTTCTACTTGACAATGAAGCAACGATGCAAATCACTTAGAGATCTTCATGGTATTATGAGAACATTCAGATCACTGTGAAACTAAGGCAAGATAAATTAGACTATGGTGTACAAATACTTTTGGGTCATTGTGAAACTGTCGTGTGTTAGTGCAGCAATGTACATGTACTTGCCTCATTATAACACTCTTAACATGTATGACCAGCGAACATTTCCCATTGGGCTAATGGTAAAAGACTGGATTTTTGGTATTAGCATAATAGTGTAGATACAAATGTCCGTGGAATTTTGATTGAGCCATGCTGAACATTTATAGCTAGTATGTGTTAACCTGTCCCATTAAATATTGGAACAGATCTGGAAGACTGGGTGTGGCAGTTGACCACGCCACGGGGCTGTCATCACAGCAGCCAGAGACAAACTATTCAGGTTTTCGCATCTTTTATTAAAACCAAAACACACACGTGAACAAACACAAATAAACTGACCTAAAGGGACTAGCTTTGCAGCTCAGTGTCTCTGAGTCTCTGAGTGTTCTCTGAGTGTTCCCCAGTTCTCCATGAGGCAGCTCAGTTGCTGCCTTTTAAGTGTGAGGATCGATCATTTAACAGCTCTCACCTGTGCTGATTGACCCTTGGGTGCCGGTGAAGGGGCTCTCCCAGCCCCCTCACCTCCACATTGGGCGAACTCAGAAATGTTTTTTTTTTTTCTTTCTTTAGCATGGCAAGATAAGGCTCTTTAGTGTCACTTATTGAAACTTGTTCTCAAAAGACTTCTGCCAAGGTTTTCTTTCTTAGCTGATCCTATGTAAATATTTACAAACACATATTTATATACCTATATAAATAATATGAATTATGTCTGTGTCTCCCAGCTCAGGTGTGCGGTGTGTATCAGTGGGAGTCATGTGCAGCCAGTTGGTGGATCTTTGGAACAAATTATGGATTTTTTTAAGGAGTAAGTTGTTGTCTGTGACTCAAAGGTTTCTGTTCAAGAATTCAACAATTACAGCCTCCCCAAACAAACAATGCTCCATCAGGAGACTGGCATTATATTAGGAAGAATGGCAAGGCCTTAGAAGAGTCATCTACTGCAATTAGTTTTTATTTTCTTACCAAATACTAACCATATTCAAAAAGAGATCAAGAATTAAAAAGGGTTGGTGATCCCAGCCAAAGGAAACAAAAGTTTGAGAAGTTACTGAGCCAGCCACGCAACTGGCCATCGCACCAAGCTCATCCCCTTAAATTAACAAAGGAAAAGGAAAACCGATTACTGAAGACCTCCACCAATTGTGTCCTTTTCTATTTAATACAATTCAATCCAATGTTATTTGTATGGAACCAAATCACAGTATCTCAAGAAACTTGTAAGTAAGGCTGAAGCTTTAGAATAATAGAGAGAAACCAGCCAGTTCCCACAATGAGCAAACACTTGAGACTGTGGGGAGAAAAAAATCCAGTTTACAAACCAGAGTCCAAACTATCTCAAAACACTCATTCTCCCAGTATTTAAGAACATAGGCTTGATCTACTAAAACTCTCTTAACATTTTAGCCCCCTGTCTTCAAAATCAACACCCCAGGCAAACTAAGCTTCTCCTCCAGTATCCCTCCAACACTGAGAGCTATACTTTTGTCTCAGTTGACTTTGGCTGAAGATATCGAGCCGAACTGGACAAAGGATGAGCAAATCATCTGCATATGCTGAAGAGTCAGTCCCCGAAGGTCAGATCTAAGTTTGTCTAATAAGATTCAAGATTAGGGCTGCACGATATTAGGAAAACATGCGATATTCAATATCATTGTTGAATATCGCGATGATTACATGATGCAATAAATAAACAAATGCTGAGGTATACAGTGTTAAAGTCTGTCTGCTTTGGTTTCACTGCTAACATAGACCTCATACAATAGGTGGTCTATGCAAACACTGAAAAAAAGAGAAGCATTATTTCCATTCCAAATTTCACCTGCTATGGATGCAGGGAGAGGTTTTTAGCTCTATTAGTAATTCACTGCTCCTCTGTGTCTCTATCATTCGCGCTGCGCCAACCGCATCAAGCCAAACCGAGCGCGCCCCGACATCTCCTCCTGCTTTCTGTGTGTGTGTGTGTGTGTGTGTGTGTGTGTGTGTGTGTGTGTGTGTGTGTGTGTGTGTGTGTGTGTGTGTGTGTGTGTGTGTGAGAGAGAGACGGCTGATGGATGCGTGCTCGCTGAAGAAAGATTTAACTCTATCACTCTTGTGTCTTCATCAAATTTAAGGATTTTAACAGAGTCACAATGTGAAATGCAGTCATTTGTGTACAGTGAATACAGGAGCGGTGATTGAACGCAACCCTGAGGGGACTGCCTGTGTTGTATACTGTAGAAATTCTAAGATCCAATGACATAAGGAATGATTAACACCTTACCTTAATTTATCAAAAGGTTTTGTAGGTAAAATGGTATTAAAAGCAGAGCTGTAGTCCACAAAGAGAACCTGTGCGTATGCGGGAGAGGCTTCTAAGTTCTGCAGGATGGAATGGAGAAAAAGTAAAGGATCTATTGGCAGAAATTGAATATAAGATAATCCTTGTGATTTTTTCACGAGTGTGTTTTATCTAAATTGTATGAATTGTTGTTTTTTACACAATTTTATATTTAAATACTTTATATTTACATCGGTAGCGGGTCCTCTCTACGGAGGCCACCATGTTTTTTTTACGGTAGCCCAGACTGGACAAACTAAACAGCCTTTGAGTTTTTATGACAACTGAAGGTTTCCGCAGGTTCTCTCTCATGTTTGAAAGTGGGATTCTGCTACAAAATGCAACTTTACCACTAGATGTCACTAAATTCTACACAGTCAACCGTTAAGAGACCTGTTGAAGAAATCAGTGAAGACTGTAGTGAGTTCATCTGCACAACATTTTAGTGTGACAGGATACAAAGTCAGAGCAGCAGGCTCCCTACCTTCATACTCGTCTATGACAAAGGGGGGAGTTAGGGAGCTGGCCATTAAGCTGGCCATTATGGGCTGTATCTTATTTGGCTGTTGTTGTTAATTTTTAAGCGACAATAGAATTCGTTGCGGCTGTCAGGCAGCTTGGGTTCATCATGACTGAGACTGTTTTTATAATTTGTGATCTGAAAACTGTCATTGGCCTTGAGTTTGTTTTCCAATTTGCACTTGTAGTCAGCTTTAGCTTTCCTGACAGCTCTCTCGAAATCATATTTGGACGATAATATTAAGGCTAGAAGGCTTCAAAAGAAAAAAACTGTACAACAATCCAGACACGGAGCCGCCTTTTGAATCTGAAAGGGAGCGTTCAAACTATCGCTAATCTTTAGCTGCTAAAGATTAGGGTAACCCTAACCCGGTTTTATATTGAGACCTATATAATGTGCTAAAGTTTAGCACATTATATAGGTCTCCATATAAAACCGTAATTTTAGCAATAAAACCAGAGCAACAACTAAATGCATCTAATGTGAGCCATAAAAACTCATGCTCAAACTCAATGCAATTTTAGGCCCAACAGTTTACTGATTTCTAAAAAGTCACAAAATGACAGCCAGTGCCTCCTCCTCTATATCCTGAGATTTAAAAAGGTCACTGTAAAACCTGACTTTTTGCTCACAGACTCCAGTCTGCTCAATCAGCTCCTGCCCAGAGTCAGACTTTGGATGTGAGTGATCCTCTTCTGTCCATTCTTAAGTTCCAGACCAAAGAAAAATTGTGAGGATAAAGGAATAAAGCAATCTACATTTAGCTGTCCAACAACAAAATAAATGCAAACCAAAGTATAATCCAAGTAAATTTTTGGAGGAATATCAAAACATGGTGTAAATTCAATAATAATAAATAAATAAATAAAACACCTTTTGAAAAAGGTATCTTAAAATAATGTGCTTAATTTGAGAAAAAAAAAAATTAAGTTTCCCCTTTCCTTCTTTTTTCTTAATATATAACTACATATATAAACAATCTTAACAAATATGAACAACTAAGCAGCTTTAACTTTCCTCTTTGTTCCTAATTTCTCTTGTTCAGTGAGAGAAGTGAACTCTACCTGGTGCTGCCAGGATTTACCACCGTAAAGGCGCAAAAAGCTGCCCAGGTTAAATTAACACTACCGTAATCGTGAGTAAAGGTGCACAAGTTCAAATAGAAATGCTCCGTAAAAATCTAATAACAGTTCTGGGTCTGTATAGAACGGCTTCTGGGTCCGGTCCGGACTGTGGGCTACCTATAGGTGACCTATGCTAGATGATAGTGGGCGTTTTTTTCAGCTTGCAATTATCAAAAATCGGATTACCTGTTTTGATATTTCTCCAAGTTTTTTTCCTTCAACAGAACCTTATTAAAATGTCAATAAGCACTGCAAGGTTTTAAGTTTTATAAAACCAGAACCTGCGACAAGTGAGTGATCAGAAAGAGGAATTATGTTTAAAACAGTTAAAACAATCACGTCTGGCAATAGACAGTCATTTATCTTTAGCATGTGTCCAAGTGTATTGTCTGTTTCTTATGGAAACCTCTCCACACGTCACACAACTCCTGAGCCTCCATTAGGTGCAGCAGGTGAGTGGCAGAGGTGTGAGTTTCTGCATGGCTCCTGTCTGACCTGCTGTTCTCTGTACAGTTAAAATTCCCACCATTTAATATATATTTGTCAATTGTTTCATTTAAAACATCTAAAAAACAAATCTCTCTTTTGGGTCCAATCAGAAACGCTTGGAAGACTCGTGTCACTGAGGAGAACCAGACGATCTTGCGAGACCTGCTGCTGCCCATTCCTGCCGACACCTCATTTAAAGCAGACGTGAGTTCCACCGGTGTCTCTGTCTGATTCCCTTGTTGTTGAGTTTTTTAATAGTTTTTTTTCATGTCAAAAATAATAAAAATAAATGTTCATTGGCAGTTGCAGTCAGCTGTAGTTGTAGTTCACAAGTTTGCATTATGTGCTTTCCCTCATGGAGTCATTTGTTTCGACCATACTCTGAAGAAGCAAAGTACTTTTGGTTAAATTTACATAGAAGATTACAAGATAAAGGGGGGGGGGGGGGACAGAAGCCTCTATCTTATTAATGTTTAGATTTCACAAATTTAGAAAATAAAACATTGACATGGAGAAAATAACATGACTGCCAATGAGGTTCAATAGACTAATAACATTTGTGTGATAAAAACAATAATAATGATTTTACCATCAAGATGTGTGTATGTGTTCACATGTGTGTGGGTGTGGTGTAAGGGGTGTATAGTTTTATACATCTATAATGGTTCTTAAATCAATAGTTAAAACAAAACATATCTCCATGATAAGAACGCAGGAAAAAATGGTCAAATGATATTTTAAGTAATTTTGTAACATTTGATTGGAGAACAGTTCTTTGCCACCTGTGAAAAGCTATTTTATGATTTGGCTCCCTTAAGTCTTTAAAAAACTAATCTCTTCAAGTAGGGGTGTGCGATATATATCGTCTAAGATAATATCTTAATTGTTGTTTTAACGATGTGCGAGCTCATGTTATGGAGATAATGATGATCTATGCGCCACGCAAATATATTTGGCTGATCAGATGGAGCCCTGCTGCTAAATGAACGACATTCAAATCATTGACGGGTCTCTGACTCGCCACAGTTGAAAAGTTGATTTGTTTGTCGCCACAATATCAACACTGATCATCACATAATGATCGATTCTTTTATCAATAAGAATAAGAGTTCTCTCTCTCTCTCTCACACACACACACATGCAGACACACATACTCATACTCACAAACAAACAGTGTGATCAGACACATCTGTAAACTCAGTCTGGGTAAAAACAACACACTTATTAACTTAGTAAAAGTATGGAGCTGGAGGAGGGGGCGGGGAGCGTCTCCATTTGGTTTGACGCAGTCGGAGCAGCGCACAGCGCGAATGATTGAGACACAGCGGAGCAGTAAATTACTGATAGCGCTGCTAAAGACTGTAAAAAAATTAAATTTCACGGTCCAAACATGTAAGAAAAGACCCACATTAACTCTGTAACTGGACTTAGTGGAGCTGTGTATGGCTCCCTGGTGTCTGCCCCGGACTTGGTGGCGCTGTGACCGGGCTGTGCGCCTTCTCCTGGCTGTGGAGCTGTCTGTGGTTTATAGCCAGGGACTGTTTATGTTTATTTATCGCAAGTTATATCGTCATCGCGATATTAAACAACGTTTTCGATACCGCATGTTTTCTTAATATCGCACACCAAATTCTGCAAGTGAGAAATCGAGGAGAAGACCTGAAGATCAATGAGTTTCATAAATGCTAACCCATTAATTTGCTTTATGTAAATTTTGAAGTTCTCAGGATTATTCCCTACAATTGCTGGTATCTTGAAAATACAAAACACATTTTAAAATGATGTCTCAAATTCAATACTTGCTACTGTTTGTCTCTGAGCAGGTGGGACGACTCCAGTGTCCTCTGTTGCTGGTTGTAGGTGAGGATGATCAGAACTGGCCAGCCTACGAGTCTGCCATGGACGTGAGTTTACTACGTTAACATTATGTCCTGTGTGAAGAAATGATGTAAGATTAAAGGACTGTAGTCAGGTTAGAAAGCAGGATGGAAGAAATTGGATAAATATTTTCAGGGATATACATATGGACGATATTCCAGCACGGTACAAACCAACCTGTGCTTTTGTCCTGATCCTGAAGCAGCAGCGTTGCTGACACATTTAACCTACCAAAATCCAACCTATTTCGCTACTTTCAGAGAAGAAATTTCTTACAAAATCAATTTCCAGAATTTACAGTCTCTAAGTGGCCTGGGAGCAGATTTGTGGTTGGAACTGTCAGACAAGAAGTGGTAGACTGTGCCAGCCTTATACAATGTAAGATCTTCCTGTTTTACAAATATATTTCCAGGCACATGTGATATGAAAACCATTGTGGACAATCACCTGCAAGCTTGCGCCATATGTTTTGGACTTATCACCATCTATCAGATCATTTAATAATGCTCTATTGCCTTTTTATTTTTCAATATATATATATATTTTTTTTTATTCAGCGGGAGGGTTAGGGTGTACACAAACAATGCAATGTTGCAAAACTCAAAAAAACATTTTCTAAAAAAGAAACCACTAATTTATCAATTACATTCAAGGATTCCCATTGATAAATGAAATCAAATGCATCCTGAAACCATCTGACAAATGTGAGATTTGTACTTCCAGATCCAGGAGATGATGGAGGGAGCAGGGAACAGCCACCTGCTGACTGTCCTGTCATACCCAAACACTGGTCACCTTATTGAACCTCCATTCACGCCGCACACCAGAGCCAGCAACTTTAAATCAGTCTCCTCACGTCATAAGTGTGGGTACACCTTCAGACTGAGAAACTGTGGATGATAAAAGATATCAACTGGTGTTTTAAGAGTTGCCTTTTGTCTTTACAGTAACAGCTTTGTGGGGCGGAGAGAAGGTGGCACACTCTCATGCTCAGGAAGACGCCTGGAGGAAGATGCTGCTCTTTCTGAGGGAGAATCTGTATGCTGGCAGAAACCCTGTTCTAACCTCTTTTTCCCACCTGTGATGAAGTTGATAACTAAAAGAAATGGAGTTGCTAAGTGAGATAAATTATTTCAGCCTGAGGTTATGGATGTAAAAATCCCTTTAATTGTTACCCAAAAACAATTTTATATGTCTCACAGCTGAAGCACATTTATGGCATGAAACCTTCTTGACTGAATCATCAGTACAAAAGATGAATAACCTTTAGAAAACACACTCATCAAGCGCTTTGTCAGGAATACTGATACACCTGCTTAATCATGCAGTTATCTCATCAGCCAGACAGCAGCCTGATGCGTAAAATCATTCACCCAGAGGTCAGAAGCTTTACTTAATGTTCACATCGTCACATTGTTCATTTATATGTGTTAAAACCAAGATTTGCATAGCACACTCAGACATAATCAAGTGAAACATATGCTCATTGATAACATGAGCGCCCTGTCGTGTGAAAGATGCACCACAACACTGGTAGCTGCAATTTTCCCATCCTGACATAACATCTGAGGAAGTAACAGCAGTTGGCTGCTTGCCAAAAACTTTGTTTAGTTGGACGTCTGAACACATCCACATCTCATTGTCAAGATGGCTGGCCAAGGGGGAGTAATGGGCTTAAAGCCTCATTTGTCTGTTATGATTTACCAATGTATGTTTTTTCTGAGAATTTTATTCAAGAAGTTTCACACTTTTTGGTTGATAAATAACTACAGAATACATTTGCTGTGGAGATCTGATTATGAAACTGTCATCCATCCTCTTTTAAATGTTATCTGACTGACATACTAATAAGTCATTACATTAATTCAATAATTAAATAACCGCTGCAAGTCTCATCAGCATCTTACTTACATTAACCTGCATTAACTATTTGTTCTTCACCTGCCAGAACCCTCATCTCCCCAATAAATATTTGCTTTATTATTCTTACTTTTGTCATCATTGCTGTACAATTTGTGTCAGTTTATTTTTCTTCTCAAAAATAAGAGCAAAAAAGATGTGACTTTCATTTTAGTTAATCAAAACTCTACTAAATACTCAGAGATGACAAGGGACTCTACATGCTAGTCCATGATGCACACAAGTAGATGTGCTGGGTCAACAGGTAGGTCACACATTAACAAACCCTTCCAGGGAAAGAAATCTTTAAAACAAATGTCTGCCCTCCGTTGGCTTCTTTCTCGTTTATTTTTTCTTTTCTTTCCTTATTGTCTGACTTTACGTTTGTTTTCCTGACGTATTGAATATCACTTCTCCAGCAGTCAGTCACTCACTTCGATTGCGTGCGGCCAGGACTAAACCATTCATTTGTGGTTGAGACAGGTAGGAAGCCTCCACTATTTGGATAAGAATTTCAGTCAATCTATTGATGCTTTCAGCAATTTTCATTAAGTACTTACAAATTAAATTAATACTATAAATTATTATTCTTTTTTCGTGTCTTCGAGGTGGTAGCTCCGCCTTTGTGGAACGCTCTTCCTGTTTCATTCAGATCATGTATATACTGTGTGTATATATATATATATATATATATATATATGTATATATATATATATATACATATATATATAGTTTATGCTAATACTGATAAGGTTATCGAGTATTTAGCTGCAAGTAATTATGGCTTTTTTTGCAATAGTCTCTTGATAGCTTTTTGTTGCATGTATATCTAACAATCATTTCCAAGTTACGTGCAGCTATTAACACAACACTTGAATGGTGTATTTGTACGTTGTAGCCAGTATATACATATGTTTATGTATATACTGTGTTGTTTAAATGGCATTCAGTAACTGTTATTATCTTTTGTATAATTTCAGTTTTACAGAAATCAAATTCATGAGAATGATGACCAAAGGTTTGGCCTCTTAGAGCCTGGTCATTTCTTTGTGTTTCAGTTGTATGAGTTTGTTTTCTGCTGCAGACGGCCTACAGAGTCCTGCAGCAGCATCCTCAGGTCCAAGGCAGCAGTATCGCCATGCTTGGCTTCTGCGTAGGCAACAGTGTCGTCTTGAGATTGGCTGCGTACTCCCAAATTGTGAAGGTAAGACAAGTGGAGATGAAACATATTTTCATCATGTTTTGATCTAGCTCAGCACCTTTGGGTGTGTCTCATCCATGGCAAGTCAGTCTGCTTTGCATGTACAAGGAAATCTATTAACATGTAAATATTGGAAAGAGGCATAAAGGAAAACGTGTGTCTTCATGTTGTGACAGCTTAATGTTACACTGTATGTATTCTTGGTCCTGGGGTGCCAGCCAGGGAGAACCCTGACAATAATTGATCTAAATTAAACTAAACTAAGCCAACACAAAGGAGGTATGAACAATAACCCACGTTACTCTCACACAACCTAAAAAGACCTATCAATAGAAAAGTTCCAACAACAAAAATAGCTGTCTTTCGGTCCCTAGCCATGACAAAACACCACAGGAGATGCACAGTTCTTGTCGATGAGTCAAGAAAAGAGAGGGAAAAAACGAGGTCAATGAGAGAAAAAACAGAAAAGAAACTTCAGGATATGTCCAAGGAAAACTAAAATATGGAAGAAACACAGATAATCCACAACAAAAAAAGGGAAATAATGATCGCACCAGTCAGTCAGTCAGTCAGTCAGTCAGTGTGTGAGTCAGCTCTACCTCCAACGATACCGGCAGTCAGCTGACTGTCAAGCGCTTACTTTTCTGCGGTTGGTATATGTCTCTCCGAGGTCCGGTTGCAGCGTCCCTTTAGCTGTAGTAGTCCCGAGGGATTCACTACCTCCACTTCACTACGTAAACCTCCCACCGATCAGGAGAACTGTTTCGCCAAACTTTTTTTCCCTCTCCTTCTCCGTACTTCCGCCTCTTCCCCTAGCGACTCATCCTCACCGAATCAAAAAGGCTTGATCTCCTACGTCACTATCAGGCGACCGCTAATAAACAAACAATTTCTGATTTCTGCTTGGTGATGATCACAATGTAATTGTTTAGTGTGTGTGTGTCTGTATGTCTTTGTCACAGCTCAGGTGTGTGGTGTGTATCAACGGGACTCATGTGCAACAAGTGGATGAATCATTGGACACATATTTGAGATTGTTGGAGATGTAAGTGGAAAACCTCTGAATAATTTTAATTAATATAATAATAAATGTATGTATATTACACTTTTCATCGCATCAAATGCAGCTCAAGGTCTTTATATGGAAAAGGTACTTAAAGTAGAACAACAGGGGCTTTAGAACTGAAAGTTATCAAAATAATAAAGGCTGCTAAAACATATAGAATAAGAGAGATCAGGAGATGGACAGACATGAATCAACCAGTAACTGAAGTGAGATGAGACCTTGTATGTTTATTGTTGTTTGTTTTTTTTCCTGTCAGAGATTTTAAGAAGACAACATTCAATGAGGACAAGAAGATGATAATGCGAACTATGTTACTGCCCATCCCCACTGACCCCTCACTCAAGGTGGACGTGAGTACCATCTATTCTTATCCTCTTTGTTTTACAGTTGCATAAATGTGTTTTTGGTGTCAAAAGCAAGTGTCTTTCTTTTCCCATTTTAGTGCCTCCAACAGCTGTGGCTGGAGGCATCATGTGTTTGGGTTAGGTTGTCCAATTCATTTTCTGTAGGGATAATTTAGCGATGTGATCCAGTTATTTCACTTGCAAGCTTTATCAAGATTGTAATCATTTATTTATTCAGACAAACATTTGTGTGATTGTATTTGAGTCACAACAATTCTCGGTTATTTGTCCTCACAGGTGGGTTGTGTAATGTGCTTCTGTGCTCACATTTCTTCAAAGACTGCGTAGAGGCATTAATTAATTTGATTCATAAATGTATTTCTAGTTCTTCTACAACAAAGTGAAGTATTTGTGGATAAATTCTCCCTGTAACGGTTATGGTGATTCAGAGGCTGCAGCAGGTGAAGCTGAAACGTTGCTGTGGTTTGTCTCCGGGCAGGTGGGACGACTCCAGTGTCCTCTGTTGCTAGTTGTAGGTGAAGACGATCAGGTTTGCACCGCCCAGGAGTCTGCAATGGACGTGAGTATCATGAAATGACAGCACCCAGTGTAAATCAACAGCTAGCAGGCTGAAAACTTTATTGATCACAGAGAGGAAACAGAATAGTTCATTGGATGTATGTAGTTAGCCAAGACAAATAATGTCACTTCGTCAGTCAGATGTGTGCTGCTCCTAAGGATGTGGTTCAGTGTGTTCAAGTTGTGTATTTTGTGTAATGACACCACTGTATGAAAGTCCTGAAGTACCCAAACACCGGTCACATGATCACCATTCCATATTTACCTCACACTCCATTCACTCTATTCCTTTCTTTTGCAGCAAGAGCCAAAGGTTGTACATGACTGAGAGTTATCTGACCTTATCAGGACATCAGACATTTTGCTTGAACGCTTTCTGTTGCGTCCTGTCTTTGCAGAATTGGCTCTGATGGGTGGAGAGATGGTGGCACATTGTCACGCTCAGGAAGACGCCTGGAGAAAGATACTGTTATTTCTGAGGAAGAATCTGTATGGTGACACTCACCCAGGTCCAACCCTATTGTCAGGCCTATAACCAAAGGTAACCAAATAAAAATGACCAACTACTATACTGTAGAGCTGAAAAATGGGAATTGGGAGTTTTGTCAGGACACCACTTGCGGTACATTCACACCAGATGCGAAGCCAAATTTTTTGCATAATGAGGTTATATAAAAGTCAATGCGAAGACTGGACTGAAATTTGTTTCAATTGTTCCAAGCAACACAAATGACATTAAGACGTCAAAGTTGCATCATTTGCTTCACCTGCTAGAGATGAAACATTTGAACCCAAGCAAAAGATTCACTTGATCGATTCCCGACGTCACTGACCTTCGGACTTTTCAGAAAGTGAGCAAGGAAGTTGGACTACCTGGTAAATCCTGAAAATATGTATTTGTTACTTGATTTAAGCTATTGGTTACATTCAAGAGTTCATGTTTAAATGTTTGTGTTTAGACGCGGCTGGAAGGGTCTCAGGGACATGTATCTGAAGGAGATGGAGAGAGAGAGTGACTCCTGTTCTCATGTGTTTCACCTGTGTCCCATTGCCCCTGCCTTCAGAGGTCGGATTGTTCTGTCAGAGTTTTGTGAGGCAGATGGACCCAGATGCAGAGTTTGAACTAAAGTCTTTTTAATAAACAGTCTTTAACAGAAAAATAAGAATAAACACAGGACTCTCAAAGTGTAAAACTGAAGAAACAAAAGCACAAAGAAAACACAGGAGGCTTACACAGGTGAGCAGGACTGGAGCTCAGGAGACATGGGATACAGAAACACAGGAGGACAAGACATAACGGCACTTAGACAACGACGATAGACAACAATCCGACAAGGACAAAGGAAAGCACAGAGGTTTAAATACAGACACAGGGAAGGCAGGGGCAATGGGACACAGGTGTAACACATGAGGACTGGTGCAGACAATCACAGACAGGAAGTAAAACTAGACACGAGACACAAGAACCCAGACTACAAAATAAAACAGGAAACAGAACCCGGAGTGTGAAACAAGAACCACAGGGATGTAAACAGAAAACACCTCTTCCAAAAGAGGTGGAACCCAAACCCTTACATTTCCTTGTGTTTAGGTTCGTGTTCAGTTGTTCCCTTTTTGGTTTCTTGCATGTGAGTTTTTGATTTTAGTTTCTTGTAGAATCCTGTTTTGCGTTTGTATTTCGTTCTTTTGTAGTGTTATTTTTTGCGTTACTTAAAGGACACTTTTTGTTATTTTACTGGCTTCTGCATTTTTGGGTCCATCTGCACACCTCTACCTGATACCAGTGTAATTGACCTAACTCCTGAAAAACTGAAATTGTAAACATAAAATATTGATCCAAAATGTAGAACACAAACACTACTTCATCTCAATTTGAAGTATAAACGCATTAAGACATTTAGAAAGGTTCTCCCTGATGCTGCGCTGTGCGGGTTGGCGAGAGGCCCTGGTTTATTGTCTAGACCGTCATTGGCCACCACTCCCTGGACTCCTCTGCTGTTCTGGCTCTCTTGATTCCGATGATGAACCTTTAAAGGATACTCACTGTTTTTAAATGGGGTTAGCTGTATTAATTTGCCTTCAATTCAATTTTTCTCCTTCATTCATGTAAATTGAAATGATCTTGCTTTGATATGTGTAGCTAATTTTGTTTGCATTTTGTTTTGTAATCTAGTTAGTTTTTTTTGCATTTTGGGAATTGGTTTCTTTTGTTATCTCATTTTCAATATTGATTTTCTTCAGCACCAGTTATGTCTAGCACTTTGGCCAGTTTCTAACTCTCTCTTCTCCTTGTCGGTCAGGTGCTCCGGGCCTAAGGAGGCAACCCAATCCCTGGTGGTGGTGTTTTCCTCCTGATCTCTTTTTTTGGAGGGCAGTGTCACAGGTGGTTAGTTTATGGACCCTTCCCTTTTGGGTTCCCTGCCACCATGGTAAGCCCCGGGCCTGTCCTCATTACCCTGCCAAAGTGCTACTTTGATGTCATTAGTGTAATTGATCCTAGTGTTTGACATTTTTAGTTTCTGTTGAATTGGTAATTATTGTTGTTAAATAGTTATTTCCCCCCCCCCCCCCCCCACACACACACACACACACACACACACACACACTACAATTGCTTTTATCAACAATGTTGGTGGGAAGATGTTTCGTCTTTTGGAAAAGATGATGTTGAAAATCAGGTATTTATGACACAAAAAACTTTGAATTACTACAATGTCGTCTTACTTTATTATTTCATGTAACACTGTGAATAAATGTGGTTAAAGTTAGTGTTAAGTTATCCCTTATGTTCGTTGTTGATGCTCATTTCAGAGACTAGGAGCAGTTGTGTAACCATCATGATTCAGCTGTCAGACTGGTTGTTATAATGGTATAATAATATAACAAGTGTGATAATTATGATGTAAAGAAGAAATTACGATAGCAGCACCAGTTAATATAATAACTTTTAACTTTGTTGAATGACCATCTTTAAATGTAAACAAATAAACTTGCTTGCTGCAGTTTGTGCTGTGATGCTCTGCTGTGCTCGTATTTACATTCATACAACAGGTGGGACTGTTTCTGCTGCCCTTTCTCCCCTCGCCTCTTCGAAGCAAGCGCAATGCATGATGGTTTATATTGCTGTCAGTGACCATCAGTTGTGCACTTCTTCTCAGGATGCATTGTGGGAAACAATGAGTGCACCATATAGGGTATGAAGTGTTTCAATAAACATTCGGACAGCACTATATAATGGCAAACTCACTATAGTGGACTATATATCGATGAATGAGGGATTTCGGACACAGCCTCTCTGTTTCTATCTCGGAAGATCATCTCGCCTAGTAAAGTCACCATAATTTGAATTTTCTTATTTTGTAGTGTGTAGTTTATTTTAAATGGCAAACATGTAATACAAAATACTTGGTAGGATTTAAATGTCGATTTTCATAAAAGTAGTAACTCAAGCACAACCCATCTAGGGCCCACATACACACGGTGACTGGGTAACCCCGGCACAGAAGAAAAATAAACTGACACAAATTGTACAGCAATGATGACAAAAGTAAGAATAATAAAGCAAATATTTATTGGGGAGATGAGGGTTCTGGCAGGTGAAGAACAAATAGTTAATGCAGGTTTACAGGAATAAGTAAGATGCTGATGAGACTTGCAGCGGTTATTTAATTATTGAATTAATGTAATGACTTATTAGTATGTCAGTCAGATAACATTTAAAAGAGGATGGATGACAGTTTCATAATCAGATCTCCACAGCAAATGTATTCTGTAGTTATTTATCAACCAAAAAGTGTGAAAATTCTTGAATAAAATTCTCAGAAAAATCCGAAGCAGGAAAAACATACATTGGTAAATCATAACAGACAAATGAGGCTTTAAGCCCATTACTCCCCCTTGGCCAGCCATCTTGACAATGAGATGTGGATGTGTTCAGACGTCCAACTAAACAAGGTTTTTGGCAAGCAGCCAACTGCTGTTACTTTCTCAGATGTTATGTCAGGATGGGAAAATTGCAGCTACCAGTGTTGTGGTGCATCTTTCACACGACAGGGCGCTCATGTTATCAATGAGCATATGTTTCACTTGATTATGTCTGAGTGTGCTATGCAAATCAACATGTGTTTTGGTTTTAACACATATAAATGAACAATGTGACGATGTGAACATTAAGTAAAGCTTCTGACCTCTGGGTGAATGATTTTACGCATCAGGCTGCTGTCTGGCTGATGAGATAACTGCATGATTAAGCAGGTGTATCAGTATTCCTGACAAAGTGCTTGATGAGTGTGTTTTCTAAAGGTTATTCATCTTTTGTACTGATGATTCAGTCAAGAAGGTTTCATGCCATAAATGTGCTTCAGCTGTGAGACATATAAAATTGTTTTTGGGTAACAATTAAAGGGATTTTTACATCCATAACCTCAGGCTGAAATAATTGTTCTCACTTAGCAACTCCATTTCTTTTAGTTAGCAACTTCATCACAGGTGGGAAAAGGGGTTAGAACCGGGTTTCTGCCAGCATACAGATTCTCCCTCAGAAAGAGCAGCATCTTCCTCCAGGCGTCTTCCTGAGCATGAGAGTGTGCCACCTTCTCTCCGCCCCACAAAGCTGTTACTGTAAAGACAAAAGGCAACTCTTAAAACACCAGTTGATATCTTTTATCATCCACAGTTTCTCAGTTTGAAGGTGTACCCACACTTATGACGTGAGGAGACTGATTTAAAGTTGCTGGCTCTGGTGTGCGGCGTGAATGGAGGTTCAATAAGGTGACCAGTGTTTGGGTATGACAGGACAGTCAGCAGGTGGCTGTTCCCTGCTCCCTCCATCATCTCCTGGATCTGGAAGTACAAATCTCACATTTGTAAGATGGTTTCAGGATGCATTTGATTTCATTTATCAATGGGAATCCTTGAATGTAATTGATAAATTAGTTTCTTTTTTTAGAAAATGTTTTTTTGAGTTTTGCAACATTGCATTGTTTGTGTACACCCTAACCCTCCCGCTGAATAACAAAATAACAAAATAACAAAATAACAAAACATATATAGAAAAATAAAAAGGCAATAAAGCATTATTAAATGAACTGACCTGGAAATATATTTGTAAAACAGTCAGATCTTACAGTAAGATCTTACATTGTATAAGGCTGGCACAGTCTACCACTTCTTGTCTGACAGTTCCAACCACAAATCTGCTCCCAGGCCACTTAGAGACTGTAAATTCTGGAAATTGATTTTGTAAGAAATTTCTTCTCTGAAAGTAGCGAAATAGCTGCTGCTTCAGGATCAGGACAAAAGCACAGGTTGGTTTGTACCGTGCTGGAATATCGTCCATATGTATATCCCTGAAAATATTTATCCAATTTCTTCCATCCTGCTTTCTAACCTGACTACAGTCCTTTAATCTTACATCATTTCTTCACACAGGACATAATGTTAACGTAGTAAACTCACGTCCATGGCAGACTCGTAGGCTGGCCAGTTCTGATCATCCTCACCTACAACCAGCAACAGAGGACACTGGAGTCGTCCCACCTGCTCAGAGACAAACAGTAGCAAGTATTGAATTTGAGACATCATTTTAAAATGTGTTTTGTATTTTCAAGATACCAGCAATTGTAGGGAATAATCCTGAGAACTTCAAAATTTACATAAAGCAAATTAATGGGTTAGCATTTATGAAACTCATTGATCTTCAGGTCTTCTCCTCGATTTCTCACTTGCAGAATTTGGTGTGCGATATTAAGAAAACATGCGGTATCGAAAACGTTGTTTAATCTTAGACGATATATATCGCACACCCCTACTTGAAGAGATTAGTTTTTTAAAGACTTAAGGGAGCCAAATCATAAAATACCTTTTCACAGGTGGCAAAGAACTGTTCTCCAATCAAATGTTACAAAATTACTTAAAATATCATTTGACCATTTTTTCCTGCGTTCTTATCATGGAGATATGTTTTGTTTTAACTATTGATTTAAGAACCATTATAGATGTATAAAACTATACACCCCTTACACCACACCCACACACATGTGAACACATACACACATCTTGATGGTAAAATCATTATTATTGTTTTTATCACACAAATGTTATTAGTCTATTGAACCTCATTGGCAGTCATGTTATTTTCTCCATGTCAATGTTTTATTTTCTAAATTTGTGAAATCTAAACATTAATAAGATAGAGGCTTCTGTCTCCCCCCCCCCTTTATCTTGTAATCTTCTATGTAAATTTAACCAAAAGTACTTTGCTTCTTTAGAGTATGGTCGAAACAAATGACTCCATGAGGGAAAGCACATAATGCAAACTTGTGAACTACAACTACAGCTGACTGCAACTGCCAATGAACATTTATTTTTGGTTTATTATTTTTGACATGAAAAAAACTATTAAAAAACTCAACAACAAGGGAATCAGACAGAGACACCGGTGGAACTCACGTCTGCTTTAAATGAGGTGTCGGCAGGAATGGGCAGCAGCAGGTCTCGGTAGATCGTCTGGTTCTCCTCAGTGACACGAGTCTTCCAAGCGTTTCTGATTGGACCCAAAAGAGAGATTTGTTTTTTAGATGTTTTAAATGAAACAATTGACAAATATATATTAAATGGTGGGAATTTTAACTGTACAGAGAACAGCAGGTCAGACAGGAGCCATGCAGAAACTCACACCTCTGCCACTCACCTGCTGCACCTAATGGAGGCTCAGGAGTTGTGTGACGTGTGGAGAGGTTTCCATAAGAAACAGACAATACACTTGGACACATGCTAAAGATAAATGACTGTCTATTGCCAGACGTGATTGTTTTAACTGTTTTAAACATAATTCCTCTTTCTGATCACTCACTTGTCGCAGGTTCTGGTTTTATAAAACTTAAAACCTAGCAGTGCTTATTGACATTTTAATAAGGCTCTGTTGAAGGAAAAAAACTTGGAGAAATATCAAAACAGGTAATCCGATTTTTGATAATTGCTCACTACAGTCTTCACTGATTTCTTCAACAGGTCTCTTTACGGTTGACTGTGTAGAATTTAGTGACATCTAGTGGTAAAGTTGCATTTTGTAGCAGAATCCCACTTTCAAACATGAGAGAGAACCTGCGGAAACCTTCAGTTGTCATAAAAACTCAAAGGCTGTTTAGTTTGTCCAGTCTGGGCTACCGTAAAAAAAACATGGTGGCCTCCGTAGAGAGGACCCGCTACCGATGTAAATATAAAGTATTTAAATATAAAATTGTGTAAAAAACAACAATTCATACAATTTAGATAAAACACACTCGTGAAAAAATCACAAGGATTATCTTATATTCAATTTCTGCCAATAGATCCTTTACTTTTTCTCCATTCCATCCTGCAGAACTTAGAAGCCTCTCCCGCATACGCACAGGTTCTCTTTGTGGACTACAGCTCTGCTTTTAATACCATTTTACCTACAAAACCTTTTGATAAATTAAGGTAAGGTGTTAATCATTCCTTATGTCATTGGATCTTAGAATTTCTACAGTATACAACACAGGCAGTCCCCTCAGGGTTGCGTTCAATCACCGCTCCTGTATTCACTGTACACAAATGACTGCATTTCACATTGTGACTCTGTTAAAATCCTTAAATTTGATGAAGACACAAGAGTGATAGAGTTAAATCTTTCTTCAGCAAGCACGCATCCATCAGCCGTCTCTCACACACACACACACACACACACACACACACACACACACACACACACACACACACACACACACACACACACACACACACAGAAAGCAGGAGGAGATGTCGGGGCGCGCTCGGTTTGGCTTGATGCGGTTGGCGCAGCGCGAATGATAGAGACACAGAGGAGCAGTGAATTACTAATAGAGCTAAAAACCTCTCCCTGCATCCATAGCAGGTGAAATTTGGAATGGAAATAATGCTTCTCTTTTTTTCAGTGTTTGCATAGACCACCTATTGTATGAGGTCTATGTTAGCAGTGAAACCAAAGCAGACAGACTTTAACACTGTATACCTCAGCATTTGTTTATTTATTGCATCATGTAATCATCGCGATATTCAACAATGATATTGAATATCGCATGTTTTCCTAATATCGTGCAGCCCTAATCTTGAATCTTATTAGACAAACTTAGATCTGACCTTCGGGGACTGACTCTTCAGCATATGCAGATGATTTGCTCATCCTTTGTCCAGTTCGGCTCGATATCTTCAGCCAAAGTCAACTGAGACAAAAGTATAGCTCTCAGTGTTGGAGGGATACTGGAGGAGAAGCTTAGTTTGCCTGGGGTGTTGATTTTGAAGACAGGGGGCTAAAATATTAAGAGAGTTTTAGTAGATCAAGCCTATGTTCTTAAATACTGGGAGAATGAGTGTTTTGAGATAGTTTGGACTCTGGTTTGTAAACTGGATTTTTTTTCTCCCCACAGTCTCAAGTGTTTGCTCATTGTGGGAACTGGCTGGTTTCTCTCTAATATTCTAAAGCCTCAGCCTTACGTTTCTTGAGATACTGTGATTTGGTTCCATACAAATAACATTGGATTGAATTGTATTAAATAGAAAAGGACACAATTGGTGGAGGTCTTCAGTAATCCAGTTATCGGTTTTCCTTTTCCTAACAGTTTGGCTTTTCCTTTGGTAATTTAAGGGGATGAGCTTGGTGCGATGGCCAGTTGCGTGGCTGGCTCAGTAACTTCTCAAACTTTTGTTTCCTTTGGCTGGGATCACCAACCCTTTTTAATTCTTGATCTCTTTTTGAATATGGTTAGTATTTGGTAAGAAAATAAAAACTAATTGCAGTAGATGACTCTTCTAAGGCCTTGCCATTCTTCCTAATATAATGCCAGTCTCCTGATGGAGCATTGTTTGTTTGGGGAGGCTGTAATTGTTGAATTCTTGAACAGAAACCTTTGAGTCACAGACAACAACTTACTCCTTAAAAAAATCCATAATTTGTTCCAAAGATCCACCAACTGGCTGCACATGACTCCCACTGATACACACCGCACACCTGAGCTGGGAGACACACAGACACAATTCATATTATTTATATATGTATATAAATATGTGTTTGTAAATATTTACATAGGATCAGCTAAGAAAGAAAACCTTGGCAGAAGTCTTTTGAGAACAAGTTTCAATAAGTGACCCTAAAGAGCCTTATCTTGCCATGCTAAAGAAAGAAAAAAAAAAAAACATTTCTGAGTTCGCCCAATGTGGAGGTGAGGGGGCTGGGAGAGCCCCTTCACCGGCACCCAAGGGTCAATCAGCACAGGTGAGAGCTGTTAAATGATCGATCCTCACACTTAAAAGGCAGCAACTGAGCTGCCTCATGGAGAACTGGGGAACACTCAGAGAACACTCAGAGACTCAGAGACACTGAGCTGCAAAGCTGCAAAGCTGCAAAGCTAGTCCCTTTAGGTCACTTTATTTGTGTTTGTTCACGTGTGTGTTTTGGTTTTAATAAAAGATGCGAAAACCTGGATAGTTTGTCTCTGGCTGCTGTGATGACAGCCCCATGGCGTGGCCAACTGCCACACCCAGTCTTCCAGATCTGTTCCAATATTTAATGGGACAGGTTAACACATACTAGCTATAAATGTTCAGCATGGCTCAATCAAAATTCCACGGACATTTGTATCTACACTATTATGCTAATACCAAAAATCCAGTCTTTTACCATTAGCCCAATGGGAAATGTTCGCTGGTCATACATGTTAAGAGTGTTATAATGAGGCAAGTACATGTACATTGCTGCACTAACACACGACAGTTTCACAATGACCCAAAAGTATTTGTACACCATAGTCTAATTTATCTTGCCTTAGTTTCACAGTGATCTGAATGTTCTCATAATACCATGAAGATCTCTAAGTGATTTGCATCGTTGCTTCATTGTCAAGTAGAACTCTTTTCCACACTGTTGCTCTCTCTCTCACACAAACAAATTGACCTGTCTGTCATAGTCGGGGATATTCTGAGGCTGCTGATGGTCAACTGTCAAACATGTATTTGACCAGTTTTTAACCATCCTCCATCCTAGCATGCAAGCAGGCAGACCTCGGCAAAACACTTGACCAGTCTACTGTCAAAGATAAAATCTACTTCTGTATGAAACACTGCTTGTCTTACCTTAAAAACGTCAGAATAAACAGCCATTTTGAAGGTGATAGTGCAGCCTAAGGAAAGTCCCACCATGGCGATCCTGCTGCCAAGGACCTGAGGATGCTGCTGCAGGACATTGTAGGCCGTCTGCAGCAGTAAAACATAGTTGTAAAATTTGCATGGCTTCTTATAACTCATATCACAATCTCATATCACAGAATTTATGATGGATGAACAAATTAAAATCAAAAATATGAACTGCTGATGAAGCCAGGCCGCTAACATAGTTAACAGTTAAGACTTTATGCAATACTTTATGCACTGACATTAAGCAATCATTCTCAGATTTTAATGATCAGAATAAAAGCAATAGAGGCTGGAGCACCATGCTACATTTTCGTTATTTTGACCTTTTCAGTACCATCATAATGAAAGGAAAGGTGGGGCCCTAAGTTAACAGGGCCCTAATATGGGAGGAACCTAGGATTGAGAAATTGAACCTCCTTTTTCAGTCTTTCTCTGTCCTCTAGTGCAGGGGTCCCCAACCCCCGGGCCGCGGACCGGTACCGGGCCGTGGGGCATTTGGTACCGGGCCGCACAGAAAGAATAAACAACTTACATTATTTCTGTTTTATTTATTATCTGATTCTGAACGGTGTTTTATTTTGAAAAATGACCAGATCCTCTCCGTTATGACTCATGCTTTACGCATGTCAAGACGCTTGTCTCGGTCACGTGACTTTTTCGCTAAACACAAACCCACACGGTAGCAAAAATGAGCAAAAAACAAACGTCTCTGGGAAGTTTTTTTGCGATGGGGAAAAGGCAAAGTGAGGAGACAGAGGAAGAGCCTAAGACATCCAAGGAAAAAAAAAGGTTCATTTAACAGACAATATCAAGGAGTCCTACTTGAAACATAGATTTATCGCCACAAGCGTCTTTACGCAGACGAATTATTCTAAACCGCTGCAGTTTATAACATTCATTGAGCTAATATGTACATTTCACAATCTGGGCTGTTTTACAGTGCATTCCATTATTGTTTACACCTGATTTTCGTGGTTGAATTTCATGATTTAAACTCCCTCATTCTCCGTCTGGTGACATTTACGCACCGAGCCTGCACACACTGTACATGCCAATGTGCATAATTCGTTTTGTTCATCTTTGGAGTCTGCAGTTATTATTTTATTATATCGTGATGCTGTTGTTAAGAAAGCTTTATATATTACTAATAATATATTGATAATATATTAATAAACTAATAATATATTAATATGCGTAAAGACGCTTCCTAAACCTCTCCAAAGCTCACAGAGGTGCAGCGTGTGCGTAATGGAGCTTTGGTATCCGTCCGTCTCCGTCTTGCTGGTAAGACGTGCACGGGCGTCATCTCGTTAATTCGTTTAATAATTATATTGTGATTCGTTCGAAATATTAATTATTATTAGTAGTAGTAGTAATTCGTGTCCACGCATTGTTAATACGTGGCCACGCAATAATTAATTTGAGGCCGCGTATTAGTGTGAAGCTGGTTGGATGAATGATTTAGAAGATATGTGTTCCACATACAGAGGCAGACAGAGAGAATGACAGAGACATTTGTGCAATTAGTGGGTAAACGTTATTTTTGGACACTCAGACACTCAGGTTTACCTCAAAGTACTTGTTGTCCACGAAATTCCCAGTTTCAATGGTGACTTTATTTGTCAGGTAGTCAAGAGCAAGGGACGCAAAGCCATGGCAGGCCAACAGCGCTGAGCGGTACTCCACCAACTTCCCTCCACCCCCCCACAGGTCCAAGATACCAGGGAAAGGTCCAGGTCCTTCAGATGATTCAAAACACCCAAAAGAGTCAATTTACATTAAAATGACTTTATACATTTATGAGGTTCTTACTTCTCTGGCCTATATTTGATGTATGTAATTTGAGGGCTTTTGATATGATTAGAGCAATAGTACCAGCAAGTAAGTCACAACTTATTGAAGCTGAACTTTGATGCTCCCCGTTAGGCATTGGACAAACATTTTGTTTGTCTGCATCTTTCAGTATGAATGGTTAAACATTGTGTCATTACTGCCATGTGTCACAACTACAAATATCCTACAAACATAAACAAACCATATAAGACATTAACAAAGACATATTTAAGGATGAAAAATATTGTCTGCAAAATCAGCGACGATATAATTTACGTAAATATCAGACACATCTACACCCACCATACATCACAACACCTTATTTCAGCAGGAGCACACAATGTAATATGGATGTTAGGCAGTGGATACAACCATAAAAGGGCTTTTGGGATTTAGTTAGGGTATGCAAGCTCACTCTTACCCTAAAGCTGCTTTAAGGGTACGAGTGCTTTAATGTCCGGACCCCATTTAGTGGACATCCTCCGGAGTTCATGTCTGAAAACAGTGAAGGTCTGTTCTTTGTTGCACTGAGGTCTGCGATGAAAAACATTCTGTTTAACCTGACTATGAACCTTAACTTGAACCTGTCTGAACCATGCATCCGGATAACAGCAGTTCCATAATGCTCAGCCCTAGGTCTCTTCCTCTTCTCCTTCAATACAGGTGCCCTTATGCTGAGGACTTCCTCTGACACTCAGGTGGAGGCAAACATCCTAGTAAAACTGAACTCACAATACTTAAGGGGAAAAGCGGGAAAGTAGGACCTGTCTATTGACAGCTGTGGTGGTGTCAAATCAGACAGTGCACAATTGAGTCGTGACCCTGGATGATGAACTGTAATTCTCCTCGATCATCACTGCAGCTGCCAGCTCCTTTAGCTGAATCTCCTCTTCTCCTTTCACTACACTGGTTCCCTACTGCAGCAAGTGATGCTAGTCTTAGCTACATAGACACCTCCCTCACACCACCAGACTATAATCTTATCCTACCTGGGGGCAGAAAAAGAGTTGCAGTGAGTCCACCCTCTGTGATTGGGATCCTGCGGATGCCAGGCGCCATGTGCCAGCGCTCCACCAACACAGAGGCCAGCGACACTAGATCCACAAACCCCTCAGTCTGGTGACCCTGGTACACTGAGATTGTGACCTCCATGGGAGTCTGGACATTCAACCTCCTGATCCTGAAAGAAGATGGGAGAGTCTTTGATACCAATAACAGATTCAGTACTGATTGGTATCATGTAAGTACTGCTGGCCAGGTTGGTGTACATTTGTCCAGGTTTGCTGCCTGGAACTGGTATGAGGCTCCACAATAGACCCATCGGTTCAACCCCTGAATATGTCCCACCCAGACTGAGATCCTCTGAAACTGGAAAGAAAAAAGTAGCAATTATTTCTCATATTTCCCATTTTAATTAAAAATGTGTTCTATATTCCTGAATTATCTTCATCTAGGTATTGAAATGTGTACCGTTCACAGTCCCAGTGGCATCAGCAGTGTAGTGACCGTACGCCTCCCACTTGTTTCCTTGTTCACACTGGTGAAAGGCGTGGACAGTCAACTTGAAACCAGGTAAGAGATTCTGGACCAGGACAATGAACTTCTGATCTATTAGTCCTCTGGACGGCTGGACCGACAGACTCACACATTGTTTTCTGTCCATCGTTAAGTGAGCAGACTGATAAAAAACAACAACATAAACATAAAGTATAAAAAGTAAAAGCATTAAATACAGATAGCTGCCTGCTGTGAATGTTTTAATGGGACACGTCCTATTAATTAAATCCTATGAATTATAACCTTGATTAATGTCAGAGCCCAGCAGGTCAATTGAAAATGTAAACATGTGAAATTTGTCTGCAAGCAAACATACAGTTGTTTTTATATAAGGAGAAAACACAGAGAGAGAACACACCTCGGAGCTGTTGTCTTCAGGTTTGTCTTCTGTCAGCTGATAAACTCGTCAAGGAGTCTGGAAACAAAAGTGAGACAGGACTCTACAACAGCTACATTTAAACCATCTGAGCTTCTGCCTCCTCCCACATAAACATTCCTCTGTTTGCAGAGCTGGCCCTTGCCTTCATGGAGCCCCTCACCGCCTTGTTGCAGCCAATATAACCAATGTGCTTCAATCAATCCAGGACTCTGCCCTCGAAAATAATAATAATAATAATGGTGGTGTAACCTAGGGTATTTTCTGTAGTTTATCCAGTTACAGACGTTCCTTTTGAAGCTATTCTTGGTTACGTAGCCTCCTAAGGTCCCTTAAATACATCACATGCAAACTATGGACAGGTGCTGCTAAGCTGCTGCTCACAGTTACACACATTAACACACTGCCACCAGCAGAGCGTATGGCTCAAACGTACACTACACTCACTGAGACATTTGCTTTGATACCAAAGGGAGGCAGGGAATTGCTTAATTTGCCCCTAATGAACATACAGGGAGGTGTGTCTCTGTCTGTTTGAGCCACTGAACCTCGAAAAAAATCGAGGGGGCATTGCACTCTGCAAACGCGGCTAATGCTTTGCCAACCAAAGCATGAAGATGGCGAAACAAAAGTCGAGAATGAAAGTCTGAAGGCAGTATAAACAAGGAGAGCTTCATATGGCAGTAACAGAGACAATTCGGCAGAGACCATAATAACGACACTGAAACGACAGGAAGTCTTTGTGTGGTATGTACAAACTATTATGACACCAAAGTAAAGGTTTATTTTTCGTCTTGTTTGCTGGTTTTCACTTCAATGTGATGCTTCATCATTTTTACCAGTATTAACATTAACATCAGAGCAACGCCTTATACTGTGTGAATGACAAATTCATTTACCGTGTTACATTCAAGAATAATGTGGACAATGTTGAAGTATTTTGTTGTATCATTTATTTTTTACGACTTCCCCCCTCTGAACTAGTAGCAGCAGGGGGTGTATTGTAAAGCCCGAGGCTGGCCAGTATGGTCATTAAGCATATTTACCAATGGTGCAAAATTATGTTTTTTCAGTTGCAGTCCCTGAGGGTGGAGTGTGTGTAGGTGGTGTGTGCGTGTTTGTCACCATCCACAAACCCTGAGGGTGGAGTGTGTGTAGGTGGTGTGTGCGTGTTTGTCACCATCCTTGATGTGTGTTGCACTCCTGCATGTGTGTGTTATGTGCATTCCACCGTCTCAGAAGGTATGTTTGGGCAGGGAGCGATGTGATGGAGATCATAGCTCTAGGTATGAAACGGTTCCTCGGTGTGTGGGTTGAGGATGTTAATGTCCTGATCACAATTTGTTTGTTTTTTTATTTCACCCTATCAGAGTGACGCAGATATTCACGAGTGCGCAGGGTGCTATTCACCACCATTGCAACAGCATTCACAGAATCACTCCCTCTTTGGAAATTTGTCTCCACAGTAATAGCACAGCGTTCGTTTAATTGTTGCTGCAATGCTTTATAAGGAGCTGAATTAGAGAGCATTTATTTTGCAAAGTTGGGAAGTTGGGTCTGAAGATTGTTTCCATTGTTTATCAGAGCTCTGAAATGACTGGCATTCAATACATGAAAAAATAACACTCGATCACTAAATCATTTAAACGTGTATACAACAAACAACACGTTTCGTGAAAAGCATCGACTATAAAATCTCCGTTCAGGATAAACCAAGTAGGATGAACACAAAGTTTTTCTAACTTCACTCTGGTCCATAGACTCCACACAACGTCCAGCACAAAAATAATAAAAAGTGAGGACTCACTAATGACAAGGAATAATTCTAAGCTCCAGAGCATCAACACAAGCCAAGAGAACAGAACATTCCAAACAAGCAAGTTTAGAATGGGCACTTTATAGTGTCATAAGACTTCCTCTAAACCCTTTAATTACTTTTGTTGCTGTTCATTTTAATGGGCTAAATGTGGAGTTTCACTGGCAGCAATATTGTTATCAAGGAGTATAAGAGCTGTATGTTACGTTTCGTTGTAGAACTGGACCTGAAAGCAGACACAGGAAGGGATTGGTTAGTGAGTGAAACAAGGGTCTCTTTAATGATGATGAGTGTCCAAAAGTAAGTCAAGCATTTTGTAGATTCCTTAATATTCTGGTCGAATAGAAGTGTCAGAACTCAACAACTCTGCACATTTCTGCAAAGGCAAATATTTTCACAACTTCATGAACTCCTGAGGCAGAGTACGACTGAGCAGACACTTGTTTGACGATAAAACACAAAAAGTTGCAACAGTCGGTGAAACATTATGTTTATCTACAAATCAATAGACTAAAACTATTATATATAAGATCTACATAAATTGGTCAGACATTTAAATCTTTATTTATGTTGTTTTTAACAACAGTTGTGGTTGGAGGCATTCATATTTGACAAAAACATTCAAATGGACACAAGGATGAACTGATTAGAGGTTAGATTAGTCATCATTAATGTGTTTGGAGAAGGCTATGGAGTTTTACGGCTGCATATAATGATTACTTATATATCAATTAACCTGCTTATCAATTAATCATGCCAGTGTTTGGTCTTAAAAATTGCAGACAGCAGTGAAGAATTACATTCATTCCAAAGCCCAAGGTAACGTCTTCAAATGTCTTGTTTTGTGAACAACCGTCCAAAAATGTATTTAATGTCTGTTGACTTTTAGTTGACTAATCATTTTACCTATAAAAGTGTTTAATAATTATTGTTGTCTTCACTATCAACCGTCTCACACGCACCACTCACGCAGCCAATGTTGCCTGGGCAGAAGTATACAAAATTGTTTTCACAGGAGGCCCAATGTTTTAACTCCAGGGTTTGAGAGGGTTCCCCAATGCTGAACTTAGATTAGGTTTGTTAGTTTTATTTTTTATTTGTACATAATTGTTCATCCATCAGAAGTTCTTTGATGTGTAACACAAAATATAATCAATTAGAACAACTGCTGCTTTAATGGTATGAGTTATGAGAATACATGCAAATTACAACTGTGTTTTACTGCTGCAGACGGCCTACAATGTCCTACAGCAGCATCCCCAGGTCCTTGGCAGCAGGATCGCTGTGGGAGGACTTTCCTGAGGCTTTGCTATCACCTTCAAAATGGCGGCTTATTCTGATGTGTTTAAGGTAAGACAAGCAGTGTTTCATACAGAAGTAGATTCTATCTGTGGCAGTAGCTGTGACACCCAAGTTGCAGGTAGACAGAGTGGTCAGGTGTGATGCCAAGGTCTGCCTGCTTGCATGGATGGTACAAATTTAAATGCATGTTTTGACAGTTGACCCAGGACCGGCCCTGGCAATGTTGGAGCCCTAGGCGAGATTTTACTGCATTGGTTAACGTATGTATCACGTCATGATAAATCAGCCTCTTGTGGCGCCCTCTCGGCATTTTGCGCCCTAGGCAACCGCCTATGTCGCCTATGCCAGGAGCAGCCCCTGAGTTGACCATCAGCAGGCCCAGGATTTCCCTGACTTGGAAATACAAGTTAATTACTTTGTGAGAGACAGAGATGGACAGGGAGAGAGAATAAAACAGTGGGGAAAAGAAGAAACTGGGCTTAAATTTAGTTAGACCTCTTTTATGTTATAAGAAAAGTAAAACAAAAATGATTAAGATCACTGTCAAACTGAGGCGTGACAAATTAGACTATGGTGTAAAAATACGTTTGGTACATTGTGAAACTGTCATGGGTCAGAGGACAGTAGGTCTCCTTTATGTGCTGCTGTTATTACAAACATTTATCTATAACCCTTGACTCACCCATGTGCTCACCTCATTCTGCTGAGCCTGATTTGTCACCAGCAACAAGACTGTTGCTGGTGACAAATGATGGTTGCCTGGTGTTTTAGGCATTAGTACGGTGGCCCTGAGAGCTCAAGGCAGTGCAACTGAAGAAAACACATGCAAATGGACAAAACACAAGCAAAGTAAGAAAACATCTTCATCAATTTCACAACACAAAACATTACAGAAACGCGCTGCAAATACAGAAACGCGCAGCAAACACAGAAAACAACAACGGAAGTGTTTCCAGAGGACAGCTAAAAGTGATGGACACTGCTGCCACAGGAGACACAAAAACGTCCAATACATCAAACAATTTCAGTTCCACACAGGGGTCGGCAACTCGCGGCTTTGGAGCCGCATGCATATTTTTCGCGAACGGTGAACGAATCAGTTTTCATATGATTAACGTGAACGTAACGATGAACGTGAGTTAACGTCACGTTCATTTTTTAAATCATCGTCGTATCAGGCCATCATGAAATACCAGGAGCGGGCGTATGTGTGTGTGTGTGTGTGTGTGTGCTCCCAAATAGCGCACACACACACTGGCCCCGGGGCTCCGCCCCCACTCACTCGCTCCGAGAGACGCACAGTGAGATCTGAGCTCGGAAGAGGGGGCAAAATTGCTCTTTTGATAGTAAAGGTTACCTACCCCTGCACAATATGGACAATACATTGCCTCACGAACAGGGGCTTACTTGTTAGCGCTGTTTATTCAGTTTAACAGGAAAAAAACGGCATGTCGGTAGCTCAGACCGTTGAGGAGTCATGATGCTCTAAAGACATGATATTTGAGATCGTATACGGCCCAGTGGGTCTCAGAGGGTTAACAGGATACATCTGCAGTAATAAAGTTTATTATTTATTAAAATAAACCAAAAACGTTTACAGTTTAGCAAATTTTCCAAGATCACTGACGGACACCGACTTTAACTACTCCAAACTGCGGCAGCAACAACAATCGGACGTGTCCATCACTTTTAGGAGTCCTCTGGAAACACTTCCGTTGTCGTTTTCTGTATTTGCAGCAGGTTTCTGTATTTGCTGCGCATTTCTGTAATGTGTTGTAAAATTGATGAAAATGTTTTCTTACTTTGCTTGTGTTTTGTCCACTTGCATGTGTTTTCTTAAGTTGCAGTGCGTTGAGCTCTCAGGGCCACTGTACATTAGTGTAACAGTGTATCTACAAATGTCATTGGGATATTGAAGGAGCCGTGCTGAACATTTTTACCTGGTTGGTGTTTCAATGTGAATCTGAGTGTAACCTGACCCAAGTACGAACTCATTACACTTTGAAGCGGATTAGTATAAATACATTTTTTTTTAAAGTTCTTTAACATGTCGAGATTAGGCTCTTATTGTCATGTATTGGGACTTGTTTTTTCATATCAAAATTCTGCCAAGGGTTTCATGTAAACTTGTATATATATATAATTATTATGTGTGTGTGCGTGTGTGTCCCAGCTCAGGTGTGTGGTGTGTATCAGTGGGAGTCATGTGCAGCCAGTTGATGGATCTTTGGAGCAAATAATAGATTTCTTTAATGAGTAAGTTGATCTGTTGTCTGTGACTTGTAGGTTACAGCCAAACAAACAATAGTTCAACTGGAGACTGGAACATATTAGGAAGGACGCCAAGTGCTATCACCAGCAATGATTTATCTATTTTCTTAACCAAATATTAACCTTTTTCAAAATGATATCAAGAATTTTGAAAGGGTTGCCTAAACTATCAAAGGTTTCGGAAGTTACTGAGAAAGCCACACAATGGGCCATTGCACGCAGCTAATCCCCCTAAATTACATAAAAGATATATTAAAATATACAGGAAACTGATAACTGGATTACTGAAGACCACCGACTCAAAATAAAAAAACAAACTAAAATACCAAACGCAAAACAATAAAACCAGAGAAAACTGCTGTTGGGCAATTGTGCCATTTTCTGTTCAATCCAAAGCAATTTTACTTATAACAAATATCTCAAGGAACTTCACATAGTAAGGTTAAGACCTTAGAATATTATCGGGCCACTTCCCACAATGAGCAAACACTTAGAGACTGTGAAGAGAAAAAATCCCTTTGAACAGGAAGACACCTCTAGAACTGGTTCAGGCTTGTCTTAGACCTGCTCTTAGCTATGCTGCTATAGGTCTAGAACGTCGGGGAACACATGACACACAGATCTTCTCTTCCCAGCTTCTCCTTCCTCTTCTCCCTCCTTATCACATCAAAGAAATTAATATCTCATCAATACATGTTACTGACTTGACTTCTTCCCCGGAGTCCCTTTGCCTTATCGTCTGCAGATCCAGGGTCGCGGCTGCAGCCACATCGTGGATTACGATGGTGGGCGGCCAGCTCTAGGAAGAGTCCTGGTGGTTCCAAACTTCTTCCATTGACGGATGATGGAGGCCACGGTGCTCATTGGGACCTTCAATGCTGCAGAAAGTTTTCTGTACCCTTCCCCAGATCTGTGCCTTGACACAATCCTGTCTCGGAGGTCTACAGACAATTCCTTGGACTTCATGGCTTGGTTTGTGCTCTGACATGCACTGTCAACTGTGGGACCTTATATAGACGGTGTGTGCCTTTACAAATCATGTCCATTCAACTGAATTTACCACAGGTGGAGTCCAATCAAGTTGTAGAAACATCTCAAGGATGATCAGTGGATACAGGATGCACCGGAGCTCAATTTTGAGTGTCATGGCAAAGGCTGTGAATACTTATGTACATGTGATTTTGTCGTTTTTTATTTTTAATAAATTAGCAAAAAATTCAAAAAAACTTTTTTCACTTTGTCATTATGGTTTATTGTGTGTCGGATTTTTAGGAAAAAGATGAATTTAATCCATTTTGGAATAAGGCTGTAACATAACAAAAGTGAAGCGCTGTGAATACTTTGCGGATGCACTGTATGTCTGTCCTTTAATTCAGTTCAGTTACAATAACAGCATTGAGAAAATACTAATTTATTCAAGGATTGCACATAAAAAATAAAATCAAACACATCATGGAATCATTTTTATTTTTCTATATATGTTTTGTTATTTTGTTATTTTGTTATTTTGTTATTCAGCGGGAGGGTTAGGGTGTACACAAACAATGCAATGTTGCAAAACTCAAAAAAAACATTTTCTAAAAAAAGAAACTAATTTATCAATTACATTCAAGGATTCCCATTGATAAATGAAATCAAATGCATCCTGAAACCATCTTACAAATATGAGATTTGTACTTCCAGATCCAGGAGATGATGGAGGGAGCAGGGAACAGCCACCTGCTGACTGTCCTGTCATACCCAAACACTGGTCACCTTATTGAACCTCCATTCACGCCGCACACCAGAGCCAGCAACTTTAAATCAGTCTCCTCACGTCATAAGTGTGGGTACACCTTCAAACTGAGAAACTGTGGATGATAAAAGATATCAACTGGTGTTTTAAGAGTTGCCTTTTGTCTTTACAGTAACAGCTTTGTGGGGCGGAGAGAAGGTGGCACACTCTCATGCTCAGGAAGACGCCTGGAGGAAGATGCTGCTCTTTCTGAGGGAGAATCTGTATGCTGGCAGAAACCCTGTTCTAACCCCTTTTCCCACCTGTGATGAAGTTGATAACTAAAAGAAATGGAGTTGCTAAGTGAGAAAAATTATTTCAGCCTGAGGTTATGGATGTAAAAATCCCTTTAATTGTTACCCAAAAACTATTTTATATGTCTCACAGCTGAAGCACATTCATGGCATGAAACCTTCTTGACTGAATCATCAGTACAAAAGATGAATAACCTTTAGAAAACACACTCATCAAGCACTTTGTCAGGAATACTGATACACCTGCTTAATCATGCAGTTATCTCATCAGCCAGACAGCAGCCTGATGCGTAAAATCATTCACCCAGAGGTCAGAAGCTTTACTTAATGTTCACATCGTCACATTGTTCATTTATGTGTTAAAACCAAAACACATGTTGATTTGCATAGCACACTCAGACATAATCAAGTGAAACATATGCTCATTGATAACATGAGCGCCCTGTCGTGTGAAAGATGCACCACAACACTGGTAGCTGCAATTTTCCCATCCTGACATAACATCTGAGAAAGTAACAGCAGTTGGCTGCTTGCCAAAAACTTTGTTTAGTTGGACGTCTGAACACATCCACATCTCATTGTCAAGATGGCTGGCCAAGGGGGAGTAATGGGCTTAAAGCCTCATTTGTCTGTTATGATTTACCAATGTATGTTTTTCCTGCTTCAGATTTTTTTGAGAATTTTATTCAAGAATTTTCACACTTTTTGGTTGATAAATAACTACAGAATACATTTGCTGTGGAGATCTGATTATGAAACTGTCATCCATCCTCTTTTAAATGTTATCTGACTGACATACTAATAAGTCATTACATTAATTCAATAATTAAATAACCGCTGCAAGTCTCATCAGCATCTTACTTATTCCTGTAAACCTGCATTAACTATTTGTTCTTCACCTGCCAGAACCCTCATCTCCCCAATAAATCTTTGCTTTATTATTCTTACTTTTGTCATCATTGCTGTACAATTTGTGTCAGTTTATTTTTCTTCTCAAAAATAAGAGCAAAAAAGATGTGACTTTCATTTTAGTTAATCAAAACTCTACTAAATACTCAGAGATGACAAGGGACTCTACATGCTAGTCCATGATGCACACAAGTAGATGTGCTGGAAGCAACATTTTTGATTTGGGACCCGTGAAAAGTGTGTAGTGTGTTAATTTATGTCCCTGTGCCGGGGTTACCCAGTCACCGTGTGTATGTGGGCCCTAGATGGGTTGTGCTTGAGTTACTACTTTTATGAAAATCAACATTTAAATCCTACCAAGTATTTTGTATTACATGTTTGCCATTTATAATAAACTACACACTACAAAATAAGAAAATTCAAATTATGGTGACTTTACTAGGCGAGATGATCTTCCGAGATAGAAACAGAGAGGCTGTGTCCGAAATCCCTCATTCATCGATATATAGTCCACTATAGTGAGTTTGCCATTATATAGTGCTGTCCGAATGTTTATTGAAACACTTTATACCCTATATGGTGCACTCATTGTTTCCCACAATGCATCTTGAGAAGAAGTGCACAACTGATGGTCACTGACAGCAATATAAACCATCATGCATTGCGCTTGCTTCGAAGAGGCGAGGGGAGAAAGGGCAGCAGAAACAGTCCCACCTGTTGTATGAATGTAAATACGAGCACAGCAGAGCATCACAGCACAAACTGCAGCAAGCAAGTTTATTTGTTTACATTTAAAGATGGTCATTCAACAAAGTTAAAAGTTATTATATTAACTGGTGCTGCTATCGTAATTTCTTCTTTACATCATAATTATCACACTTGTTATATTATTATCCCATTATAACAACCAGTCTGACAGCTGAATCATGATGGTTACACAACTGCTCCTAGTCTCTGAAATGAGCATCAACAACGAACATAAGGGATAACTTAACACTAACTTTAACCACATTTATTCACAGTGTTACATGAAATAATAAAGTAAGACTACATTGTAGTAATTCAAAGTTTTTTGTGTCATATATACCTGATTTTCAACATCATCTTTTCCAAAAGACGAAACATCTTCCCACCAACATTGTTGATAAAAGCAATTGTAGTGTGAGTGTGTGTGTGTGCTTGTGTGTGTGTGGGGGGGGACCTAGGTCACACAGGTTAGTCAACTACCACAGGTTTCAGGTTAAAAGGAAAATAACTATTTAACAACAATAATTACCAATTCAACAGAAACTAAAAATGTCAAACAATTATACTGGTATCAGGTAGAGGTGTGCAGATGGACCCAAAAATGCAGAAGCCAGTAAAATAACAAAAAGTGTCCTTTAAGTAACGCAAAAAATAACACTACAAAAGAACGAAATACAAATGCAAAACAGGATTCTACAAGAAACTAAAATCAAAAACTCACATGCAAGAAACCAAAAGGGGAACAACTGAACACGAACCTAAACACAAGGAAATGTAAGGGTTTGGGTTCCACCTCTTTTGGAAGAGGTGTTTTCTGTTTACATCCCTGTGTTTCTTGTTTCACACTCCGGGTTCTGTTTCCTGTTTTATTTTGTAGTCTGGGTTCTTGTGTCTCGTGTCTAGTTTTACTTCCTGTCTGTGATTGTCTGCACCAGTCCTCATGTGTTACACCTGTGTCCCATTGCCCCTGCCTTCCCTGTGTCTGTATTTAAGCCTCTGTGCTTTCCTTTGTCCTTGTCGGATTGTTGTCTATCGTCGTTGTCTAAGTGCCGTTATGTCTTGTCCTCCTGTGTTTCTGTATCCCATGTCTCCTGAGCTCCAGTCCTGTTCACCTGTGTAAGCCTCCTGTGTTTTCTTTGTGCTTTTGTTTCTTCAGTTTTACACTTTGAGAGTCCTGTGTTTATTCTTATTTTTCTGTTAAAGACTGTTTATTAAAAAGACTTTAGTTCAAACTCTGCATCTGGGTCCATCTGCCTCACAAAACTCTGACAGAACAATCCGACCTCTGAAGGCAGGGGCAATGGGACACAGGTGTAACACATGAGGACTGGTGCAGACAATCACAGACAGGAAGTAAAACTAGACACGAGACACAAGAACCCAGACTACAAAATAAAACAGGAAACAGAACCCGGAGTGTGAAACAAGAAAGACAGGGATGTAAACAGAAAACACCTCTTCCAAAAGAGGTGGAACCCAAACCCTTACAGGAAACACAGGTAAAAGTCAATAAACCAAAAACAATCAAAAATGTCCAACAAAACTACCAAAACTCTTCATCTCAGAGTTTAGAGTCATGACAACTGGATCATTTGGAATCTACTATTATTAATGTTTTTTATGGCCTGATAACAAGCCTGTTTCCATCCCTGCTTTGTAAAGTGCATCAAGATTCTCTATCCAGGCCATTCTTTTATCATTGAAGGATTCTGTATGTGCCCATAGCAATTTCCTATAATTGATTATTATATCACTTTCTTAATGCAGAGTACTGACATGACCAAATTCTCCAGTAAATTTGACTACTGTATATAAAAAAGTATTAATCTCCATGAAGATCTTAGGCCAGAGCCTGAATCCTTCTTTATGTCCCGCCCACAGTATAATTACTAAGTATAGTGAAACACAACCCACGAATATTTGCCTGTTCTCTTTCTGAAAAAGAGAACAGGAGTCACTCTCTCTCTCCATCTCCTTCAGATACATGTCCCTGAGACCCTTCCAGCCGCGTCTAAATACAAACATTTAAATATGAACTCTTGAATGTAACCAATAGCTTAAATCAAGTAACAAATACATATTTTCAGGATTTACCAGGTAGTCCAACTTCCTTGCTCACTTTCTGAAAAGTCCGAAGGTCAGTGACGTCGGGAATCGATCAAGTGAATCTTTTGCTTGGGTTCAAATGTTTCATCTCTAGCAGGTGAAGCAAATGATGCAACTTTGACGTCTTAATGTCATTTGTGTTGCTTGGAACAATTGAAACAAATTTCAGTCCAGTCTTCGCATTGACTTTTATATAACCTCATTATGCAAAAAATTAGGCTTTGCATCTGGTGTGAATGTACCGCAAGTGGTGTCCTGACAAAACTCCCAATTCCCATTTTTCAGCTCTACAGTATAGTAGTTGGTCATTTTTATTTGGTTACCTTTGGTTATAGGCCTGACAATAGGGTTGGACCTGGGTGAGTGTCACCATACAGATTCTTCCTCAGAAATAACAGTATCTTTCTCCAGGCGTCTTCCTGAGCGTGACAATGTGCCACCATCTCTCCACCCATCAGAGCCAATTCTGCAAAGACAGGACGCAACAGAAAGCGTTCAAGCAAAATGTCTGATGTCCTGATAAGGTCAGATAACTCTCAGTCATGTACAACCTTTGGCTCTTGCTGCAAAAGAAAGGAATAGAGTGAATGGAGTGTGAGGTAAATATGGAATGGTGATCATGTGACCGGTGTTTGGGTACTTCAGGACTTTCAGCAGGTGACTGTTACCCGCTCGCTCCATCATCTCCTTCATCTGGAAAACAGGCAGAAAAAATACACTGATGTCCTACTTGTCACTTGGTGTCATGGTGTTTTAAATTTATTTGAATGTGTTTTTTTAGTGCTGTTTTTGCTGCAGTCATTTCCCATCACGACATTTTTGGAAAAAAGTAAATAAGAATTCAGAAGCAAGTGATGTGAGCTGTCTCTTATTGTGGGAAGTTGAAAGTGTTGTATGAGGAGCATATAAACGTAGACACTAAAAAACTATAAAGGACAGAGTGAAACTTGATCTTAAAGGGGATTGAATGATGATGCAAGCAGCATTGAAGGGCCCTCACAACTTTGTGCCCGTTTGGAGGCGGTGCAGATGCAGTGCCATTATTGCGAAGGATGAAAGTTGGCCACTCTGCCATGGCACTATTTGGTAAAGACTCACATTTTTTAATTCTTAAACTTAAAAATGCGTTATGTTGCATCTCTAAATAGTGGTTTTAGTAGAGTTTATTATACTATATATATACATATATATATATATATATATATATACACACAGTATATACAATATACGCTTCCTGGTTAGAGAGAACATGTGTAAGTGAAAGCAAAAGGGATTCAACCAGCTGAGTAGAGAGTAGATGTAAGAATACAAGTTGGTTTTAAGGTTCTGCTGAATGAAATCTGTCCCAAGAGGATAAGGAGTGAGAAGTTGCAGCTCTGCCGATGATTTAATGTTGGCGTGCTTTATTCTGGTGAGTGTCTGATGAGTATTTGCCACGTGCTGCACTAGCTAACATAACTGGAGTCAATGTACTTTGAGTCTTGGAAATTTATGACTTTGCTTTGCGGTTATCTGAGTATGTGTTTTACACTGTGGTAAATTCTTGAAAAGATTTTTACCAAGGGAAAAAAAACAATGGGAGTACAACTTTACTCGCACAAACTAAAGCATAATTAAAGGAATTAAAGGAAAATGCTACTGATGCTGTGGCAGATCAGCATGCTAGGGCCAGAGTTTTATGTGTGTAGCAGCACGAGATAATTTAATCTATATTTCTCGTGGAGATACTGCTAATTCATTCATTTGGATCTTTTGAATATTTGATCCGGATCTGGTATTTTAATTTAGAAGAGTATAATCAAATATTCCCCTTCTTAATACAGTTTGGTTATATTTTGCACCTGATGACAATGTGAGTCAAAAGGACTGTTGGACAAATGGCTCATGGCCCTGAAACAGACTTGTGGAGATCGCCCAGCGGATGTGCAGAGGAGTGTTTCATCAACCTAGGGGACTGATCTACTTGACCTGTTCAACCCATCAGATAGATCTCACCATACTAAATCTAAGGGGGGGGGCATGTACCTGAGTAGATGTAAATTTGTTTTATTTTATTTGATCTTGATGAGCTACTTTCCAGGTGACATCACTTCACTCATGATGTAACTTGACTCTATGACTAAAGGCAGTCTGCAGGGCTGCTGACTATTACTACTGTAAAAAATTCAGTTATCAAGATAACATATTGATACATTTTGTACTTCATCTAGACCAGTGGTTCTCAACCTTTTTTCAGTGATGTACCCCCTGTGAAATATTTTTTCAGCCAAGTACCCCCTAACCAGCGCAAAGTATTTTTGGTTGAAAAAAAGATGGAATACACGGCGCTGTGCCATCAGTGTCGGATTTATTAAACACTTATATTTTATTGAATATTTATTAAATAACTATTTTTAAAGGATTTTTGAATGGATGCTAATTTTAAATATATATTTTTTAAATCTCACGTACCCCCTGGAGTACCTTCACGTACCCCCAGGGGTACTAGTACCCCCATTTGAGAACCACTGATCTAGACAGTATAGGGATGCCTGTAATTATTTTCATTCAAAGATGATGTATTTCCATTGACTGCAATAGGTGACATGATGATAAATTTCAAAACATTTTCCAAAATTCAGTTTTTGAGATAAAATTTTGAAATATTTCCCATGAGAGTTTTTTCTTTGATTTTTGTCAACATTGGGAATCTATTTAACAATAATGTCTGTCTATCTGTTTGCAGTAAAACATTTTGATGCACCATGGGCTCAAATTTTGATGAATAACAAATCGGGCGGGATCACATGTGGAGGACAGTCCGAGGACTGCAACAGAGAATTGGATTTTATAATTGTTGCTAACTCAGAAGAGGGTTTTTGCTCAGGGGCCTATGTTTTGGTAAAAATTGCAAAGTTCTAGCACTTGATTTGCTATGTATTTTCAAACCTTTAAACTTTTAAACCAGTTAAGGTCTTTTGGCATAGGACTGGACCTATGTGCTAAGTTTCTTCCTCTGAATAATAAGAAAAGACATCTTAAAAGAATAAGACAAAGAAAAAACTGAATGAATTTGCAAATTGATTACCATATATCTCAAGCTGTTGGTTTAAGGATGGTGTAGTGGTAACTATGCCCTGTGTTAAATAAATACCAGCTATATGTTCTACATAGTATGAGCAGATGTCATTGTGTTTTCATTTCTCTACTCCTTGAAAAGTACCTGAGATAAGTGCTTGTGCATACATCACCGCATAGTGTGCTGAAGAAGTGCTAACAACTGCTAATCCTGAGTATAACATGTGTGAGCTTATTTCTGAATAAGCATCTGAACCACAGAGGTAAATTAAGAAAACTAACATAGAGTGGTGTCATTACACAAAATACACAACTTGAACACACTGAACCACATCCTTAGGAGCAGCACACATCTGACTGACGAAGTGACATTATTTGTCTTGGCTAACTACATACATCCAATGAACTATTCTGTTTCCTCTCTGTGATCAATAAAGTTTTCAGCCTGCTAGCTGTTGATTTACACTGGGTGCTGTCATTTCATGATACTCACGTCCATTGCAGACTCCTGGGCGGGGCAAACCTGATCGTCTTCACCTACAACTAGCAACAGAGGACACTGGAGTCGTCCCACCTGCCCGGAGACAAACCACAGCAACGTTTCAGCTTCACCTGCTGCAGCCTCTGAATCACCATAACCGTTACAAGGAGAATTTATCCACAAATACTTCACTTTGTTGTAGAAGAACTAGAAATACATTTATGAATCAAATTAATTAATGCCTCTACGCAGTCTTTGAAGAAATGTGAGCACAGAAGCACATTACACAACCCACCTGTGAGGACAAATAACCGAGAATTGTTGTGACTCAAATACAAATCACACAAATGTTTGTCTGAATAAATAAATGATTACAATCTTGATAAAGCTTGCAAGTGAAATAACTGGATCACATCGCTAAATTATCCCTACAGAAAATGATTTATTAAATTAACGAGAATTGGACAACCTAACCCAAACACATGATGCCTCCAGCCACAGCTGTTGGAGGCACTAAAATGGGAAAAGAAAGACACTTGCTTTTGACACCAAAAACACATTTATGCAACTGTAAAACAAAGAGGATAAGAATAGATGGTACTCACGTCCACCTTGAGTGAGGGGTCAGTGGGGATGGGCAGTAACATAGTTCGCATTATCATCTTCTTGTCCTCATTGAATGTTGTCTTCTTAAAATCTCTGACAGGAAAAAAACAAAAAACAATAAACATACAAGGTCTCATCTCACTTCAGTTACTGGTTGATTCATGTCTGTCCATCTCCTGATCTCTCTTATTCTATATTCATTATTCTATATGTTTTAGATTGTATTGTTTTAGCAGCCTTTATTATTTTGATAACTTTCAGTTCTAAAGCCCCTGTTGTTCTACTTTAAGTACCTTTTCCATATAAAGACCTTGAGCTGCATTTGATGCGATGAAAAGTGTAATATACATACATTTATTATTATATTAATTAAAATTATTCAGAGGTTTTCCACTTACATCTCCAACAATCTCAAATATGTGTCCAATGATTCATCCACTTGTTGCACATGAGTCCCGTTGATACACACCACACACCTGAGCTGTGACAAAGACATACAGACACACACACACTAAACAATTACATTGTGATCATCACCAAGCAGAAATCAGAAATTGTTTGTTTATTAGCGGTCGCCT
Organism: Hippoglossus hippoglossus; assembly: GCF_009819705.1. Taxonomy (NCBI): domain Eukaryota; kingdom Metazoa; phylum Chordata; class Actinopteri; order Pleuronectiformes; family Pleuronectidae; genus Hippoglossus; species Hippoglossus hippoglossus. The sequence goes on along the minus strand of NC_047156.1, from coordinate 24,075,518 downwards.
GATAGTGACGTAGGAGATCAAGCCTTTTTGATTCGGTGAGGATGAGTCGCTAGGGGAAGAGGCGGAAGTACGGAGAAGGAGAGGGAAAAAAAGTTTGGCGAAACAGTTCTCCTGATCGGTGGGAGGTTTACGTAGTGAAGTGGAGGTAGTGAATCCCTCGGGACTACTACGGCTAAAGGGACGCTGCAACCGGACCTCAGAGAGACATATACCAACCGCAGAAAAGTAAGCGCTTGACAGTCAGCTGACTGCCGGTATCGTTGGAGGTAGAGCTGACTCACACACTGACTGACTGACTGACTGACTGACTGGTGCGATCATTATTTCCCTTTTTTTGTTGTGGATTATCTGTGTTTCTTCCATATTTTAGTTTTCCTTGGACATATCCTGAAGTTTCTTTTCTGTTTTTTCTCTCATTGACCTAGTTTTTTTCCTCTCTTTTCTTGACTCATCGACAAGAACTGTGCATCTCCTGTGGTGTTTTGTCATGGCTAGGGACCGAAAGACAGCTATTTTTGTTGTTGGAACTTTTCTATTGATAGGTCTTTTTAGGTTGTGTGAGAGTAACGTGGGTTATTGTTCATACCTCCTTTGTGTTGGCTTAGTTTAGTTTAATTTAGATCAATTATTGTCAGGGTTCTCCCTGGCTGGCACCCCAGGACCAAGAATACATACAGTGTAACATTAAGCTGTCACAACATGAAGACACACGTTTTCCTTTATGCCTCTTTCCAATATTTACATGTTAATAGATTTCCTTGTACATGCAAAGCAGACTGACTTGCCATGGATGAGACACACCCAAAGGTGCTGAGCTAGATCAAAACATGATGAAAATATGTTTCATCTCCACTTGTCTTACCTTCACAATTTGGGAGTACGCAGCCAATCTCAAGACGACACTGTTGCCTATGCAGAAGCCAAGCATGGCGATACTGCTGCCTTGGACCTGAGGATGCTGCTGCAGGACTCTGTAGGCCGTCTGCAGCAGAAAACAAACTCATACAACTGAAACACAAAGAAATGACCAGGCTCTAAGAGGCCAAACCTTTGGTCATCATTCTCATGAATTTGATTTCTGTAAAACTGAAATTATACAAAAGATAATAACAGTTACTGAATGCCATTTAAACAACACAGTATATACATAAACATATGTAAATAATGGCTACAACATACAAATACACCATTCAAGTGTTGTGTTAATAGCTGCACGTAACTTGGAAATGATTGTTAGATATACATGCAACAAAAAGCTATCAAGAGACTATTGCAAAAAAAGCCATAATTACTTGCAGCTAAATACTATGCTAATACTCAGTATTAGCATAAACTATATATATATATATATATATATATATATATATATATATATATATATATATATATATATATACACACAGTATATACATGATCTGAATGAACCACAAAAAAATACTCCACATGACACTTGTGTGCTATCATAATTGTAAATGAGCGTAAAAACAATGCTTTGCGTTGCATGCACCTGTAAGACATGTCAATGTGCACATAGTGGAGAAAAATAAACTTTAGCCTCCGGACAATATCAACTATTATATAGGTGCAACTGCAATGGTTACTTTAAATGTTGCTGCAACAAGCAATTGTCAGATGGCTTTATCTACTTTTCTTGCATAAAGTTCCAGTGCCACACAGACAAGATTTCAGTATTTGAAGAAATCAGCCAGCTCAACACTTGCAGGTCATTTCAACCAGTTTGGAGCATTCCTGTGTGTGTGTGTGTGTGTGTGTGTGTGTGTGTGTGTGTGTGTGTGTGTGTGTGTGTGTGTGTGTGTGTGTGTGTGTGTGAGAAAGGGGACGAGTAGATGCTGAGTGGATATATGTACATGTCATGAATCAATATTGAGGTGGTGGCCACAAATAAATCAATGTATGTGAAACACTGAGAAGTGTAAAAATACAAGAATATGATCACATGAGTTTGAATGCATGAATGTGGTCTTTGTGATCGGATCACAAATGTGTCCCCAATGTATCTTTGATGCTGCATTTAAGACTATTTGGATGAGAGGTGAAGGCCAGTTGGCCTCAATTCAACTTTTGCTACATCATATATTGTTGGGACCTAGTATTTGTGAACTATAGTTGGGCCTATATGTGTAGCCAAAGCCTTCAACCACATGTTTCCTTTATTCTGAAGACAAAGGAGAGTTTCCAGAGCTCAGTCTCCCAGGGTGATTCAACTTCACACCTAGGTGTCAAAACTGCCTCTGGACACAACTGTCTACCACTATTGGTTACTGTGTGCCCCATGACCCACAAGGTTACCAGGCCAATATAAGCCCAGTTCCCTCTCTCTTCTCTGTGTGAAGTGTGTTTTGCCAACCTCTACACTGTTAATAACTCCATATCCTTCAACTAACTGGAAGGACAACCAGTTAATTTTCCTTTTTTCGACGTACCTTCTACTATCCATAAAATTATATTATGGCAAGACGCAGAAATCTCACAAAACTTTTCATATAACTAAGATGAAATACAAGGGGACACTACAGCACTGAATCATTTGTTATTACAAAACAGGTAAGATAAGACCCATGTAAGTCTTTTAAAGGTCTTGTACACATTATGGTCCCAGAACTGATATAATATCCATAGACTGTGGTATCACAGTTTGTCCCACCACTGCCTTTTGCAGCTGGCATACCACACAGCAGTTTTTTTATCATGGTATATTTCCGAATTTTTCTCCACTTACATATAAGTGTATATTACATATATTTCTTGAAAAGAACTCACAATTTCATCATACCTGCATCCTGCACATAGAGATTGTGAGCCATCAATTTTCATTCTTAATCCCAGAAAATAAGGCACATTTTCTACAGTTGACCACTTACCTTTGTAACATTAAAACAATTTTCACTGGACATGATCTTCATACATTTCAATAAAAACTATGAGTTGGAATGTCCTATATTCAAATATTCACACATACAAAAATATACTTGCATTTTCAAATTACATTTAGGATGCTCATCGGGTTTACCTCAAAGTGATCAAAATCAATGTCCACGATCTTCCCAGATTCCTTGATTAATAGAGGCGGCAGGTATTCAACAGTCATAGAGGCGAAGCCATGAGAAGCCAACATCGCTGAACGGAACTCTAGTCGCAACCCAGCTGTAAACCCCCACACGTCCAGGATGCCAGGAAAAGGTCCAGGTCCTGAGGAGTCAAAACACCAACCAGAAAATCTACATAAGCATGATTTGTCCTGTTTCCTGCTAATGTTTTTTAATCATGTATTCCCTCAGTACCAGCAGGTTGGGCCCACTAGTTAAAGTTACCAAACATCCTTGATTTTTCATCCACATCTTTAAGTGTGAGCAGTTGAACAAGTTGATTAATTACCTAAGACAACAACCTAACCAAAATAATAAAAAATAAATCCTTCTCAGACTACAACTTGAAACAGTGTCATTTACACCAGGTTTTTAGCCTGTAACTGCAGCTATCGCCAGTATTTGGGCGAGAGCATGGAGGCGCGAGCTTGGGCGGAGTGAACACTCAAACTTGAATGTGGCTCCGGGCTTCGGATATCAGAGGACATTTGGACTAAGAAGATGGTGTAAATGAAGCAGTTTCGAGTCAAATTGGAATGTCAGAGCTTTCGGACACTTGGATGACACCACACGAGCAGTATGGAGGCATGTTATGTTTTACGTTATGTGGAAGTGGTCCACATCAATTTCAACTGTATTGGATTTGGCTGCAATGCTGTTTACCCCTGAAACACTCAATCACTTCACCCACCCCTCCCACACTTTCCCTTCCATTCACCTTTCTACTTCATCCCTACCTTTATCCATCCTTACCCAGATTTCTTCATTCTTCTTCCGTCATCCCTTCACCCACATTCCTTCATTATCTTTCCCTCATTCCTAACCATATTCCTTCATCCTCCTACCATCCTCCCTTCATCGTCGTTGCATCATCCATATCCTCATCCCTGCATCCTTTTCCTCATCCATTTCCACATCAGTTCATCCACCTTCCCTCATCCCTTTATCATATTTCCCTCATCTCTGCCCACATCATCATGAGGCCTTCCTTTCTCCCTCATCCATTCTTATTGAGTTTGGAGCCTCTTGCATGTCTTGTTCGAGTTACTGTCTAGAGGGGCCCGTAGTAAGCTTGGCTGGAATGATGCCTGAGATACAACCCCGTCACCGAGTCTCCCCCTGCCGGTCCTCAGAGCAGCCTAAGAGATGCATCTTCACTTCAACCCCTTCCCTCACTGTCCTTTCATTTTTCCTCAACTTCTAATTGGTACTATCGTTTTCATGTCAAACCTTTGAATCACATGTTATAATGTAGTTCTTGCTAGTTGACACATGCTAATGTTATTGGTTACTGTTGCTCAGAATGTTCAATCTGACATAAATCCACAGGACACCTCCCTCCAGACTTTGACTTTCCGTTGGTCCTACCTGGGGGCAGGAAAAGAGTTGCAGTGAGTCCACCCTCTGTGATTGGGATCCTGCGGATGCCAGGCGCCATGTACCAGCGCTCCACCAACACAGAGGCCAGCAACACTTGATCCCCAAACCCCTCAGTCTGGTGACCCTGGTACACTGAGATTGTGACCTCCATGGGAGTCTGGACATTCAACCTCCTGATCCTGAAAGATGATGGGAGAGTCTTTGATACCAATAACTGATTCAGTACTGATTGGTATCATGTAAGTACTGCTGGCCAGGTTGGTGTACATTTGTCCAGGTTTGCTGCCTGGAACTGGTATGAGGCTCCACAATAGACCCATCGGTTCAACCCCTGAATATGTCCCACCCAGACAGGGATCCTCTGAAACTGGAAAGAAACAATTAGCAGCTATTTCTCATCTTTCCCATTTTAATTAAACATTTTTCTATATTCCTGAATTATCTTCATCTAGGTATTGAAATGTGTACCGTTCACAGTCCCAGTGGCATCAGCAGTGTAGTGACCGTACGCCTCCCACTTGTTTCCTTGTTCACACTGGTGAAAGGCGTGGACAGTCAACTTGAAACCAGGTAAGAGATTCTGGACCAGGACAATGAACTTCTGATCTATTAGTCCTCTGGACGGCTGGACCGACAGACTCACACATTGTTTTCTGTCCATCGTGAAGTGAGCAGACTGATAAAAAACAACATAAACATAAAGTATAAAAAGTAAAAGCATTAAATACAGATAGCTGCCTGCTGTGAATGTTTTAATGGGACACGTCCTATTAATTAAATCCTATGAATTATAACCTTGATTAATGTCAGAGCCCAGCAGGTCAATTGAAAATGTAAACATGTGAAACTTGTCTGCAAGCAAACATACAGTTGTTTTTATATAAGGAGAAAACACAGAGAGAGAACACACCTCGGAGCTGTTGTCTTCAGGTTTGTCTTCTGTCAGCTGATAAACTCGTCAAGGAGTCTGGAAACAAAAGTGAGACAGGACTCTACAACAGCTACATTTAAACCATCTGAGCTTCTGCCTCCTCCCACATAAACATTCCTCTGTTTGCAGAGCTGGCCCTTGCCTTCATGGAGCCCCTCACCGCCTTGTTGCAGCCAATATAACCAATGTGCTTCAATCAATCCAGGACTCTGCCCTCGAAAATAATAATAATAATAATGGTGGTGTAACCTAGGGTATTTTCTGTAGTTTATCCAGTTACAGACGTTCCTTTTGAAGCTATTCTTGGTTACGTAGCCTCCTAAGGTCCCTTAAATGCATCACATGCAAACTATGGACAGGTGCTGCTAAGCTGCTGCTCACAGTTACACACATTAACACACTGCCACCGCAGAGCGTATGGCTCAAACGTACACTACACTCACTGAGACATTTGCTTTGATACCAAAGGGAGGCAGGGAATTGCTTAATTTGCCCCTAATGAACATACAGGGAGGTGTGTCTCTGTCTGTTTGAGCCACTGAACCTCGAAAAAAATCGAGGGGGCATTGCACTCTGCAAACGCGGCTAATGCTTTGCCAACCAAAGCATGAAGATGGCGAAACAAAAGTCGAGAATGAAAGTCTGAAGGCAGTATAAACAAGGAGAGCTTCATATGGCAGTAACAGAGACAATTCGGCAGAGACCATAATAACGACACTGAAACGACAGGAAGTCTTTGTGTGGTATGTACAAACTATTATGACACCAAAGTAAAGGTTTATTTTTCGTCTTGTTTGCTGGTTTTCACTTCAATGTGATGCTTCATCATTTTTACCAGTATTAACATTAACATCAGAGCAACGCCTTATACTGTGTGAATGACAAATTCATTTACCGTGTTACATTCAAGAATAATGTGGACAATGTTGAAGTATTTTGTTGTATCATTTATTTTTTACGACTTCCCCCCTCTGAACTAGTAGCAGCAGGGGGTGTATTGTAAAGCCCGAGGCTGGCCAGTATGGTCATTAAGCATATTTACCAATGGTGCAAAATTATGTTTTTTCAGTTGCAGTCCCTGAGGGTGGAGTGTGTGTAGGTGGTGTGTGAATTAGAGAGCATTTATTTTGCAAAGTTGTGAAGTTGGGTCTGAAGATTGTTTCCATTGTTTATCAGAGCTCTGAAATGACTGGCATTCAATACATAAAAAAATAACACTTGATCACTAAATCATTTAAACGTGTATACAACAAACAACACGTTTCGTGAAAAGCATTGACTATAAAATCTCCGTTCAGGATAAACCAGGTAGGATGAACACAAAGTTTTTCTAACTTCACTCTGGTCCATAGACTCCACACAACGTCCAGCACAAAAATAATAAAAAGTGAGGACTCACTAATGACAAGGAATAATTCTAAGCTCCAGAGCATCAACACAAGCCAAGAGAACAGAACATTCCAAACAAGCAAGTTTAGAATGGGCACTTTATAGTGTCATAAGACTTCCTCTAAACCCTTTAATTACTTTTGTTGCTGTTCATTTTAATGGGCTAAATGTGGAGTTTCACTGGCAGCAATATTGTTATCAAGGAGTATAAGAGCTGTATGTTACGTTTCGTTGTAGAACTGGACCTGAAAGCAGACACAGGAAGGGATTGGTTAGTGAGTGAAACAAGGGTCATTTTAATCAAGCGCTGAGGCAGGCAATTTACAAGCTGGTGGCTGGTTGATGACTGAGCAGGTGATCCTGTGAGCGCAGATAGGCAGGCAGGTTGGCCAAGTGTGTGTACCACAGAAGTGACGGAACAACGATGAGTGGAGAGAAGACCGGGGTTCTTGTAGGGCTGCTGATGAGGTGATTGCGACCAGGTGTGGGACTCGCACCAGGTGCCAGGACTACCGAACTCACACACACACTCACACACACACACTCACACACACACACACTCACACAGGGGAGGAGGTGAAGAGAAGGGGAGCAGAGAGAAAAGGGAAAAGAGAGGAACGGCCTGAGCCCTGACACTGCAATCCTTTCTGGAATAAACTGACCCTTCCACTGCAATTCTGCCTCTGTGTATTCTTCATGAGAAATCTTCTTCAACACCTGCTGGGCCCTGACATTAATCAACGTTATTATTATATTATATTATTATAATTCATAATTCATAGGATTTAATTAATGGGACGTGTACCATTAAAACATTCGCAGCACACATCTATTTGTATTTAATGCTTTTTACCTTTTATACTTTATGTTTATTTTGTTGGATATAATTTGCTCATGTTGTATTTATCTCTGATTATTTTATCAGTCTGCTCAGTTCACGATGGACAGAAAGCAATGTGTGAGTCTGTCGGTCCAGCCGTCCAGAGGACTAAAGTACACGTGAGTACTACCAGTGTAAATTTTCATTAATCAACAGTTTGCTGTCAGTTCCAATCTGTTCTGTCAGTTGTAGCTGCAGGTAACAAGTTGTTTGCATGATGTCCTTTCACTCAGGGACTCTTATTTGTTTAGAGAATAAACACTGAAGAAGCAAAGTGTTCAGTATACATTTACATAGAAAATTACAAGATAAACTAGGGCTACGTTGTAGCACTGACGGGCCCGAGCACACGCACGTTGAAGCCTGTTGCGGTCGGTGGAGAGAGCGATCATTGAACAAGCGCACGTCTCCGCATTGCACGCGTTTTGCGCACTGCGGCAAGGACAAACGCTGCACTTCCTGCGTCCGTCAAGCGATGTCGATCCTTGCCTGCTAATTGCTCATTACGATCCACGCTATCAATTGCATATCACACTGTGAAAATTTTATGTAAATCGAATGATATTTGTAAAACAAAGCTTACTTCCTGTTGCCAGTAGGTGGCGCCATCACTATTATTACCTACAGACTAATATATCTCTTCAAGTAGGGGCTCTGATGTAGGGTGAGCAATTTTGTGTCAATTGGACAATGTTACAACAACTTAATTATCACACTGATCAGTAGGTGGCGCTATGACCCTGAACTAATATTAATATATGGATGTGTTCAGGTCAGGATTGTGATCATAGGTCAGTAGTTCGGAGCCGGTTGGATAATGCAGAGTGGATTTACAAAGTACTTCCTGTTTCATGGCGAATCAGTAGGTGGCGCTATGACACTGAGGAAATATTGACACAGAGCTGTTCAGGCTTGGACTATAATCATGTGACAGATGTTTGGTAGTGATAGGACAATGCACACTGGAGTTATGACAACATCGTGTCCTTTGGCGAAAGATGATCCTTCGCCGCACCTCAATGTTTACACGGTTTGAGGAAATGTCACAATTCTGACCATGGTCCAATGACTTCTCTCAGCTCATTTGAGCTGTATATTGTTAAGCAGCCAGGCGCAGTGCATCAAAGTATAAAACATGTCACTTCCTGTAGCCAGCAGGTGGCGCTGTGTTTTTAAGCCATGATTTCTATGTAGATGTCGTCAGGCCGGGACTCTTGTCTTACATGTCTAGTTTTGACTCGATTGGACCAAATATATCTGAGATACAGAACCTCGTGTTTTGATGGCGTGTAATCAAACTTTGAGGCAACGCCACGGTCACACCGTGTGACGAAAAATCGATCTTTGAGTTAGTTTTTATCTCCATCTTGTTTAGATGACACTCATCTCAATTTGAAGTTGATCTGATGAAAGCCCTGGGACAAGTACTTCGAAGTAAAAATGTGGAAAATGTGGAAAATGGCCACTAAAGTCAAAATGGCGGGCTTCCTGTTTGGTCTAGCATATCTATCTAAGAGACTTATTTGTTTGTTATGAAAAGACACATGTCCCCATCGATTTTTGTACATGTCGGCCAATCGTGGTGCCGGGGCTGCCGTTTAGGGGGCGCTAGTCAGTTATTTTGCCACGCCCATTCCTTAAGGTGGCGCAAGGTTTTGGTCATCGATTAAAAAGAGCAGATAAAACACAAATTAATATCTTGACAGTCCAGTTCGGTCTCCTTATTCAAGATTCAAGATTCAAGATTCAAGAGTTTATTGTCATATGCACAACGATAACATTAAGCAGTCGCTTGCAATGAAATGCTTGGGTCACAGGCTCTCTTATAACAATTCTCAATCAAAATTTAAAATTTAAAATAAAATATACATATCTAAAATATATATATACACCTAAAGAAAAAAAGAAAAACAATAGTGCAAGTGTGTGCAATAGTGCAAATATGCAATAGTGCAAATATGCTAAGGTGCAGAGTTATGACAGATTGGAGGAGTTTAAAAGTCTCATGGCCTGGGGGATGAAACTGTCTCTGAGCCTGGTGGTGCGGGCCCGGATGCTGCGGTACCGTCGGCCAGACGGCAGCAGGCAGAACAGTTTATGGCTGGGGTGATAGGGATCTTTAATGATCCGGTTGGCCTTCTTCCTACTGCTCATGTTTGTCTTCTTTGTCGAGGGGTTCCCATCCCTGTGGGATTGTGCCTCTTTCTCATCCTCATCCTGATTGGGCCCGTTTGCCCACTCGTGCCTTTTTGAATGGCTGCCAGTCGCTCACTCCTTCTGACCTGTGCTTGGGAGACTTCTGGTCTGTGATGTGGATAAGAAAATAATTTAATTCTTGATCTTAAAGCAGTGATTTGACATTTCTAAAAATGCACATTCTAAACTGCACTTGGCTGCAGATCCATAGTTAATGAGAGTTTTATCATTCTTCCCATTAAACTCTGAGCAAAAAACAAGAATATTTACCAAAATGTTGAACTGTTCTTCTACAATATAAAATGATCAAGACAGGAAGATATTTCAAACACTCACCTGTTGCCACGCTTTGCATTCATTTTTGAATGCTTCTCATTTGTCATCCCAGCAGGGCTGCGCTCCTTGGCTGGGCTGGCAGGGCTGCGCTCCTTGGCTGGGCTGGCAGGGCTGCGCTCCTTGGCTGGGCTGGCAGTGCTGCTGGAGGCGTCCTCCTTCAGGGACATTTGAAGGATCACCTGGTCTCCATGTCCTCCATCGTCAGAGCTTGGATCCTGACAGATGTCCATCAGATCCTTAGATGACTTCACACTGGAAGACAAATGAAACTGCTGAGCCAAACACCTTAATCACCTTATATCTCAGATATTTTTTACCCATGTCTATCAGCACAGACTTACACAGACCATCTAAGCACAAACTTACTAGAGGCTGTTTCTGAATGAACCCTGAAGGTGGCTCATCGTGATAAATGGATGCTGGAGCATTCTGCTGGGGGTAATTCTTCTGAACTGACTCATCATCAGCATCTGAGTCATTAGGTCCAAAAAGCACTGCAGGTCACAGTATTCTGCTTGGACGTCTTCTCCCCCGAGCGGATGAGTCCCCTTTAACAAGATGAGGAAAACCAACATTGTTACATGTCCTCGTGTTTGGATTATGAAAAGGTTGTGCTGTTATAAATTCATCCAGGCTGTTGATCACAAACGAGAATTTAAACTATTGACTGAAATGAAGAATTGTTTCATTGAGATAGTTTGCAGTGGATGGCACAGGGGAAAGAAACACAGACTGAAGGAAAGACACCATAATTAGTGAGCTAGTGGAGCCAGCTAAGTGGTTGTAAACTACTTTCTTACCATAAATCTGGCTTCCATCCAGCGTCTTGGCCAGAACGCATGAGGTAGGAAGTTTCCTTCATGCTCTGGATCTCTAATGGCAAACGCAACTTGCCTCAGCTGTGGAGAAAACACAACATTGTGAGAGTTAGTTAACTTCAAGTTTACATTGTTGATCATGTACATCAGGTGCACTTCTATTACTGAGACATATGGATGAAGTGTCTCTGATTTGTCTCATTAGTAAAATAGTAGAAATCAGTGAACTTCTACTGGAAACCCTCTCACTATAATAATCAAGTGTGTGGATTTAAAAATACACAAACATCACGGCAGAACTGTACGTGTTTGTTGTGATTTAAGTGCAGATACTGACCAATTCATTCTCATTAGAGCCTGGGAACAGTGGGCTGCCCATAGCCAGCTCAGCAGCAATACAGCCGAGAGACCATACATCGATGGCCCCGCTGAAAGGTTCTCTATACAGAACCTCAGGAGATCTTAGGATAAGAAACACAAACATATTACTGAGGTTTTAAAATGTACTAAACTCCTTGTTACTGTCAATATGTTACTGTCCGTTTCTGAGACATAAACCTGACATGCCAGCGTACAGGACTTGTCTAATTAATTACAGCAAACACAGCTGTCCCAGGTATACAGATGTGCTGTCAGTTACCTACCTGTACCCCACAGGCTGGATGACATCACCGATCTGTTCCTCAGGATCATCGAAGGCTAAACCAAAGTCAATGACTTTAACTTTGAGTGGCTTCCTGACATGATCCACCAACATGATGTTATCTGGCTTCAAATCGGCATGAATGATCCCTGCGCTGTTCAGAAATTCCAAGGATGTAGCCAGCTGAAATCATGAAAAACATAATAATAATCATGAGCTACAGAGTTATTTCCTCAACAACAACTATAACAGACACATTTTAGCGACCAAGTTTACCCTTCACCCTACAAAGCAGTCAGTGTAAGAGCTTGAGTTTAAAAAACAAACCTGCTGTAGAATGGGGCGGATCTGCTTCAGCTGAAGGTGTTGACCCGGGCTGATCTGCTTGAATTTCTGCAGATCCATATCCAGGTGCTCAAACACATGACAGTAATGTCCCTTGTAGGTGAATGACTCGTCGAATCTGACAATGTTGAACCTCTCTGAGTGGAGCGCCTTCATGGTTTGAAGGGTGACCTCCTCTTGCATGGCGCTGTCAATGTCTTCCATGCGTTTGATCATTTTTAATGCCACCGTTTCATCGGTGGTCACATTCCTGCATTGGATGACCACTCCATAGTAGCCACTGCCCAGGATTTTCTGTGCCTGATACTGTGTAGTGGGGGAGGGGATCAGGTCTCCTACAGTGATTTCTAACTCACTGTTTTGAGACATGGTGACAGAATAGTTCTCCTGTTGATTTTTCAGACTTGTCAGGAGAATAGAAAAGAAGGAAGTTAGACACAAAGCCACGTATGCTCTCACACAAACAGACAGTTCCCATGTATGTAGCAGAAATGTTTACAGCCAGTTCATCAACCTCAGTCGTTTTAATCTTGAAAATCAGCCAATACTAAAAGTACTGCTTCAATCAAAGATTCATTACAGGCCGATAAATATTTATCTCTTCTATTACTGTACTCCTAACACTATATCTACATATTTATTGTTCACGATTCAAAATCATGCCCACATTGTACACTAAGTAAGATATATAGAAGATAAAACTACTAATGACACATGAAAATATCTTTTCTCAACGTTTTACTCCCATCAAGCTCAAATTGTAACAACATTGTAATAACATACTTAATCTGCTTAATTCAACAAGTGTCAGCTGGAAAAAATTCAACTTACTCAACTAGGTTTGATCCAGGGAAGCTGATGTCCATTTCGGCAAAATGTTAAAATCTTTATAAACAAAGTGTTAATCTCTGTAATCACGCAAAGATTTTAGCCAAGTGCTCCTCACAATAGGTTAATGTGACTGAAGTGATGAAGCTGTGTGCCTATATACCTCTCACACGGCCTATATACCTCTCACACGGCCTATATACCTCTGACACGGCTTTGATGTCTAATTCGAATAAAGCCACACAATCAACGTCATGCCTTTGTAGTGATTTCTTTTCTTTTATGTGAATTTTCTTTTTCTTTTCTTTTAATCTTTGTCAACCATCGTGATTTAAACACTAGATGGCGCTAATGCACCTTGATGTCGGTTGCCACCCGCAAATAGACCACAAGGGTGGGCGAAGTGAAACACTGCTCAGCGAAATGACACATAAACACCTGCTGAAATACTAAAACTGCCTTAATGGTAGTTCTCACTCCTGTATGTTTTTTACTGGAACATATTTTTTAAGCTAATACACCCACACACATACAATCTTATCTCAGAAAATGTCTGTTAATCAATATGTGATTTTGTGTGTGTACAAATGTTTAGGTCTTTTCCAGTATAAACATTGACCTTGTCAGGACCAGTAGACCTGACGGGACCAAAGCTCAGTCCTGATGAGGCCAAACTTCATTTCTGTGTTCCTGGTTAAGGTTAAAGATCAGATGTGGATTGTTGTCAGGTTAAGGTAGAAGGATTACGTTAGGCTGTCCATTATGAATGGAAGTCAAGGTAAAGTCTGAAGCATAGCTCTGTATGTGTGTGCATGTCTATCTAGTTATAATGGCCCATCTTGGTTCAATTCATCATTGTGGGGTGGTTTTGCCTGGTCCTCACAGTCATTGGGTTGTTTGAGGGTTAAGACTTGATTTTAGAGTTAGAGGTAGATTTGGGCTATAAGTAGATTCAGGTTAGGTATTTAGTTGCAATGGTAAAGGTTAGAGAATGAATCATGTCAATGCGTGTCCTCAGAAGTCTAGAGACGAGCACGTGCTCAAGAAATGTAATTAAAAAAATTTAAAAAAGGGATCAGTTTGCCTACTGTCTTTATTTGACCTTGATTTAATGTTGGGTTCATTATGAGTAGCTGTTAGCTTGAAGAGTTTAAGAATCACGCATTTGTTCATGCTGTTGATTTCTTGCCATGTCAATTTTTATAATTGAAAGCTGGAACCTGAAAGTGCACATGAAAATTAAACAGAAAAACAAGGCCCATTCAATAGATGAGTTTAAGGCTTAGGTTGTAACTGATTAAAAACTAAGCACATTCAATATAAAAAAATAATCTCATTTCCCACACATCAGACAAATTACCCCATAGCCAAATTCTTTTGAGATCAGTAAGAGGCAAAAAAACTTCCTAACGTTATATCAAATACCCCAGATCCACACAAATGTAACGGGTTCTTTGAGACATGCCTGACCCCACACTATTTCATGGCTATCAATTGAGGTTTTGCATAATCCCTACAAACTGACTTAAGTAACCTACTTAAGTTAAAATGAGTCTTGTTTACATTTTTGCAATCACATTGCATTTTATCATTGATTTCTGGCACAATGAAGACTTCCAATCACTGACCAGCTCTGTAGTTGAGTCAATTATACTTTAAAACACAATTTCCATATTTTTCCAAAAAAACAACATCAATATTTCATTTTGAGTATTTTATTGCAACAATGTTGAAAACACATTTGCCAAGAGATATTAAATTGTCTGCAGGTCAAACTCCGGTCGCCATAATACCACAGAATCTGAAAAAGAGGCAGCTTTGTTTTAATATCCAGAACAATAAAGTATATTTGATATCATCACGACTCAGATATTGTACTCTAGCAGGCTTGTACTTACCTTTAGAGTAAAACATCAGGCTGTCTGAGGGCCAGAGGACATTACATCTGCTTTCTGTGGAAAGAAACAAGTCTTTTAAAATAAAACCAGGCATCAAGTAACAAAACATTTGTTTTAGACCACAACCTCAGAGAAATATGGAACGGTAAGGTATAATCAAGAAATATCATTTGGCAGAATCTTGTCATCACAGGTAGTGGTCCATTTAAGCAGATTTTCATGTTAATATTTTCTATCAAACCAACATTGGCACTTTGTCATAGACTTTGAAATACTTACCAAGGTCAGCCCAAGAGATGCAGCCTTTTCCTGGAGAAGAGACAGAAATACCCTTATTACAAGTCAGTGATTAGTCTATTAAGCTTCAAGTTTGCAGGTTACTCAGCAACAATGTTGTCCACATTACAAGTTCAGGTCAGACATTTGTTAAAGACATCACTGAACCAGCAAAAGCCATTTTGCAATTCTCTGAATTCTCACCTCAGTCAACCTCGTCTTGGCCGTTCAGTCGGATCTCAGAGAGCGATCAGAACCTGCAGACGACAGAACAGCATAAGATGAGTATGCACAACATACATGGGGTGAAGCTTTCTACGTTGACCAAATCAGATAGAGCTAATATAACAAGACTCCATGGTTTCAAGTCAGTCGTCATCTAGTCATCACAAGGTCAGACTACAGGGATCATGAGGTTTACTAAAACCAACCAAGTTGTTGTTGCCAGCAGGTGGCACTGTGATTTTAAGTCATGATTTCTGTGTAGATGTCATCAGGCCGGGACTCTTGTCTTACATGTCTAGTTTGGACTCGATTGGACAATGTATGTCCGAGATACAGAACCTTGTGTTTTGATGGCGTGTAATCAAAGTTTGACGCTACGCCACGGTCACACCGTGTGACGAAAAATCGATCTTTGGGTTATTTTTTATCTGCGTCTTGTTGTGATGACACTCATCTCAATTTGAAGTTGATCAGATAAAAGCCCTGGGACAAGTACATCAAAGTAAAAATGTGGAATATGGCCAAAATGGCCACTAAAGTCAAAATGGCGGGCTTCCTGTTTGGTCTAGCATATCTAGCCAGGAGACTTATTTGTTTGTTATGAAAAGACGCATGTCCCTGTCGATTTTTGTACATGTCGGCCAATCGTAGTGCCGGGGCTGCACTTTAGGGGGCGCTAGTCAGTTATTTTGCCACGCCCATTTCTTAAAACCATCTGAATGTCTGCAGGGGGGGCTGTTGCTACACAAATGTAGTTTGAGGGAGGTTGAACCTCCAACAAGGAAGTTATAGTAATTTCGTGTGTCACGGCGAGTTGATGAAGTTTGACGCCACGCCACTAATATGGCGTTTGACGAAAGGTCACAGTAATGTTATGCCTACAGTATCAATGTCTTGAGAACCATTTGACACAGGTTTGACGTGGCTGCGGGCAGTGGGTGAGGAGGAATACCTCCACGTGTAAGACGTTCCAAAAACAAGACATTTCCTGTTGCCACCAGGGGGCGCTGTGATTTTAAGTCAAGATTTCTGTGTAGATGTCATCAGGCCGGGACTTTTGTTTTACATGTCTAGTTTGGACTCGATTGGACCTTGTATGTCCGAGATACAGAACCTCGTGTTTTGATGGCGTGTAATCAAACTTTGATGCCACGCCACGGTCACACGGTGTGATGAAAAATCGATCTTTGAGTTAGTTTTTATCTCCATCTTGTTGTGATGACACTCATCTCAATTTGAAGTTGATCAGATGAAAGCCCTGGGACAAGTTCGTCAAAGTAAAAATGCATTTACAAAGCAGAAGTTTTGTAGATTAGAAGTAGAATCCATTGTTTCACCTACATGTGCTGATCTATCCAAGGAGCGAGGGCCCTTTAATACTCCTCGCACCTTTAACTTTACATTGAAGTTCTTAAACCATCATCAGAAATACAACTTTTCATCACTGTGTTGGGATAGAGTCGTGATTGCCATTTTGTCTGTGATTCAAAGTTTGGTCTGTTCATGTTTGTTTACACCCTACATGTCTTTTCCTCGTGTGTTTTTTTTTTTTTATGTGCCTTTTACCAAATAGAATTTTCCTTAATCTTGTTGATAATTTGCAACAAGAATTTGATCAAGTGCCTTTCTGAAAAAGATCTAAAACTTATAAAATGTTATGTTTCCATGTAAATAAACGATGTATTTCATTGGCTCTTTTTGTGAATGTAAATCAACGAAATAACCAGTGTCTGCCTGTGGAATTACAGGATTTAATCTGAATTTGTTTGTTCTCTAAAGCTAATGTCTGATTTTTCCTCTTCACATTTGCAGTATGTTGTCCAACATCAGAGTTTAAAGGTTAACACTGCATCAAATGATAACATGAAGTCAGCTTAGAATCATGTTGAAAACTAAAGAATGTTAAAAGTTAAATTTGTTCAGTGTGATATCTTTTATTTCAGACTGTCAATTGTTGTATGGTCTACGGTTGTAAAATAATCAGATCATTTAAGTCAGATCAGTTTCACTCGAGTCATTTTGTGTCATGAATGGATTCATATAGAGACAACTAACTAACATTATTACGCTAGGGTCAGGCACATCCTCACTGGTTGTAAAATAAGTATCTCCTAAGGTAGGTATACGTTGATACACAACCAGATAATGCCTTGCAGCAACACTAGAAACTAAGTGAACTGCTACCAATGCCTTGCCATCCAAAACATCGAATGCAGTTTAAAGGACAACATTTATCCGCGAGAGGGAACAGGGAAAGAGAGGGCCTCCTCCACTGGCCAGTAGTGGTCAGTTGGAGCAAGTCCGAGACTGGGAGATGCTGGTGGATGTGGGCCAGCGACTTACAGTCCCATCACATATTGTCACTACCACCCTAAGACCTGACCTGATAATCTGGTCTAATACCATGTGCATCATCTACTTTTTAGAATTGACAGTACCCTAGGTGGATAATGTTGATGAAGCAAATGAGAGGAAAAGGCTGTGGTATGCAGACCTTGCATTTGAGGCACAGCAATGTGGCTGGAAAGCAATAGCTTGCCCTGTGGAGGTTGGCTGCACCATTAGGTTGCACAAAGATCTGGAGATCCATCGACAAGCCCTGCGCCGGACCATAAAAGAAACATCACACACTGCAGAACGCTGCAGCCAATGGCTCTGGATCAGGAGGAAAGATCCCAACTGGGCCCCAAAGGCTAGGGACATGCACCCAGGTCTGATCAACCTGTGGTGGGCCTGCCTTAAAAGAGGATGTCTTGTGATTAAAAGGCCTAAACACCTGATGACGCTAAGGTACACAACTGAAGATATGTCCCTAACATCCGCTGGTGGTCACTAACATCCGCTTACATCAACTGGCAATAGGCATTAATTGCTGCGGTCGAACGTACAAGGAATATTCTCCATCTTGTCCTATGTTCTAAAATGGTACAGAGTTTAGTTTAAAAAGGCTAAAGAGGTAATGATGTCTGATCTACTGAGCAGCCACATGGCTTTTATAGTACTGCCATAATACCCAGCAGCCAGTCAGATTTACCTTTATCCTCAGCGTACCCTCAAGTTCGGCCTGTATCATTGATCAGAAGGTCAAAACACTTGATGACGCTAAGGTGCACAACTGAAGTTATGTCCCTAACATCCGCTGGTGGCCCCTAACACCTGCTAACATCTAATGTTTTTTTTGTGGTAATTTGTGCAGAAGACCTTCAGACGTACAAGGGATATTCTACATCTTATCCTATATATTAAATCATATAAACTCTTGTTGCTTTTTACATAAGTGAGATATAAAAAATATGTTGCAGTTGTAATATTTCCATCTTCCTGGAGAAATCTAACTCCAAAATTGAATTAGTTGAGATCTCAAATTTCCTTCAAAATTAAGACAAACACAATCAAGTAACACTGTATCGATTTACGGTGATAGTCAGCAGCAACTGTGTCTTATTCTGAAAATATCTGACAGTTAGATGCTTACTATCGCTATTTGATCACCAGCCATAATGAGGTCACTCTACTCTGCCTTATACAGCTTGTTGGAGCTAAGTTCAGGTGAAGGTGCTGATGGCTGATGAATTAAAGGAAGAAACTAAACTTGCACCTGTGAAACAGTGAATTTTCAGCTTGTAAAACAGCAAAACTTTAGTCTCAGTGGAATAAATCCTGAGAACAAATTATTCGATTTTGAATCTTTTAATAATTGTTTTAAATATGGGAGGGAACCGGAGCACCTGGAGAAAAGCCACAACAAGACTGAGTGGAATAAATACTGAGAGCAAATAATTCCATTTTATACATTTTATTCATTCTTATAAATGTGGGGATAACAGGAGCACCTGGAGAAAACATATTTAAATTTGAAAGTGAAGCTATCGGAATAACATCATCCACCTTTTATCTCCGGAAGAAGGAAGAGAACCTTGCTCTGAAAGAGGAGAAGAAGCCAGGCTTTTTGCACAGGCGTCTTTTCAAAGAGGAGCAAATTGATATCTCAAGTTCTGGATCTCTTAAAAGAAAGGAAACCAATAGCATCTCTGGACAAGGCCACTTCTTACACAACTCCTTGAAAATGACCTCGTCAAGGATTGTGTTGGGGTTCAAAGTTGAGTCAATGTCTTTGACCTCGGCCCATATTCTCTCCAGCAGATGATGACTTGTGTCTGTTATGTCGACATCAGTCCGGGTCACCTTTGCCTTATTATAGCTTCGTGTGATGAGCTGGTCCAAGAGAACACTGACATACATTTTATATCTGTCTGCTGCCAGCATCTTTGCAATCTTCTCCCTGGAGTTGCTGTCTGATGATGCTGAGTTCTCCTTTTCTTTGCTGACCTCTGATGATGTTGTCTGCTTCGATGTTTTCTCCTCAATGCTGTTGAACTCTGATGATGTTGACTGCTTAGATCTTTTCTTCCCTCCGCTGCTGACCTCTGATGATGACGTCTGCTTCGTTCCTTTCTCCTCAATTCCGTTGAACACTGCTGGTGTTGACCGCTTCGATCTTTTATTCTCACTGCTGCTGACCTCTGATGATGAAGTCTGCTTCGATCCTTTCTCCTCAATTCCGTTGAACACTGCTGGTGTTGACTTCTTCGGTCTTTCATTCCCTCCGCTGCTGACCTCTGATGATGATGACTGCTTGTTTGTTTCCAGTGAGTCGATGGCCATAAAAGCCTCTGACACCCTTTTTGTGTGGCAGTTAACTTGGTTGTTCAGCCACCAGCTTATCAAGGACAGAAAACAAAACACCCTGGTCTGAATGTCTGCATATATGCCCCTGTGTGCCTTAGGAACAGCCACCTTTTTCACTGGTCCTGAACTAATGTCTGGATTCCTCCCAGGTGCGATGTGCGCATAGATGAGATCTGAAAGCTGTTTTGTGAATACAAGAACCTTTTCAGATGGAAGCTTTTTCAGTGTTTGGAATGCAGAACTTTCATTTCCACCTCCCGGCTTCTCCTTCTCCAGAAGCACAGCGTCAATATTAGCCATCAATGACTGTATCGTCAGCCTCCTATTGACTTTGGTCTCCTCCTTGAATTTTTTCGCGACCCCTGTCAGTATTTGAAGCGTCCCTGCTGTGGCAAAAGTCTTTATGAAAAGACTATTGATCGTCCTCATTCCTTTACTGATTGAGAGGTTTGGCTGTGGAGATTCCTTTCCATTTTTGCTTTCCTTATTGATTGACTCAATAATTTCATCTAAAGCCATATCAATCTCTGGAGAAAACGATGAATTGAGAAAGAGGCTGTCATTGAACTCATTAAAGAAGTCTGTGATGTCAGTCAAACTATTGTTGATTGTTTCCTGGACAAGCATCTTCCCACTGTCCATACTGCTTGTTGTTGAACCTCCCTCTGAGGAACTACCTGACTTGGAGCTGACTCCTGAAGAGTGGGAGCTTGAAGAGGTCCTACACATCCGAATGGGATCATCTGAAGCATCCTGTTCCTCTGAGGAAATGGCCCGACTTCGCCTGCGCGATTGACACTCGAGCAAGAGTTGGATTTTTGCATCTGCCTTTAACGTCTCGCAGGCATAACAGATCATCTTCTGGACTTTAGCGGGGTTAATGAGGCGGGTTGGTATAGGCTTCTCAGAGCTCACACAGGTGGAGCTTGCAGACAAGGTGGAGTTGACAGTCTTCGTCACCTCCTCTACAACCAAGTCTGTGAGCTTATCCAAACTCTTGGACTTTGTTGTGCCTGGTGAAAGACTGTCGTTGAGAGTGTCGCCCAGAATGGACCGAACTTCTTCCTCAGACAAGGCTGCATCGGGACACCGCTTTGCAATGGCATCTGAAACGGTCGTCATTAACTTCAGCAGAAGATCTGCCAACATAAATGTTGTAGCTTCATCCGGTTTGCATGACTTCAACAGCTCCCACTGCTCTGCAGTGATCTTCGTAAAAAAGGACTCGAAGTACGGGCGGACAGTCTCTACCTTTATATCCATTTGTTTCACTCTCCGAGTGATCTCCATTGCGACTGTTGTTTGTTTCAATGTGTGTTACGAATTGTTATTTTCGCTGTTCAAGATGTGTTTTCCAAATTCTCATGAAAAATCTCTTATCTTCTTTGTTCTACCAATTCGCTGGTTAGTGCAGACTGATTCTTCACTTCTTATTTTTCTGAGATAAAGAGCATCTTTAAAGAATAGAAAGGGAATTGAAGCAAAGGAGTTTAAAGGAATTGAAGCAAAGGGGGTTAAAGGAATTGAAGCAAAGGAGGTTTAAGAAATTCAAACAAAGGGGGTTAAAGGACTATGTGACTAATAGATCAAAGGAAACCATAAACTGTTTTGCCTGCTGCCGTCTGGCCGACGGTACCGCAGCATCCGGGCCCGCACCACCAGGCTCAGAGACAGTTTCATCCCCCAGACCATAAGACTTTTAAACTCCTCCAATCTGCAATAACTCCACTAAACCAGCACCTTAGCATATTTGCACTATTGCACATAATTGCACTATTGTTTTTTTTCTTTAGGTGTATATATATATTTAGATATATATATTTTATTTTCTATTTTAAAATGTTTATATTCTATTTTATATTATTTTATTCAATATTTTATTGCTTGTAATATGCAGAGCATTGCTATAAGAGAGCCTGTGACTCAAGCATTTCATTGCCAGCGACTGCTTAATGTAATTGTTGTGCATTTGACAATAAACTCTTGAATCTTGAATCTTGAATCCACTTGGATCGACCTTGTATTGCAGTACCTCTAGGAACGGTGCACCAACTCAGTAGATGGCGGTAATCAGTCCAAAATACTCTGTTTAATCTATGACAATACCATGACACAAAGAACTTTTTTTACAGTTATCTTCTGGGATCACATGATGAAAGTCCCTTTCCCAACATATTTTAAGGCCCTCCAACTTTGGAAATGTATATAAATATAATCATAGAATTTTGATGCTCCCTTATTTTTGTGCTCCATCTTAGGTGAGAGATCTTCAATTCCAGTTGTACCTTGAAAATGTGTTTATTTGAAATACAGCAATGCCTAATTTAATAACCAATGCCTAGGTACACTGAGTGGAACTAATGCAGTCCCATACAAAATGCCATATACTATATAAATATTGTACATTTCATGAAGGTAGGACATGTTTTAGGGCTGTTGGTGTTGGATTGTATTAGTTTTAGCTTGGTGTACCTAATAAACTGCTTCACTTAGTTCCTTATGCAATACGTTACCCTTCATGTCCATTGTATAATACTTTGTGCATTGTCAGGGATTTGTTCTGCAGTTGAAAAACAAATGACTTAAGATAAATTGTGAATAAAATTCACATATTTTTCATTTGGAGAAGTGATGAATGTCACTGTCTGATCTGTGTCAGCACCAAAGTTGGGATCTGCGATTTTGTTTTATGGTTTGTATTAAGCATATATTTAACAAAGCACTTTGTCAACTCCAAATACAAATGACTTCTGAGTCCTGTTTTCTATTGCTTTTTTCAAAATGTCAGTTTTTACTATGTATGACTGATCTGTGGAGAAAGGCATTTTCTTCTTCATCATTCCTGTTTATGCTGAGTGAATATTATAGAAGTGACACTAAATCTGATTCTGATTGTGTTGCAAGTTGATTTAGCGCAGCATCACACAAGCCAAGAAGTTAAAACCTGAACAATACGAGCTCTTCACAGAAATATCAGTAGTGGCATATGTACCAACCAGTAACTAACTAAAAGCTGAAGAGCAGGTTCACACTGAACACATGGGGAACATTATGCTGCCTGTACATTCTACACACTAAACCTTTAAGGTTTCTACATTCTATTGGCCAGGTATTCAGTATCCTAAGCATCCACATTTAGATTTAAAGATGGAAAAATAATTACATTACCAGAGTTTAAATTGATAAAAAATAAGAGTCGGGTTCACAACTGCTGAGACAAGCTATTTGAGAAAATAGGTTTAAGAATAGAGAGGATGACTGTGGTTTTTCCGAGCATGGGAAGTCTGAGTTTAAATCAGTTATAGCAACTCAAAACTAAACTGCAATGTGCCGGATTGGGGAGCGTATGAATGTTGTTAAACTGAAGTGAATATCAGGGACTGAACTAATCTCCAAGTCTCAGTGTCTCCGACTACACCCTGATCTGGACTCAGCTCCACCAAGAGAACAACCACAGCCAGCAGTGGTGCAGCCTGATGACCAGTCGGACACTCAGCTGCTACCGCTGCAGAGGGCGCAGGCAGCAGCTCCAGCCATCCCTAACCTCTATCCAGACTCCGACCTTGTTGCAGCGGAGGATGTGGACAGGCTTCCAGCATACACCACTCCATATGTGGCAGCCCATATTCCACGGCAAAATGGAAAAAGGACAATTCATGGCCTAAATGCAACCTCGCAAGCACCGAGGGGGTGCTAGTCAGTTATTTTGCCACGCCCATTCCTTAAAACCATCTGAATGTCTGCAGGGGGGGGGCTGTTGTTACACAAATGTAGTTTGAGGGAGGTTGAACCTCCAACACCGAAGTTATAGTAATTTCGTGTGTCACGGCGAGTTGATGAACTTTGACGCCACGCCACTATTATGGTGTTTGAGGAAAAGTCACAGTTATGTTATGCCTACATTATCAATGTCTTGAGACCCATTTGATACAGTTTGATATGGCTGCGAGCAGTGGGTGAGGAGGAATACCTCCACGTGTAAGACGTTCCAAAAACAAGACATTTCTTGTTTCCACCAGAGGGCGCTGTGATTTTAAGTCAAGATTTCTGTGTAGATGTCATCAGGCCGGGACTTTTGTTTTACATGTCTAGTTTGGAGTCGATTGGACCTTGTATGTCCGAGATACAGAACCTCATGTTTTGATGGCGTGTAATCAAACTTTGATGCCACGCTACGGTCACACGGTGTGATGAAAAATCGATCTTTGAGTTAGTTTTTATCTCCATCTTGTTGTGATGACACTCATCTCAATTTGAAGTTGATCAGATGAAAGCCCTGGGACAAGTGCGTCAAAGTAAACGTGTGGAATATGGCCAAAATGGCCACTAAATGCAAAATGGCGATTGGTCGAGGGGGAAACCTAGGGGCTGCGTTCCAGGTGGCGCTGTTGAGCCATTTTGCCACACCCATTTCCAAATACTCCAGAATATGTAAATTTTCACCACTTTCTAGTTTACTGCAAACTTTAGAATATTTTTGAGCATGATGAAGCCCTCAAAAAGCCCCTTCTTTTGTCGGAAAAAAAAGAATAATAATAATCCTTTCAATTTCAATAGGGCCTCTCACCTTCGGTGCTCGGGCCCTAATAATATACTGTGAAGGGCGAGGCAGAAATCCTAATGTGCTTATTTAAAGCCTCTATCTAGTTAGGTTCCTCAAACTTACAGGCCTATTGGAATTGCTCTGATGAATAATGTTTGAATTTCACAAATTTAGAAAATTCAAAATTCAAAAGGAGAAAATGATTTGGCTACAACTGAGGGTCAATTAACTAATAATTACATCTGTATGATTAAAACAATAATAATGGTATGTCGGTGAAGACCAGTCATCCAGGTAATGGTATATCCAAGTGCTAAAATAAACAGGTCAACTGGACTTGGTTGAGTTTCTGAAGACATTTCACGTCTTCAAGAAACTCAACCAAGTCCAGTTGACCTGTTTTTTTAAGCTCTTGGAAATAATAATAATAGTAATATTTTACATAGCTTTTAAGCTATGTAAAATATAGCAATAGTAATCAATAGTAAGAAAAAAAACATATCTTCATAAAAAGAACAGAATTCTTGAATACTTTATTAAGTGTAAGCAGACAGTTTGATGTGACAAGATAAATCACCCTATATTTATTTTTCTGTGGACACATTCAAATTTGCTTTGCTCCAACTCAAAATCTCATGAACAAAAATCCTCAGGAATCTTGACATTCGAAGCATCTCAACCTTTTCAATGGTAAATTTAGAATGTAGTATCTCCACAGTACAGTTAAATGATTCCCCACATGATGCCACGTGTTGCACAAAGATTTCAAATTCTAAAGTTACCCCTGTTTGTCTCTGAGCAGGTGGGACGACTCCAGTGTCCTCTGTTGCTGGTTTTAGGTGAAGATGATCAGAATTGGCCAGCCTATGAGTCTGCAATGGACGTGAGTTTACTGACATGACAATTTCCTGTGTGAATGAATTATTTAAGCCTAAAAGAAAGTAGTCAGGTTAGAAAACAGGATGGCAGAAATCTGTGTGAGCAGAACACATGCTGCGGTGCTTAAGGTAATGGCAAACGTTTGTCTGTAGTCTGAGTGATGATGTCAGTTTGTCATGAATCTGTTTAATTTCTTATAAACTTATACTGTCTGAGACAAACCAGCCCCTCTCCCTCTCTAACAGTGGAACCTGCAAACAGGGTCACAGCAGCAGAGGAGGAGAGAAGCAATATGTCAGTTGTCAGATTTCACCATTTGATGTAATAAAGCTTCCTGCACTAACATGTATCTGATTGTCTCTCAACATCATATTTGTGGTTCTTCTTGTTACTGAATTAGTTTCTCCTGCTTTGTGTGAAACAAAGTTCATTTTAAATTTTCGTAAATTCTTAATTCCTGAAATACTTCTCTTGGCGAGATGTTACCAATCAGGTAGAAAATATCAGTGTATATGAACAAACAGTGGCCATAGAACATCCATCATTATTGTCTCTCTCATACCTCTCGGAATTTTCTGGCCTTGAGAATAACAAACACAAGCAATTTTAGAGGATAGTTTCCTGTATTTGGTTTGAATTAATTTCTTTGATGTGAAGGTTGTTAAAATCCCAGAGGAACTGAGACCTTATCCCTTGAAATATGTCTGTCCTTCAATTCAGTTCAGTTACAATAACAGCATTGAGAAAATACTAATTTATTCAAGGATTGCACATAAAAAATAAAATCAAACACATCATGGAACCATCTGACAAATATGAGATTTGTACTTCCAGAT
Source organism: Hippoglossus hippoglossus (assembly GCF_009819705.1). Lineage (NCBI taxonomy): Eukaryota > Metazoa > Chordata > Actinopteri > Pleuronectiformes > Pleuronectidae > Hippoglossus > Hippoglossus hippoglossus. Next base: position 24,049,319 of record NC_047156.1, on the reverse strand, counting down.
CCAGGAGATGATGGAGGGAGCAGGGAACAGCCACCTGCTGACTGTCCTGTCATACCCAAACACTGGTCACCTTATTGAACCTCCATTCACTCCGCACACCAGAGCCAGCAACTTTAAATCAGTCTCCTCACGTCATAAGTGTGGGTACACCTTCAGACTGAGAAACTGTGGACAGTGAAAGACAGTTAACTGTTTGTGTTGCCTTTGTCTTTATTTGCTTAGTGGGGCGGAGAGATGATGACCAGGCGTCCTGGAGGAAGATGCTGCTCTTTCTGAGGGAGAATCTGTATGCTGGCAGAAACCCTGTTCTAACCTCTTTTTTTCTCACCTGTGATTAAGGTGATAAGTAAAAGAAAAAGAGTTGAGTGAGAGGAATTCTTTTGGTCCTTGGTTCTGGATGTAATGTGTGCCTCACAGCTGAAGCAGGTTTATGGCTTAGATTGAAACTTTCCTGACTGAATCATCAGTACAAAAGATGAATAACCTTTAGAAAATAAACTCATCTAGCACTTTGTCAGGAATACTGATACACCTGCTTAATCATGCAGTTATCTCATCAGCCAGACAGCAGCCTGATGCGTAAAATCATTCACCCAGAGGTCAGAAGCTTTACTTAATGTTCACATCGTCACATTGTTCATTTATATGTGTAAAAACAAAGCACACTCAGACATCATAAGAGGAAAAGTGAAACACTGATAACATGAGCCCCATTTTGTTAAGTCACGTGAAAGATGCACCACAAAACTGGTGAAACAAGACTCTTTTGAATGGACATGAATGCGATTTCCCCATCCTCACATAGTCATCTTACATTGTGACAGTGTTTGGCTGTTTACCAAACATTTTGACGAGTTGAATTTCTGCAGGCACCCAGATGTCATTGCCAAAATGACTGGCCAAGCGAGAGTAATGGGGTTAAAGCTTCATGCATCCATGGGAAAAGGTATGCATGTATTATTGATTGATTTGAACCCAGCACTATAATTAACCTACTAATCCGTGCCCTAGTCTGTGCCCTCTGAAGGACTTCATTAGATAAACTGAGGGAACGGTTTGTTAAACTGAGGGAACAGATTTTCTTTTTCTTCACCTGATACCAGGAGGGCTCCGTATTAACCCATACTGCAACACCGTAAATAGAATGAAAAACAATTTACTGTCATGGTTCTCGTCTGTGAACATTGAAAGATTATTTGGATTTTCTGTTATATGGACTTTTTTTAGGTCATGGATACTACCTTGTTTTCCTTAAGTTTAGATTTGTGTTCTGTTTGGTTGTTCAAATCTTAGTTCTCCATTTCCTCTTTTATTTTGAATTTTCTCATTTTGTGTCTCTGTCTTTACTTCCTGTCTTAGTTCTGTTTCCCACCCTTGAGATTGTCTGCACTTGTCCTAATGTTCTAATGTCTAATCTTCTCCATCGATTTGACCACTGCGGTTTCCTTTGCTTGGAGCAGCAGGGAAGTGGGCAAGGCAGTTTGGATTTCTTCTTTGATCTCAGCAAACAGACATTGAACATCTGACAAGATGGCATCATCACCTTCTATCTGGGCAATAGCTGCTGCTATTGGTTTGAGGATTCTCAGGCTGCTAGTCACTCTTTCCCAAACACATCATCCAGCAGGATTCTCTGCACATGGAAGAATGCACTGCGCATGTGATGGAGGAATGCACAGTGCATGGTTGAAATTCAACGTGCAGCGTGTGCTGCATTCCATACATCTTTAAAATAGAGTTTTGAATGACGTTTTTATTGCTCAGCGTTTAATTTGCGGTTAAAAAAAAATCCAAATTCAAAATTCCCAAAATTCCCGAGTTTAACTTCCCATGGAAAGTTTCCTGAAAGTTTCCGGAAATTTACCTGAAATGTTCCGCCCCTTTGCAACCCTATAAACAATTACACTGAATGATTGAATCAACGCTCAACCAAGTTTCAAGGCATTTAATACTGGTCAAGAAGCAAAATTACACAGAGTATATTGAACACAAACAAAGTTACAGTGTTACTATTTGGCCAAATAGGGACATAGTTCTTAAAGCCAGAGGCAGGCTCAAGAATCTGACAAATGTCTCTTATGATCAGCTGGCTTTTTTCCACAACGTTGGGAACACCCAGCTGTCCTCTGTCACATCTCTATTGATCCGTCAGAACGCGTCCTGCTCCCTGCCAGATGGTGAAAAGGGTTGTCCCCCCCTTTCCTAAGTGTACAGACACTGCGTATTTGATCAAACATTTCACCGTTTCATCCAGTTCATAGTACACAAACATTTCCTTGGTATGACACTTACACAAGCATTCTCATAATGCTGATTCAGGCTACTTTAACTGAACTCACTGAGCATATTCAGGTCAAACAGTCAGATCTATAAAATGTCCATTACAGTCACTAGTATCCTAAAGAAGGAGAGACAGTGCCAACCACATAGGAAATCAACACCTTAAACCAAGTATGTGAGTGTAGGAGAAAAGCCATGAACTAGTGCAACAAGATACATCTCCCACAAAAGGCTGAGTCATTGGATATGAGAGTAGACTTGTAGGATTCCCCTGGAATACAACATTTTGACACTTAATGGTTGTAACAATCCTCCTTCCTGTGTTGGTTTTCATGTCAACCTATTTCCATCACAATACCACATCAAATATTTTAACTGAAACCAAGGTAAGCAGCTTGGGAACACCTCCTGGAAATGCTCTCTTGATGATCTCACTAAGCTACAGGGACGCATAGCTCTACTCCAGGACCTTTTGGAATTACTTTTTGGGCATGGACCCAGGAACAACAAAGAACACCTCAAACCACAACCATTCAACCATGAAACAGGTTTGAATCATTTTGGCCTGTAGTTCAGTTACTCTTTAATCTGGAGGGTGCATAAAGCTCATTGGACAGGGTGCTTTTGGGCAATGGTCTTGGACTTTCTGCTCCTTAGTCTGCTCTATATTCCTGTAACTGGCAGCTGATCAGGCTGTTGTTAAGTCAGTTGAGTAAAGTGAAGGATGGAACAGAGACAGTGTTGTGTGAACGTGTCAGTCCAGCCGTCCAGAGGGCTCATGGATGAGAAATTCCTCATTCTGGTCAAGGATGTCCTCCCTGCTTCACAGCTAACAGTACATGCCCTCCACAAGAGTGAAGATGGAAACATCTGGGAGGCGTTTGCTCACTACACAGCAAATGCCACCGGGACTGTGAACGGTTTGTATAAAAATGACTTCAAATGTCCATGATTTTGTAAAATGTATCTTTTTTTGAAAGTCAATTTTAATAATAATTTATAATTTTAATGATTTATATAATCACATTGTATCCTTCGCCAAGTAGGTTATATTTTCACTCCTGTTTGTTTTTTGGTTTGTATGTTAGTTTGTTTGATTGTAAGCAAGATTGCACAAAAACAATTGAATGGATTTCCATGAAACTAATTGGAAGGATGGGATATGTACCAGTGAAAAAGGATTTTTTTCCTCTACTATCATCATTTTCTTCACTATTTTACTTCCACGTTGTGAGATGGGACATTTTTCAATATTTTAATTTTCCCGGGGAATGATCTTGATGAAAAAATCTGGCACATTTAGGTAACTGATATCTATGAATGTGTGAAATTTGTTAAAACCTGATCAATCTTTGACAAGGTTAGTCTCTAGTGCCAATGTGAACATATAACAAAGTAGTGTAAATTAGAATAGTTAAAACCATGAAATTATGTGAAATTGATATTTTAAAATGTCCAACAATTTCATTTCAAAGAATATTTAGCACCAGTTGTAGTTTTGTTATTCAACAGTTTTTAACTTATTGTATGTCGCTTTGGATAAAAGCATCAGCTAAATGAAATTCCCAACAACCTTGATTAAAACCTTGTATTTAATTCTACAAAAATATAATATTTGTTTAAAGTATTTGATTCACAGTTTCAGAGGATCCCAGTCTTGGTGGGACATATTCTGGGGTTGAACCTATGGGTCTACTGTGGAGTCTCCAACCAGATCCAGGCAGCAAACCTGGACTCAGGTAGGTGAAGGCTGGCTTTTCAAAATGAACAGCCCTGATCTATTTGATCAGTAATTAGTATCTGAGTTAACTGTTTCCAATTAACCATCAGACTGAGAAAGATGAACGTCCAGACTCCCATGGAGGTTGTCATCTCAGTGTACCAGGGGCAGCAGACTGAAGGGTTCAAGGATCAGGTACCATTGGGCATTGTGTTGGTGGAGCGCTGGTACATGGCACCTGGTGTCCGCCGGATCCCAGTTACAGATCGTGGACTCACTGGAACCATTTTCTTGCCCCCAGGTAGTTTTAAGATGATTTACAGAAATTAAATAAAATGTCTAAGCTATAATAGATAAATGATAAATAAATAACAGTTAAATATAAAATAAAAGTGACAATTTTCATCAACTTGCTGTTCTTCTTTGTCCCCATGTGTGCCCTAAGCTGAGAGAATAGGCAAGCATCATCATCTGTTGCAGGTCAATGTTGTGCCATAATGCATCAAACGTGATACCATAAAATGGTGTGCCTTTCGGCATTCAATAAATTTGGTTATCAAAATAAAATATTAAATATTAATATTTTATTATTAATATTAAATAATAACTTTAATTGATTAAAGTTACCTCGGGGGCACCACCCTTCAAAGGAAGTGAAAAGATAGCCAATTTATTGATTAAGTCTCATAAAGGTTCTAACTACAAATTTGGAACTCTGATTAACAATTAAATTAATAACTATAACCAAAATTACCATATAGATAGTTAGCTAAGTTGAAAGATATGGGGTTCTTGACAGTGTAGAGGTTGGCGAAATTCACTTATGCAACATTAATGGAAAAAACATTTGTGAAAGAAAAACATTTATTATGAATATAATAAAGTATAAAAACACAAATTACTAACGGTCTAATTGCTAAACAAAGATAGGTATGTGTGTATACATGTGTGTGTGTCTGTGTGAGTCAGCGTGCTTTCAAGATGGTGGCTGGCCAAAGAGATAACACCCTCCCCCCACCTATTGGAATGTTTACGACCTGTAGAGATAATGAGGTGAAGAGTTATGCGTGTGTCTGTGTGTGTGCCAAATTAGAGGAAGTTACTAGATTGGATGCAACGAAAGACTGTGAAGAGCATAACAGACTAACATTACTTTCTCAATAACTTGTACCCAAAATATCACAACACCACAAATCAAACTTATAAACCTCACACAGAATCGAATAAACAGTCTTGCTTAGCCTAGTATAATTATTAAGCCCAGATGTGTTACCAGTCCGTGGAAAGGGGAAAAAGGAAGTTGCTGTGCAGTTCGCAGTTTTGTGTCGTCTTGCTGGTTTCGGTTGAGTTCAGTTGCTGTTTGAAGTTCTTACAGCAGGACATCGAGTCGCTGCTTGAAGGGTTGGCAGAGCTTGGAGTGCGAAGAGGTTTCCTTGGTAAGATGAGCTGGAAGCTGCACCTTTGTGCTCCTCTCGAAGAGTTGGATGGGAAGAGAAGATGTGAGCTGGAGAAGAGGCTCGACAGCCTTCCCTCCTGTGGAAGGATCGTAGGAAGAGGCAGGAAGAGGCTTGACACCCTTCTCCCCGTTGAGGGAGTTTAGAAAGAGAGCTCCTGGCTCAACAGCCTTCTCTCCTTGGAGGGAGTTTAGAGAGAGTCTGAAGAAGCTGGAGAACCTAGCTTATATTGGCCCGGTGACCTCACAGGTCATGGGGTCCAGAGTGACCAATGGGAGTTGAAACCTGTGTCCCTGGGGGGGGTTTCCACCCCTCTGTGTGAAGTTGATGCCCTCTGGGACATTGAGTTCCTTGCTCTGGTTTTTAATGGCCCCTGGGAGACGGAGTCCTGGAGGGACATGCTGCTTCCGGCTTTGATGGCACATGTAGGCCGAAGTGTGGTTTCACACAAAACCATGGCCCAACATCAATTTACAACACCACTGGAGACATTGTAACACGCACATGAGGATGATTTTGCTGTATTCTAGTGAAATCAGAAGTCTTTGTATGCTTCAACCAACTCCGGGGGCCACAAGCCTCTGCCAATTTTTTATTTTTTGGGGTCGGGGGCTGAAAAGTTTGGCAAAACCTTTGACAGTGTGAGGATCATTGAAGGTACCTGGGGTGTGGTGGTTGAGGTGGTGGATGGGTATAAAATTATAGTCTTAACTTCATTAACCTCTTTACTATTCAGCCATAACAACATATTTGGTTGGAAGACCTTGTCCTACCTCAAACTCAAATTCTCCCACTGAAAACTGCTAAACCCAACAATCTGTAACCTACAGAAATTTGACAAACCATGATTGTTTCTACAAACATCAGATTCTTAACTCAGGAAGGAGTACAAACCTGACAAATGAGTCAATGCAGTAGTCAAGGTAGACAACCCAGCAACCCACATGAAAGCCAACTACGCAAAAGCAAAAATGGAAGCCAACTGCAACTTGCTAATATGCAGTGACTTTTGCTTTGAAAAGGAAAAAAGCTCCATATGCTCTGGAGGTAAAAGGGCCCATATTTTACACCTTTCTGGGATTAACGGATAGTAAAAGCCCAGGAAATGTATTTTACACAATATTGGCCCTTTGGAGAGCATAGTATTGACAGTTGGTGTTTTAATTACTCTGAAGGACCTGGACCTTTTCCTGGCATCATTGACCTGTGGGGTGCTGGAGGGTTGTTGGTAGAGTGCCGCGCAGCTCTGATGGCCTCCCATGGCTTCGCCTGCCTGGCCCTTGACTACCTGAACATCCCCCAGGAAACAGGAAAGATGGTGGACAACGAGTATTTTGAGGTAAATCCAATCAGCATCCCAAAAATATGTATTGTAATGTATACTGAACATATCCGTATTATGTGTGAAGTTTCTCATTGATCCAGGTAATGGTTTTTGAAGAAGGTTTGAATCAAGAGAACCTGGATTTGTTTTAGACACTTGAAGACGTTTGACCTCTCACTTCTATAGTTCTGAGGTTTTTCATAAACCCCCTACAGTCTGAGGTGGTTCATCCCAAAATGCTCTGTAAGATGTCTGAATTGCAGTCAATCCACGTCATGGTTATCCAAGAAGTGTTTAAAAAAACTAGTATCCATACTTGCACTTCCAGCAGACATAGAGCAATAGTTTCATTCCCCAAGTATTTGGTTCTGTAACTGCAAGTTGTTTTATTTTTTTCCACAGCTAGCTCCTGACTTAAGTTTTCTTTTCACCCTGGAATATTAAATTGGGAAAGGGTCTCAAGGAATGATTAGAAGTTCTGAGTAGTGGGGTGCCTTGTGGCTGAGGTGTTTTCCGCATGGCTGCAACACCCAATGGCTCAATTCCTTCCTCATTCCGTGTTTGCTAAGCTAGTGGTTGTCAACATTAAAACATTCAAATTAACTACAAGAGGTTTCTTTTTGTATTTGAACCTTTTTTTTCATATATAAATTATTTTTCTGGCAAAGATCTCACCCAAGATTAAGCAGCTTTCAATACATGGGAATTTTCTGAAGTTTGCATCCAACTAAAGACTTTTGATTGGTTTTTAAGCCGATGGTAGGTACGTGATATTTACCACTGGCTAGAACAATTCTACTGACTGTTATTAAACATTTACAGTGCATCAAAAATAATGAGAACACTCAGAGTAAATGTGTGAAAAGATGTGAAACATGTGTGTTAATGGAAGTTGTCTGCAAGCTGGTGAAAGGAGAACGTAGGCAGCAGCTGATGTCTTATGCAGAAGATTTTAATGTAGACTTGATGCATTGAGGAGACCAGAAGGTGAAACAAACGCTAACAGAGTAACATGAGCAAGTGTCACCCCTAAGTCTGAAGATGTCTCCCTCAGCATCCCCATATATCTCCCTTTACTTGTGTCACCCGTTCTAACAGCACATCCATGAATGGTTAGAATTGCTGTCACTCTCTATGTTAGATGTAGGTGTTTGCATCCTATTGGATAGTTAAGCCTAAAGTATGCATTCCTAAATCACATTGTGTCCTTACGTCTTGTCACTGGTGAAATACGCAGAAAAGCGTTAAAGTCTGCGAGAGTTGAAGTTGGTGTCTCTCTGTCTGGAGCATCTGAGTTAGATATGAAAGTCCCTCAACGTAGACACTACAATGTACTGTTGGTTGGTCCTTTATCTATAACCTGACCTTGGGTACTGCAGAGAGAGAGAGAAGAGAGTATCTGTGGAATTAGACAGGCTCTATTCTCCTGTACAGATATAGTGTAATATACAATAATATATAGTGGCATATACAGTAATGTGTGAGGATAGTGGAAAATTCCTCAACAATGTGGATGTCTTTCTTTCCTCTGTCACTACATGTCCAGACCTGAGCATGGTGTTTGTTTTACAACTGTAGTTTGTTCTTATTGATTTTTAATCATTTTTATTTCATTAGTCATTTTGGTGGGGAGTGTAACTGTGTTGGTGAAATTCCAGAACAGAGGTGAAGGGGAAAACATGCCACATTGCCAGATCCAACCCTAAGATGTGCCATTGAACAGTTTGATGTGTTTTTCTGCTGTAGACGGCCTACAGAGTCCTGCAGCAGGATCCTCACGTGCTTGGCAGCAGGATCGCCATGTTGGGTTTTTCCCTGGGCACCAGTGTTACCCTTAAAATGGCAGTTTATTCCAAAGTTGTAAAGGTAAGACAACTATTCAACTGAAATTGAAGAAGTTGGATATTTTTAATTCCATTTTTGTTGGTGCGTTGTCATAAAACATTAAAATGTTTTCTTTATGAACTCAAATAATGCTGGTTTAAACAAGATCTCTGATTGACTCTTCTCAACTTTATCTCTAACGATTATCCAGTTATTTACATTTATGAACTTTTTCGTATTCAGTGTTTCCAGATTTTCAGTGGTAGATATTTAGGTCTGCTAATGTGGCTGAGCTGTCGAGATAATGTGTGTGTGTGTGTGTGTGTGTGTGTGTGTGTGTGTGTGTGTGTGCGCGTGCGTGTGCGCGTGCGCGTGCGTGCGTGATCTATTAGCTCAGTTGTGCAGTGTGTATTAGTGGGAGTCATGTGCAGCCGGCAGATGGAACCATGGCAGACATCTTTGGTTACTGGAGCAAGTATGTTATTCTGTTATACACACACACACACACACACACACACACACACACACACACGCACACGCACACACACCATCCACCCATCATTTTGTTCGATGCTGATTTGAGTTTTTTTAGTATATAGAACTGTACATTTTGTGAACAATAGCCAGACATTTATTCTTTGTGAGATATACCAGGGCTTTTTAACTTGAGAAATAGTATCATCTTCTACAGTGTTGTTGATTGAGTCTTGATTGTTAACAAGAAAAAAAAACCTGGAGAACATTCTTAATATGTCTTGCTTTGAGTATTAACCAACAAGAACAGTATTACTATGCTTATTTACTCCCTCACAGACAATATTAGATCAAACATTGTCTTTGGTTTGTTTTTCCGATCAGAAATGCTTCAAACATTCGCTTCAACAAGGAGAACCAGATGATTTCCCGTGATCTGCTATTGCCCATCCCGACTGACCCCTCACTCAAAGTGGATGTAAGTGGAAATTATGATAATGCTTTTAAATTCATCGTGTTCCATTTCATCTCAAATACATTAATATTAGTTTTGCACTAATTAAGTTAACTGTCTGTCAGACTAATATAAAAGTCACTTTTACATTATCTTACAAGTAAATAATTAATTATGAAGCACTATTAATCAATTACTTGAGCTGCATTTCTTGTATGAAGGTGCTTAACAAAGTTTGAATTTATAATTATTGTTATTATTATTATTATTATTATTATTATTAATAATAAAAAATGGACTCGATAAACTGTGGAATCACAACCTTTTTTGACTAGACAGAAGTTTTACATACCCTAACCTACATTATCTCCACAACACTGTGGTAACCATGCAAAATGGTGTCAGGGCAGAAATTGTTTGGTACATTTCCATCTGGGGAGGCAATCATTATCATTCAAATGCTTCATACCCTCAAAAAAAAAATGCCACAAAAACAATAAAAGACCTGTGTCAACTGAACTGCACGAACAAAATCTTCATCAAAAGTAAGCATTTTCAGTGTAGGCAAAGGGGGCTTTAAAAAAGGTAAGAGGCCGGAAGAGGAAGGCAGTGAGAATGCCATGGGATAAGGAAAACCTCATAACTGCAGCGTACATCAAATTAATTAATCCTTTTTTTTATTTTTACTAATTTTTTATTTAGTTTTCAACAACATAAACAACATGCATTTTGAGACAGTTACTTTCTTTGACCATTTTTCAACTGTATACAGTATTGGTATACATGATATTCAGGTATCATGCACAGAAAGAACAACAAACATCAAATAGTGCTCACTCCAAGAGAAAACGAGGGGATAAGAATAAGAATAAATGATTGATTACATACATAAATAATTAAATTAAATTAAAACAAAAAAACAAAAAAAAACAAGGGATGAAGAAATTATAATTGTCCACTCCTGAATGTAGTATCATAGGTGCTATATATGCTTTTCAGAGATGATGGTGTATAATGTGTGTGTATAGAGAGAGTTAACAGATAACAGTTCAACCAGAGGGCCGAGCAACATGTATTAGTAACCCTCATTGTATTAATAACGCTGCGACAGGACCCCATCGTTTAGTACTTTTTGGGTCCATGTATTGTATGTGGGGGGATCTGGTTTTAGCCATTTGATGGTTATACACTTCAATGCTGCTGTGAGTAGTATGTTTAGCAGGTATGTTCTGGTCCTCCTGTCCAGGCCTTCAGGCATCGCTCCCAATAGTGCTACTGTGGGGTCTTGTGGGATGTCCTGTTGGAATATCTCTTTGAGGGCATCAAAGACTTCTCTCCAGTATGCATTTAACTTAGGGCAGAGCCGGAATATATGTGTGTGATTGGCAGCACGTGTTCCACAGTTCCACCAACACAAGTTGGAATGTGCCGGGCCCATCTTGGCTACTATTTCTGGTGTTCTGAAGAATCTGGTAATTATTTTCCATTTAAATTCCCTCCAGGTCTTTGAATTTGTAACTAGGTGTGCCTCTGTGCAGATCCCCTCCCAGGTATTCTGTGGTATGACCTTGTTCATTTCCGCTTCCCATCTCTGCTTTATCTGCAGGGAATTATGTAGATTCATAGATAGAAATACGTTATATAGTTTACTTAATGTTTTCTTATCTTCGTTCCCATCTGTATTTCTATTAAGAACCCCTCTAAAGGGATACGTTTTAAAAGCTTTCCCCACTCTTTGTGTGTTGTTAGAAAAGTTCTCAATTGTAGATATCTGAAGAAATCTGTTTTGGGGAGATCAAAATCCTTTTTCAGCTGCTCGAATGTCTCGAGCTTGTCCTCATTAAATAGCTTGTGCAGGTAAACCAATCCCATACCTGACCACTTTCTAAAGCCCGTGTCTAGATTGTTAGGTGTGAAGGTCTTCATGGATCCAATGCTTGTTCGTGATGAAATTAACTTCGGAAGCCCAAAAGCTGTCTGTATTTTGTTCCAGATTTTAAGAGTGATCTTAGTCCACTCTGCCAGTTCTTTTATGGGCGCATCTAAAAAAGGCAAGTTTTGTAAGGGCTCTGGGCATAGGTTTTTCTCAATATTAAGCCAGCGAGTGTATGTGCTATTCTGAATCCTCACCATCAAAGGTTTCATTTGTGCAGCCCAGAAGTAATATTTTAAGTTTGGAAGTTTAAGGCCTCCGTTTAGCTTAGATAGTTGTAAGGTTTTAAGTCTAATTCTAGGACGCTTTTTTTGCCAGATAGATTTGGAAATTATTTTATCCAGGTTATCAAAAACTGATTTTGGTATTTCTATAGGTAGCATCTGAAATAAGTAGAGAAGTCTGGGCAGAACATTCATGTGAATACTTTCAACACGACCGAGCAGGGACAGAGGGAGCGTAGACCATCGTTCCAGGTCACTATCAATGCACCGAATTATTTTACTATAATTGGCCTCATATTATTGTATATTACACTATATCTGTAGAGGAGAATAGTGCCTGTCTCATTCCACAGATACTCTCTTCTCTCTCAGCAGAACCCAAGGTCAGGTTATAGATAAAGGACCAACCAACAGTACATTGTAGTGTCTACGTTGAGGGACTTTCATATCTAACTCAGAGGCTCCAGACAGAGAAGCACCAACTTCAACTCTTTTCTGCATTACATCAGTAGCAAGACATGAGGACACAATGTGATTTAGGAATGCATACTTTAGGCTTAACTATCCAATAGGATGTGAACACCTACATGTAACATAGAGAGTGACAGCAATTCTAACCATTCATGGATGTGCTGTTGGAATGGGTGACACAAGTAGAGGGAGATATAATGGGATGCTGTGGGAGACATCTTCAGACTTGGGGGTGAAAATTGCTCATGTTACTCTGTTAGCGTTTGTATATTGTTTCATCTTCTGGTCTCCTCGATGCATCAAGTCTACATTAAAATCTTCTGCATAAGACATCAGCTGCTGCCTGAGTTCTCCTTTCACCAGCTTCCAGAAAACTTCCATAACACACAATTCAGAAAAAATGCTTACGAGAATTTTTTTGTTCTTAGTTGCGTTGTTTGTATTCATGAATTGTCAAATTATCTCACCGGCCAACAGTTCCCTACCACTAAAGATACACTGATCATAAAAATGTTCTGTTTGTTGCCTATTTACACAAATAATTTATAAATTAAAACACTGGAGAATGGCACTATGTTGTGCCATAATGCATCAAACGTGATACCATAAAATGGTGTGCCTTTCTGCATTCAATAAATTTGGTTATCAAAATAAAATATTAAATATTAATATTTTATTATTAATATTAAATAATAACTTTAATTGATTAAAGTTACCTCGGGGCACCACCCTTCAAAGGAAGGGAAAAGATAGCCAATTTATTGATTAAGTCTCATAAAGGTTCTAACTATAAATTTGGAACTCTGATTAACAATTAAATTAATAACTATAACCAAAATTACCATAGAGATAGTTAGCTAAGTTGAAGGATATGGGGTTCTTGACAGTGTAGAGGTTGGCGAAATTCACTTATGCAACATTAATGAAAAAACCTTTGTGAAAGAAAAACATTTATTATGAATATAATAAAGTATAAAAACACAAATTACTAACGGTCTAATTGCTAAACAAAGATAGGTATGTGAGTATGTGTGTGTGTCTGTGTGAGTCAGCGTGCTTTCAAGATGGTCGCTGGCCAAAGAGATAACACCCTCCCCCCACCTATTGGAATGTTTACGACCTGTAGAGCTAATGAGGTGAAGAGTTATGCGTGTGTCTGTGTGTGTGCCAAATTAGAGGAAGTTACTAGATTGGATGCAACGAAAGACTGTGAAGAGCATAACAGACTAACATTACTTTCTCAATAACTTGTACCCAAAATATCACAACACCACAAATCAAACTTATAAACCTCACACAGAATCGAATAAACAGTCTTGCTTAGCCTAGTATAATTATTAAGCCCAGTTGTGTTACCAGTCCGTGGAAAGGGGAAAAAGGAAGTTGCTGTGCAGTTCGCAGTTTTGTGTCGTCTTGCTGGTTCCTGTTGAGTTGTGTAGCTCAGTTGCTGGCGGAAGTTTTCCTGCAGGACATCGCTTCGCTGCTAGGACGTTGGTAGAGCTTGGAGGGCGAGGAGGTTTCCTTGGTGAGATGAGCTGGAAGCTGCACCTTTGTGCTCCTCTCGAAGAGTTGGATGGGAAGAGAAGATGTGAGCTGGAGAAGAGGCTCCACAGCCTTCCCTCCGGTAGAAGGATTGTAGGAAGAGGGAGAACTGGCTCGACAGCCTTCTCTCCTTGGAGGGAGTATAGAAAGAGAGGACAGAGGAGGGGGAAACCTGGCTTATATTGGCCCAGTGACCTCACAGGTCATGGGGCCAGAGTGACCAATGGGAGTTGAAACCTGTGTCCCTGGGGGGGGTTTCACACCTTTGATGCCCCCTGGGAGACTGAGTTCCTTGCTCTGACCTCTGATGGCCCCTGGGAGACTGAGTCTTGGAGGAACATGCGGCTTCAGGCTTTGATGGCACATGTAGGCCGAAGTGTGGTTTCACACAAAGAACCATGGCCCAACAACTATTTTTTTGTTCTTTACTTCTAGAATCTTAACAACACATGCAGATCACTGTGCACCTTATTGCACATGCAATAATATGAAACTACAATGCTAAATAATAATAATAGTCGCTACAAGGTACATAAATATTCCCTGGATGATGGCAGCTGATGTTTAAGAGAGAGATAGAAATCTGAATTGTTGCTGGTGTTTGTCTCTGAGCAGGTTGGACGACTCCAGTGTCCTCTGTTGTTGGTTGTTGGTGAGGATGATCAGAACTGGCCAGCCTACGAGTCTGCCATGGACGTGAGTTTACTGACATGACAGTGAATTGTAATTGTTTGCTGAGAGGATACAGAGTAACAGCAAATATAAACAGTGATTAAAGGTGGAAATAGCCATGGTTGTTTGGGGTGTTTCCTGCAACTACATTTCCATCCACTAGTTATATGTACATTTTCAATTATTTTTTCTTTTTAATAAAAACAGAGGTGAACATGAAAATCTGCTTTTAAAAGTAACCACAGTTGGGGCATCTAAAAAGATCCTCTGTAAATATTTTCCAGCTGAGGGTTAATAGTGTGGGAGCAAGTCAAGGATGCACACATATTGTAGGCCCCAAACCATAAGTGATAAGACACTGTTAGCCAATGCAGAGATCTGCGAACTGAAGCAATATGTCCAGTTTTCCCTGTCATTGATTTGGCTGCATCTTTTCGGCAAAAGAAAAGTGTGGATAAGTTGGAGTCCTTTGATTCTTGCTTTATTTTTATGAGAATGATAAGTAGGTGATTATGTAATTAAAGGCTTCAAAGATGCAAATGGTAATTCAGATCAAATGTAGTTACATTTGGGTGGAAACATGGCTAATGTTCTGCCAACTAACGCATGACGATAGCAAATCATTTCTCCACAAGGTCCAAGGTCTATAGCAGATAGGAGCCAGAGTCACACAATGTTCCTCAGCAGATGGGGTTGTCCTATTGTGGAATTTTAATTGCTTGAATATCCTTTTTTTTTTCAGGAAACTAACCTCTTATATGTTTTGGATGACTGCTGAAGAAACACCCATCCACTCAGATATTGTTTTCTTATTTTGTTATATAATTATGATGTTATATATACCATAATACAATTGAACAGTTCATGCATTTCTAAACTATGACATCATTTTCAACATTAGTTTACCATGTGATCATAAATCCTTTTTCAATATTTATAATCCTAAAGTTGTGTTTATAGTCCTGTAAAAACGTGAAGTTCTCTGCACGGACGCATTCACAACAGCAACAAATGAAAAGTGACGTATTAACTCCGCTGCAGTAATCACGTGATTTTGTTTGATACGTTGATCTGTGTCTGGTGTGTGTGTCACCGCTTTTCCACCCAGAGATATTTGTTTTCTTTTTGTATTTTTTTCATTTTGGGATCTATCTCGTATTAGAAGCACCGGGGTGAATCCAGCGGGGGAACTCCTGCTGAGCACTCACATTGGATTCTACTGACTTTACACTAAGGGGCCAGGTGGAGAAAGTCTGCAGATAATCTGGAGGCTGTCACTCACACATTTGCCCTTCACACATGCACCTCTTCTGGAGAAAGTGCAGAGAATCTCCAAAGATCATTGCATGTCTGAGAGCAGCTGCACACACATGTTAATAGAACACCACATTCATTCCCCTGGAATGAAGTGTGCTTTAAAAAGGTGATGTTTTGCACGACTGCTTTTTGCCTAACTTGAAGGAAAGTGAGGGTTGAGGGTTAGAATGATTCAGTGTTGAAAACATTAACACATGTTTTGCTTTGAACTTTTTCCCAGATTAAGGAGATGATGGAGCGGGCGGGGAACAACCACCTGTTGACCACCCTGTTGTACCCCAACACCGGTCACCTGATCGAACCTCCATACACACCACACACCCGAACCAGCGTTTTCAGACTGCTTGTCACAAGGGAGATGTGTAAGTCCATCTTTAAACTGGGAAGGCTTAAACACTGCCAAAGTCAGGATTGATTCATGGATAACAAGCTCAAAATCAGGACTTCAGCCTGAGTTAACTGTGTGACTTCATGCTGCAAAGGCAAAATGTGATGGTGGAAAAACATCAGCAATACTTATTGCTGATATTTACATTAATTAGGAACATACAAATTTGTATTTATTTATTCAGTAATGCTATGGAGGTCACATGATGATACCATCAGAACCACATCATGATGTGGTTCTGATGTTCCCAAACTGTGAGGACACTCTCCTCACCACGGCACCATACAAAGAAAATGTGTTTGAATTTGTGCCGAGGATCTTGACACCTCTCGCTTGAGGAGGCTGAGCAGTGTGATCTCAGGCAAATCTCATCCACATGTGGTGAGGTTTCCCCATAGTCTTCAGACTTTGCCTCATCCACAGAGTACAGGACAGGTTCAGGAACTCCTACAAGTACTCTTTCATCTGCCCCACAATGGCTAGGTCAGCATCTAATTGACTAAACACGACCCCTGCTTTCCTGAGTTGCGGAACAGCTTGCCATCATCACAACCAGCTCACCATCAGGTGGCGATCACTTGACAGTTCATCTCCTCTCCTAGACATACGACTGGAGACCTCCCCTCGTAGAACTTCTCCCCATTACCTACCGCCTGGCCTACTCAACATACAATCCACATGCCTTTGCCACATGGTCCCACATGATGGTGATTCCACGTTGAGCTTTCAGACAGAGCCCGACCAGGTCCCTTTGTGACCCGGACACCAGGTGGTTGCTCTGGCTAGATCCCACAGAACCCACTAACTGTTTCTGACTGACTGTTTCATCTAGGTTACTTTGAATCACTCTTAGCCTGGCCCCTCAAATTGGACTAATTTGCCCTCTTATAACAGTTCCCTGGAGACATCCAAACACTTCCACCATGGTCACGCTTGGTGAACAGGAGTGAATATTTCCTAAATCTGTAATAATTAAAGAGGTAATAAACCCAAAGCAATCTGGTCTTTATGAAAGCGATGCCAATATTAATAACATTGAAAAACATTAGTGAGTCCTCCTCAAACAGTTCTATAATATCCTGTCACTTTTTATTGTTTGCGTGCAGATGTGGTGTGCAGAGTGTTTTATACAGTCTATGATGCAGAGTGAAGTTAGAAAAAATTGTGTTTATATAAACACAATATTTTTTGTCTGTGAATGATTTCTACCAGATGACTGTGTCTGTTGCTTGCTGTATTTGCAGCAATGATCTTATGGGGTGGAGAGATGGTGTCTCATTCTCATGCTCAGGAAGATGCCTGGAGGAAGACACTGGGCTTCCTGCGGGAGAATCTGTACGGCAACAGAAACCCTGCTGCAACCTTATCATCACACTTGTAACAGAGATCTACTGAAAAACTGGATTTCTGTACAAAGGTGTAACCTATTACAATCACATACACATTTAATCAATATTTCTGCTTAATATTGGTTTCACTTCATTTCAATTAAAATCAACTTGTACAACATTTTGACACTTGCTGCAGAGAGGTAATCCATAATGGTCAATAGCGTTCTTTTTTAAAATTTTTATGTTTTGTTATTGTCATGCGGTAGAGCTGATTACTTTCAAAGACTACTTTTAGAACTCTGACAACTGAGATTTCAGATGGAGCCACTAAAAAGGAGCTTTTATTCTTACAAAAAATTTTTTTTCTATGAACAAAGTTGATAACTGAAGTAATGTCTCAATATATCAAAACAGAATGTAAGGTCCTGCTGTAAAAATAACTCTTCTGAAATTATTTGAATTGTTTCAATACAATGTTGCTGTGCGAATATAAATGAATAAATAAATAACTGACTGTCCTTTTTCCTTGGTCAAGGAATGTCGCAGCGAGCCAGTGTGGTAACCCAGATGAAATGTTAAAGCCCGTTGAGAAGGAAGTGCGGTTCTTAGTTGTATATCTTTTACAGATCAACATAAACAAATTGTGCTTTAGAACATTACAGCACATTATTAAGACTTTTAATATGGCATAATATATAACCTGGTTTCATGCTGTTAAGTAACATGAATAACCACAAACATATTTGCAACATAGATCATCATAATTAAATCTTGAGATGTATGTACCTATATGTACAAAGACATTTGTAAGAAATTTCTAAATTCTGAGATGCAACGTGCTGCGACTCTGTATCGAGGCAGTGACAGAACATATTCCGAAAAACAGTTCACTACAGGGGTCTGCAAGTAAGATTGGCTGCGAGCTAATATTTTTTCCTAAGCCAGTAGATGGCGAGCCAGAACATAATCAAAGACTAAATCAAGAAATTAATTTTAAAAAATGCACCTGGAATTTGTGATTCTATATTAATAAAAGGTAATTAGGCGACCAGCGCACATTAGCAGTCAGTGGCGGCAGGGCAGTGTGTTTTTCTACATCCTCTGAAAAACGACATCAGTTCAATCAGGAGAGACTTGATTCACGATTTAACAATGTTTATTTTGACAGATGCACAGAAGTAATGTGAATGTTAGTCTTTGGCTTTTTAGACCCCTTTGTGATGTCATCTCGATTAGAAGGGGGTGGAGCAGAGCGTAGAACATGAATAACCCCCGGGGTCTGGACACTGGTGGTGGTTCATCAGTCAATCAATTGTTTGGGTGGCCCATATTCATGAGCATTGTCCCATTGGACTTCGCTAAGTGCGACATCTTCTGCCCTTAACCCTCAACAAGAGTAAGGAAAAACTACAAAAACCTTTTGACAGGGCAAAACGTAGAAATGTGAGGGATCCCTCTTCCAGGACGGAGAGAAGTGCAATAGATGCCGCGTGTAATAGGTATATTGTCAGGCAATCTTGTAGATTTTAGGTCTGCCACCATGATCGGGTGCCGCCATAATCCACAATCCATCGTCATGATCCACTGACACTATTGGGATCCATCATCGTGGTCCATGATCGCTGCCAACACGATGCAGGATTATATATACAATCAGTTGAGGTCGGGGATCCGGAAGAGGTGATAATGATTCTGCTGAAGACTGGAGGAGATCGGGGTGGAGGTGGGTTATGCGCATCACTGAATGACGGCTGACTGCCGAAGAGAGGAGAAGGGATTTAAAGTTGGACAGCTGCTGAATGATTGGCTGAAAGAGACCGCGGCAGATCTGACTGGACATTTAAGAACACCCACAATCAGCTGATCAATATACAGAAGGTCCAATACAAGCTCTGAGCAATGATTGTGATGCATACTATAATTTGATGACATTTTCTCCAGTTTTCAGTGACAGAGAACAATTAAAAGTCTGCGATCAACTTTAGTCGGTAAAAGTTAAAATCTACAAACCAAGCCAGGAATCTTGTAGCAGTCATGGACTCACACCCTCATTTGAACAGTGACTGTCTGTGTGTTTACCTTCAGTCAACCAATGGTGTGATTACAGGTGGATCAGAAAAAAACGAGAATGAAAGTCTTTTACATTGACTTCCTGTCTGTCAAAGACTTGACATTACTGCTGTTGTTCAAAAAGAACTATATGGTTTAATACAAATTAATACATTTCCAATTGACTGCTCTAGGCTGTGGGAAACAATTCAAAAATTAATCTTTAAAATTATATTTAAATGTAATTAACATGTACAAGGACATAAAACATCTCTAGGACAGCCTTCTTCATCCTGAGCAATATCATGACAATTAGAAACATCCTGTCTCGAGAGGATGCTGAGAAAATAGTCCAAGCATTACCTCTAGACTTGATCATTTGAATTCTTTATAATCAGCAGACAGTAAGGAGAGTGTGCAGGGACCGTCTACAAAGTGCAATGACGAAAACATAAATTGCAAAAACTTTCAATATGCGTAGGATCACCATAAGAAATTATCACATAAATGGCCTCCTCTGCGTCACTCTACAATCTTTTTGGGAAAAAGGTGCTCTAGCATGATTTACTTTTAATAGTTAGTATAAAATAATTAATTCTTCAACTCTGTGTCACCAAGGTCATATCATATGTAACCGAGTTTTCAAAAATGTTTGATTCATTTTAATTTATTTAAATCTGAATCTCTTTACAGCTGAAACAATGTCACGTTACTTTTTCCACTACTGAATGGCATGGAGGTATTTGATGAAGCAGCCTGTAATACCTTTGTTTGTCCGCTGGGAGGCATCCAGCCTCCATCTCTGCTGTCTGACCCCAGCAGCTCCTCTCTCCATCGGGCTGCACGATGACGCTCATTAACTTCATGTTAGTGCACGAGTCGCACACGCGTTCATCTTGTCTGCAGATGGAACGCACTTTCTTACCCTCTCCATCAGCACCAGCACCACGTGCAGTCTCTGCTCAGACCTGAGACCACTTCTGTGACTGGGGAGTTGGATGAGACCCTCAGAGTGGGAACTTAGCTGGTGCAAAGGAACCTGGGAGCCTCCCGTGTTTCCTGTGACGCACTCCGGAGACCTGCGACAGGCGCGTCCGTGACTCCAGTCCTCCAGACCCAAGCGACCCTGGTGTTTGTCTGTTCCAGCAGAGTGATCTGAGTTGGCTGCTGTCTGTGGGCGGGGGGTGGGGGGAAGAGGGACCCGGGTTCGGAACCGTTAGTCGAACCAAAACCCGACAGGTGATCCGGAGCGTCAGAAACCTGCCGTTCACAGGAATGTATAACTTCTCTGTGATGACCAGAGGCTGCGCTGCTCTGTAACTGCAGGGGCAGAGAAATAAAGTGGATTCTATGAATTAATGACTGAAATTTGGTGCAAGGATGCTGATGCGGAGCCAGATCGAATCCCCGCGGACACATTTGGTGGAGACGCTGTGGTGATGTGACAAACAGCTGGAGTCAGACAACATCTGTGTGACCTGTGACACTGAGAGTGAACAGCTGCTCCTGCTGCGGAGAGAAAGGTACCTGGACACATCACAATCTGTGCAACTGGGAACGTGTCAAGTGTTAAGTTTCATTTGAAGCTCTGAGTGCAGGTATGGACCATTTAAAGTAAACAGTCTGTTAGATCATTATTCTCTATCATCACCCAGATTCTCATGTCGTCAATCAGTGAAATCAATCAACGAATCAATCAATTTGAAACCCGTCGATCACAAACTGCTGGATGGATCTCGGCTTGTGTGTTTCAGCCAATTCAAGTGTGTTTGCGAATCCAATTTCCATGCTATCATGCGTACCCGCGCACCAGTGAGTGTCGGCATGTGTGTGCGTAACTGAGGAAGTTGGTCTTTGTGGTCGTGCGTGTATGAGCTTCAGTGCGTTTGTGCGACGCGCGCATGTTTATTATCGTAATCGTTGGCGCGCCTTTGAGTTTGCGTTGTGTAAACAGACGCGATTGATACGTGTGTTTGATGATGGGGAGATGCGTGTGCGCGAACGGGGTTTACTGTGCGCGATGAGCGTAAATGTGCCTATGTGTGTGTGTGTGCGTAGGTGAAACCGAATATCCACGTGCACGCGCGTTTAAGGACGTCAGAGAGTTTGGATGTGGTTGGCGCCTGCAAAGATGCGTGTGTTTTATGTTTGCCTGAGGGTGAATGTGCGTATTTGACAAATGATATTGAAGATTTGAAAAGGAGAGCGAGGGGCTGCACACGTGCAATGAAAATGTTACATAATGGAGAACAAGAAGAGAAAGAGAAGAGGAGAGGAAGACAAATGTAATCCTGCATCATCCAATAAGAGCCGAGTGCCTATTTACTTTCTGCCATCAGGTCATCCTCCAGTCAGACCTCGACATTTACCGAAGAATCATCGGAATGAAGGAAACCCACAGTTTGCAGATACATCTCTCTTTCTGTCAGTCCTTCAATTCGTTCAAGTAACACTCACGTCACCGACTTCAAACTTAGCATCTCTATTTCTGAGGAACTTGGGAAGCGTGGTGTTGACTTTGAAGTTGTTTGAATGCGTTTTTCTCGAGACCCTAATCCGAACCCTCCCAGTCACTTGAAACGGTACACTTCCCTTGCTGTGATGTCACTGATAGGTGCGTTCAGACATGCGCTGAATTTCATATAATCTCCTGACATTCTCCGATGGGGCTGAGTACGGAAGTGTGAGTACTCAAATGTCCAAGTTCCTCAGTTCAGCCCTGTAGCAATAACTCACTGCAAGTGAGTGGGGGTGTTGATGAAAAAACAGAAAACAGATATCACTGGATTAAAAAAGCGGAGCCACGAAGAGGACACTGATGAAGATGTTTAAAGAGCGTCGGTGATAAGGCCAGACCGGATTTGATGGGCAGTGGAATTAATAGATTTCGTTCTGCCTCTGCTCCACTCCTCACCTGAACGCTCCAGAGAGTTCTGAGCGGAGAATCTCCTGCTGTGGTGTTCATTAGAGAGTCCAGACCCAATCTTGCAGACATTCTCTGGAGTTCATGTCTGAATGATAATGTGCCTTAATTAATGATGGTCACCTACTATTTCTGGTCAAAATGGCTGCTGCCAAAAGGCTCAATTTGACAGTATGAACCCGTTTGACTAAGGTTCTTTTTTTCTGTCATAAAAATAAGTAAAGAGCCAAGTGCCATAATAATCATCTTAGAGTTTCAAATTAGTAGCAGCCATATTCCTTCATAATCTACCACTACACACTTTGTTGTTATATTTCTGTCTGACAGAGTTTCTTGCACTTATTCTCTTAATAGTACTTTCCGTGTTTTCTCTTTAAAACACAAATAACAAAAGAGAAAACAACAACAAATAGTTTGCATGTTCTTCTTGTCTGGGGATTATCTCTGGGACTCCCAGAGTCCGAACATGCAGATTGGGGTTACGTTAATTTGAGACTAAATTGTCGGCAAGTGTGAATGTGAGAGTGAATGGTTGTTTGTCTCTGTATGTTGGCTCTGTAATAGGGTGGTGACCTGTCCAGGTTGTACCCGCCTCTTGCCTAATGTCAGCTGGGATCGGCTCCAGCTCCCCCTGCGACTTTCAAAAGAAGAAGCAGTTATAGATAATGGATCAAGAATACTGTGTGGAGTTTTCCTCTGTCACTTAATAATTAGGACTTATTACTTCTCAGTTTTGTTTTTGCCAAGATCAAGTTTAGTATCTGTTTATATGTATGTCCTCTTAGGGGACAACAATTAAAGGGTTATGTCAGTGTGTGAAATACCCAGCGTTAATCGGGGGTCCCCCCTACCTAGTGCTCCAGTGTTATGCTGTACCCCGTACCCCCCCCCCCCTTTTTAAACACCCGCTGAATTCATAATTATGTTCAATGATAAACAGGGTGTCGCTTCTTCTGCAACATTGAAGTTAAAACACTGCGTTGCATCATTAACTGTGGAAATAACTTTTCTCCTGTATGCAGGTGTGTGTGTGTGTGTGTGTGTGTGTGTGTGTGTGTGTGTGTGTGTGTGTGTGTGTGTGTGTGTTTGTGTGTGCTTGTCTCTGTCGCCCCTCACCCAAACTGACCATCACGTGTATTTAGTTATAATCGATGATGACAGATCGTGAATCTGGATCATTCTCGTCTCGTGTTGTGCGTGGCAGATGAACTGCATGTGCGCAAAATGCTGGACTTTTTTTGGTCAATGTGCGAATACGTGTCACATAAACTCTAGAGCGAATCAAACAAACACAAAGTAAACTTCAAGCACTGTACGTGTCCTAGTAACTTCTGATTAGTGTTGGTGTTTATTGTTAACATGTAAAGTGAGCACAGGTCAGTGAGTGGGGGAGTGAGGAGGCAGGACATGTGGCAGGGTAACACAACATGGTACAAAGATACCAATGTGTGTCTGCCCCCATCCTGAAGGAGCGATGGGCCGCTGCTGCAAAATAAATGTAGCAGAAACCCTGCCTGCCTAATACTGGACATAGTTCACTTTTAAAATACATTTTGATGACAATTATAAGTGACAAATATTTTTTGAAATTTGAAAATTTGCTGTTGAGGACTTCAGGGGGTCTTTAGTGTCACTCAAGGGGTCTCGGACCTCCTGAGAACCCTTGTGTATTGCACCCAGGGTTATGTAGGACCAGGATCTGAAAAACGGGCTTGCTCCTTTCACTCTATACATTGAGTCAGCATTGCAGTGATAATTTGCCTTGTGAAAAAAAAACGAGTTCTTAAGCCAAGGTCTAAGTAAATCACTTAATTTCTCACAGATTTATAGAATAGACATGTTGGCAAACTATGACTCACTGATGAGTTTTAATCAATTCAGAGGAAATTGGTTAATCTGTTCCCTCATCTTCAGGAGCAGGTTTATTCTGGCTAAATTATAGTGTTTCCTGCGTAGTGAGCTATAGCCTGAATAATGTATCTAAGTATCACTTTCCTTCATAAAACACGTACAACTCTGATGAGTTCTCAAAAATACAAACCCACATGATGGTATGTAAATCTTAGTGTAAATCTTAGTGAAAAATTACATCAAGTAGCTTTGAAGTCAACTTGTTAATTAATCGATTTGTCAATAAGTTAATTAATCAGCAACTATTTGGAAATCAGTTATAAATATGTTATTATTTGTTTTCTTGCAAAATGTCAAACATTCCTTTCTTTTTGTTTCTCATTATTGAAACCTGAATATCTTTCTTAGTCTGCAAAGCTAGATATGTGAAGACCCTCACCTTAGGCTTTAGGCAGTTATAAAAGGTTCACTGTTTTACAGACCAGACAATGAAGTGACAATACTTGAAAAATAAGCCCTATTGTAATGCAACAAAACCACGATCTTCTCTGACAAACAAAGGTCTTTGCTTGAATACAAATTATACATAACCAGGAATCTGCTAAACCTCCTCTGAGAACATGTAGAAATGAAACAGGGCCACCGCTCCCACCACCGCAGGAGGGGGCACCACAATTATGATCATCATCATAATCGTAATAATCATTCATAATGATGAACTGTTAAGTAATTGAAAAAACGTCAGAGACACTGTTATCGCAAGATGCACGGCTCCAGGGCAGCTGTGGCTGAGCAGGTAGAGCAGTTCGATCCCAGTCTTCACCATCCGCATGCCGAAGTGTCCTTGGGCAAGTTAACCGAACCCTGAATTGACCGTCAGTGCTGCCCATAAAAGCACTGTTTGAATGTGAATAACCTTTGTAAAGTGCTTTGAGTGGTCATCAACCGCTATATAAATACAGACCATTTACCATTCATTTTCAGTTCTGGCATTTAGTTGAGTACATAACACAACTTTTATTCAAGGAAATACAGTAGTTATACCAAAACCTCACGAAGCAGCTCCACTACAGAACCGCAGCCGACACGCCCCCAGTGTGAACAACCGCGACACACAGCAGAACCTTGCCTGTGGCACTGTGCTTGGGCCTGGAGAGCTGTGCAGGTGGGCTTGGTGATTCCCTCCACGCTTGGTGGCTCTGTGGCCGGGCTGAGCTGACTCTGGCTGGGGCAGTGGAGCTGTGCATGGCTCCCTGGGTCTATGCCCCATAATGTAATGCAAACGTGTGCGTCTGTAGAGCTTCCTGTATCTTCTGAAAATGCCTGTTCTGTCGTGCAATGTATACTATCTTCTGCAGAGTTCGTTAAGTTTATAAAGTAAAGTAACTTTTCTTCTGTTTTGTGTGACTAATTGTATAGTTCTTTTTATCTTATTTGTATTTATATTTGTTTAATTTAACAACAGTTACAACATTGATAATTCAAATGTATTCTTTGGTTTATTTTATTGAAGAAGGTTGCACTTTCAAATGCTTGTGTGTGTGTGTGTGTGTGTGTGTGTGTGTGTGTGTGTGTGTGTGTGTGTGTGTGTGTGTGTGTGTGTGCGTGTTGCTGTTTTGCGTGTTCTCTAGTGCAATATACACTGTCTCTGCAAGGTTTTGTGACATTTCTTCAGTTATGTGTGTGTGACTTTTTCTTACAAATACAAATATCTATACAAATAAATATTGTTGTTTTATTTTATTTTGTTTATATATTCATTTATAAAAAAAAATTGGGGGGGGCCCCACAAAGCAATTAAGCCTAGGACACCTAAGTGGCTACCTGCGGCCCTTAGTCCAATCCCTTAACAGATGCACCATCATTGGTTACTGACCTACAATGAATCATCACCTCTTTGCTTTTGCAAATATTATGAGAGGTTGTTTTCAACTCCCTTACATCGTCTATATCTGTCTAACCTCTGTGGTGTAATCTCTGAATTTAATAAAGTTGTTTGGCATTTTAGTTTTTTGCTGTGCCCGTGTTAGCAACTCTGGTGCACATTTATTGCCCCTTGAACGATCTCTGTTATAGAGGAGGTTTGATTATCGATCATGTATTCATTGCTTCTTCCTATGTCTGGATCTCCAACAGGTTCCAGGAAGAATGTGAAACTGCTACTGTGGTGACCTCAAAGCTGCCCTGCCTCAGACAGGTATGTCCAACACAGGAACTTGTACCTCAGGAAAACCTTGGAGTTGGTGTTTGTAGGTGGGAGTGCCCCCACCGCGGTCACAAGGCCTTTGTAACAGGGTGAATCCATGGTCTGGCTTGGCCTGTTCTCGCCACACAGCCTGCACAACTGCTATATCCACCTGTCTGTTGACTGTTTGATCATATCACTGCTCCCTTTCCCTGCTGCTCGACTTACTACAACATGGCGAGGGGTTTGAATCCCCCAATCAGCTTCGGCCACTGCTTGCTCTCTCTGCTGATGCTTAAGAGCTGCTGGCTGCTAGGCTCCACATCTCAGAAGCCCGCCGACTCCCAGCCGCCCCAGCAGGAGTATGCCCACTCCATCCGGCTGGATGGCGACATCATCCTGGGTGGCTTGTTCCCTGTGCATGCTCGCGGTGAGAGGGGCGTGCCTTGTGGCGAGCTGAAGAAAGAAAAGGGTATCCACAGGCTGGAGGCAATGCTGTTCGCCATCGACCTCATCAACAAGGATCCAGAGCTGCTACCCAACGTTACGCTGGGGGCACGAATTCTGGACACATGTTCACGTGACACCTATGCTCTGGAGCAGTCACTCACCTTTGTCCAGGCACTCATTGAGAGGGATGGATCTGACGTACGCTGCTCTAACGATGTCCTGCCCATCTTTGCCAAACCAGATAAGGTGGTGGGCGTCATTGGGGCGTCAGCCAGCTCTGTGTCGATCATGGTGGCCAACATCCTGCGACTGTTCAAGGTAAGAGAACACTGTTGGGTGACTTTTCTGTTATTTGTTGTTCCTTTTTTTTGTTAGTGTGGTTTGCTTGTTGCTGTACTGCAGCTCTTGTGACTCATCCTAGGTCAGCAGCTGTACTGTATGGTTTAAAGCCATTGTCATGTTGTGTTTCTGTCACTCTTCGAGCCAGTGACTTAATTACATTTGTTGGACTAGATGAGTCTGAAGGCTCATATTTCTCTCACTTAATTGTCAGTGTTGAGTCTGAAAGCTGTTTAAGACAGTAGAACAGGGTTCATTGCTGTCAACGTAATTGGCATATGACGATGTATGCAGTGAAACATTGGGGGTAGGAAGCGCTAGTTCAGTGGTGCTAGCTCCACTCCTAGTCACCTTTGATCAGCGGATATTGGTTCTACTACCTCCAAACGTGCCGACCACTGCCTGAAAAAGTTCACAAATAACTTTGGGAGTTGTTTTTTTCTTTACAGGTCAACAGAAAAGGCAAATGACATATAGCACATTGATTTTGGTGATGCCTTCAGGTGCTGTCGAAAAACCAAATCACCAAAGTGGTACACAAAGTACATCCAAGCTAAAGTCTCCCAGTGTACACAGTTTGTCCATTTACTAAAGTATAGCAGCTATTTTTATTTTCATATTTTGAATTTATTACACCTGCAACATTAAAAATATTTGTCAGTGTTTTGTTTGATTGCAGCGTTGTCCGTTTACAACTTCCTCTTAGTCTCTGTCAGTCATCATCGATGGACGATGGCGTCACCCATCAGCCCAACACTACATTAGTAAAAATATAAAGAAAGACTTTTTTCACAAGCAGAGTGAACATTGTAAGTAAAAAGCATTCAAGTAGTGGTGGGATGATGGTGTCATTGATGATGGATTGATGTGTTGGGTACTGCAGTGAAATTTGTGTTTTGTGTAATCCTCAGCAGTTTGGCCGTCGTTGAAATTTTCTGCATGACTGTGTCTCTGAGGCTGTTGCTTCAGTTTCCACACACCTATGCTGAACAGAAGGATAATTTAGTTTAAGAGCTTTTCAGGATCTGCACTCTGGGTTTGTAATTTACATACCTCAGGGGTATTTTTACTGCGCTCTAATCTCGCCACATCCTCATCGTCATGACAACTTCCTTTATTTCGCCTTTGGTAAACAGCAGCTTTATTCCAAACAAACAGACAGATGTGATCTACAGATGACAGCTGTAAATACTGAAGTGCTTCATGATGCAAGTGTTAGTGTGACACTGGTTGTTTTCTCAGCCTGGATAAATGTGTTTAGCAGGCAATCTGCAGGTTAACTCTAACTGTATAAAAGGTTTTCGATAGATGTGGAAATTCTGAATGTGCTGCAAAGATCAACCAGATGACAGGTGAACAGGTTTTCCTTTGAGCTGATACTCATCTATTTACCAATCCCAGAATTCTCTATGTGTCTGTCTGTATACGACTTGCATATCGCAAGAACAGTTAATAGCAGCTTCACACTTGGCATGTGTACTGATAAGGGCCCAAGGAAGTGCAGTTTTGATTTCTGTGCGATGTGGATACATGATACTTTCAATATTAGTAAACTTTGAATAAGCAGGGAAACAGTGCCTTTGTATATTCAAAAATAAACTTTGAATATACAGATGACCAGCACTCTGTAGCAGTGGTGGCTGGGACCAGTATTACCTCAGGCCAAGCCAACAGCCCATTACAAACAGAATGGGCACTGGACTAGTACTGGCAACACAAGTAAATATAAACCATCCATCATTATTATTAGAAAAGCTGTGTGGCATTTAACAGTTAACTTGCAGAAAAGAAAATGTAGAAGCCGGGCCCTAAAAAAAGTTCTCATTCTCTGCACATAAGAACATAACATTATGCAAATGTTCCCGCTGTGAGACTAATAAAGGATTATCTCAATTCTGGGGTCCTGGTCTCAACCTTATATTTGTTTTACTTAAGTGCAAGTCAATGTGCGGAACTGAAATGATGTGATGATATAGGCATTGGAGAGCGGGGTGTGTATGTGTGGACATCCCATAAGGATATGGAGTAGCAAGCCAGTGGGAAAAAGTAGACACATATTGGGTGTGGTGGTATGCACGAGTATGAATTATTTTGTATGAAACTATATCAGACAAAAGTTATTAGTCAAAGCTCAAAAATTCTATGACTTTAAACCTGAAACAAAGGCATCTTTTTAACAGTTTTTGGGTGACTTCAATAAACAAGCGGATCTCCCCTGCCTTGTTATTGATCAGAGGTTTGTGTCACCAAACTTGCAACAAGCAATCTGCCTGAAGTATCATTTCATTTTAGAGGGACCTAAGCAGAAAGCAGGTATAGTGCAAATGGCAGAATTGACACAATTACAGTGGTTTGCCTAAATTCTTCGGCTTTTTGAACACAGACCATTTTTCTTATTGTCTGTTTTTCACATTTGATCATATTTCATTGAGATACCTCCATGTTTGATTCTGCCCTCATTTTAATTTGCAGATGTAAACAACACCTTCTGCTTTTTTACACTTTTAAAATAAATTCACTACAAGTTCCACAGCACTAACATCATCAGTACATCAGTCACACTCATGTCTCTGCTGCTCTTTACAGCATGTAACACTACCAGGGCTGTGTGATAGCTGATGATGATACATGATGATATACAGCATTTTATCATTTATTCTGTCTTGCCACAACTTGCACTCTTAATAGATTTACATTCTTCCACACAACGCAGATAGGAAAATGCATAAAATAAAGCAACATAATATGTGACACAGAAAAGGAGAAGGAGTCTGACCAACCTACACACGATGCATGAAAAGTTTGATACGTACCAGCAAACCTAACACACTCGAAACAACACTAACCTCTTTCACCACCTACACAAGAATCAGGTCAAACAGTGCGGAGCGGGTCAAGGGATGAGCGCCTCTAAAGTACAGTTGAGTGCTGAAAACAAACCTCAGACTCAAATGTTGCAAGAGGCTTTTTTTTTTCCACTGCACAACATATGGCAAAGAGTCATTAAAAGAAAACAGCCGCTGTTACATCTTGCAGCCCTGAATGTCAGCCCCGAAATGTAGAGACAAACTGGGAGACTGTCACTTTGTGGTGGAGGAAGCATGCTCTGTCTTCATCTGCAGCATAGATAACATGTTCAGACAGATGTTTCTCGTGGTGCGTTGAAATGAAGTTGATCCCAGCTGTTGCCTCGTCTTCTTCGATGGGTGCACAGCCAATAGACAAACTGTATCTGGAGGCGGTGCGTTGCTTGTGCACAGTAGCAACCAAATTCCACTGCCCTAAATTAGTGATGAGCTGTATGATTCATGTGCATGTGTTAGAGCCCGGCCAGCTTAATGAGGACAGAACGGCCCCACAACATCACTTATCTAAAATTAGCTGGAGATGCCTTCGGGGGGTGAGGAAAAGGAGGAAAGGAGGGGGGGGGGGGGGGGGTAACCAGATTGTGCTGACACAGAGGTTTCCGCACCCTGCTCCTCCTCACCTCCACTCACCACCACTGTCAAAACCTCCAGCTGCTTTCAGGACTCTAACAGAAAGCAGGAACTGACTGTGTCTGGTTTTAAGTTGATCACATAGTCTCAGTTAAGGTGACACACAGGCATGGATTCAGATTGCAGAAGCCCCATGGCAGCCTATGATCACAACCTGAAGGAAAATATCAACACCTTCACATATCTTCCACAGCATTTATACCAAACTAGTGCAGTGCCCGTTCTAAACCTGTCTGTTGGACTAGGCTGTTCTCTTGACCTGTGGTAATTATTCCTTGTCATTAGTGAATCCTCCTCAAAAAGAGCTTTTCATAAACAGACCAGTGACCAGTGTGAATCCGATAAGGTGAATGGTTGGTGAGATATGCGTTCCACATACAGAGAGACAGCGAGACAGACAGACGCTTGTGGAATTAGTAGGTAGATTTATTTTATTAAAAAAGAAAGATGAGTTGAAGGCCCCTGGGCACCACCCAATCAGCCCAGTGGATAATCTGTGATTGGTAACACAACTCACTGAGGGAACTATTTAAATTACTTAAAGTTTAGAATCTTGTTTTTATGATCCACCGTTTTCTCAATATATATATTGTAGATAGAGATGTGCAAACTCAAGTGGGATGAAAATGACAACGGTGTTAAGAAGTGTGCCTTTTTGCATCTGTAGCCAGTGATGTAACAGTGATGTCGTGCAGTCATGGAGTTGCACCCACACAAACAAGATTTTACGCCATGCTTTAAATGAAAGTAGCAATACTGCAATAAAAACATTCCATTAAGTTAAAGATTGTCCCGAGGATAAGCTCCTCCATTTTACTGATCCCATGATCTTTCCCCTAGCGCCACCCTAAGGACAGACTTTACATCTTTAGCTCTGCTCTATACTGTAAGAAAAGACAAATCAGTCCTGTCTAGAGTTGTTCTGTTAATAAAACCCTCTTGTGCATCTTCTGAAGAT
Source organism: Hippoglossus hippoglossus (assembly GCF_009819705.1). Classification (NCBI taxonomy): domain Eukaryota; kingdom Metazoa; phylum Chordata; class Actinopteri; order Pleuronectiformes; family Pleuronectidae; genus Hippoglossus; species Hippoglossus hippoglossus. The sequence continues at coordinate 24,017,659 of NC_047156.1, read as the reverse complement.
TCACAGAGGGTACCAGAGGTGAGATCCTCCCTCTGAAATTGTGATATGCTCCCAGTGCATTTGCATGATATTTGCACATCCATTTCACATAGTATCACACAGTCTGAGCCCAGCCTGGTCGTCAGGAGGACACTCAGCTGCGACAGTCGCTCCTGCTGTCGCATTATATTTTCCATCTCTGCGTGGGAGAGGTGGAACCGCTGAGGCTCTCTTTATGAGCTTGCTGCAGTTCCATCCAAAAAGTAACTAAATAAATAAATAAAAGAGGTGATAAAATAACAGAAGGAGGAATGAAAACACATTGTTCCATATAAACTGTCAGAGGGAGGAGGAACGCTAAGCATGCAGCAGCACGACAGCCTCAACCGATAGAAGAAGGAAAAAAGTCAAGAATCACATTGTAGATGTGAGTGTATAACATGCAGTCAGCTGAGCAGAGGCATGTTCGAACTGTGCTTCCCACCCTCTTATCTTCTCTTACATCATTTAGAATATAAGACTAGATGGTGAATGTCCCTTGTACGTTTGAAGGTCTTCTGCACAATTTAAGTTTAACTACCAGTAGATGTTTGTGGCCAACAGCGGATGTTAGGGACATAACTTCAGTTGTGCACCTTAGCATCATCAAGTGTTGTGGCCTTGTAATCAATGCTACATGCCGGACTTGAGGGTACGCTGAGGCTGAAGGTAAATCTGACTGGCTACTGGTTTTTATGTGGCTGTACTATGAAAGCCATGTGGGCCGCAGTAGATCAGTCATCATTACCTTTTTAAACTAATCGTTTTCTTTTTTTTAAAAATAGGACAATATGGAGAATATCCCTTGTACGTTCTACCGCACTAATTAATGCCAACCGCTAGTTCAGTGGTCGCCAACCCGTCGATCGCGATCTGCCGGTCGATCTCGCAGTCTTCACTGTCGATCCCCGAACTCTCTGAACTCACTGGCTGTCGTCGCGCCGCAGATCAGCTGTGTGTCGGTTACTGGCGGCGGAGCTGCTGGTTTATCTCCTGCATTTCCTTCAAGAACAAGTTGGTTCATGTACTAAAGTAAATGTCAGGACTCTACGGTATGAAGATGCGCATCTTTCGGTCTGTCGATAACAAACAAAGCCCCGTTGGAACAAATGAGTGGATTCAGAAGGTGAAACGCTGGAGTGCTTTTACTTTGAAACGGGTTCGGGAATTGATGTAAATACGTTTGTGTCATAGAAAGATTAACATTGTGGTTCACAGCAGAATAAACAAAGAAGATGATCTTTCAACTGATTTTTAATATTTATCTGATGAATTTATGTCACAAACAAATGGTTGCAACACTTTCTGTATGCCTTTTCAAAAATAAAAGCACTCGAGCGTTTCTGTTGATGGAATCCATTCCCTTGTTTAAAAAAGGTTTTTTATTGTGAAATATTTGCTGGAGCAGAAGATGCACGGCTTCATACTGTGTAGTACTGGTATTTATTTGATGAAAAGGGACTTCTTTCATACAAGGAAATAATCATATTTGTGGCCATATTCAAATCAAAGCCTATAATGTGCTGCAGTGCAGAACATGTTGTGGAACTGAGAAGCTACATATTTTGCATTGTAAATATGAATGGATATTAATTTGAATATTGTGCATTGAATAGAAAAATGTGCACAACTGGTTTGTACTCAATTAAAGAAGTCCATTGTCCATGGTTGGGTTGATTTGTTTTCCAGTTTAAAGCAAAAACAAACATGTGCTTCTCCTGCTGCTTCTCTTCATGCGCTGTTAAAAAAACATGTCCCTTCCCTGGTGCTTGCCCTGCTTAACAAAGCTGCTACACATTGTGAATCCTACCTGGTCTGGTTCTTAGTACCCCCGGGTGTCTACAAATATAAATGCAGAAATAACAAATAATAATAATCATAATATATCAAACTAATGAAATAGCTCCTACACAAGGTTAGTGAGGTTATTGTGCATTAGAAAATGAATGGGAAGATAATTTGTTTTAAGGCTTGATGTCGGGGTAAATTTTAATTTCCTGTTGCAAAGTCACTTAATTTCGCTGTGCCTTGAAATTCCCCATATTTTGGTCTTTATCATTAACATCAGTCAGTTAGAGGAACCATTAAAAAAGCAGGACAGGGATTTTGAACTGCAGCGTATGAATCTGAAAGGCTTCAAAGGTCTACAATATTTCACTCAATTTTCAGGCAACAGAGCTTCGCACAGTCTGAGGATGTGTGAACACTGAGACTTGTTTTCACTCTTTGTAAAAGTGTTACCTGCTAATATCACACCGATCTGTGCTAACTCCTGGCACAACACAGCAGCAGATGGTTCGTGTGGGGGAGCAAATCCTTCATCAATGGGACAAAAGGAAATAAGGATTCATCGTCTGGAGACCATGAGTATCTAGAAACACACCGTTGAAGTAGACACACGTCTTAATGTACACATTTGAAAATGCTGTTTGTAGTCCATTACTGTTTTTAGAAGCTTTAATATCAAAGCACAACACAGTGTAAAGTTGGACCTGGTGTAGCTTCACAAGTTTATGTAGCTTTTGTTTTCCTTTAGGAGGCATTTTCCTAAGGCAACATCACTTCCCGTCATGTCATGTCTGACTTGTGATGATCCAAGACTTGTCGCTGACTAGTCTCAGATTGCATTACACTTGTCTTGAGACCTGAGTTGTTATACATGACAAGAAGACTTGACTGAGACATTTCTCATACTTGACTCTTCTTTCCAACAAATTGAGACTCAATGCAGATTCGAGGAGTCCTCGACTTGGACTTGTTTTACTTGAGACTCAAAATAATTGAAACTTTAATTAGGATTGAACTTGAGCTGGACTGGTCTGAAATGACTGAAATCAAACGTTTTCCCAATGACTTGAGGCATGACTCAGACTTGGTCTCATGCCTTAGACTGGACACTGGTCTCTTGAGTCTTAAGTTACATTTGACTCATTAATTGAAACCATGATGCTTGAACTGAACTGATAGACTGAATCATTTTCTCCAGTGATTTAAGACTTGGTTGAAACTTGTCTCAAATGACTGGACACTACGTTCCTCAGACATGACTCAGACTTCTCTCTGAGTCTCTCTAAAGTTGAGACTTTACTTCATCACTTTTTGAATTAGACTTGTTTCCAATGAATTAAGACAAGTGTCTGACATGTCTCAGCTTATTTGAGACATATCATTGTTAGAAAATGCTCCCCCGTGCTCATCCTGACCTATACCTACACCTGGTAACCTGCGGTCAGTGTTGCCACTGCAGGTCTGTATTCGGCCTCCCGCAGTCAGTCACAGGCAGATTATCAGATCTGCTTCTCATTAACTGACAGTGTGACCTCAACATCTCAGTCTGAGTAGCATAACATCCAATCAGCAGTTTAATAGCATGTTAATGTCCTGAATGAATGTGAGGGTGAAACCACTGCACCTTGTTTAAGAATTAATGGGAGCTAGAGGCGTCCGGCAGCTGATCTGTCTCGATTAGCTGATTGCTTTGTTGTTGGGTACAAATGTAATTTCTCTCTGAGAGAAGAAAAAAAAACGATGGAGGAGAGGATGGATAGTGGAATTTAATTGAGGGGAATTTGCTCATTGTAGCGGCAATTCATTAGCGTGGCTGTTAATAACGACCTCATTAAGCTGTCCGAGGCCATCGTCCTCGTTGTTTTATTGTCAGTATTGATGAAGCTTTTCCGTGCGTCATGGTCATTTTCACGGCCCACATTTGTAATCCACCCACTTTTCAATAATCTATTCTCTTATTGAAAAGACTCAGACTATAACCAACAGACATTCGTGTCAAGAAAGATAATAAATACAAACTGTCTCATGAATTATGACCAACAGTCGCTCGCTTGTCAAGTTGGAGGGGGACGGGGCTGATGCTCTGCAGTCCACAGCCTATCGCTCATCTTCTAACTCCCTTCCTCGTCATTTTTCTGTAGCAATTGTAAACTTTGTAATGACTTTGACACAAATAGTCTGTGTTGCATATTGTTTATTCAATATTTACTTCTGTCAAGGGTAATCTAGAAGTGCCTGGCTCAATGTACCTATTTCTTTCCTTCAACTCCGACATTTCTACGACACATTCTACACACAAGATTCCTCTGCCAAGAAGGGGGTTGGACCAATTGAAATAGAAGAGCATCAGCCTCAGTCCCAGAAAACCTTAACTAATGACAAATATTGTCATTGCTTTACAAAAACGTCACAGTGTCTGTTGTTGCAACTTTTTCCACTGTGGTTAACTGTTGCCTATCTGTGTTGTATTATTGTTTTGGACAGGTAGCTGTAATTTATTTAGACCTTTACTTTCTGTTTGGAGTCGGTTCATTCTGTGCCATGGATAAAATAGGTTATTCTCAGAGAGGAGCTCAGATAATATTCTGACTGCTCAGGGAGTCAGTGTGAACTCCATAGGTCACCATCAGTTGAGTGGTGATGAGGGTCAGAGGTCAGCTGCTTTGAGTACAAACACACTCCATTCATCACCAAAGAAAACAGGGACTCGTATTCACACATGCTCATATCATTTTATTATCATCATACTATCAATTTACTACACACAGAAGAAATGATTCCATCTTTTATTCAGTACCATGTGTTTGGGGGTTTGTGAATAACAGTGATGGGATTTCTTGAGAAACTGTGCGTGCGGACTGATTACAGATGAGAGCAAACGACCGAGATCTGCATGCATGATGTTAAACAGCAACTGTTTGAACAGGATCTGTTTTTGTGTTCACTGCTTCTTTTCAAAGATATTCCTCCATTGTATCTTCATCGGGTGGAAAAAATAATTAGAAACTCCAATAAAAAAAGTTTTTACTTTTTTTCTGAACTCAGCATGCAAAGTCTAAGAGAGGACAAATTAGATGACTGGCCTAAAAAAATTGAATAAAAACCTTCATACCACAGACACGACAAACATACATTTTGGATTGGCTTGCAGATTCTGGATCATACTGTACCCTGATTGAAGCCAAACACATGAGAAATGATTCATATAGGACTGTTAAAAGATTTGTCTCCGGTAAGGTTAAGGTCTGTCAGGTTTCAGCTTCATACCTCAGGACTCAGGAGTTAACACTGAGAGGGAAGATGTTGGATTCTTGGTCGTACAAATCAAGACATTTAAAGATGTTACCATGGGCCTCAAGTGATAGGAATCTTACACCATTTTAAAGAGCACATGAGTAATTGAGAAGCTAATCTGCAAATGATTTATTAATGAAAATAATCACTGGATGCAGTCCTCTGTGTCTCAGATCAGACAAAGAGGTGGGAAGCTCCATGAGATGTATCCTCTGAGGAAAGATTTCCCTTTTTTTTTACAGACCCCATTTAAACACAGTGGCTTGAGTTGTTGTGGAAACATAGTGTCTTAGTGAGTGCTTCAAATAAGGTCAATAATGTGTTGTTGCACAGAGCAAGCACAATCAATTTTGTCCCATATCACTGAACAGTTAAAGCTATAGAGTTGGTAATCCTGGAAAAACTTGCAAGAACAGGCCACAAAAAAATGCAACCGATAAATCCCACACTAACTTTGGTTTCTCCTTGTTGTTTACCCAAAGGGTTGTTTAACCACATTAAGCCAACAGTCTGAATTAGACACGGCCATGTAAACAGCATATTCTGATTACCTTAACATGAATAAAGTCACGGAATAAGTAATAATGGAATTAAGACATGTGATCTATTATGACTTTAGTCACATTATGTAGACATGTACGTTTTGATAGCATTACAATGAGTTTTCCCAGCATTTTGTGACATTGACATATGACACCCATCTGCTTGACGATATGCTCTGGGCATAATCAAAATGGCAAAATACATCGATTGTAGCTTTTGCAAAATTAGGAAGAAAACACCCAAAATGGTAAAAAGGTAGCATTGTACCTTACACTATTTCAGGTTGGGGTTTTAAATCTGGCAGAATAACATTGGATGTAATGAGTCCTAATCAGACAATGCTCTGTAACGTGTAAACGGGAATATGAATGGAATTGAAACAATGTCCTATTCTTTATGAAGACAAAAGTCAGGATATTGGTGTCCATGTCAACACAGTCACAGTTTCAGACAAATTAACCCCGCCAGTTTAGGTAAATAGTATTATTGATTTTGAATTTGAGGTACAGTGACTAGCTGACGTTGTCTAAGGATGCCAAGCAAACATTCAACAGTGCATGATATGGGTCCAACATACAGTCACTAACAGAACAGCGCTACATCCTGTACGCCATGACATCATTATCTCTCTAGAAGACATCCCCTCACTCACCCTAACAAGCCAGTGCAAGAATTCAATCAGTAAATCTGCTCTCTACAGTCCCTGACATGACATTGATAGACACCTGCCAACCAAACAGAATAATAATTCTCACTGGTCAGTAGCGATTTGTCTTTGGCATCTAAAGAAACTTTCAACCACATTTTATTCAAGATATACCTTTGGGCATCTTTTTAGTTCTACAACGCCAAAACTGTCATATCTCCTTTCTTCATCCTAATCCTCCGATTTCACAGGAGAATGTCAATGCACTTGACTCCCCCTCCTCTCCTGCAGGAGTCGATTTGTCTCTTGTCCTTGTGAATGTCGGATGTCGGATCTCATTCATCAGCACCAACCGATTCATCTCCCATTGTCTCCCTATTCACAGATCTGCTGTGCCTGTGTGTTTAACGCCGGTGGAGATGTTCCTACAGTGGATTGTGTCAGTCACCGAGTGTCTGTGCTGCAGGATTAAGAGATGATAACACAAATGCAGCTTTGTCTCTTTGATTTATTAGAGGACAGTTCTAAAGGTGTTTCGGATCATGTCTTTTCTCCATCACTCTGTTTTTCCGTTTATAGCCATGGCTAAGGAATGATGATGCTTGTCGGACGTCTGTTAACCACTTTAGTCCAGACTGAAATATCTCAACAAATATTAGATGATTGATGAATTTCGTTACTGTGGTGATCCACTGACCTTTCACCAGGAGGTTGACATATGTGCGCTTGAGTCACATGTCTAAGCAACCTTTGGATTGATTGAAGGAATCTATGGTCACCTCAGGATGAAAGTTAATAACTTTGGTGACCCCTTTATATTTTGATTTAGGATCAAGAATATATTATAATATCATTTGTTCACTGACTTTCTTTATGACCACTGCCCTCAGCTGTGCTTAAAGCTAATTAGCAAATGTTTGAATGCTAAAATCATAGACTGTTTATAAAGATTGAGGACATGACTGTGTCCCAAAAGCCAAATTGTCTCGATCACTGTCTGTTGGCTTGCTGTAGTAAAGGTCTTGTAAGTGGTCAAGTCTTTATTTTTCCTGAAGGTTTGGTTTTAGTAACTCCCACCAAGGAGGATTTGTGTTTCGTAAGTAAACAGGATTACACAAAAACTACTCCAATACTACCAATTTCCATGAAATTTTGTAGAGCAGTGGATAAGACCCACGGACGAACCCATTACATTTTGGTGCGGCTCCAGATAAGGCGGTGGATTATTTTCACTTTCTTTGTGACATTGGGACATTTTGCAACAATTGGGTTGATTTCTCAAATCGGCATATTTAGAGGACTGATAATTATGAGTGTGTTCACTTTGGTGGAGATCCAAGTCTGGTTTAGTCAATTTAAATGTGATTTCATAAAGGGTCTGTGGGGTCTTGGGGGAGGTATTCACCCTAGCCTACTGAATGTCATTCTAGTTCGTTATTTGATGTTATAAAAAGGGTTCGCAACGTTATGATTGACAGCTGAGACTGACTCGCGATTGGTTGAGCGCATGTATTGACTCGCTAGCAGCTCACAGTGTGAAGTGACGTTACAAGTGCAGATGGTAACCAGACATTTATTGGGCTTCCAGATGATTTTTCTTTCCTGAATGAGTCGGTCAGAGGAGGAGGAGGAGCTGTCGTCTCAAGAGGCTTCCTTCCTAAGTGGAGGAGCCATCTTCTTCTTCGGTCTCTGTACACACTTCATGTTTCTTTAGTGTTTCCTCCACACTCCCACTCATCTCTTCCTGTCCGCTGCTGGGTTGTCACGTCTCAGCGTGGCAGCAGCTCAAACTGCTGTGAGAGAGGCCTTTTCTTCTGTAATCAGTGCTGCTAGTTGTAGCAGCTTGACAGGGCAGGGCCTAGATTAGTGGGGGTTGATTATTTCTGATTAATCGTGTTGTCAGAAAGTGCTATATATTGAGCTTCGTTTCCTAGAGTCTGAGACGATATTTTTCTCATGTGTTTTGTTTATTCTGTAAATTTAAGTCTCATACATATTCAGTGCTTGGTGATGTAAAATAGGATGAAGCAGCAAATCCTCACTTTGCAGCCTGTTTAGTGTTTTTGACTTGTAAATGACTTCATTCTATGTCAACTAATCATTTCAGCAGTGCTAAAGTGCTAAAAATATACACAAAGAGCGTTAAAGTGCTCATTGTGCAGATTCACCCAGCCTTTATAGAAACAAGCATAATGATGATTTTGCCTTCTTTAGCAATTTACCAGTAGCGTAGCCAACACTGTGAAGTTTGTCCTGAGGGGGGCGTTAGAGGAAAAGTCACTGGGCCATTAAAATCTAAAGGAGCAGAGCTGAGATCGGGGAATTTAATGATAATCTGACATATGCGTGTGAGATGTAAACTAAAAATGATATGTAGATATTTTCAGGGATTCTGTCAATAACAATAAGATGGAAATGTGTCAAAGTCTTATATTCTATTAACTTATGCTTGTTAACAGAATATTAATTGTGGCTCCTTGTGCCAAAGTTTGGTGGTATGAACAATTTAATTTAGGCACAGCTTTCTAGCTGGAAATAATGTATCTATCATGGGTCTAAATATTCAAAGTTTTGTTGCTTTTCTTTCGTAAGGCTGAATGATTCTGCTTATTTCTGATTATGCTATGACATATCTAACCTGCTATTAAAACCAGTAAAATCTGTGATCCTTTCAGTTCAAGCCTAATATTATTGAAATCACATCTGTGTCTAGCAGATACACAGAAAAAACACTGAATGCTTTTCAATTACATCAAATGCACTGCTCCAAAAAATGCAGGGAACACTTGATCTTCACAGTATAACACCAAGCTAGTTAGACTTCAGGGATATCAATCTGTCCATTTAGGAAGCACAAGTGATTGGTGTGGTTTTGAATCCACCCCCAATGGATTGATGAACGTTGATGATGGTTTCCATTGACTGCTGTTATAACTTGAATAATTAGTTCATCAAGATCTGATGTGTGATTTAAGTGTTCCCTTAATACTTTTGAGCAGTGTATTATACGGTGGCTGGCTGGACATAAACATTGTCTCCTCAGTGTCAGTGTATGGGACATGGACTAAATTATAAAGTCAAATTACATGTCAAGTGAATTTTGCTCAAAGAAGATGTTTGTCATTCTAGTCTCTTCTATCAATTTAGGTAGTGTGTGTAAAGTGTCTTTTCCTGATAAGTTTGGTGTTCATTAGTTATTTGACGCTATAAAAAATGACTTGATACCTCGACAGCGCAGACTGAGTTGGTCGAGCGTGTGTATCGGTGGGACCGTGCTACCTCCGCTCTTTGGCCCAAGTGGGCAGTGCTCTTTTCTGGGATAGTTTGGTTTCATTACTGAATAGTGGGAGTAAGTGGAGATGCATCGTCCATTGATAGGTCGGCTAGTCTTTGCTTCTGACACTCAGTGACAACACAGAAATGTGTGCTTCCTGCAGAAGGAATTCACACATGTTCATTCAACCTCGCAGACTCACTCCAGAACAGAAAGAGATTTTGGATTTCATGACACTTGACCCACTAGGATTCTGACAACCATCTTCAAACTACAAGTTATATCTCAAGTCTGCTGTTTCTGTCTCACCTACAGTTTCAACAATTAGATGTTTTGTTTTTTATGTTCAATCTTTACTGAAGTAAAGAAGACGTTTTATGTGGATTTCCTCAAACTTGATAGCAGCACCAGTTGCACTGGACTGAGACGTTGCACACATGCAGCCTGTTTCCTGCTGCAGGCTGCAGATGGTTGCAGGATGCCAGGTCAAACTGAAAACGTGCCGTGTTGTTTCTCTCTCAGCCTCGGGAAGATGATGTCACAGCATGTTGTCGCCAGCGTTGTTCTTCCAGATTATCATCAACCAGCTCTTCAGATCGTTTCTTCACGTCTCTCTGCAGCAGGCGAATGTTGCTGTGACGTTTTGGGGTTAAGCTGTGGGATGGCGGTGCTTCTTGGCTGCCGCAGGAAGTAATGCTTGCTGGCAGGCGTCTGCCGACACTCAGTCGGCGTCCAACTCGCTGCGTTCGAACCACCACTGCCTTTTGCTTTAGTGTAAAGGAACTAAAAATCAAAGTCAGACTGGGAGATAACATCTCTGCAAAAGTATTGTATTCAACCCTTAAATCTACAGAGCTGTAATTATTCAGTAACGCCTGGAAATAACTCTAAAGCAAATAAGCACCAAATTCATTAAGGAGGCAATGAAACCGACTAGGGCTTATCAACAGAAAGAGAAACGTTTTGATTACTGATTAATCCTTGAGATGCCAAATTCTTCAGGTCATCTCCTCAGCTGTGAGGATTTAGTGCTGGACTCTGTTGTCTGTGATGGGAAACTGCTTTTGGAGAAAAACAGGACTAGTCATTTCTCACAATGCCTATCAATGGCATGATTGAATCTTTGACTGCGTGCTTCCACTGAACTGAAACATGCCGTGTGTATTTCTCATGATCCACGGCTGTCGCTCTAACAAGTATTTAACTCTGTTTAGAATCATTGCTGTTTTTTAACTGAGCCACAGTTCTACATTACTCTTCAACCTGCTGAGCCTGATTCTTACCCACTGATTCTCACTCACTCAGACATTTCTCATGGTGGATTGTGCCTGCAAATTCACATAGTTCAAGAACTGCCATTTGGGGCGATATTCTCACTTTTACAAGTCAGTATAATAGTGTACCATCAAAATCTTTGATGTGGTGTGGTGGTTCACGGTTGCCTCACAACAAGAAGTTTCCCGGTTTCGAATACTGCTTCAATCCCAGTTAAGCCAGTGTCTTTCTGTGTGGAGTTTGCATGTTCTCCCTGTGTCTGTGTGGGTTTTCTCTACTCCAGCTTTCTCCCACAGTCCAAAGACATGCAGATTGATGTTAGGTTGATTGGAATCTCTAAATTGACTGTGGGTGTGAATGTGACAGTCATTTGTTATTTGTCTTATATGATGACCCTGTGATGGACTGGTGACCTTTCCAGGGCCTTTTACACAATGTCATCTGGGATTGGCTCCAGCTTCCCATGTGACCCTGCAAAAGTGCTTTGAGATTTTGGAAAGGCCTTAGGCCAGAAAAATATGAAGATTTTGGTTTTAAATATTTCAATATTTTAACTCAAACCGAGTTCTCCTCTGTTGGTGGAGAAGGTTCCAAAAGGTTTACTTTACAAACTTAATGCCACGCTTAAAATGTAAGGAATTAATTATCTGTTTGAGCTTCAGAACATCTGATATCAAATTTATCGTCAATGAGTTTTCTACTCTTAGCTCAGGGGGCTATCATGTCTTGGATTGGAGCAGTGACGTCTCACTGTGTGCTGCGTTGATTTTTAGAAATGTCTCGCTGATGAGGACTCACTGCGGATCTCACGTCAGATGTGTTCTCTGTCCCATCACCCTCTGCAGCTCTCCCTGAGCGCTGATGCTCACTGGTCCTGACAGCTTCCCGCTGCTGATGCACTGCTAACCCTGACTCCCCTTCTCCCCCATCCTCCCCCCTCTTTGGGGCAATCCTCGCGCCTGACTGCAGATCAGCTGAAAACCTGCTGCCTGTCATCACACTGTCATTGTCACACAGAGAGAATAAAAACGTACCAACAGCTCACATTCACATATAGGCAGTGTTACTTGTTTTCAGAAACAAATGAAACACAAAAAATGACGAGAAATGTTGAGTCAGCAGTAGATCCTCATTTATCTGTTTTATCTATGAAGTTTAAATCCTCCTTAGTTTAAAGATGAGATGAGAAGCTGGATCAATCTCATGTCTTGTGTTAATGTGAGTATATACGGAAGCGTATTGCATTCACTTGAAAAAAAACAAACGCTCTGTTTTTCTGAGATAACTATCTCGGAAATTCCGAGATAAGTTCTGTTTTTCTGAAAAAAAACAAAAAAACAACCTCTGTTTTTCCGAGATAATTATCTCGGAAAAACAGGAAAAAAATTAATTAGAAAAACAGAGCTTTTTTTACATGCTTTTATTTTGAAAGTGAAGTTCCTGAATAGACGCTATACGTCATGGCGCTAATATACAGAAGCGTATTGCATTCACTTGAAAAAATTTTGCATGGACGTTTCGCATAGAGCCCTTGTTCAGCGGGCTGCATGTAACTGTTGCACTCTTAGACAGTCTTTTGTTTGGCACGATTTCTTGTATTAGCGCCATGACGTATAGCGTTGCTTCAAACTGTCAGACTCTCCTTCTGTATAAATAACAGTGAACCACATAAGACTAATGTAGCCGAGCGTGTTGTTCTCTTATACTGTCACAGGCCTCAGCCGAAGAAGGACACGAGAGATGGTTATTGACTCGGGACATCACATCCGTTTACTTTCCTTCACACTTCAAAACTTCTCTATCGACAGAACCCTCCTCCGTTAGAACCCCTTTCAAAACAGGAGTCCCAACCAACACCCTGCTTATAACAGGAACTACACATCAATCTTCCATAATAAAGCCACTAAATAAAATAGCTTACACTAACAAACGAAATATTTGAATTATGGACAAAAATGAAAACTGTACAGTAAGTCCGCGTCTATACAGGAACTTCACTTTCAAAATAAAAGCATGTAAAAAAAAGCTCTGTTTTTCTAATTAAGGTTGTTTTTTTGTTTTTTCAGAAAAACAGAACTTATCTCGGAATTTCCGAGATAGTTATCTCAGAAAAACAGAACTTTTTTTTTTTTCAAGTGAATGCAATACGCTTCCGTAAGTATATTATCTAGCCTAGCTTAGAATCAAGACTCGAAGCAACTAGCCTTGATTTCTCAGGGTGGAAAAATACAGTTATTCTTCCCAGCTTCAATAGGATGTTACTATTTTTTTAAATTTTTATAAACCTGCAAAAACAGATATTTTTGGCCACTTGGGGAAGAGGAAACAAGTTGTGGAAACAATATCAACATATCATGACCATATACTGTATATAAAGATGGACATTGCTATTTTGATGTCTTCTATTTGACTTTTGCTTTGAATTTTTTTGGTTGGTCCATATTAGAATTGAAATGGTGTGAAAATGTTTTTCAAGATCACAATGACTAAAATTATCACGTTTATCAGTATTATCGAGGTATTGTTAAAATGCTGTAAATGTTCCAAAATTACTGATACACAAACTATGGTCATTTCACCAAGTTTTATATTGACAAAACATATATTATCAACAAAAATGATGGTAGTATTTTCATTATTTATTGAAGGTCGACAACTTGTAACGTCAAGTGCAGGTGTCAAACCCAAATGTCGGAGTTGGGACAAAATAACAGCGTTTGTTAATTGGGCGAGAGTGGATGTTAGCATTTGTTCGGTATGGCTGCTGTTACAGCCCTCACCTGCCGGCCGCTCCTTCCGCCATGTTTTTACAACATATGCTGGGCTTGCTGCGCCTGCATCTTGGAGACATAACCGCATAAATAACCGTTATAGAAATTTGACCATGGTCTACCGAGAAACTGGTAATAGTTCATCCTGAGTCCATGTCCCCTCTGCTAACATGGTAGAGGCAGGGACCAGGGGGTGAGTAACATGATTTGGCTTCGGTTTTGTGAGCTTTCATAGTGTCCATCTTCATATACAGTTCCATTACTCCCTGGATGTGTGTGCATGTTTGAGTCTTGGAACAACTTCTTCACAGAGTCCTGGAACTAAGTTTAGTACATAGTCCTACTTTTATTAGAGGAAATACAGTAGTCATGCAAAAACCTTGCAGGCACGCTAGATACAGCAGATCAGCTATGTAGCTGTTGCGTGCTACATCCAGTGTGGCCCTGGCTTCAATTACGGAGCCACAATATCATTCATGTGGAGTCGTGTCTGTCCATCTGAAAAGTCGTCTGTCAAGATTCTATTTTAGCTCAGTTTTTAGTCTCCATCAACTTCTGAGGGAAATATTGTGTCTGTTAAGCCACTAGTTGTTTAAAATAAAGTGTGTCTGTCATTTCCTGCTGAGCCGGACGATGACAGTGTGTTTTTACAATGATATTACAAGATATCAGTTGAGTACGTTTCTTCAACTGAAAACAGAAACATGTGAAACTCTGAGGTCCATTTACCTAAAGCTCTGATCAGTGACAACATTATGTTGTTAAAGAGCCTTTGAATGATACATGGCGTCATGCCCTCCATCAGCTCCTCCCTCATTGAATGGGAATCCAGTCTGCAGGGAAGTTAGTTTTTGTGGTCTATTCCTTTGAAACTGACCCCTGACCTGAACTTTTGGAACGACGGGTGGGTGTTGGGGAGGGGGCTTGTTGCTGGGCCAATGCCAGCTGACATTGGCCAAGAGGCAGGGTACACCCTGGACAGGTCACCAGCGTGTCACAGAACTATGATTCACCCTCATATTCACATCTATGGCTCATTTACAGTCTCCAGTTCACCACAATTTCTCGTTGTTCAACCCTAACCCTATGAGTGATATGAATGAATGAACTTTCACTATACAGCACCTTTCATGCACATAATTCAGCTTTACAGTGAACTGTACAGCTATTTATATAAAATAAAAAGCATTTACAAAGTTTCTTCAGAAAGATTAAGATAGAAAGCATCCCCAAAGGTTTTCGTGGCAACTTTGGGAAGAGTTAAGTGCAGCTGTGGAGGAACATAGACCATTTGGGAGGCTGTAATATAAAGGGGGTGAGGCCATTAAGTGCTGTAAAGCTAAGAGAATAATTTAAAATTAGTTCCAAACGACACAGAGAGCTAGGTAACATAAAACAGGAGTTAAATTATCTCTCAATTTAGTTTGAATTCTTTAGAAGCTCTCGCAGCAGTGTTCTAGCTGACTGTTTGTTTTTTTGGATCTCCCTGCATCAGTCAAGGTCTTACTTTCACAATGTTTTTTGTTCATGTACTTGTGGCCATGTCTGTGTTACGGTGCCAGAGACATGTTGGACTTCTAACTGTTATCACCAGATAATCTGCTTCATGTAGTGACAATAGTCCTTCTACTGTCAAGTTTGAAAATGAGCAGGAAAGCTGTGCAGTGTTGATTTAACACGTTTACTATGCAAGGAACTCACTAAGCTGTGAAGTATTCTGGCCGTAGAGGATGAAGGTATTCAATAGCATTAGCACAGAAGCGTGTTTGGTCGGAGTTGTTTTTTACGAGTCACAGAAAACCTTTGCAGCCATTTAGCAGCTTCCTCCTATAAAATGTTCCACTTCAGCTGTGTTGTGTTTGTTGTATAGGAGGTGTGAAGCTGTGAGTCGTGTTTCACTCCAACATCTTTTTAAACCAGTCCAGTGAGGTCACTGACTCAGTGGGAATATAAAACAATGCTGTTGAAAAATGTAAGTGCTTGTTAGACATTAAATAAAACACCAGAAGAACATTTAAGGTGTAGAAAGAAATCCTCGGCAGAAACTAAATAGCTCATAAACAATCTGACTATCAGACCTCAGTCAAATATTAAAGAAATTAAGTTTTTAAAACACAATTCACCAACACAGAAACTGGGTCTAATCCAGGGTGACAGTGGGTGAGAGGACTGGTTGAGTATGTAACTACCAATTAGTGAACAATGGTTAGGGTTAGCCAAACAGGTGAAATGTTGAATCTCAACTAATGAAATGTTGAGCTGTTACAGTTACTCTGTAAACTGTGCAGGTGGGCTATCCAAATGATTGGTGCTACTTTGGTTACTGAGGATGACACTGACTTCCACACCAGTTTCTGCACTGCTGCCTCTTTTCCTAAACAAGAATCGGCCTCATCCAAACATCTTTCTATCTACTAATGTATCTACTGTATGTACATGGAACATACTGTATCTTATTGGCGTCACACTTGGCATGTGTATTGTTCAGGGCCCGAGGAAGTGCACTGTCGAATTTGCTATGATTTGGACACGTGATACGATCAATATTAATACAACTTTAATAAACAGGCAACAGCGCCTTGCATTCGGTGGGGGTGTCAGCAACATGGCCCAGATCATTCCGATGATTTGAGATTTTTAATTTGACCACATCGGACCTTCACAGACATTCATGGCAACAACATTCATAGAATCACTTCCTCTTTAGCAATTTGTCTACAAAGTAGAAGTATAATGTTCATTTTGTTGAGCAGAATTGCAGTGCTTTTGATTAGAAAAGTAGTGAACTTTGGTCTGAAGATCATGCAGGTTGCTTAAACAGATCTCTGAAATAGCTGACATGCAATGCATGAAAAAAATTACAGCAGTTCAGTAAATCATTCAAACTCATATATTAATCACACACGGAAACCATTATAAGGAAAATTCCATTTCATTTCATGAAAAACATAGATAATAGATAATAAAGCCACGCATGAAATTAACCTGCCAACACTATGACAACTGTATTTGTTCTGTCTACTTGTGTTTACACCAGGGATCAGAGAGAAACGGCAACTGTGATAGTGTAGCTCACTGCTCCACATAGACAGACCCCAGCTGAACTAGAGGGGTGATTTATTATCTATGTCATAATTAGAAGATGAAAAGAAATAAAATTAAAGAAATATAATGAATGCAGATAACAAATGAGGCCTCTGGCCACCTATGCCTAAGGTTATGCATAACACCCTTTACTCCCTCTATGTCGATTGGCGAAGACATTTCCGTTCATGTTCCCAGAGCAGTAATCCCAACCTAAAGTCTGGATGCATGAAACTCCAGTCCCTTTAGTTTGTCAGTTGATGTTTGTTCTCTGAGCATCTCTGACTCCTAATGATGAATTTATTTTTGACTTCAAAGGCCAAACTGACACTTCTATAGATCACCATCCATCTGTACCAATGACAAGACGGACCTGTTTCCCTTTGAATCCTCTCCACTCTCCATCGTCTGTCTGCTTCCATCCAGCTTGATTTACTGCAGGCCAGCATCACTTGCTGTTTGGCCTCAAAAGCCTCCCTGATAACTGCAAAGTGATGGAGGCTAGAGATCCCACTTCAAAGAACCCCTGTGGAGAAGAAGCCCAACTTTAGAACACCATCAAACTGGCCAAAAGATATCAGCAGAGAGTATCACATGCATCTGTTAAACTGCTTCCCAGGAGGCTGGGGAGGCTGCGGGAAAGATGGAGGCTTATCTGACAGAGCCTCAGTGTGTTGAATGTGACTGGAGTCAGAGAGGAAGAAACTACGATTTTAAAATCTCTACACCATAATGTCACACTGAGGCGTGAAGATGATAAAGCCAAAGTTATTATTACCTTGTCATGTGAACTTACACTCCTCAAAACGTCAAACTGTGGTGAGTCGTTAGTCGTAAAATCACCAAGCTCCACCATCCAAACGTCTGATGAGATTTAAGTTATAACCAAACAGCATCATGACATCACTTAGTCAAACATTGCATCAGAAGGACAAAACGTGGCTTCCAAAATAAAATAGAGCTGAGAGCAATTCAAAGAAAGCTTTTCATCTGAAAAATCTTTGAACTTTTCCGTTCAAACCAAATCACTAACCTGCACACCGGCCAAAGAGACATGAATGAACCATAATGAATGAACCAGGGAAAGCAAACCAACTCAACAAACTAAACATCCTAAAGGGAATGACTATTGTCAAACGAATTCTATTTGACATTTTATCCAACACGTATGCCTGCCCTTCATCTGAAAACATTTACTGATGAGCTGACCACATGCAGCCTGGAGCCCTCTGATCCAGCACTTCCTGCAAATGTTAAAAAGCTGTCATCACAACTGTTCCTAAAAAGGAATTTTAGACCAGTAAAATACTGACATTAATACTGATGACATCATTTGAGTGCATTTTGTTATGGAACTAAAATTAGGTACATCATTAAACCCCTAACTCTCTGCTTATCTTTATGAAAGAGGCACACTTCAAAACACTATGCTAAACTACTAATGATCAACTAAGAGGTTAATCTTATACTCCCTCAGTTAAATACGCTGATGACCATCATCATGGATCATCACATTGTACTATGTGTTATTATTAGTATTATACATTAACATTTCCTGTTAAATTTTTCTTCTCCTGTCCCTCTGCTCTTTGGCTGCTCCTTGGCTCTCCCTCCTTGACAATGCTATTATGTTGTTGTGTATTTGCTGCCAATACATTCCCTCACACAACAATGGAAATTCTTCTTCCCCTGGCAATCCCTAAATCGGCATCAGAGCATTAACACCTGATATATTGACCATCCCTTACTCGCACTGCCTCCATGCAGGTATTCAATAGCATTAGCAGAGAAGCGTGTTTGGTCGGAGTTGTTTTTGAGTCACAGAAAACCTTTGCAGCCATTTAGCAGCTTCCTCCTATGAAATGTTCCACTTCAGCTCTGTTTTTGTTATATAGGAGGTGTGAAGCTGTGAGTCGTGTTCAACTCCAACATCTATTTAAACCAGTCCAGTGAGGTCACTGACTCAGTGGGAAAATAAAACAGTGCTGCTGAAGAATTAAAGTGCTTGTTAGACATTAAATAAAACACCAGAAGAACATTAAAGCTGCAGAAGGAAATCCTCTGCCGATTATAATTTCTCCCAATTCTACTCAAGCGTTTTTTTCCAACCTAATTGCTCATGATCACATCCTGATGTGTCATGTTCCTCTGGACCTACTTATTCTAACTGCTGATTTTTGGATTTAGAATAGAATGGACGGCTTGTGGACCGTGATTCACTGAGTCTGACAAAAAAAAGTGTTTTGGATAAGCATTGCTTACCTCACTTTTCATTCAAAAAGATTCACAATGACAAGTGATTCCCTCCCAGAGTGGAATTGTTTTCTTTGCTGCTGAATTTACACCATGCATTTTAATGCTCCACAACAAAAACATCTTTTACAGTCAGTTATGAGACGGAAGTCCATAGTACAAATACTAATTTGGCATGAAATGTCCCAAATCTGAGTCAATAAATGGGCCAACATGATATCATATGACAGCATCATGTTTTATCCATGGCAGGATGTAGAGCAAATACTTGACACTGACTGAAATGAAAAAAATATTCAGTTTTCATCGAAATGTAAAAAAGCTTTTACTTTAAAATGCTAAACAGCTACAGCTACCCCCTTGTCTCTCTTTAAAAAGTGATAATTGTCTACTTCTTCCCAGGTCTTTAAATCCCCCAGTCCAGCGCTCACCCACACATAATGAGACACTGCTTTTGCCTCAGCAGTCACTCCAAAAACCCAACAATTAATTGTGCCACCGGTTGGAGCCTATTGTTATCTGAAGAATGGTCAGTAATTAGCCACATTGAGCCGATCTCTCCGAGTAAGTGTATGGTTGCTTTGGAGAGCGAGGCGTACCACGCTGCTGAAGATATCGAGCTGAACACGGTGCAGTGGATGTGGAGGTAGAGCGCAGGTCTGACATCTCTCAGTAGAATGCAGCAAACACGCGGCTGCAAATACACCACACTGAAACTAACAATCGTTCCAATGTGTTCCAAAGCAGGGGCCAAAAACTCTGGGTTGTCCAACAAAAGTAAAGGTGATTTGGCATAATTCAGTGTCATCTGGCATGTTGCTGCACAGGCCATTTAAATTCATTTTGGGTCCCGTTCTTGGTAGACACAGTAACTGTTATTAAAACATTCATATTATAGCTTACATTCAGAAGTCAATAAGTTGATCAACAGAAAGAAAGGCTGTGTCGAAAATCACTCACTAATCACTATATAGTGCACTATATAGTGAGTTCGCCATTTTGTAGTGGTGTGCTAATGTTACGTTTTTTATACCCGATCAAGTGCACTCATTCTTTCCCACAATGCATCAGGAAAAGTAGTGCACAACCACGCAATATGTACAATCATGCATTGCACTCGCAGCGGATAGACGAGAGGAGTGAGAGCAGCAGGAACAGTCTGCTAAATAGGAGAAGTTTGGAAACGCTGCCGGCCTCGTTTTAGTTTGATAACTGCAGGACAGTGTTTTAGCCTGGTTC
The DNA here is from genome assembly GCF_009819705.1 of Hippoglossus hippoglossus. NCBI lineage: Eukaryota > Metazoa > Chordata > Actinopteri > Pleuronectiformes > Pleuronectidae > Hippoglossus > Hippoglossus hippoglossus. Next base: position 23,997,474 of record NC_047156.1, on the reverse strand, counting down.
ATTCATTTAGAGTCAGAAATGGAGATGTTAATGATGACATAGACATTAGCATGACCTTCTTCATAGAATAAACCAACCAGCGTTAGACTCGGCTTCTAGTGTATTTGAAATGATACAACTGCTGTCATGTGTGTACACTACATCAACGCGTGTCATTGCTGTGTGAAGACACATGAATTAGTTACGACTGTGAGGAAGCATCATCTTCGACACAGATTGCAATAATCGGTGCTAAGTGTTTAAAATAGTTAATTGTCTCCATTAGCTGTGGCTCATAGCCTCCGCTACAACTACTGACTGTGTTGGAAAGTGGGCCGAACACAAACTGGAGGGGTCTGCAGACCGAGAGACTCCCTAAGCACTCTCCTCATAAATTAAAAAGATCTGTTGACCTGAAGATCATGAACATTATTAACAAATGAATCAATAATAAATGATCATTTGTGGCAGCTCAAGTCTTTAATATAAGACCCTTTCAAGTAAAAGCTTTCTCAACTTTGTAGCAAAGAATCTTAAACATGCAAAACTCAAGTAACGTGCTTGGAATAGCAAACATTATGGTGGAAGACATTTTCTAAACTAAACTCAGTTCCAAAACGTGGAAAAGTCCAGACTTTGTTAAATGATGTCCTGCAGCTCCAGACAGTCATTAGAGCAGAGAAACGATCTGTCCTGACAGACTGAGGTTTCCCTCGGCGGGATGGATGGATTTCAGGAGGAGAGAGGGAGAGATAGTGAGAAGAAGAGAGAGAGAAGGCAGGCAGCTGCTTCTCACACTCATAAATTTAAATTGACGCTAACGCTGGAGCTAATGAGTGCAAACAATGAAGATGAATGTTGTAAACATTCCTGGCTCATGTCAAGGTGAACTGATAAAAAAAACGACAGCATGTCATTTAGGCTGCCTCAAAATCACATATGAGTTTAGTGATGTATGTGAATTCCTCCTGCCTGTTGCATCAGTATGACAAAGATCGCCCCGAGACAAAGTCAAAACCAAGAATATGCCAGGGGTGTGTGCAGTTAGTGTGTGAAATTGAGTTGAAAACTAGTGTGGAACTAATTATTTCAATGGAGTTCAGCTAAATTCAGCTTCAACAGTCACAGATGATGCTGCATCAAGTTCTATACTTATTTGGAATACTCATGTCATCATTATGTCATTCTGCCTCTTATTAGCTATAGTTTTAGCTCTTTGTCTTGTTTTGCCTCTCTCCTTCACTGTGTGCTCACAATACATTATTTGAATGCAGTTAAATTCTCAATGAAGCTTTTCTTTCCACATTTTTCTGTTTCTGTTCAATAATCTTGTGTGACAAATCATGTGACTAGACTTATAAGTTAAACTCAAAAGCTGTGTATTGATTTTGGCTCTTTATGTGCAAAATGATCAGTCAGATAGAAAGTTTGGAGCAACAGAACATCTTTCTTATGTTGAATGTAAATATGAGTTTCCACTTCCTCCCACTACTAGTGTGCGCAGTCGCGACCTGAGGAATGAGCTGCGATAATATGGCCCCACCAATTTGTGCAACTAACCAATCGTGAGTCAGTCTCAGGTGTTAATCATAAAGTTTCACCCTGTATTTGGCCCATATGTCCCATCTGCCTACATGGAGAAGGAAGGATTTATGGCCTATACTGCAGCCAGCCAAGTGGCGATCGAGAAGCATTGATATCACTTAGGGGAGCAGTCATGACGTCCATCTTTATATATAGACCATGGTTAAATGGTGTTTACCTTTGTCTTTGTAACAAAATATAGAAAGGTGTGCGTCTCACTCTGTATACAGAGTCTGCAAGTGTCCTGGTCAATAAACTGTCTTTCCCTCTGTTAAACTGTCTCAACTTTCGTGAGACAGCTGTCGGGCTGCTTGTCCTCACAGACTGAGAGGAGCTAATTACTCTCTGGAGAACGTCAGTGTTTGTTTCATCACTATGAATTGTGTTTCTCCATTTATTCCCTATGCTGAGTCAGCATGGGGAATAATCCTTCCTCTCAGGAGGACAGATACTTTATTACCAGACAGGAACTTTTAGAATAGTTTAAAATACATGGCACAGCACACACCTCCACCAAGAATCAACAGTCCCTTTGTTCCATCTTTCCACCAAGTTTCGTGGAAATCCGTTCTGTGATTATCGCGTTATTGTGCTGACGGACAAACAAACAGATAGGGGTGAAAATGTATCTACAATCCTGTTAATGAAACAAGTGCTTTGGTTTCTCAACCAATATAGGTGCCTTTGCTTTGAATGAAATATTTTACTTTATTTTACGTTTTATTGAAATTTGGTACAGGCCTTGATCTTACCCTTAGAATGAGTTGTAATTACTTTTTGATCCCCTGACTTTCTATCTCGCGCCATCATCAGATTATTCAGATCATTGTCCAATTTTTTACAAGTTCCTACAAATCAATGCCTTTCCTTAACACATCAGTTGTTTATTGCTAATTAGTAATTGTTAGCATGAAACAAATGCTAACTGAAGATGCTAATGATGATGTGTTAGCATTGGGGATAGCTCAGAGGTTTAATGCCACAGAACACTTGTTGGTCTGATCAAAAGCTCTGAATCAGAAAAACATTTTCAGGCTTCACAGCAGCAAGCGGGTCAGTCAGTGTTTGAGGCCTGTTTGCGTTTAAGTGAGACGGCCCAAATAATTGTGTAAAAATGTATTTACAATGCAGAAAAGACTACTAAAGTTTATTTTTGCTGTCAGCTGCTGACAGAGAGAGACGACTCTCTTGGTTATTCCCCATCGACTCAACCCACTGTGAAAGAAAACTGAATAAAAGAGCAAAGCAATCTATACTAACCATTAAATAAATTTACAGTTAGCAAAAGTCAGATAATAAGTACTCATACAAGTGGTAATACTTTCAGTTGTTTTAGTTACTCTAATGAAGAACTTGCAAGACTTTTTACAATAAAAAAAACAAAAACAAGATCAGCATGATAAGACAAGAGAAAACCATAGCGGAGGTAAAACAGCTTTAACAACGGGAGTGCATGAAAAAGAGGGCTGCACGATATATCAAAAATATATTGTCATCGCGATATCAACATGCGCAATATACTTATCGCAAAAGACTGCTTGAACTGCGATGAATGGTGTTCCACGTGCACTTAATTTATGCTCTGTATCTCAATATATTTGGCCAATCAGATGGAGCCCTGCTTCCCAAGATAATAAACTAAAGAAGAAGAGAATAGAGAGAGAAAAGAATTGTGAGGAGGCCCAGTCTAATCTCGTGACGCCTCCTCCTGATTAAATTCTATGTGGAAATTTCTATTGATCACATTTGTCATATTCATCATTATGAGCTGTTGATTATATAAATGAATTGCATAGCTTATTTATGATAGTCCCAGAACCTTAGGGAAAAGTAACCGCCCACACACACTGACTCCGCTGCTGTCTTTTTCTCTCTCTCTCTCAGAGTCAGCTGTAATCTCTGACTCGCTACATATTAAATGTTAGTTTGTTTAAAATGACGTTAACTCTTTCTTTAGAGCAGTGCATCTATCAGCTGTCCCACTCGCTCTTGTCCTCTCTCTCTCTCTCTCTCTCTCTCTCTCTCTCTCTCTCTCTCTCTCTCTCACTCACACACACACACACACACACACACACACACACACACACACACACACACACACACACACACACACTGTGATCGGACACATGTGTACAACAACAGAATTTGTAAACTTAATCAATGAATGATGAGCTTGAGGAGATGTCGGCGTGGTTGACGCGTTATACGCAGTGTGCAGTGCGAATAATAGAGACACAGAGAGGAGCTGTTAAAAACTGTGACTTTTCACGATCCACACATGTATGAAAAGAGTCCAAATTAATACTTTAGTGGACTTATTGGAGCTGTGCATGGCTCCCTCGGTGTCTGCCCCAGACTTGGTGGCACTGTGGCCGGGCTGTGCGCCTTCTCCCTCAGGGTCTGGAGCTGTCCGTGCTCCCTGGTTCCATAGCCAGGTGGAGTTTTTTTCAACAAAACCATGTTGTTGGAATGGAAATAATGCATTAAACTTTTTTTCAACTTCTGCATAGACCACTTACTGTATGGGGTCTATTTTAGCAGTGAAACCAAAGCAGAAAGACTTTAACACTGCATACTTAAGCATTTGTTTATATATCGCAAGTCATATCCTCATCGCAATATTCAACAACGTTATTCGCATGTCGCATGTTTTCCTAATATCATGGAGCCCTTCTCTGCACTCAGCAGCCCAGTTGTAGGACATTTGGTGAAATTCTGGAATGTGGGTATCATTCCAGTTAGTGTGGTCTCCGTCTCCTGGTCTTAACACACTCAAACCTAAATAAGCTACCTTGACCTGAAGTGTTACTATTCTGGTCAAGTTCAGTAATACATTATTTGGCTCTCAACCAAGTGCACTGTAATAACTGTTATGGATTTACTCTGTGCAGGTCACCAATTAATTATTGTTACAGTTTTACCAAACAAGATTATATTCACTTCAACATTATTTCACTAGACTGATCATCAGGCTGTGTCAAATGAATAAGCGCAGAAATCCTAAAGTGACCAAAGCTTTTTCAGGTACTTGGCTGGTAGGTTGCTCAGAATGTCTTGGAGAACCTTTCACAGTTTGTCTGTGGTCTTCTGTCGCTTCATATGATCCCAGACTGACTCCATGTTGAGACCAGTGGTCTGTGAGGGCTAGATCATCTGTTGCAGGACTCCTCGTTCTTCTTTTCTCTGAAGATAGTTCTTTATGACTCTAAATGTGTTGTTCTATACAGCACAATGTATTTGAGACTGATTAGAAGCCTCCTGAAGGGTTTATCTGATGGATACAAATCTAAACATATCACTGATCAATGCAATTCATCCACTTGTTTTATAGTTGTTCACTTAAAAGTGGGGTAAACAATTCTTGGGAACATATTTATATTTGAAGATGTAGGCAACTCACAGTGATTTCTCCTCCAACATTGAACCTGCTCATAGATGTTCATGCAGGTATCCGCCCCTTGTTATTTTGTTGTCTTCTTTGTGTGTGCTGTAGTCTGTGGTGTTTCAGCACTTTGGATTTGGAGCGCTACTGGGAGAATGATAGTGACGTCCTGTGAGAAAGCTGTGTTAGCATTTCCAGTGGCTAACAGTAGTTGTTATGTTCTGAAACAGTTGTGGCGGTGTATGTTATCAAAGGGTTCCTTTTCAGGTTGTCCTCCTATCTCACGATAGTAGAAGACAGATGAATGATAACATTATCTCGTTTGAGAGGTAACAGGTCATGTTTCCACGTGTTTTATTAAAAATTGCTCCAAGAAAGAGGATTAGCGTACCCATGGCTATACTGTTTATGACCGTTCCCCTTGAAATCTCTTCTGGTTCAGAGACCCCTCTCTTGCTCCCACTAGATTTGAGTTGAGCTGCTGCTCTTTCACATCAAAAGTTAAAAAGTTGAAGTGGTTCAGGCATCTGCTCAAGGTAGCTCTGGGGAATCTTCCTCTGGAGGTTTTCCTGACAGGTCCGGCTGGTTGGAGAGCTTGGGCTGGACCAAGAACCCACTGGGGAGCGTCAACTGATCATCTCATTTGGCACGTCAATGCCTCTGGATCCCCTAAGAGGATCTGGGTGGGAGACATCTGTGTAATACCAACTCCAGAAATTCACCAGAAAATGGATTGATGTTTTATTTTAGCTCAAATATCTTGAATCCCAAACATGTGTTTTTCTAATAATTCAAACAAACTGAAGGTGTGATCCTAACAGTGTAACAGCCGTTCACAAGTGACATACACTCAGTCTGTTCAAACATCACTTCATCCCACACTGTCTGAGGGTGAGACACACTCACATACATATACTTCCATATGTGACTGTGTAACCATAATGCAGCAGCTCATCTCCACAGTCCACTGAGCAGAATTGTGGAGAAAATGTTTCTGAACTGAAGGACCATTAGTGCTGAGCACTTTACATCATCCCCTCAGGGCAGAGATGACTTCAACACGTTGACCAGAATCTAAACAGTGGAGTTAAAGCCATTAAAGATGTTCAGAGGACAGTTTGGCATCAGGCCCCTCTTCTTTGTTTACTCAGTGGGCGGGCTGGCTCCTGACTGGCTGGTCGAAACATGTACTGCCTCAAAATGTGTGTTTGTTCTTTGTGGCGGCTCCAGCGCTTCACCGCTGACACCAGGTGAAAGCTGGCATCAGCTGTTTTTTTGAGGCCAAAAAGTCAGCTGCCCACGCCAGGACCAGCTGGCTGTGACACAGAGCAGCAGCAGGGTGGACACATCGGTGTCCTCGGGCTCAGACAGGTCTGAGACAGGACTGGACAGGGTGTCAGCAGAAGGACAGTGGAGTTCATCGATTTTTGGCCGCCGGCAGGTTTCTGTTACTCTGATGAATAATGTGGCCCATGAACAGAATCTGAGTGGGGATGGGTCAGAATTATTTTTAGGAAAAAACAATACGGATGAATCTGTTCTGATATTTATTTCAGACTCTGCAAATTGAAGAAAGGAGATGAGGGGTAAAAACAAAACATCTTAATCAGGTGTAGAGCAGCAGTAAAGGAAGCATGAATCATCTTTTACAAATTCATATTTCTCATCCAAAGTTTCTTTAAACCAATTTTTTTTAAACATCAAGAACATTATAATTTGATGGAATGATACAGCCAATCAAAGTATGGAGACTTGACTATATTACTCATTGATGATACTTGAACTGTTGTAAAGTGCGGTTCCATTTCTCTGTGTGTGTGTGTGTGTGTGTGTGTGTGTGTGTGTGTGTGTGTGTGTGTGTGTGTGTGTGTGTGTCACCGCTGAGTTAACAGACTTATATGATCTCCCTCAGTTCATCGTGAGTCGCTTCAGAAGAAAAATAAAACAAACAGGCGTTCGTTTTTCTTCTCTGATGCTGAAGGAGGATCAGCTTCTTTCTCATCACACACTGAACTTCAGTTCACCTTGTTCTCTCCTCTGAACATCAACAGACACTGTCAGAGACATGTGACCCGGGTTACCATCAGGAGTGTGTTGTTCTCTCCAATGAGTTTCGTATCAGGCTCCTGAGGAATTGATTTATATTTCCATCAGACTTTCCTGTCTCAATCAGGCCAGTTTCCACTGTTTGATTTGAAAAACCTCCTAACGTCCTGATCACATGAAGCATATGTTGTAATTTAATTCAAGTTAGAGCAGGCGAATTGTATGTGACTGCAGTGTTCCAATACATAAATGATTAATGGACCCCCGCTTCTTTTGCCTTGCATGTAATTTTCATGAGCGTTTAACAGTAAAGTTATTTGTTTTAAATGCTTTAGTTTTGTTTTCATTAGTAACATATCTTCTGCTGTTTTACAGGAAAGTCTATGGATTTGTACTGGAAACTGTTGAAAATGGTTGTAATGCTGGGAATCTTATAGTCTTTCAAGAATCAAATTAAATTAAATCTAAACTGGATCAGAAAGAACGGAAGCAGGACTCATTAAGTCAAGATCATTAAATCAATATATTCCTCCTCTGGTTGAACTAATTATGTTTTAATTATGGTAAATTCCTCATTTAGAAACAGTGCTGCTGACTAAGTTGATGTGTGCATGTAATTTGAGTTAGTATTAAAATAGCATAAAAAGTTATTTATTCCTGAAGTATTATGGCTTTGTGTTCTTAATCGATATAAGTTACACAGTAGATGTAAAAATATGATGCCAAAACTCATAAATTACTTTAATCTTATTATAATAATTCCACTTATAGTGGCTGTTAATGAACAATCGTGAGCCACCTCTGTTTCTTAATTTAATATTGCTAATTAGATCGTTTGACTCACTTGTGTCATCTAGCACACTTATAGCTTAGAGGTCTGTGAAATGACAGAAAGGTATGAACATGTTTTTCCTCACAGAGGTTTTCATGACAGATTGAGAGAAATTGAGACTGAGAACCTGCATTTTTTATTGCTACAACTTATTTCAATAATTCATTGTTGTAAAGTTTCTGCAAACCACTTGTCTGTCAAACGACTTTGATCTATTCACTAATTGTTGCACTTTTTTAATCAGGGTCAACTACTCATTGTCGATCACATAATCTTGCAGCTTTATTTGATGTGCCTCTGTGGCTCAGGTTGTCCACTACTCGGGAGGTCCGTGTGAATGGGATGTGTGCATGGGTGGATGAGAGCTGTAACACTTTGAGTGGTTGTGAAAACTAGAAATGCTGCATTCATACATACATGCCATTTAATCCAACAGCTGATTATAGAGCTATACTGTATGTCTTGCACACAGCCATAATGTTGCATCTTGAGTCTTTTCCACTTGTCAGTGGGCTAGGTTGCATTCACTTGGCATAATGAAGTTAAAACTTATTGCAAAATGAAATGAATAATGCGGCAGGTGAGGGCGCATGTATGGGGGGTGGGGGGTATCCTTGCAAAAAGGCATATTTTAAGCTTACATGTACGAGAGCATGTCTTTATTATTCAGTTTTCCACAATGAATAATTTACAAGATATATTCATACTGCTCAGAGCGGTAGGGTGGCGGGGGTCGAGGCCTCAACAACTTTTCCAAGTGTCCAATGTGAATCATGTTTTAAGAATAACCTTTTTTAAAGAAAATCATTGGGACATTAAAAGCGTAAATGTCATATCGAATAATTTGAGGTATAATTAATTAAACAGCAAACTGCCTGTATGTTGAGTAATTGTACTTCTGTTTGGTCCATTTTGAGCAGAGCAGTGAGTCATTGTGACTTCATCCTGATTTCAGGATCGCTGCAAGAGAGAAAGATTAAGAGAAACGGAGCAGCAACAACAGGAATCATGTAGGATTTTTGCCCCAAGGCCGAAGCTGTTTGTTGTCCCGGAAAGAGCGCGATGACAGTAAATAGAGCCTTTACTTTAAATAAGAAAATCTGAGCACTGAGTGAAGGACGATGGACGTTTGCTGTCGCCTCAGATGGATTTCTTCTTTCATCGTTTAGTCAGGCAGAAAGCTTGAGGCTGTCGCGTGATGACGAGCATCAATCACTTGCCAAAGAAAACACCAGAGATGACAAAAAGCGAACGTGTCCTCGAATGTAAAGATACACACACACACACACACACACACACACACACACACACAGAGAGACAGGTGGGGCAAATGGTAGCTGCTACTCAGTTAGAGGGAGCAAAGTGTTTCCATCCCAATTATTGTCTTAATAGAAATACACGGCCATCACACAGTCTCTATCAGGTGCTTATGATAATTTTGCTGTTTTCAGCAACTGAGGAAATCTGTGTAAAGATAACACATTTTTGGAACTTTGAGTTTGTTTAGTCCAACCTGTCGACAGGCTGGAGAAGACAGACAGACAGACAGACAGACAGGTCAGTTATAGACAGGGAGACGGATAAACAGACAGACAGAGAGAGAAGTTCTCGACAGGAAGACAGATAAACAGACAGACAGACAGGTCAGTAAAAGACAGAGATGCAGACAGGTCAGTTATAGACAGGGAGAAAGACAGGTCAGTATTTTCAGACAGAGAAATAGGTCAGTTGGAGACAGACAGACAGAGAGACAGAATGGTCAGTAATATACAGACAGAAATAGGTCATTTGGAGACAGACACACAGACAGAGACCGACAGACAGAGAGGAGCTGACCTTTACGGTGCCAATGTCTGAGTCAACAGTCAAACTTTTTACAGTGTTAAACCGTTTTCAGACATGACCTGTGGGTAAAATCAGAAGAATTGGCTACAGAGTTTAACCAGTTTGCCTTTGACACATTTGCAACTAATCCTCCACATTATTAATGCGAGAGGTGGAGATCACGTGGTTTTTTTGACAACACATAGACGGCTTTTATCATCACAAACTCTTCAGACATCTTCGTCGGTGTCTACTACGTGTGTGACACTGCTTTTTCACCAGGAGATATTTGTTTTCTTTTCCTTTTTCCTTTTTTTGCGTATGTAGCGTGTTTGAAGTGTCATCAACCCCCCCCCACTCATTCGTGTGATCCCCTGCTGTGTTCTCACATCGACTTCTCCTAGAGCTCTACCGACTTTATACTAGGAGGCCAGGCAGAGAAAGTCTGCAGAGACTGCGGAGAGTCTCACTCGGACATTTCACACATGTAACTCCTCCAGAGAAAATACAGTTCCGTGCACGCCTGAAAGCAGCTTTAGTGACTTATTTATGGAAACCAAAGCTCTTTGAATTTCCTTGTTGTTTAATGGGGATATACAAATACCCTATTTAAACTTGCATTAACACTCATCTTCAACAAAGTGCAAGGTCTCATCAGGTAGAACTAATTTTTTTTTTTGTGTCCAAAAATAAAAAAAGGCCACAGTCCATTGGAACGTCCTATTAGACAATATTTCCTATTACTTTTCCAAGCTCCTCCCAAAAGGATCTTATTTAACAGAATTTAACTCTGTACATGTTGTGCATAAATCTGAGATATTGTTATCACATTGATTTCATTTAACTGGAGTGATGTATGTTCTCATAAGCATTTACCATTTTTTTGTAGGTTTGCTTGTAAAGCAAGAGGATCGTCTCATTGATGATGCCTTTGAGTAATCATTGATTTTGATGTTGTTTTCAACCGTGATGGAGGTTAAAATTAAATCCTTGAATACAACGAGACAGTAGATTGATTATAGATTATAGATCCGTTCAGATGTTCTGAGCATCTACCCTTGTTCAAAATAAACACATGAGCGGTAATAAATAATGAAATCAACCACCACATGCCCTCACCACTACCTCCGTGTTTTCTTTTTTGAGCTGGTGATTGCACCGCTGTGAGGCTGGAGATATGAGTGTGTGGCGAGCTGATCAGCAGGGTTTCCAATTAGGCTGCTAATTAAAATTGCTGCTCATCCAGTGGTGGCGGCGACTCCTTCAGAAGCCACCAGCAGGGCTCAATTTAGATCTGTCTCTGAGAGTATCGCAATTTATCCAAAAGCACATTTGAAACTCTGTGAGACTACAGCGAGACGCTCATTTCACAAACCACATCAGTTATTATTGTGATTATTATCATTACCGTTGTAATTTCATGTCGCTTTTCTTCCCCACAAATCTCGCTTGTTAAAGGACTGTAGCGGCGTTTTTCATGTTTTACTCAATTTACTTAATAAGAATCACTGATTGTAATTCACATCCTCGTTGACCACTTTCCAAATCATACCAATCATCTAATTTTCAGACTGAAGAGAAAATTATGCTCATATAGTCTTAGCTACTTGACATTCTCACCCTCACAAAACCCCTCAGATATTTGAACCCCTGAACTTTGCTCAGTAGCTCAACGTGAAGGGCACCTCCACCTCCGACTCAGGGCGGCCAGCTCTCTGGCCACAGCCTGGAGGTCAGCCATCCAAAACCAAATCATCTGCAAAGAAAACAACATGTCTGTCCTGCATGTTGCGTCTAAAAGCTCCTGAGGTCTGGTTAACAACAGGAAAAGTTCAACTGTGGACGTAAACAGGTGAAATGAGTTTCATCCAAAATAACTGCAAATTGTAACCAAATGTCCAGAACATATAAAAAGGAAAATGCTATGTATTGAGCCTTTCCATTCATTGCTGTGAATATAAGGAGATGGGGCATCACTTGTAGACAGTTGGTGCTAATCTATAGTTGGAGGCCATTAAACTAGGAGCACAGAGATGAAGATGATGATCATTTTAATCTCTATATTTCTTTTCATTTGTTTCTTTTTCATTATTTGTACATTTTCCATACATTTTTCCATGTGTTGTGTATGTAGTACTGAAAGAACATGGAAGGGATGGGCCAAATTGACATGACACAAAAGATATATGCATGTTTGTGTCATGTGGTTCTTTTGAAGAAAAGAATGAGTTTAAATATGAACTTGATAACTATTGCAATCCCTGAACTTAACTTTCATCAGTCACTGAAGTTAATCAGCAGAATGTAGTGATGGAGGACATGGTCAAAAATTAAGTTGGTAACGATAATTAGCGCAATAATTGTCACATTATTATTTCTCTTAAGTTTAAAGAATGAATTTAGCTCCCAATTGAAGTTATTAAACTCCTCTTTATGAGCAGAGTAACTATGACATTTATGTTGTAGTTATTGTATTATTGCCCAGGTTTATCAGTTCAGCACCAGATCTTATTTCGCTGCACTTTATATGTTAGTCAGATGAACTGCAGCTCATTTACATCTGCGTCTGACGTTAACATGTGCGACAGATATGATCAGACCATGTGACTAACTTTGTGTGAAGCAGCTCAGAGTTTGATCATATTGACTAAAGTTGGAGGTTCTGTGGGGGTTCTGCAGGCATGTCCGATTGGGTGCAGCCCCTGGTAAAAGGCTGGATTAGTTATGAGAATGTGCGGGTTCACTCCACATGCTCTGATCACACGTACACAACCCTGTGATCTGCTTCTGAAACGCCATTACTGCAACACGACTGCCATTAAATCAGATAAAACATGGTGAAAACATTGGTATGGTCCTTTAAATACTGAAACACGGTGTGTAAATATGAGGAGCTGATGTGTCCTTAATGGAGCAGCAGCTGCTTGAGCATCAATAAGTGATGCTGCTGTTTATTCAGCTCACAATGCATCATTAATGCTAATGGAGGGTCCTCGTCATATTCTCATGCATCTGCAGCTAGTTCTGCCTTTACGGTACTCTAACTGTGTGTGTGTGTGTGTGTGTGTGTGTGTGTGTGTGTGTGTGTGACTCACACCTCCATTAATCACATCCATTGTCACATCAAAACCTCATATCTGACTCAAGGTGCAGGGTTTGGATTAAGAGCAGTAGAGTTATGCACCTATGTTTTTTCTTTTTTTTTCTTTTCCACACAGTCTATTGTTGTCATCACTTCTCTGAAAATAGGATCTTTGACTTTTGTTTCCTCTCAACATGTTTAAAGTCTGTTGTAAACTGTAAAGTTGGTCTCAGAGTTTCCTAAAGGGAGTTTTCCTCCTCCCTCCAGGTTTGAAGCATAACGTGTGTGGAATTCTTCTTAAAATGTAAAGTGGGTAATGTCTTCAGAGTTTTTGAAAAGTTAACATTTTGGACAGCCCCATCCCCCAATTTTCCATAAGTCTCCTCAACTCACAGAAAACATTCAAATTGTCTTCAGTTTAAAAAGTCAGTAAAGCGTTAGAAGCTCAGGTGTGTTTGTGTTCAGCTCTGGTGAAAATAAACTTCAGCCCCTGTGTGATGTGTTAAACCTGCAGCGCTCTGATAGTGTCGGCTCTCAGACAGGTTTGTATTTACAGTACAGGCCTTTAATTTGCTGCCTGTCGCTGAGCAAGCCAGGCCGAGTGACATTTGTATTGCTGTCAGGCCCGATGCCATCCGTCTTCCTCCCTCCTCATCCTCCTCTGTGAATCCTGATGAGGCATTCGGCGGCACACGGCCCAACACCTCAGCCTCTGACTGAAGTGAAATCAATCAGCCCTTCAATCCTTCTATAAAGGACCATTATCCATCCCCACCGGGCCTGTCGGCCCTTCTGCTGCAGGATCTATGCCCTGATCCGCCTCCTAAACTCACACAGCACAGCTCGCTAACTCGACTCTGACAAGAAACTGAACAACAGGAAGCAGAGTAAGGTCAGGATTTAAGGTTCACACTTGATGGGTTTAAATCTCAACAGATATACTGTGAGACCAGCTGTTTTCTATCGTCCGTTCCCTACTTAGTCTCCTGTCTAAGACTTTATAGAATTAGAAAAGAGTAAGATAAGATAGAAACCCATCCTCCTGGGACAAGCGTAGCATCGCTGCAACATAAGCACATGTTCAACAAAACAACTTTTGAAACATTTATAATGGTGCTGTAAATGGTGAATCGTGTGATTCTCCGCGTTCCAAAGGCAACTTAGAAAGTGGCTTCATGAAACCAAGAGCAGATTTACCATGTGTGCAAATGTGATAAAAGAACAGAAGCCTGCTGGTTCACTGAAGTGGAAATTTCCCAGCACTTAGCCCCATGTTGGTATTCATGTGTGGGTGTATTCCTAGGCCTGTTGAGGTGGAACTGCAACTGTCGGTGGTATAACCCAAAGTCTCTATGTCAAGGTTTTTCTTTGTCTCTGTAGGCTTCTTAGGGTTAAAGAAGGCTACACACTGTGCCAATATTTATACTATTCCAATAGTTTGAAACTAACATTTACCCCCTGTGTGTCTCCACAGATTCCTCAGATTAGCTACGCTTCAACAGCTCCAGAGCTCAGCGACAACACCCGCTACGACTTCTTCGTCCGCGTGGTCCCTCCAGACTCCTACCAGGCTCAGGCCATGCTGGACATCGTGACGGCGATGGGCTGGAACTACGTGTCCACGCTCGCCTCCGAGGGAAACTATGGCGAGAGCGGCGTAGAGGCCTTCGTCCAGATCTCCAGGGATTCAGGTAGGAAACCTTGAGGTATTTTTGACTGGAGCCTATAGTTTGCTTGACTGCTGGGCTTTTCACGCTGCTGGTTGTTAAACTAGTGGTACGATTCTGCTCGGTGCGTTTTGAGCAGGATGAGAAGGCGTTTCACTGACCCAAGATGTAATTACTCAAGAAGCTGATTCTTCACCTCAGCTGGTCACTGTGAAGTAATCACACCAACGTTCGCTCTTAGACAAGCTCCTACAATAATTATAATATAATTATATATAATTATAATAATTCGATTTTGAGAGACATGTTGAAATTCATTACTTTCTACATATGTTGGAGGTCACTGTGTGTGTGTGTTAGTGCTTGTATGTGCGTGTGTTGTGTGTTTTGTGGATGAATCAGAGGTTGTGATTGGCAGCTGCAGACCCTCCCATTTTCTCTCAGACTACTTGCATGATGATGCATGAAGAAATGATGACAAAAAACAAACAAACTGTAAAACTCATTGAAGTTGAGAATGCAGGCTGTCACTTCCCATATTTCCTGAACAACATCCAGTGGTTTTGGTACAAATAACTATCAAAGCGCAGGATGAGGGGAACAAATTGATGAGGAGAAAAATGTCACATGAAGTGAATAATCTCTTTCATTTCACAACACTTGCTACATTCCCTCTACAACTGTGGCATATTGGGCAGTGACGTGTCAATTGTTGATGTGGATACAACTGTGGCTGATTCTCCGTCTGCAGCTGTTGGCATAGGAGATGTACTGTAGACAAGTGGGAGGGGTGTGGGCGGCACCGGCTGAGGTAGCGATACATGCTAACATGTGTTCTGTGTAATCAGTTGTGTTTGTGGCATTACTTGTGAGCTGCACACTGACCTCTCACAAATCAAGTAATCCCTTTTTTATGTGGGTTTTGTCAGTTGCACTCTGAAAACATATTTTTGGGAAATCTAGATATACAAATAATACACAACTTTTTGCTGAATCTTATTTGTTTCTGTACTGTTTTTGAATATCTTCAGATTAGTTAAAGGTTTGTTCTGTAATTTAATGGTGTTTGGCAACTTTTGGTGCCAGACATTTTACAGTTTTTTACTTTTCTTTTACCATAAATACTTTAAATTCAGTGCAAATTTAGATGCATATCAAAACTAAAAGTGCTCTTATTTCATATTTCTTTCGTTAAAAACCTATAATTGTCAACAGCAACCATAACTTCAGACAGACTGGGATCTACCTGTAATTTGCTTTCACAATGATGAGTTGTTTCCTATAGAGACAAAATAATACCATAGACTGTATATGAAGATAGACGACAGCTGTCCACTTCCTCCCACTATCCAGAAATGAGCTATCACAGCTACAGCAGCAGTTTCTTAACCCACAGTGGAGCCAACTAACTAGCTCCTGCTAATTATCTCAGTATGTACTAACCATGACCATTACATACAGGAGTGGGACACAGTAACAGCTCCGTGGTCACACCCAAGTGGTACAGAAAAAAAAGTCTCAGGGACCCTCCTGGTTACACTCCTGTGGAGAACGTGTCTTTATGAACTCAACATTTGCTGTTTAAAAAGAAACGGTGATATTTGATCAACGAGAAGAAACTGTGAATTGTTGTTTTCTGGGTAAGCAAAAATCCTTGCATATTTTATTGTTGTCCATTTAGAGAGCAGAATATTTGAATTTCAGATTACTTTCAGTAACACAGATTGTAGCCGGATGTATCACTGTATTGATTATAGAGCTAATGAGAATCGTGTTGCAGCTCATGTTTATCCTTCCAAACAACTCTCCTTAATTACTTTATTATAACAGACACCAGGGGGGAGTAGGTAAGGCTAGATGGCTCCCTTGCCTGAATTTGGTGATGGGGGTATGCGGAGGTGAGGGGACTGGGAGAGCACCTTCACCTGTACCAGAGGATCAATTAGCGCAGGTAAGAGCTGTTGGCTGATTGATCCTCAGGTTTACAAGGCAGCGGCTGAGCTGCCTCAGAGGAACAGTCACGGAGAGAATCACGCGGAGAGAAACAAGCAGGCCTGAGAATGCTGAGAGACACTCAAGACAAAGACACACACGGGAGGACAGACAGGACAGAAACCAGAAAGGACTGAGCTGCAAAGCTAGACCCCTTAAGTTAGATAATTTATGTCTGCTGACGTGTGTGTGAAAGGAACAATAAAAGTATGCTGAAAAGCAACACCTTGTCTCTGGCGTGTGGAGGAGCCCTGTGGAATGGTCAACTAGCACAATACATAATATAAATATAACATGTTAAAGGTTTAGTGTGTAGGATTAATTGACATCAAGTGGTGAAAGTGCATGAATTTGACTTAGTTAATATCTCAGTTGAATAAATTGTAAGCTGCACTTACATATATACATATATATAGTTCACATGCTGGGTTGTTCTATTTAATGGCTTACATTTATATACCATGCTGCTAATTATATAACGTATTTATATTAAAGAAGGGAAAACAGCTCAGCTTGCTGACTAGTCTACATATGTAGCAGCGATGCGTGTAAATCTACTGTAATCCAGCAAACAAGTAAACAGCGATGGAGGCAAATAAAAGAAGCAGATAAACCAAGCAGACGGATGACCAGTGTTTACTGTTAGGAAGCAGGTGTGAGAGAAAACTGCAGCAGATGAACACCTCATTCCTTCTGGTTGTGTGTAGAGTGGTTCTGTGTGCTGTTGTCCAACTGCAGCACATAAACAGTTTCTTCATGCACAGGTGACACTAACTCAAAGTTCATCCTGGTCCTTCACTCATCTTTTCTCATCACACTATGAAGTCCTCCTCCTGACAGTTGGTCACCTCTTAAGGGCTGAGATGCTTCGACAATTTTATTTTCACCTGGGTCGTAAATGTAAGAAGTTCTTAGATAGACCATACTTCTAAGAATTCTCTTAGACTTGCGTCACCAGGAGCAGTGCTTTGTACCAGGAAGCTGTAACACAGACAGATTTAGCTGGGCGTGTGACACTGGTGTAATCGGTTTGAAAACGGCGGCAGCGATAATCGTGAAGAATGGCTGCGATCGCGGAGTTTAAAAGATTCAGATTAATAACGAGACGCTGTGCAGAAAGCAGCTGTGGTTCCTGTGGGATCAGTGAGTCTTCATGACTGATGCTGCTCCACGCGTCTCTGCAAACGCACACACACACACACACACACACACGCACACGCACACGCACACACACACACACACAAACTTCATTAGCAGATTGGATTTCATATTTATATCAATGGGAGTTGCATGTGAAGCTGCTGCAGGATTCCCAACACATGGAACAGACATGATAAAGGAAGATGTGTTGATTAGAGCTGATAACTAATTAGCTTCCATATTTCATTCTGGTGTGAAAAGCCCCATTGTGTATAATTAGCTGTAAATCTATTTCCTGTCACGGCTATTTAAGTGGTTTAGGGAAAGAAGGGAATAGAAGACAGGAGAGATGGAAGGATTAGTTGAAAGGAGATCAGGAGGAAAATCTACAAGGAGAATGTAGAGGAGAAAAAGACGTGCAGAAAAACAGATAAGGCAGGAGAGGAAAAGATGAGGTAGATGGAGCTGGAAGAGTGAGATGTAGAGTAGGACGCTTAAGTGTAAGATAGGAGGCATAAAAGACAGTGAAGGAAAACAAGGCCGAGTGGTAAAGGGAGGAAATGAGGCAATGATGATACTGGATTTGGTATTGAGGAAAGAAGGAGGTGAAGAAAGAAAGGAGGAGGTGAAGAGGGAAGGAGGAGAGGGAGAAGGGAATAAGGTAAAGACAGGGGGTGGAGAATAGCTGTTGGAAGAGGAAAGAAGGGGGTAGTGAAAGATGAAGAGGAGGAGATGGGAATGAGCTATAGGAGGAAAGGAGATGGAGAAGGAAGTAAGAGTAGAGTTGAAAAGGGAAGGACAGGGTAGAAGGGGAGGAAGAGGGCTGAAGGAGAGATGGACAGACATGCTGGAGAAAGCATTGAAAAGAAAAGGAGAAGGTGGTGGAGGGTGAAAGAAGGATCTCCTCCCCGACCTGATGATCCAGCTGCTGAGACGTGAACAGATGTTACTGATGTGTGTAACCCGAGGTCTACTGAGACCTGCACTAATGGCTGCAGCATAACACCAGATCACTGCCGCCGATGCCCCGTGAATCCTCTCCATGGCAACGGCTGCTGCGGCGAGCGGCTTCATAGACGAATGGTTCGAAACACTGTGATCTCTCTGCCATGCGGCGGGTCGAGGCTTGAGTTAAGCTGAGGAAGGGGCAGAGCTCTATAGGACAGGTGGAGGTCACCTCTTCCCAATCTGTGATGTCATAGTTGGTTCTCTGGGCTGCTGGGAAGTAGCTCCACTCAAAGCTGCAGCAGTGTGTGTGTGTGTGTGTGTGTGTGTGTGTGTGTGTGTGTGTGTGTGTGTGTGTGTAAGGACGCTGTTGTCCAGTGTTGCCACATGTTCGATAATTATCGTATTTGCCCTCTGTACTATCAATAATGCAAAAATTTCCATTATGTATAATAATTTGATAATTTTTGTACACTTAGTATTATCAGTTGTAATCTGGGTGGTAAAATATGGATCACGTCTGTGTTTACGCATCTCTTCTCAGGTGACGTGTTTCCAGACAATCATGTTGATGAACGTGACTTGCGAGCACGACGACAGCGCTCAGCTCAGTTTGTTCCTGCAGTGGGGGACAGCACATTTTGGAGCAGGGTTTCCAAACAAGTGCTTTTCTGAATCTCGACACAGATAATTTTCCTCAAAATACGATAATTTTACGCTTCTGGTACGACGCTTCAACATTTCCCATCTGGCAACGCTGCTGTTGACTTAGAATTCTTTTTAAGGGACATTCTGCACACAACGTCCAGCACACAAACACAAAAAGTGACAGTATATTGTAGAACTGTTTAGGACTGAGTAGGACTCACCAATGACAAGGAATAATTCTGAAGTAGCTCCAGAGCATTAACAGAGGACAAGAGAATACAACGTTACAAACAGGCAGATTTAGAACAGGCACTAAAGTGTCTTCAAAGTCTCTTGTCTTATCCTCACTTATTAGTTCCTCCCATGTAGAGGTAAGGAAGAGAAAAATGATGACCGTTCTTATGATCAGTCATCGAAGCAATGTCCGTTTCTGATGACACAGCTAATGTGTTGTCCTGTCCAAACTATAACTGCTGCAAGAGCAGTGCAGTGGCCTGTGTCCGAGTCAGGATGTTCAGAGTCAGCACTTCTGGTTTGGCCATAATACATCAGGAGCTTGTAGTTGTTTGGTCAATGCTTTTAAAAAAAAAAACCTATTTGTTATTTGTAGCCCACAACTCCTTGAGGAATCTTTCTCTCCCCTGCACATGTAGTTTCAGTGCACATGTCTTTCTTTTTACCTAAAACTTTTGTTTTCATGTCTTTGTCTGGAATTGGACAACAGTCAGAGGAAGTAAACGTTTGTGTCTTGATTATGGCTCCTGCCTCACCGCAGAGTGCCTCCCTGCTGTCAGCCAGACACAACAGCTATCAGAGCAGCCAATAAAAACAAGCCATGCTGCCCTCTGATTCCATCACCCATCTCTACTTCCATCAGCTAGGTTTTTAAGACAACACGAGTTTTGTCAAGTTACAGCCCACCACACTTTTACTCCTGCACTGCTCTGTGAGTGAAACGTTACATGACAAAAGTGAATCATGTCATATCCAGGCTATTATAAGAATGAAATTTAATTTGCATTGATTATTTAAGAGCTTATACGTTCTAAGGGCTCTGGATAGACAATCTATAATATTCATCTATTTATATAATATGCAATTTAGCTACAATTCTTATTAATATACACAATAGATATAGATTCAACTGTGTCTGATCCTGACAGTGTGAGTTACTGTTATTGTGCCTCAACTCCCCCTGTCCAACAATGTAACCTGCAGGTATAGAAAGATGGTGTACTGAAATATCAAAGATAACACAACGTTTTTTATAACTTATTTTTCACACATATCTGCAAAACTGCATCAAATCAAAGAAGCTCATATGGAATTTTAAGTAGAACCTGTTTTTTAATTAGTTTCTGAGTAGTTGCTGATCCACCCAGCTCATAATCAGTTAGCGACACCTGGAATGCAACTGTGTGGCAGAGTCCCAGACCTACAGTCAGCTTTCCTTGTGGTTTTCACCATGATGGGCCAGGTGGGCTGCCTTGGTGCCTCTCTCCACCAGGCTGAGCTGTCCTGGGTTGTTCTGTGCTGGCTCACCGGGCCGACGACAGCACAGTTTCCCAGGGAGGAGAGTGTGAGCTCACTAGCAGGGCGAAGCAGCAATACATTTAAGGAGCATTTACATCATATCACTGGAAAATGAGTCATTTTTTTCCTGGAAGCTCCTCGTCTGAGCTGTCCCCCCCTTTCACGTTTAACTAACATTCTGCCGTAAAAATCCAAATGCCTCAATGATCAGTTCCTCAGCTTGATAATCCTTTGAATCATGGATTAAATGTGTTTTCTTGCCCATTCGCCTTTGAAGTGTTTGAACTCGACCTGAACTCCAGAGAGCCTTGACCTCCTGCGTGCTCAGCTGAGTCACTGTCACCGCCTCACAGACCACTAACACAGTCGTCTGGTTTTCAATGTTTATTCAGAGTTATTTCCAGTAAATAGACAGGATTCAGATGAAGATGACCTGCGGCTCCATCACTGTATATATTCTCCACTCCAGCATGTGTGATGGCCTTCGTTTGAGTCCATGTGAGCTCTCATCCTCGGGCCCTGCATGGGCCCCTTTTTGTGTCCATAAGGCCTGAACTGTGCCAAACGGGTCCGCGGCTTTGAGCCTCACGGGTGAAAGTGGTGAAACTCTTGCTGTGGACAAATATATATTTTTGGAATCAGTTAATCTGCTGGTAATTTATCCTGATTCAGAGAAAATTAACACATGAGAACTCTAGACTAGATAGGTTTTTAGAAAAGGAATTCAGTACCAAGTTAATTTATTTTCCAAAGGAACAGAAATAATAATTACTTACATTTTCTAGAATGGAAGGTGAAACTTTTGTCATAAACGCTCGAACACCACTGTGTCAGCCAGTCTGTCTTTGGACTGCTATTGCATCACAATACAGGTTTTGTAGTTAAGATCAGAATTTGAGGGCTTGTTTGGAGTTGAGTGTGCACACATGAGTTCTGATTACTTCTGTAATAAAATACTAATTACTATTGAGTACTCATGAGTTGGAATGCTGACATACTGACGAGCATCGCAGCTTCAACAAAACTGGTGGAAGTTCACTTTATTTATTTATTGAGCTGAAATGTAGCTTTGTGTAATCATCACAGTCAGAGCGGCATCACTGCACGCTATTTTCATAGAAAACATGCATTTTATACTGACAGAAACTTAAACACATAAACAGTATAATAATAAAACCTGATCGAACTTTCTCTACCCTTCCTGTGACTTTCAATCCCAAGGTCACTTGTTCCTATAAAGATACAAAAATAACTCATTTGGACAAAAAGGGGCTCCGGGAGAACATTCAGCTTTCACAAACAGTGGCACAGTGAGTACTTGGGGCAGAAAGACAGAGGGGTTGAGTCAAAGTAAACTACTTATATTTGAGTTTAGAAAAAATGACGTCCATTGTTTTAACCTGTTGAGATGTAAGCATAGGTGGTCGCAAAGGTGACAACCCAGAGAACACAGAACCTCTCCCAATGAATTCTGGTCGGGCAGTCTGACTGGAGTATTGAGCCTTACAAAAGTAATAACCCAAAAAATGATAATGACAATTGAAAATAATAACAGTGGTCCGACAAGCTGTAATTCTCAGTAATCAGACTGGTACAATAAGCCCAGAGTGAAAAGTCATTTATCCAACACATCCCTCTCTGTGTCTGTGTTGTTAACTTCTTTTTTCCTCCATATCGTTTGTTCACTTCAGCAACTTTCTCCAGCCCCTGATAGTTCAGAGCTGGAACCTGCGTGTTGAGTCTGGCTGAAAGACTTCAGTGAACACAGTGTTCCCCGCTAACAGCGACTTCCTGAGTGTGTCCTGAGGCCATGAGTCCTGCGGTTCTCTTCTGTTTTTTGACTTCACAAATTGAGAAGGTGAAAATAAAAACGAAATAAAAACTTCTTGAGCTGAATATAAATGACACACTTTTATGTTAGATTTCCCCAACGTCTAGTTTGATGCTCAGGGCCTTGTTTCAGTGATTTAAGAGGATGGTATGTGGCAGCATCAGGTTTAACAAAGGATCGGTGCCTGCAAACTGCAGATAAATGAGTCTTATAGATTCAGGCCGCTGTTTTTTTTCATGCCAGCAGCTTTACTCTGTGGTAGCCACTGCCTGTTGTTCCACCACTGACACTATAACTATTGGATGCTGACATTTTGTGCAGATATTCATGGTGCCCAAAGGATAAACAAAGTTTTGATGAGCCCCTGACTTTTCCTCACGTGCCAACAGGAGGTTGACATTTGTGGATTAGTTTCTATGGCAACTGTAACGCTTTCTGTGGGCACTTTACCGGGTACTTTTTAGTTATTGAGATAATTCCTGAATAGTGACCAGGGGCCTTTATTTACCACAAGTGCAGAAAGTAACAGTTTATTGGGGGGCTTGATGTGTTTTTAAATCTAATTCCCCGTATTTTCTCATATTCTACCACAATCCCTCTTTTTGATCCATAGCCCTGATTCTCTGTCCTCACACAAACACACAAACACACACACACATTGGTGAACCGGGATATTTCAGCTCGTAGCGGGAAACTTTTGGCCAACAGCAGGCTGACTCCTGTTTGAACTCATTATCCGACGTCACCTACCAGGCTGAATTCATCTCAGCAGCTGTTAGGTACAGGCTCATCTTCAAAACCTGCATGCACGGGTGATAGTTTGAAAAGCTGTGGCAGCGTATGTTGATATCACGGCTTGTCTCAGGTTTCCAGAGAGCTGCTTTTTGTTTGTTTCTCTTTGAGTGTCATTTGTTGTCGTCTTGAGGCGGAACGGTCCCTAATAATCGCAGCAGCTTTATGACAGCAGGAGCTCTGGGAGACGTTTAAGTCCTGGAAAGGAAAAACCCTCTGAACAATGTTGGAATTACAATGAACATGTCAGCGGTTGCACAACCTACATGAAAAATCACAAACATTGTCAAAATCTGAAGAATGTTTTAATTTCTAACAGTGATTCCAAAGAAAACTGAATTTTGGTAAATGTGTCAGATTCATTAGTGGGTTGTCACTATCCAGTGAGTTGTCACTATCCAGTGAAAATACTTAAAATACTTCAGTTCTCAGCAGCATTTATGCCACCGGATAGAATTTTCATAAAATATAAACCAAACCAAGGAAGTTTCACATCCATGTAAGCTGTGGAAATCAAGGGGGAAATCATGGGACCTTTGTTTGCAGAACCAGAGGCACCCAAAGCAACCTCACAACTCTGTGCACAGCTTCAATAAGGATTAACAGCAAAATATTGACTTACAAAGAAAACAAGAATGTTTCTGCATTTTATATGTTGGAAGCTTGACTCAATGAGTGAAATCAATGAAGATTTAATTGTAATTTTTACACGACAGTGGTTTTCAATTTTGAATTTCAGTTTTCCCCCTCTGCTGCTCAATGAATACACCAAACATGATTTAAAAATACATATATACAGTATATTTATGTATATATATATATATATATACATATATATACTGTATATGTGTGTGTGTGTGTGTGTGTGTGCCTGCATCATATTTTATTACATTTTCCTTTTATATTTGTGTATAGATACTGATATAGATTATTGAATTCCTTTAAGCGTCTGTTTCACAGATTAGATTTGTGTTAAACTGAGTGTATAGAAAATTGTCATATAATAATTACAATAATCTCGACTTGTGTGCCCAGCTCTCATTGGATAATTGAAAAGCATTCAGCTTATGTCCCCAAAAACAGCTCTATATTATAACTATGTTGTATAACATGTTGACTGAATGAATGGCAAGACATTCTCTAGGGACTGGATTTTGTCCATATCATTCCTCCAATAGTTATAGTGAATGAATGCTTAGAAATAAAAACAGTATAAAACTGTCATGAATTGACAGCAGCAGTCAACAGAAAACTGAGACCCTCTGTCACGAAATCAGCTGATTTACCTACATGACTCAAATTTAACCTTTTATTGCTTCAGTAAAGCAGGTCTATTCTGTTTCTAAAGCCGGCAGAAGATATTTCTCTTACTCCAACGGTTCCTTTGTGTATGTGTGTGTGCTTGTGTGTGTATGCATGTGTGTGCGCACACAGCAGATTAAGTGATGGTAAAAATGATGGTGTTGTATTTTCCCTGTCATTCTGTCGCAGCAAACACCTCCCATTTTTTTACTGGAGAAGTGTGAAAGCCAGCAGGAGATAATCTGCTTTTCTTTCTCCTCTTCCTCACAGCTCCTCATTCTCTTCCATCTTCCCTTCTCTACTTCTTTATCCCTTTCTCCTTATCACATAAGACGTAAATACTTTCTGTCCCATCTCACAGTTTGTTTTCTATAATTGGAGAAGAAAATGCAATTTTTGTTAAATCAAACTTTTTTAAAATTTGCCTGGTATCTTTTACTTACTTCTCTTTATGTTTCCTGGAGAGCAGCATCTTCCCCTCTGCATGCAGAATGAGGAGTAGATGAATATTTCATGTTCAGGGATTCCTTCAGCTTTCTTCCCTCAATAACAAGTTAGCAGAGCAAAATGATTCATCTGTAGTCAGCAGCTCACCTTTCCTCAAACAAATAGATTACTTGCTGTCCATTAGCGGCAGCCAATCGAACTTGGTGTGGAAAGGAGCAGGTGAGAGAATGCACTCAGAGGAGATCTAAAACCATCAGGACTGACTGAGTGAAAGGAAAGTAAAACAACAGAAACAGGAACACCTATTTAAGTGACCTAGAAAACCCCAAACTGGTTGCTGACAAAGTCCAGTAAACAAACCACAACAAATTATTTAGGGACAGGATAAAAAAAGATTAAAAAATGTAAAAAAGAGTACCGACTGAGTTTGAGGAACTGGAAGGTTATTTTCAGTCAACCAAAAATCCCTTGGCTATCATGAGGTCATGGTGGGTTTTGTTTTGGGATGTATTCAATCTTTAGTTAGGTCCCTTTAAAAGCTGCCTCCTGTATTTTCTACTGCTAGGTTTGTGAATTGTTCAACCTAAGAAGTAAAGAAAATGTTAATAAGTTAATAATATAATGATACTGATGAAATATGTTATATTAAATAGGAGGAACATGTAAATGGTAAATGTCTATATTTATATGGCACTCTTCTAGTCTTGATAACCACCATTCACAAACATATGGTGTCACACTTTCTGCATCACATATCAATCACACACTAGCAGCCCAATCGTAAGGGGAAATTTGGGGTTTAGTATATTGCCCAAGGACACTTTGGCCCATGGAGTGGGAGAGACGACCTGCTCCTCCCCCTGAGCCATCAGTGTTCTAGAGTTTTTGAGTTTAATCAAATAATTGATTTTCTGTCTCTTCTTCAGCGTCTTCGTGGTGTGCATTTAAAAGACAATTGTGAATGAGGATCCCATCATGAAGCCATGTCTTTCTTTCTGTATCAGAGTCCTCAGTGCGAGGGAGCAGGTTTGAGATGAGCTACTTTCACTGAATACATCATCACTTGCAGGAAGCTGTGAGTGCTGCAACAATGCAGAGCTTGTTAACAACGACACACTGAAAAAGAAACCGGGACAAAGGTTTCTTAAATCACTGCCTCTGTCAGCAGCTCTGTTCAGACAGAAATGTGTCACCTGTAATTTCCATGCCCTCCTTGCTTATATCTAGTTCCTGTCTCTGGGTCTCTCTGGCCTGTGGTGAAAAAACAGACATAACAAACACAGACCAACTAGATCACTGCCAAGTTTGATGCGCTGAAGAAATTACTATAGTTGCAAGCCATACATGGCTCTGTGAAGTGAAGTGAAGTGAGGGTTTGCTTAAGAGATGGCTTAAACCAGCTGTGAGTGGCTTAATCATCATCACTACCGTCTGACATCAGATGCCAAAGAGAAGCTTTTCATGCCATCACATTAGAATTTAGAGTGATATATGTGTACAATAATTAACAATGAACCATGAAAGATGTTATAAAAATTGGAATGGCCCTTGAAGTGGCCCTTCCCGAACCTGTGTTAGACTAATGCCCTGTAACCCCTTAGTCCTACCACTTGGCCCTACCCCCTTCGGTCCCATTTCTCTATGTGATGTAGTGGCCATCCAGCCCTTTAAACACCCCTTCAACAAAAAAGACTGCAAGACTGTTTTGGTTCTGGTTTTGGACTCCTTAGTTCATGGACATTTACCTGGGTTTTCCTTGTGTTTAGGTCCGTGTTCATGCTGAGTTCTGTTTCCTGTTTTATTTTGAAATCATGCACAAGGAGTTTGTCTCCAACTTAATTCCCTGCCTGAGTCCTGTTTCCCTGCCCTTGTAATTGTCTTCACCTGTTCCTAATGTGTTTCACCTGTGTTCAATCAGCTCTGCCTCCCTTTTGTCTCTCTGTGCTTCCCTTTGTCCTCTTGTTTCTCTCGTCCCATGTCGGTTGTGTGTGCCAGAGCCTTTCCTAATTTGTCTCTGTATAATGATTACTTCGAATTAGATTTTGTGGCTGCGCTTTTTTTCTGCAAGAGCCTTTGCTTGATTTGTCCATCTTATTGTTTTTTCACTCCAATTTGTCTCCTGTAGTTGGGTCCACCTGCTCACCACAATATAACAGTTTTAATCCAGTAGCAAGTGAAAATCTAATTAAATCGCTGTGAGAAGCGCTTTAGGAAAAACCCTATTCAAACAACAGAGTGAGAGTAACGAGTAACGTCCGTTGATCCCGTGTCCTGTATATGAAGTTTAAAATAAAACCGTCCTCGCCAGGTTTTCGGTGCAGGGCAGAAGTATCTATGGACAGGACTTACATTACATTGAAATAACCGATATAAACACGCTGACTGACTCTGTATTGATCAATAGATCAATCTGTCCCATCTGTCCTGCAGTTGTCAGATATGTCACTATTATAATGTTGGATAATAACAGTTGTTAATATAATAATGTTAGTTGATATCGTTTGTCACTATAATAACGTTGGTAGGCTGCTGATGACGTAGCGAGTAGTGTCCCAATTCCGAGTGGAAGGTTTTCTAGCCCTCTCCCTTGGGGCTCTGCTTGGGGGGGGACACTCCCAGCTAAGGGCACTTCATATCTAAGGGTAGGGCCAAGGGAGAGGAATTGGGACAGGGCCTGTACGTTATCTGAAAACACTCCCATCTCTTGATAGTGGAGAGTAAATGAATGATAACACAATTTCGTTTGAGATATAATACGTGATGTTTCTACATGTTTTATTAAAAATCACTCCAAGAAAGAGGATTAGCATACTATTCACGTACATCTTTTCATATGGAAATCACTGTTTCTAGTTCAGAGACCTATGTCTTGCTCCCACTTTCCCTTCACCCAGTGCATCAAAACCTATTTCAATTGATAGTATGTGAGCTCTCACCATTGCGATGCCGGATGTTAACCTTGACTGCCTTTCTTTCCATGTCTGCTTTAGGTTCCAATTCAGTATAATGCCATTAGTATTATATACTTGAATTGAATTTGTCTAATAAAAAGTCTTTAAAGGTATGATATGTGTTGGATGACTCTTATTTCAAGGTCATCTGAATCGAAAGGAATTATTGAGCTCGATCTACACTTTGTCTGTGTGTTCCTATAGAACAGGGCATACATTATTTTTTCTTCCTGTCATGGAACAACCTTGACAAGTATCACACAGGTCCTGACTGAGTCATAGTGATGAGCTGTTGCTGTGAATTTCATCACCCACTCCCATTGTGTGAGGGACAGACCTGCCCCATGCAGAGGTGGCAGGATGTGTATTGCAGACAAAGAGTAGCAAGTGAAAAAGATGTCATGCTCGCAGGCTTTAAACACGAGGAAAAGCAGAAACATCAATCAGAGTCATGTCCGGTTTCATCTCGCAATGAGGAGGATTCTGGAGGAATTACATGACCCTAACTCTGCCATTAACACAGGTTTTACTCAGTTAAACACAAATGATGTTTACTCTACATCACCACTGAGCATGACACATCTGCCATCACTTTTCAGTTCCTTCCTCCATGTAGCCATTGGTTTCACAACATTTCTCTTACTATCAGCTTGCATAGTCTTGACAGTTGCCGCAAAGACAATTCATTGCATATTTTTTAAATAAAATATTTGTGTGCAATTAACATACCTTTAGAGTATTATTGAGATTTCAATGGGCTTGGGTATCATTTGGGTTTTTTCTTATAACAGGGCTGAATCGATACAGAGCTGTCAGTGCCTAAATGTTGCCGAAACCCAAACTTTTTTCTTTAAAAAGTTTTTAAAAACTCTTAAACACATAATATATACAACCTAACCCATCTATAATTATTTAACATTGAATAACAGTTTCAGTGCTTAAAGGAATAGTTCACCCAGAAATGAAAACTCACTCATTATCTACTCAGCCCTGTGCCGATGGAGGGGTGGGGGAAGTGTTTGAGTCCACAGAACACTTTTGGAGTTTCAGGGGTAAACAGTGTCTGCTGATATCTTCGGACGAGGTGCATTCAGGGACCATCAGAAATGCTGAAGTCGGGAGATATCAGCAGACATCTAGGGTTTAAAACTTGGTGCAAATGACCTTGTTTAGAGTCGAATATAAATGCCGGGGGTTGTGGACACTTGGATTACACCACTGGAGCAGTATGGAGGCATGTTAGTTTTTTTACGTCTGAAGATAATTCACTTATACCTTCAATTGCTGCTACCTGGCAGCTACACTGTTTACCCCTGAAACTTCAGAACTGTTTTGTAGACTCAAACACTTCACCCACCCCTCCATCGGCATAGGGGTGAATAGATAATGAGCGAAATTATCATTTTTGGGTGAACTATTCTTTTAATACAGCAAAATACAAAATACTACGTCATCAACTGTCTCCACTCCGCAGAGGCCAGGGATGCCCACACTGCCAGCTCATGTGCTTGGCATGGGGTCACACAAGCGGTCAAACAAGAAGCATCCCTCTGTTTTCAAATGTATCCTGTAAACCACCAGGCGCTTCATTCAATTTGTTGTGTTCCTCCCTTCCTTCTCTTGGAATTCACAAGGGGCATTTTGCCGTCAACTCTAGGTACTGCGCTCCCCCAGGCACTAAACTCCCTGCTGTTGGCTATTGCTCAGACATGAGCAGCATGTCAGAGTCATTTCACTTGGGGCGGCTGTGGCTGAGGGGGTA
Organism: Hippoglossus hippoglossus; assembly: GCF_009819705.1. Classification (NCBI taxonomy): domain Eukaryota; kingdom Metazoa; phylum Chordata; class Actinopteri; order Pleuronectiformes; family Pleuronectidae; genus Hippoglossus; species Hippoglossus hippoglossus. The sequence continues at coordinate 23,967,735 of NC_047156.1, read as the reverse complement.
GAGCGGTCGTCCTCTAGCCAGAAGGTTAGATAGGGCAAGATACTGAATCCAAAATTGCCCCTCATGGAAAAAGTGCTGCCCATTGATGCACTGTATGAATGTGTGTGAATGGGTGAATGGCAATAAACTACTCTAAAGAACTTTGAGTGGTCAGGTTGACTGGACAAGTGCTATATAAATACAGACCATTTCCCGTTTACTTGAAATACAGCCACACTCGGGGTAATGGCTGTGTAGCAAACGGTACCAACTCTAGATTTCAACCAGCAAATATATAGATATCTCTGTTTAGGTAAATACATTTATCAGACAATTGAAAATCTGACTGAGCAGCTTGTATTCAACTGTTCATTATTATGGAGAGAGATGTGTAGATATAAGGTCTGTACCAGACTATTCATTTTTTCAGTCAAATCGTAAAATATCGTAATATTATGAGAATTAATTCGCAATTTTATGACAAAAAATCCTCCAAATATTATGAGAATAAAGGGTAAAAAAACAGTATTTTGCAAATAAGCAGCAAGGAGAACCTATGCTTGCATTAGTTACACTCTCTTCTCATTGTTTCTCATTGTTTCTTGAGAAATTGTAAATATCACACAGATTGCAGTTGACCACTACCAAACATCCCCCCCCCCCCCCCACCAAATAGGCAATTTCTTCCAAGTCTGTGTACTTATCGCTTCAAAAATGACACTTTCTTTTCCTGTCCTGATACTTATGATATAGTGCTGATGTGGCAAAATATTAAGTATTTTGTTATTTGGGAAACTCTCAATAAAGTATAATTTATAGGGATTAACGAATAGCCTTACTCTGCGGTGGCATTTATAGGCTATATGCCACAATGTAGTTTTGGATCTTTTTCTTCCTGTTTATTAGCGTTAATAGACATATGTTGAGGCAGGTTGTGAGACAGAACCAGAGCCAGCAGACATATGGACCAGCTCCGTCCTCCTCACCTCCTCATTTGCTCCACTAGTCATATAATGATGCTCTAAATTAGCTAATTAAAATGTTTTGGTAAAAGTGATACTATAGGGGGATGGAAACCTTCCTGTCTGACCTTCTCTGATGTGTTTTGGACGGATACAACGTTTGTGAGATATTAAGATAACACTGTAATCTTTGGAATTCATATATTACTGTAGAGAGAACTTCGGTCCCTCATATCTCCTATTCTGTCCAAACTCAGCATTTTTCTGCAGTAGCTCAAAACAAAAGATTTTTTCTTTAAAAACTTGCAGGAATGTAACTGACTGATTCTTTTTTGTATCGATTAGATGGGAATTAATTAGGCTTTAGTACAGCGCTCCTACAAAAAGATATTTCCTTTTTATAAGGTATGTTAACTTATAAAGTCTCTCTCTCTCTCTCTCTCTCTCTCTCTCTCTCTCTCTCTCTCTCTCTCACACACAGTCAATCTCATTTATTATCTGATCTATGACTGCAGGATGCAGGATGCAGTAAGGTAACTATAGTATATCATTACAAGTAATCATATTTTTGAACATCAGGGACTGATACCAAAGTCTGAATGTGGATGTGGAGGTGAGGGGGCTGGGAGAGCACCCTCACCTGCTATAGTGGATCAATCAGCACAGGTGAGAGCTGTTAGCTGATTGGTCCTCATGCTTAAAAGGCAGCGTCGGCGCTGCCTCAGGACTCAAAACGGAGAGAGGAACTCAGAGAGACTGAGGCTTCAGAGACTCCCAGACACTGAGTGAGGACTGAGCTGCAAAGCCAGTCCGCTTTAAGTTTGTAGTGTGAATTTATGTTTATTTGATTAAAGAATGTTAAAAAGGAACACTTCCGTCTATGGCTGTATGTGGGAGAGCCCCGTGGCAAGGTCCATTGCCACAGTGGATATTTTGGATCACTGAAGCAGTTGTCATACACCTAACTGAGCTTTTGGAAAAAGCTGAAAGAAAAATCATATATTTGACTTACTCTAAGTCTTGGTCAGCAGCTGTGTGTGTGTGTGTGTGTGTGTGTCTTGATAACCTCAATCATTTTGTTTCTTCATGCTTTAAGTTTTTTTATCAGCCTCAATAATGCCAGTGAACTGTGCAAGATGCAGTCACAAAACTTTTAAGGCGGGTAGGTGAGGTCATTTAATAATAGTAATGACTACGTACCCAGGAGCTGATTTCAGACATGAACTGAACTCTGGAGACTCTCTGCACTTTCTCTGAGGAGGTGCATGTGTTAACGCAACTGCAGACTCAGTGAGGGATCCCACACTGGATTTCTATGAGCGAGTGAGATGGTTGATGATGCTTCTAACATGCGACAGACTCAAAAATGGAAAAAACAAAAAGAAAACAAATATCTCAGAATGAAAAAGCGGAGCCACACAAGAGCCAACGGTGGTGTAATGCCATTGATCCTGATTCTGAAATTCCACACTGATTAGCTAAAATACTCGTTAATTCGATGTGAAGGTTTAAGGGTTGGAAGATTCTGGTCCCTGAAAATTGACTTGAGGCAACGTTCCTGACGAATGTCGAGGAAGCCAGGGAAACACTTTGAAGTTTGAGGGAGATCTTTGCTCTACGGGGTACTGGGAGCTTTGTGGACACACTGCTTCGCTTGTTTTGTCTGCTTTCAAGTCAAGGCCGTGCATGTGTTACCCAGGAAACCTTTCATGATCCAGCGTTCAGGGCCTCAAAGGCGAGGAATGAAAGGGGCGAGTGGGCACACGCCTCGAGTTTGTATCCGTCACTCTCACTTAGGATTTAGGGGAATGGTGGGTGGGCGCTTTACACAGCTGCCATGGTGAACTGTTAATTGAAAGGTCAGAATAAAGGCGTTGCCAGAGGCTAGCTTTAATGATATCTGTTATTATGGATAATTCCATGAGACAGTGTGCCTTTGAATGTTCCCAGCCATGTTTATTTAGTCCACCTTTGTGTTCAGTGGCTCCTGCTGAGACCTTCCTTGGTTGAGTTGAAAAGCAAATTAAATGATGTTATTCCTTCACTTTGGTCCCATGTTCTCTCTGATACGCTTCATTTTATTCCACATAATTAAAACGCTGCTGCATTAGAGCGCTGTGAAATCCAAAGCTTCCACTTTTCTTGCTGACATTTACAGTTGAAACTAATTGCTAATATTTGACTTTCTGCCCAGCTGCAGTGATTCAATAAAGACAATTCTCTGATGTAAATCATACATTCATGAGTTTGCTCATTGCCAATTTTGGAAAACTATGGTACATTTTTTTAATTAGCAGTTACAGAGGAAATCCAGCCTTTATTTGGAGACTTTCTTAGAGACAGATCCATCTTATGTGATTATATTTTAATTAGAAGCCTTTGTTCTCTCATGTCTTTCCTAATTTGCTGCATAATAGAAGCTTTAGCTTTACACCTCGTTTTCACACAGTTTGTGTTGTGTCCATTTTTCTGTATAAGCAATGCACTCCAAGGGTTTAACAAAAGGAAATGTATTTATTAACAGATATAAATAAATGCCACAGCACCCATGGGAGAACAACTACAGTGTTGTTGTACTTTCAGAGTATGCCTTGACTTTGGGTTAAACTCCAGTTCCATAGCAGCACACCAGAAAGTTTGCCTTAACTGAATTTTTTATGAATCTAAATTGTGCTCTTTTATTTGCACAGACAGGAATGAATGAAGTATGCTTCTTTATTTACCTTTACCACGCATTTTATGTTTCTATCTTAACAAACCTGTCAAACCTCAATGAACAGATTTCACCAGCATTTGGTGGAAAGTTAGATAATGGAATGCTCCTATACACTAACTACTTTCATATGGACACCAATATCCATGCGATATTCAGAATAGACATTTTGATTATGTGTTTACATGAGTGGCCAATAGATCATTCCATTCATATTCCCATTTATATCTTTCAGAGCATAGCCCGATTATGTCAACTGTTCCATTAAGTCCGATCTTACTCTGCCAGTTTTAAAACCCCAACCTGAAATAGTTTCAGTTACAATGCTATCGTTTGTATCTGGGGTGTTTTCTTTTAAATGGTTCCATCTAGTGGGGTGGCTGGGGCTGCGGGGGGTAAAGCGGTCGTCTTCCAACCAAAGGTTGGGCGGTTCGGTCCCGGCCTTCCCCATCTGTATACCGAATTTTTCCCTCATAGAAAAAAGTGCTGCTTTGAGTGGTCATCAGGACTAGAAAAGCAGTTTATAAAACTCCTATAGGGCATTATAATGTGATTAAGATGTAAACAGTAGGGTTACTCCATGTCTTAATTTATCATGGCTTACTCTGAGTATGATCTTATTCAGTAAATTCAGTAAATGTTCATCACAGTTACTTATTCAGACTTTAGTCTTAAACAGGTTAAAAAAAAAGAATTCTTGCAAAATATAGTATTTTGTAATTTTTTTATATTTTTCTCATGAACTGCAGCATTTACTAAAATGAAAGCAAAGAAGAAGAAAAAAATGAAATAATTAAATACAATTAAAAATCATTGCCAACAAATCTTACCTCCTTTATTTTTCTTGTGTGAGTCAAATAAAAAATCTGCCTCTGGAAAGTAAAAGCGTTTTATTATTCCGCAGTTTTCATTCATTCCCAACTTCAGTATAAATGACAGACATTCAATCTAGTTCAACTTCTCTTTCTGTTCATTTTTTAAGACATTGTAAATGACAGTGCCGATTTTCCAATTTCCTCTTTCAAAAAAAGTACGTCTGTAGTGAATCAACTCCTAAAGTTCAGTCCAGCATCTCACAGCTGAGACGTTCCCTGTGGAGCTTAAAGTCAATCTTCAGCCCGTTAGAGAATGCAGGGATTTCCTCTTCTGTTTCCCGGGAAACGGGAGCATATTCCTACATTATCTCTCTGTGTGTGTGTGTGTGTGTGTGTGTGTGTGTGTGTGTGTGTGTGTGTGTGTGTGTGGACTGGAAATTCCATGCAGAGTCTTATAACTGATCATGTCCCACTTTGTCACCCAAAGTGAATTTAGTGGGTGTAAGCGCAGCAGGAAAAGCTGATTTAGCACTTTCCTTATCTTCTATTGGAACCTCAGCAGAACCTTATTTAAGTCATGTTGTGGGTGTCCGTCGTTATTATGTCCACATTTGTCTGCAGTAGTTACTTCAGGAGGCTCTGAAATGCTTCTAGTTTTCACTGACTTTTTGGCTTCCTACAGATAAATGCAATTATTATCATACACAGCGAAACTATGAATGTGATAAGAAAACACCTCATAGTACAGTAAAAAAAATAGATTACTGAAAAAAGAAAAGAAAACCTCCTCAGGTGATATTTGAAGTGCCTCCATTAGTGGGGACATGCTAAACTTACAAATATTGTTCTCTTTATGAAAATGTTTTAATTTACACTCCACAGTGTTCTCTGGGATAATACTCTGCTATTATTTTCTAAACTGCACAAAACTGCATTATATTTAGTACAACAAATGTAAAAGGACAAAAGTGTTTGATGGTTGAGTGGTTTATAAGCGATTAAAGTACTAGCTGTGTACTCTAATCATTTTATGAATCTTACTCGGAACGTTCACAAGCTGTTTTCAGACATTAACATTATTATATTAACTGGTGTTGCTATCATTAATTACATAATTTCCTCTATAAATATCACTCTCATTATTTTCATTATCAAGTCTTACAGAGCTTAAATATGATGGTTACACTGTTCCTGGTCTCTCTCTCTCTCTCTCTCTCTCTCTCTCTCTCTCTCTCCTATCTCCATCCCCTCCCTCTTTCTCTTCTCTCCCCTCTTTTCCAACCATCTCTCATCTCCTAACCATTTTTCCCTGCTCAGCCCAACCGGTCGAGGCAGATGGTCGCCCACATTGAGTCTGGTTCTGCTAGAGGTTTCTTTCTTATAATTCTTAAGGTCTTGACCTTTCACTTTAAAGTGCCTTGAGATAATGTATATTATGATTTTGCACTATACAAATTTAATTGAATTGAGAATGTCCACACAATTGGGTCTGGACTTGAGTTTGTCTTTCACACAGGAAATTCTCTGGAGAATTCAAAAAGATGCTGGTGCCTGGGTCAAGCATTAAGGAAGCAGAGCATGACGTACTTTTCTCTGCAGAAGCCACAGTGTTTTGTTTATTGTACATTGAAGATGATAGGAAGTTCCTGACTCAGTCAGAATATATATTTTTGCTTCTAGTGGAGTGTGGATCAGGAACCTGTTGACAGGTCAACCGTTGTCTCTCAGTATTTTTAAAAGGTTGCATACAGAAAACTACATTTTACCATTAACCTGCCATGGGTTCTACTTTAAACTAGCTTCAGGTGTAAAGAGGACAGGATTTAAGTGAGCTGATATGGCTGCTGTCCCTCTCTCAGCAGCCTGACCTTCAAACCTTCAAATATATCATCTCAAACCACGGCTAAAAGAAAGAGCCTGTTCAAGAAAGATGCTGCAGCTTCAATCTGCTGCCCTGATGGACCTGTGTAAAGCAAGAATGAGTTTGGAATGGAATCAATTTTACTCTGAAAGCCGCTGATTGAAGCCGCGTGTTAAAGCAGTGACTCTACACGGCCTCTCCGCTCTGCTGTGGATGACGTGGTGATGATTATGGCTATGGGGTCTTAAATGTTTCTAGTTCCATTCTTCATCCTGCAGCCCCTGAGATCAGTCTGTGCAGACAGCCGTCTTTCTTTCACAGAGATAAACCTTAAACTCTGTGACATTTCTGTAATATTATTCACAGTTTTTACTACAGCACCACTTCAGCAGGGATGTGATGGGAACATTTAATTTCCCAGGTCCATGATCTCTTGATAATTACCCCTGAGGGTAAATTGAGTAAATATTAATTCATCATTCATTTATTATTGCAAACTTTACTCTCTATTAATCAAGCGGAAGTATAGTCACTCTACATAGTTTGTTTACACAAACTTTAGTGTAGATTCCTAAACTGTAATGTCTGTCTAACTGTCCATTTCATCAACTAATAGATGCATTGCACTGCATTGTGGTACAGACATACCCGTTACCCATCGGATGGATATTACTGACTGGGTTCATTTTTCCTCTATCACCACCATGGGGTTGACACTTTTGATCGGAAGTGAAATGTCCTAACAGCTATTTGATGGATTTCCGTCCAAATATTTTAGCATTCATTTTCTCCAGGGGATAAATTGTAATAACTTTATTGTCACTTTTTTTTATTTGAAACTAATATCCGATCAAAAATTGAATTGGTTTAACATTTGGTTTTATTTTAAAATACCAGCAAAACTAACAGCATTCCAACCAGCCTCATCCAAACTTTAAGTTAACTGCTGATTATGCAGTAATACGTTTAGCACCGCTGTGTCAAAGTGCAGTCTCACAGAGTTAGCTTGGTCATAGACAATTAAGGCTCCAATTTATGTTCAACCTTAGATTTGTATAGAGACAGACTGAGCTTTCTGTTCAAACTCCATATTTGTGCCCATATTATGAAAGGGGGGGGGGGCTGTAGCTTCTAGTTTAAGTGAGACTAGCATAGGACCTGAATAAGAAGTTTCAACAATAGTGGAATTTGAAGGGAGACTTTGCGAGTTGATCAGAAACTACAGACATCTATAGGATGTTACTTCACCTGGTCACAGGAACAAAGAGTTGCTCTCTCTTAACATTATCACAACCTCATCCACCATTGCCATGTTTGTTGTTTGTTGACTCTGTGCTGCTGTCTTGTGGATGTACTGCTTAACAGCCACGCCAACAGAAAGGACACATGGACGTATGTGGGCAGTGCCAGTTACATTGTTTGACATCTCTGTAATGTAAAGGAAGCATAAATTAGCCTTTAAGGCTCTATCTCACACTCAGCACATGCAGAGCAATTCATATATGGATTGTGATCGTGGTGGCAGCTGATTGAAGATTATGATCACAACTACATTGCTTAGATATACAATATGCTACTACTCACATATACTACCGTTATTGGCATTACCTCCATCATTGCAATTATCATTGCTGCTCCCTTCATCTCTGTCAGACATTTTCTTATGTATAAATACTTTAAACATTGATTCATCTCTCAATTTATGTTAAACACTGTCTTTTCTAATGAATGTTGTATTTTTTGTTGATGTGCTCTGCTACACGCAGCATCTCGTGCACTTCTGTCCATCCTGCAAGAGGAATCCCTCACATGTGGCTCTCTGAGGTTTAAAAAATATGTTTGGGTCATGTTTGTTACTCTTGTTGAAGTTTAACGACAGAGAATGTCACACCTTGTCAAGCCCTATGATTTGTGAATATGGGCTATACACTTGAAATTTAATTGATTTGAAGTTTTAGAAACACAGTTTTACTTTTCCTGTCCAGTGCCCACTTTGTTTTAAAGTGGCAGTGTGTAGAATTTAGTGACATAAAACTGTACACCCCTCACCTCATCCTCCCCTTCCAAATATGATAGAGAACCTGTGGTAGCCTTCAGTTTTCATAAAAACTCAAAGGCTTCTACAAAAAACATGGCAGCCTCCATAGAGACGACCCCCCCTGATGTAAATATAAAGTATTTCAATATAAAGGGCCCATTCTAGGGTAAATAAAACAACAATTTGTATAATTTAGATGAAACTCACTTGTGAAAACATCACTAGGATTATTTTATATTAAATTTCTGTCAATAGATCCCTTTCACCTAAATCTTACAAACTGGACCTTTAATAGCGAATCCCAGTGTCCATGTTGGTATGTGTTGGTCTTATTATGACGTGTGGAGAAGCCCATTTGTGTTTTGATATCTTAAGGCACCAGAATCAAGACAGAAATACGCGCCTACATAGGAGCGTGCACAATGTGCCTACACTCTGCTTGTTCTACACACAGATGGTCTGCTCACACACTTATACTTTGCACATGAGCAGATCCATTTCATCTGCAGAGACGTGTTTTATCTTACCACCTTTTGATAGTAATCAACAACGGTGCAAATGTACCTGTCTTTTATTGGTAAACATACCAATGATTAAATAGGAAACCAGGAACAAAACTTCTGAAGTGTGAGCCTGCCGCTTAGCCCCTTTCTCTGCTGTTAAACTAGCAAGAGTGGATTTGGACATGTCCTAAATGCTCATGGTTTATAGACATTATACGACTATGAGCCAAGACTGTTAAGATATAGCCCTTCTGGTCTTATCATCTGTTTCTGAAGGACATGTCTTAAAACTGCTGCACACAGAGTCTGACATGATAAGTAAATAACAGTATATTATGATATTTTCACTTTGATGCTCAGCAATGGTAAGAGCAGCTCTAGCATTGATGATAATATTTTACCTAAGAAAGAAAAAGATAAGGTACAATCAGTCTTTCCTGAGGAGACCAGAGGATGGAGTGACTTTCAGTGTGTTTGAGTTTGGATTATGAAAATCTATATTATATAAAAGTAAAGTATATTATGATCACCTTTATCTGAGGGATATTGTTACTACGGTAACCACGGTTTGTGCTGATGACCCAGCTCCCTAAATAACGTAAATTTGTTTAGGTTGAGAAATGATGACAAACTCATGCTGCCGCTTTACCCATGACTTAAACATTTCATCAGATACAGATTTCATTGGTCGTTTGTGTCAGAGAGATAGAGAAATAGGTGATAAATTGATAAGACCTTCCCTGAAGTGCCCCTATTTAGCATTCAAGAGAAAACATATTGAATAACACAAGCTATATAAAAGCTATAAGTAATGTAAAAAATGAAACTCCTGTGTGTGTAGACATACCTTCAGTATTGTTAAAAGAAAATATTTTGTATCTTTATATCTCTCTGCTGCAGTTATATTAAACTCTCTAACTCCAGTTCTACCTTGTTAAAAAACTTCTGTGATGCTCCGCTGTTCAAACAATCGAGGTCAGACCAACCAGACATGATTATTTTCAGCTGTGACACTCTTTCTCTTCCCCTCGAGACTTCCTGCGAGAGTCAGCCAGCGAGCTGCTCCGTCTTTCTGGCCAAACGGAAAAATAAAAAACCTCTCCAGAGCCAATTAAGCTGGAATAGCATAAATTCTGAGGGTTGGTTCTCCTGCAGCCGCTACTGTACTTGATGTCATCTGATGTTGTCAGAGGCTCAAAGTTCATCTTAGAATCTCCACCACTGCTCCCCCAGAGGTAGAAGTCTTGTTTTTAGAGGCAATCATTAATTCTGTTTTAACTACTTAAAGGGGACATAGCATGCAAATTCCACTTTGTTAGTGCTTCTACAGGTTAATGTGGGTATCTGGCATGTCTACCAACCCAAAAACTCTGGGGAAAAAACACTCGCGCGTTTTGTTATAGTTCCTCTAAGTCAGAAACGTCATGCTTGAGCGACTCGATTGCGCTTCCTGCGTTTTGTGTCGTAACAAGGAACTGGAAGTCTCCCTACATGGTCTTGGCCCACCCCCCCCCCCCCCCCCGTCACTTGCTACGCCGGGTTTACACCGGAGGCAGCGAGGCTGCGAGGCAGCGCAGCGCCGTTCCCAAGCACGCAGCCGGGCTATTCACACGGGACGAGCATTTCTCCGCTGGTCAGCCCGCGATTCACTCACATGTGGCATTTGTCTGGATCGTTGGGACTGGGAGGCTGCAGCAGCTGCTCGGGAGCGACCGCTCGCTCTCCCGTGCGTGAGCTGGAATTTGTGTCAGCGCCACACAGCCAGCAGTGTGGAGGACTTCCGCAGTGTTCAGCGCTACTGTAACCCCCGAACCCCGACATTCAACGGGTACAACAACAAGCGGAGAAAGCAGAATCGCGGGCTGACCTTATATATACAGTCTATGGGGCTGACCAGCGGAGAAATGCTCGTCCCGTGTGAACAGCCAGGCGGCTGCGCGCTTGAGAACGGCGCTGCGCTGCCTCGCAGCGGTCTTCCACACTGCCAGCTGTGTGACTTCCGCAGTGTTCAGCTCTACTGTACGCCGGGTTACAGTAGTTACGCCGGGTTACAGTAGTTACGCCGGGTTACAGTAGTTACGCCGGGGTACACCGGACGCAGAAGCGCCGCTGCGAGGCAGCACAGCGCCGTTCTCAAGCGCGCAGCCGCCTGGCTGTTCACACGGGACGAGCATTTCTCCGCTGGTCAGCCCCATAGACTGTATATATAAGGTCAGCCCGCGATTCTGCTTTCTCCGCTTGTTGTTGTACCCGTTGAATGTCGGGGTTCGGGGGTAAATGATGGTCTTCATAGCCCCCCCCCCCCCCCACCCCTCTCTTTCTCTCTCTGTCTGTCTGCTTGTGTGCTTGTAGTGGATGGGCAGAGGGGGACATTTAATTATGTGATTGGGAAAATTAAAACTCCAGGACAACAGAAGGGGAATACAAAGTATGGGATGCATATTTGATAATTTATATCATATAAAATATGTAATTTATATCGTTTAAAATCATGGGGGGAGAGGGGGGAGGGGGGAGCTGGCTCATTAGCATTTAAAGGAACAGGCACTCAAAACAGGTCACTGTGGAGGGCTGTTTTATACAGGGTAAAAAGGGTGCTGTTTTAAATGATCCTTGTGGTATTTTGACCAAAGTATGTTACAGACATTTCATTAAGACCCCAAGGAACCATATCAACTTGTGGTAAAATGGGCATGCTATGTCCCCTTTAAAACTTTTCCACATCTGTAATTACATAGTAAGTTTTAAAAAACTTTTGTTATTGATGTGTCTGTGATTTCCCATTATAGATATATACAATTCAGTTGAAAAATTGTTATAATATATTATATTATAATCTTTAATTATTGTTCAAGATGTCTTTAATTCTCCTCAATTTAATATGTATTTAATAAGAATTTGTCAGAATGGTGTTGAAGATATCATGAACTTTAATTATGAATAGTTAGAATAAAATAGTAGATATCTGAAACCGGAATCATCATCATAATTAAGTCGCAGATGAAGTTGCTTTTTGAATAAAGTTTGGATTTCTGCCCAAAAACACTTGGAGAATCTTTGCTGGTGCTCTGAGTCCTTTAAATACAGTTTGAATGTGTCAAGCTGTCATATGTCTGTTACTTTAAAGGTACTGATTCTGGGGAACAACTGTTGATGTTTGAAAACAAATACACCCCCCCTTCACTGCTCCTTCAGAAGCTCCACCCCCCACATTGCCAAGGTGCACCACTGATCGAAAACAAATTGGAATTAGCCACCCAAAAAATTATCCTGAGACAAAATACACTCTCTGTATTTACAGAAAGGACACGTTAAAAGACCAGATTCAGCCGCAACAGTGATTAGTGATTGTCTGTCTGAATACAGTCAGACACTGTTTGCGACTGGCTGCTGCTCGTTCAAAGGACGTTGTGTATTAGTGTGTGGTCGCCAACTCCAGCAGTGGGATCTCTTTAACATTGAAATGGCTCACCGATGTTCACGCCGGCCATCTCCCCTTCCTTACCTTCTTTGGGTTAGCTCTAGTCTGCTGTGATTTAGCACTAAGCATTTAGATTGCTGCTGTGAAATGATTGTGGGTCTTTTTCATTTTTTCGGGTTGTCCTCCCATCCCTCCATAGTAGAGGGCAGAGGAACGATCACAACATCTTGTTTGAGATGCAAGATTTTGTTTCCTTGTGCTCTCAGACTCCTTTAAATATAGTTTGAATGTGTAGAGCTGGCTGCCACATGTCTCTGACTTTAACCAGTAGGCTTCTGTGTGGCTGCTCTACTTTTCTAATTAAGACCAAATTGATACTTGATGCCACTGAGGTTGTCATCCTTTCAGGAGTTTCTCCATCTTGTATTCTTGATCACACTGACCAAATTCCTTCAGTTTGACTTAATGAACCAACTGAGTTTTGGTAGTTGCAAACTTCCATTTTACAGTCATTGAGGCCACTGTTCTCCAGGGAACACTGAAGCTTTAGAAATGTTTTTATACCTTTGCTCTGATCTATGCAGCTCTATAATATTATTGCAGAGTTCCACATAGATTTCTCTTAATTGTTCCTGCTCTCACACATTTCCAATCAAGTGAATGGCCTTTAATTCACCTCTTTCTCCTCATCTTTCTCATCCTCATCTTCCTCATCATGTGCCTGTATGTCTGACATGACAGAATAAAGCAGATTGAAAAGACATGTCTTTGGGAAGAAGAAGTAAGCTGAACCTAAAGTCGATTTCTTTCGACATCTTTTCAAGGAAAAGAAATCATTAGTATGTGGTTAAACTGATTCATGCAGCATGAAGGAATCCCACTGGTACACCCCTCTGATTTAGTATTTAGTCTCTGGCAGCATCAATAAACCCCCTGACCTTTGTTTCAGAGACTGCAGATGAAAGTTTAATGACATCTGTGGTGAAACGTCACAGCAGCAAAGCGAAGTTGAAAACAAGACAAACAGTGAAGTTAATTCAAACATTAAAGCAGAGACACACAGAGAAAATAATACCACCGTCAAGGAATAAACAGGAGTGAGGATGGGGTGTGATCATTAACAGATAGAAGCAGATGTGTTAACATGTTTATTGCCAGATGTTTACACTGCTGAACACACATACGAGCAGGAGAGATTGGTATGAAGGACGACTGTCGGCAGTAGAGGAAAATCAGTGTGAACATTTTGTATTAAGATTACAGTAAATACAATTATCTTGGTTATCAAAATTATTGCGGTATTGTTAAAATGTGCTATTAATGTTCAAAAATGAAGGTTGACAACTTGTTACTTAAGTGCAAAAGTTGACTTCAAATGTCAGGGACAGAATATCATAATTTGTTAGCTATGGCCAGAGATTACTAACAGTTCTCCTGGTTTATTCATCATATATATATATATATATATATATATATATATATATATATATATATATATATATATATATATATATATATATATATATATACTGCAACAATGAAGTTAAAACAATGCGTTGCGTCATAACTTGCAGGAAGAACTTCTGTCTGCAGGAGTTTGTGTGTGTGTGTGTGTGAGTGAGTGTCTGCTCGTCTCTGTCGCTCTTCACATGCTGACGATCACATTCATTTAGTTATTAATCAAATGTCGCGTCATTAAATCCCGATCGTTCCGGTCACTTTAACGCTGTTCTCCTGGCTGTGTGAGTCATGTCTCGTCTCGTGTTGTGTGAGGTGAACTGCGTTCGCGCAAAATGTTTGACTTTTTTAAATATGTCTCAAACTCCTTGAGTGAATCAAACAAACTAAGTAAACTTCACACATGCACTTAACAAACCCACGTTGCATGCTGCACCAGCGCCCCTGTGTGTGGGACACTGTTGATCACTGTGGTTGATGCTGGACACTTTTTATTTAACATGGCAATACTAACCGTCGGGATTTGTACTGTGGTTAATCTTGAAACCAGTAACCATTTCATCCCTAGTCGGCAGAAATGCGAAACAAAGTTTGTTGTGTGTAGCAGGAGTCATGTATTTTATTCACTGGATATTTTCAGCATCACTAGCTGTGATCTAGGGGATTTAGTTCAGACTAAATTATTTCAACTCTAATATTGATTTTCATGAACACACAAGAGGTCCCCAACAATTATTATATAATAATTTATGAATGGATTTTAATTCAGACCTTCATGCTCTTTACAGGATGAACTTTAATAACTTTTGTGATGATTCCACTTCAACATGATCGCCAAATGACTCAGTTTGGTCCTCAACTTTTGTCCATTATATTATTTTGGTTTTCTTTATAACGACCTTCACAGTCTAAGCGTCTGATTCCATATTAAAGGGATTGTTCATCCAAAAATGAAAATTCACTCATTATCTACTCAGCACTATGCCGATGGAGGGGTCGGTGAAGTGTTTGAGTCCACAAGACACTTTTGCAGTCTCAGGGGTAAACAGCGTTGCAGCAAAATGCATATACAATTGAAGTAAATGGGACTCCTTCTTCAGATGTAAAAAAAAACAACAGAAATAAACCCATAAAAAGCCTCCATACTGCTCGTGTCATGTCATCTAATTGTCCGTAAGCCCTGTCATTCATATATCGACTCGAAACAGCGTCATTTACACCTCTGATATGGAGGAAAACCTTACACACTCTCGCCCAAGTGCATGTGTGGAGAGTGCGTTTGCATCGCTATGTGCGCTACCTTCACTACTTCCGGTAGTGGACTTTTAGGGTTAAAACACAGAGTAAATGACGCCGTTTCAAGTTGAATATGAATGTCGGGGCTTGAGGACACTTGGATGACACCTCACGGCTGAAACATCCTGCAGGTTGATCCTGGCACATGGTGTAGAGATGTTTAGCATCCCACTCTTTCTTTCTGTTCCTCTCTCAGGTGGGGTCTGCATCGCCCAGTCTCTGAAGATTCCTCGGGAGCCGAGACCCGGCGAGTTCGACAAGATCGTCCTGCGTCTGATGGAGACACCCAACGCCCGTGCTGTCATTTTGTTTGCCAATGAGGACGACATCCGGTAGGAACACATGCAAATTACAAAAATTTGATTCTGAATATGATCCTACCAAAGGCTCTTTACTTTTCAGCCCTCATTTGTTGTCAAAAGCTTTGGGTAATGATGAGCAAGATAACAGTTGATGGAAGATGGATGGATGGAAATTCATGGTCATTTCATTCATTCCGACTGTCCCTGGAGATTTGTCCTGAGGTCACTACGATCCTAAGATTTTCAATTTCGTATCTATTTTCACTAAAATAAAGAAAAATATGATTTTGTTTAACCTAAAAAAACAGATCAGTTTAGACTGATTTTCACCTGCATTTTAAGTCCTATGACCCTATTAGTAAGAATTAGTTTACGTTAATCCATTACTAAGCCCGGCTCTCTCTTTAATATCCTAGTTATGATTTTATGAACCATTGTCTTTGTCAAGTAAGAAACAAGAATTTGTCAAGTCAGTCTGATTATTTTAACTTCCTTGTGTCAATTTTTTTATTTCACTTTGCTCAATTTGATTAATTTTATGATCGTTTTAAAAGCACTGAATAATCAGTTGATCCATTCAGGGGTACAACTGCTTCCCACAAGTGCATCTGTATCAGTGTAGCAGCTGATGATAATCTGTAGCTCTGAATCACACAGACAGATAAATCACTCACCCTGAGACCTCACAGCGGCAAGAGGAGACAGATGAGCCCTAAAGGACCACACTGATTATCGCTCATGTCTCTAAAAATAATATGCACCATATGAAAAACACAGTGGACGAGATTGACAGTTGTGGTTCTGAGTCTGTCCCAACAAAGACACACATCCACGTCCGCCTCAGGAAGAACTGAAATAACTTTGATGATAAAAGGATAAAAAGCCCTGCATTCATAACGTAAGTGATATACAAAGGTTTTAGCATCAGAACTTGAACTCGTAGTGTCAAAAGTAAAAGAAGGAATTGTGATGAATGGTTTATTTCAGAATAATGCACTCTACATGTTTCTATCATTATGATTGCTGCTTTAAAGTGTAAATGACATGTTGCAGCTGATAGAGGTGGGTCACTAAAATCAAAGGCTACTACTGCTGGATAGTTTGTGAAATTTCTCGCTTGACCAATTAAGTCTTATCTGTAACTATGTTGCAATCCTGAAAAGGGGGAGACATAATAATAAGTAGGATGTGATGGGTTTCCACTGTGGGAACTTTGACTCCAATAAAAGTTGTACAACATACATGTCATGTTTGCTCTCATTAATTCTGAAAAGGTGAATGCAATATGCTTCCTTAGTAGTTAGGATTGTTAATCTTAATGTGTTGGCAGTCTTACAAAAAGTGGTCCTATGTTACACATGTATTGAAATATTTGTACAAAGCAAAAGAAACAAAATAATAGTTCCCTCAGCTTAACTGAACAAAACTCAGAATAAAACAACTTAAATTAACATAAAATGCACCTGGCCAACTGCAACCATACCATCCTGCTAGCCACGCCTCGTTATCACGATGTTTTTAAGTCACATGACAGGGTGACAGGTTCTATATCACTGGAGAAAGTATGACGACATTTCTAACTAGCATGCATCATGTGGAACACACCTAACTACAAAACCTACTACACCTCCCCTCACACATGGTTGCTCCCAGCGATGTCACCAAGGGTTTAAATACAGGAAGTACATAGAACTTCTTCCTTTTGTTTCTTCAAAACAAGGTCGGAAAGGAAAGTACCAAAGAAATGGAGAAAAACTGAACTGAATCTGTTTTATTTGATTATGATGGTATGCGAACTGTAACTTAATGCGAAACAAACAAACCAAGGATAGTGCGTGTCTGGCAGCTGCAATTTAAAGGCGAATGAAAAAAGCATGGTCAAATGAAGGTTCATGGGACACACGGGGTGTTCTCACCTACTTTGTCACAATCCTAATCAGCAATGTAGACAAAAGTATTTGATTCAAGGCTCAGTAGAGCACATACCTGTGGCTAGGCCCAACAGTGCCCTTAAATAAAATCACGCTGCATCATCAGTTCCCTAAATGTGCCTGATTTTCGATTAATTATTCCTTGAGAAGTACAAATGTCAAAATATGACAACAATCTAGTTTTTACATAATCTTGCTTACAAACCAACCAACAGACAAGTGTGAAAACATAACCTCCTCTGTGGATGTTTCACACAGTGGAAATGCTTAAGTAAAGAGTAAATACCTCAGCATTGTACTCAAGTACAGTATTTGAGTAAAAGTACTTTACAGTGCAATTGTGAAAGTGTGTGAATGAGCTCGGGAAGCGTAAAGGATGCTAGATGGCTTTGGTTTTGGAGCACTGTTAGAAAGTCTAGACTGATTCTCTGGTCTCTGACTTTCCTCCCCCTATGACCCTGACAGGCGAATCCTGGATGCGGCGAAACGCAACAACCTGACGGGCCACTTCCTGTGGGTGGGCTCTGACAGCTGGGGCTCTAAGATCTCTCCAGTGGTCCAGCAGGAGCGGGTGGCCGAGGGCGCCATCACCATCCTCCCCAAGAGGGCGTCAGTGGATGGTGAGACAGGAAGGGCGACGGAACAGCCCCTCGTGTGAAAAACCTGAGCACATCTCTGACATCGAGGAGCAGATCATAACCGTAATTACATTTTTCTTTCTGTCTGCAGCGTTCGACCGCTACTTCAAGAGCCGCTCGCTTTCCAACAACCGAAGGAACGTCTGGTTTGCCGAGTTCTGGGAGGAGAATTTCGGCTGTAAGCTGGGGATGCACGGCAAGAGACTAGGCAGCCCCAAGAAATGTACAGGTATGCATTGGATTTCATCATCGAAGAGATCCCACATAAACTAGTTTAGCTGTTTCTCTTTTCACTTCCCTGTCCTTTCCTTTATTGCCTTCATCAATCCATCCTCATCTCTACTTTTCCTGTTCCTTTTTCTTCTTTACATTTCTTCACTACCTGCACCTTTCGTCTCCTTCTTTCCTTCGCTCCCCTCCATTTGGTGCTCTACCTCCATGTTTCTAATTTTGCCTCCTTCTTACCTTCTCTACCCCTGTTATTTCTAACTCCTTTATGTATTTGTCTTTCCTTCTCCCACTATTAATTTCCTTATATACATCTTCCTCTTTCCCCCCCACCATCTGCCATTCAATAACAACTTGTCCCCTACTTCTTTCCATCCTAACTCCTCCTTTAGCTTACCTCCTCCCATCGTCTTTTGCCTCCTTGCTTCCTTAACAACAGATTTTATTTCAAATTCCTTCCCTTCTTGACCTCATTCTTTCCTTCAATACCACCTCTGTCCTTTTTTCTCCTATGTTCTTCACCTCCTTCCCTGCACTGCCTCCTCCTCCTTATCTTAACTCCTCTTATCTTATCCTTCCTGCTGTGGTCCAGCTGTGGGTAAAAAGAGACAGTCTCAGTTTCTCTGGCATTTAAAACTCTTTGATGCTGATTTGTGATTTCGGGCTACAAAATAAACCGACTTTACTTGACTGAGAGCATTTATCATTTACTCCTCAGACACGCACACAAACAAACAAACACCCCGTTGCATTAAACAAAATCACATCATGGAAATCTCTGCTCTCTCCCTGAAGTCAAAAGCCCCAAAACTACAAAACCCTGATTAGGTTAAGGTCTTAGTTCCAGACTCCGCTGTTGTGAGAAGGCTCAGGGTGATGTCAGGCAGCAGAAACAAGCTCTGTGTCTGCACTGCTAAGTGTCATGATCCGGTGGGACTTCTATGGTGAGGACTATATTGGCAAAATAATAAAAAAGCTTTTATTTGGAGCACTTTCTCTGCGTTGGGACGTCATTGACGCAGGATGGTGACGAACAACCACAATCCCAAAATACATTTTATAACGTTTTTTTACACTTAGTTTTAATACTTTTAGGTAAAAAGCATGTTGAAGGACCATCTTTAAATGTATAGTAAACTTGTTGGCAGCAGTTTTTGCTGTGATGTTCTGCTCAGCTCCTATTTCATGTTTTACTACCACAACTCACAGATTTGTCTCGTGCCAGACAAACACACGCCATCAGAAATATTAGGGACCTATACAGTAAAATAAATGTTTTACAACCGGTCTGTGAAAATGTTGTCAAATATAAACCTGTCTGTCTTTATCCTCACGATAATTCGGCTTTTTGATGACAATAAAAAGTAGAATCACCATGACAAATTGAGACATGCTGTACTCTCTCTCCTCTCGTCTCTCCAAAGTTTTCTTTCTGTCATTGTTTGGTTAGTGACCATCAGTTTTACACTACTTTTCAAGATGCACTGTGGGATGTAATAGTTCACTTTATGGGGACACTGTGGCTCAGGAGCGGATTGTCCAATAAGCAGAATGTCGGAGGTTCCATCCCTGTCCCCTCTCGTTTTGCAGTATTTCTCAGGTGGATAAAAGAATTACAGGTTAATAATTTGATGATGGTCAAACAGCATGGACTGGACGGAGATGTCTAAGATTAGTCTGAATGGCAGAAGAGAGTGAACCATAACACTGATGAAATTTGAGAGCTATCGGGAGCAATAATGATGACTTTAGTCTTGTACTATACTGTGGATGAAAATAATAATGCAGAATAAAATTGCAACATTGTTTCTGAGAACTGTAGAAAAAAAAACTTTTAAACGATTAAATTGGAAACACTTGGTACAAGTACCCCTGATTCCAGGAAGAGCTGGAAAGTGTGGCTAGGAAGAGGGACGCGACACCATATGTCACTGATGCAGAAGACAATGGATGGAAGTACCTGAAATATTTATCAAGTACAATATAAGCAGCAGTACTACAGTGTAATTTGCAAACTCTGAATAGAATCACACAACTGAAACATCACTTAATATAATGGCCTTTAAACCAGAATGGTTGGGAATGACTCATTTAATATTAAATTCTATGTTTTATTTTATAAGCTCAACACATCTCTTAGTACAGTAAGTGTCGGGTAAAAAATGAAATCCAGTTTTTCTGTCTAAAATCATAGTAGAAGTTTAAAGTACAGAACTGACAGGAATATTGCTTTTCATTGCCGAGTAGCTTTTTAATACATTGGTTTTTATTCCTATCAGCTGGATGTTAGTACATGTCTGAAAGGGGACCCTGATCACCTCTGTTTAATCGGATTAAAATCAAGAGAACCCGAGGGACCGTTTGTATGTATATTGTATTTTATCACAGTTGTGCAGAATCCTCCCCATGTTGCTGGGCTGAAAGTTGTTTCTTTGGCCCACTGCAGCACTTATATTCATGAGCCTGATTTCGGACCGGCGCTGATGGACACTTAACACGTTGGAAAATCATTCTGGTGCCCGAGCTCTCGACCCCGCAACACAAAGCACCTGACAGTCTCATGAGTATATAATCCAGTATTCATTCAATCATGTTGAGTGTAGCAATGAATATATTAGTGTTTTTAATCACCGTAAAATACACAAGATAATTCATCAGTGTCAAGTGAGAGCAGTGAGTTAAACCAAGTAGGCAGTGCATCGAAGCAAACTGTTCACATCTGTAGTCCGGCTGAGTGTCAAATAAAAAAACAGAACCTAGCTCAACTTTTGTCAGCTCGAAATGAAGCGTCATCCAGTGTCGCGTATGGAATCCGCAATGTCGCACTGCAATGGTTTTACAGTGGCCCAGAACAAACCAAACACTGGGTCTAGAGAGGGTATTTTGTGTTTCTAAGATACCTGAGGGAGGTGCGAAAGGTGTGGTGTGCAATCTACAACCTAACCACTAGATGTCACTAAATCCTACACACTGAGACTGTACGAAAAACATTCAAAAACATCACAGTTGAAAGAAAGTTAGAAAATATGTAACTTACAATGAAAAATGGCTGACAATTATAATTTGTCACGATGTCATGTCTTGTTTATCCATTTTTTGTTTACTACTGCTGTGTTTAAAAATAACACCCATTATTTTCTTTGTTTTGATTCACTGTTATGTGGGTAAAGCTGGGCTTATTAAGGGTTAAGGGGAGGACAAATAAGCTAAGACCTCAGGCTACACCGTATACTACAGTGCATTTCATTTATGATGTACTGCTATGTTATTACTTTGTGTTATTACTGTATTATTTTCAGTCAGCAGAGCGGAAAATCTGTTGAAAATAATGCTTATAATATTATGGCTGACCATCAAAATCTTTATGTGATTCCTATTTCAAAGCATGTGTTGGAAGTTGGAATAAAAACTGACAGCAGCACACATACTTAGGGTGCATTCAGGATGAGAAAGTTACACACATCAAGATTATAAAACTTAGAAAATAACAATGTTTCATCCTTGAGCAAACAGATGAGCCCTTGAGAATGTTCAGTGCAAACTTTTTATTTTTTAAATACATGTTTTTAAAAAGAAAATTAGGCTTAATTTCACGATTCAACTTCAATAAGAATAGACAATACCTGATTAGGGAAAATAAGAAAAAATGTCAGCTGGTCTGATTCTTGTTGTTTCTAAATGAAAGTGATCTTTTTTAATGTTGCAGTGGTTTCAGGCCTTAGTTGATAGAAGATGTAAAAGCTGAAGTAAAGTCTTCCTCGGCTCTCTGATCACGTCCGGCCTTCATCTGCTGAGTCTCCCAGTGCTGACTGCACAGTCCCTGTGCCAGCATGTTGTAATCCTGCCTGATTCAGGAGGACTTTCTCTGTAGAACAGAGGGCCACCGAGGTCCAAATCCTTTACAAACATGTCCGACACGCGAAATGGGATTTGTGCAAGGTGTTGGGTTGATGTGGGCGAGCGTCAGCCTCCCGCCGGCAGCAGACAGAAGTGAAACAGCAGAACAACAGTGTCAGCGCTCCGAGAATAGCTGCCATGTCCCAGCTGCTGCTCTGATAACGCTGCAAGTCTTTACCTGAGCTCAGTGGACAGCTTTGATCAGTCTGCTGCTGTCAGGACGCAACTCTCAAATGATTGTGTTAGAGGCTCCAGATTGAGTTTTGGAGCTGCGGCAGAGTCATCACACAAAGTGACAAACAACTTAGTCAGCAGGTCGGCATCCCCCCTCTGCATGGGTGTGTGTGTGTGTTTGCAGATTTTTTTTCAGAGTTGAGCTGTGAGCTCGGAGTGCTGACAGGCTGCAGGTGTGTGTATGAAAGTGTGTCTGCATCATGTTTTGTGGTGTAAATGATCACACATTGTTGCTGTAATGGGTGAGGTTCTGTTAAATTCTGTTTTCATGGGTCACAATTGTTTTCATTCAAGTGTGTGTGTGTGTGTGTGTGCGTGTGTGTGTGTTATATCTTACCTGGCCAGAGCGCAGAACATGTACAACAAACCTCAGAAATATGTAAAAGGACCATGCAGGAACTTTTCAAGGGACTTTGGGGGCCCCAGACAAAAGGGACCTGTAAGGCCACATTGAATGCAGACTAAAACAGGGCCAGCAGCATTTACCGAATGTTTTGTTTTTGTGGCTCTAAAACTCTGGAGTAGTGTGGACAGCAGGCGTATCTGTAGCAGAGTTGATGCATTTTCGAAAACGTAGTAGAATGGATAAAACCTGAGTTTTTGAACAATTGATGTGTGTAGGGTTTGGAGTCGTAGCCTAAACTGAGGATGTGATGCCAAGAAAATCTGGAGGTTCTTTCCTCTCTTTCATGTTGAAAGCATTATTTCCCTAATTTAATGTGCAGATTCTGAAATTCCTGATCCTGCCTCCTCTATCCAACAGACCCCGCTTGTGCTCCAATCGCCCGTAGTCTACGTTTTATCTAGCATTCTATTGGTTGTGGAATTTGAACAGGATTATGTCAAACAAATCCAAAAGTGACAGCAGGAGTCGGAGAGCAGAGGTTTAACGAGCAAAGAGACCCAATCTGAAAGCAATGAGAAGAACTCGGACTAAAACACAGGATGTCTGTTGCAAGTTTGGGCAGTAACATTTTTTTTTTTTGTGCTGACAAACTGAGCAAATTTGAGAGATGGAAAACATTACAGAATCTAAAGGTGAAATGAAAATGAGTGCTATCAAAAAGAAACACACTTTTTGGTCTCAGTCTGAACATATTTGTTAGAGCAAATAAGTCCTTCAGTGTCGCTCAAAATCAGGAGCTTAATGACCCCTGTGGACGTCTTGATTCACTTCAAATGACAGAAATAAAAATACACAACCTCATCAAAGCAATCTGCAGTTTGAGTAAACTGATCCTGTTCACAGCCAATCAGATTGATTTCTGTCTGACAGCTGGCTCACTCACTCCTACAAGTTGAGAGATGCACCTCCATCAATGTGTGGTCATTTTGACTTGTCCATGAAACACAGTCACACTTTTTTGTTTTCTGCTGCAGCAGGAACCAAGTGGACCATTTTCATGTAAGAGAGAGATGTTAGTGGAGTCAAGTCTTCCACCTCAGTGTGTAGTGTGTCCACAAAGCTCCAAACCTGGAGCAGAGAACCTGCAGGAGCTGACAGAGGTTAGAGAACGCTCAGCTGGATCCCTCCAGAGAAGACCGACAAAGGCACGCTCATTAATTATATCTAATAAGGATAAAATAAATATCGATGAGACATGGTGGCCTGAGGTCTGAGGGTGACGTTCCATCGCTCCCCGCTCGTGGATGAAGTCGCCACACCGCAGTGCTTACAGACGCTGCCTCGTAGCACCTAATTTCCTGCCAGATTAAGTGTGTTGCTTTTGTGATTTCAAAATTGTAATTACAAAAAAAAACTCACCCCCTTCAAGCCCCTGTAACCCCCACCTCCAGCACCTCCCCACTCCCTAACAATTATACATTAGAAGATTTTAAAGGCTTGTCCCTTAATTTACACGTTATCTTAAATATATCTAACGTATCAAAACTTTGCTCATAGTTTGGACAAAGTGAAAGAAACATCAATGGACTGGAAAATATTAAGAGATTTCCAGCATGGATTCAAAAAACATAAATTCAAGGGTCTATAACCTTGTGCTTTTGATTCAGGCGGCAGCTCTGGTTAATGAGCAGCTAATTTCACAGGTAAACAAACTGTAGAGGGATGCCTCAAACAAGGTGAATGGAATTCAATTTTAAAAAACCGCAAGAGAAACAGTGGAACTCAAGAGTTCAGAGAAATTTCATCTGCAAATGCAAATCAGCTGCATCAGTCCAGAGTCTCAGATTCTTTTTAGCAGTCAAGCCCTTCTTCCTCTCTGAAGGTGGACGTCAACTGTGACCTCTGCAGCCCCCACTCGATGGATTCCCTGTCAGCCGTTCACCGACTGTGATCTATAACTAGCGTTCTGTTTGTTTGGGTGCGAGCAGCAGCTGCTGACAGAGGCGTGTTTGGACAATGGAGACAGCTCGTTGCAACCACTCAGTACAAAAGTTCCACTCACAACACCCTGTTCATTGAAATGGTGTTTAGAAAACATATCGCCATGATTCATTTTTTCACTTTTTTCCTTTCATATTTACAGTTTATTTTTTAGATGTTTTGTAAGTTTTTATGGGGGAAAAAAAGCAGTTTATCTTATTTAAAGGAGACATGTTATTCTTGTTTAGTGTTTCTTTCCTCCAACAGTCCACATTAAAGGGAGCTCCTCTTCCTCACAGAAAATACTGAAGCTCCTGAAACACCTCCCCAGTAGTCCGGCTGAAAATTGTGCATCATCGGGATGTCACATTACATTGTGATCGGCTGTTTTTTTTTTATTGCGATTGTTGAACTATAAGAGACGTTTGGGATGTTTTTATTTGAGTGAAACTAGCAGCAGTGCTTGTGTGTTTGGTTTTCTCATAAATAAGATGACAATATATGGTCTGGGAGTTTAAAGGTTCATCAGACACCAAAATACTGTTCGGACATCTATGACACTTCAACGTATTTGCTGGATGATCCTGTGTCTTTTTTAGAGCAGCCTCTGGATCCCCACAGCGATCTCTGAATTATCAGCTGTGAAATATTGTCAGAGTGAATCAAGACAATAAAGTCTCTACAGATGAGAGTGATTTGAAACTGTGGAAAAAATGTTAATGAGGAGTTTTTTTATATTCAGGGGAAACCTTGTTTTTTTCACCCTCCACCTGAAGACCCCATAAACAGTTTCACCAGAGGACATGAATATTTGATTCCGTTCTTCTGCTTTGTTGAACAATGTGTTAAGAGCCTCATTGTTTTCTCACCTTTTAACAACATTGTTCCCCTCTGCTGCAGACGTAATGCACTGAATGGATATGGAAGCCTCATTTGCATTTGAGCATCTCTTTGTCTTTTTTGTTCATTTTTTTGTTTTGTTGGGAGTATCAGCAGATGAAGGAGTGTGGGTTGAGAGTGGCCAGGCATCTCTCTTTTCCTCACTTTGAATACAGCGATGATCTCTTATGGGGGGAAGTTGCCTCTGAACCAGAGATTGAGCAGCTGTTTAGTGTTCAGCAGCACTTTTCTTTTTTGTCAACTCTCTGAACAGCAGAAAAAGGAGAAAAATGACAGGGAGCAGCTTTCAGTTCGCCCCCACTGATGGCATTAGTTTGACTGGCTCAGATGTGGAGCCACATTGTAAAGAAATGCTGGTTGTTTTATTTTATCACTGTCCAATTTGATTGTTCAGTCACAATCAGCTGGAACACTTGACCTTATAAGGCTTCAATGACTTCAGACTTGTTGCTCTAGCCTCTTGGACGAGGAGCTCTGCTTGGGATTTGCCTGTCTTGAATCGTTGGTCCTCACGGGGGACTTGACTCAGGACCTAATTTGGAAATTCTGTCTTGTTGTGGGACGTTACTTTGGACTGCTGGGAGTTAACCTGACTTAACTTGTTGGTGTTGATTGACTCTTCATTCCAGTCGTGTTGGTTTCAACAAGTAACTTGTCTCACAGGGGAATTACAGTATTTTTTAACCTGGACCATTTGTTTATTAACGTGGTTGTGTAAATGAATGGAACTTAGAAAAACGTTTGGAATCGGTCCAGCCAACGGGTTGCACCTACAACCGTGGCAACAATGTAATCTTATGCGGCAACTGCAACAGTCCACTAAAGTTTGTTTTTTTCATCAACAAAAGGCTCAAATTGTTATTCTGGTTTGCTAAGAGTCAGATCTCACTCAGAACTGTGCGGCAACTCGTTGTCCCTCCTCTGCTTGTTTGCTCTTCAATTTGTAGGGGCTCTTCGTCTGTATACTCCAGTTTAAACAAATAATCGAAGTCAAATGCTTCACGACATTGTCCACATCAGAAAAAGATTGAGTCGTAATAATTGCTCTCAGTAAAATCCAAACTCCTCTCTCTCTCTCTCTCTCTCTCTCTCTCTCTCTCTCTCTCTCTCTCTCTCACTCACATTTCCACCTCTGTCTTCCTGCAACAACAACAGCGAGACATGTGCAATGCGGCCAGCCTTTTGGCAAAGACCCAGAATTACAACTTCAGTCTTTTGGAAAAAACATTTTGTGGCCTGTCACAGTTGCCCCATAAGATTATATTGTATCCACTGCTGCCTGCAAAGGAAATCTATTGGACTGATTCCAAAAGTTTTGGTAAGTAGCATTCATTTACACACCCATATTTACTCATAGCCCGCAGGTTGAAAAAGACCAGAATTTCACTGTAAGACTAAATTCTAATGACTTTGAGGTCATGAACTGGGAGTTAAATCAGAACTTTGCTTGAAAGGATTGAAACACCGACACTACCGTCAGAATAATAAACCCAACATGTCACTGGTGCTTGTTGACATTTGATAGACTTTCTTCTTATGTGCTGCTTGTTTTCTTTGTATGCAAATCCTTTGCTAAAGATAAAGATGGGCAGTAAATGAAAAGTAGTCTTCAGTTCTTCCATGGACACAGGATGAATTTATGAATATCTGAGCAGCACTGAGACGTCTCTGTCCTTGTTTTATGTTCCTGTTTTTATGTTCTCCCAGTCGGAATCAGATGAAACATCATTATTAATCCTCTCCTGATGTATGTGACACAGACTGATGCAACTGATAAACAACAGAGCCAAGAAAAAGACTATTAATGTAAATATATTCAGGCGTTTGAGACACCGCAGCAAGGCAGGTTTCCCCGAACTCATCCCATCACCACTAACCTCTGTAATTAGTTTGCTGTTTATCTAATTTCCGAATCTAATTGAAACAGAAGGATGCCTCAGAGAGAGAGACAGTAAAACCGAAACGCAGCCGCCCTGTCGAGAAGGAATTAAATTTTCCCTGCAAGTGATGTATAATTGAAATGCCAGCAGCTGTCATGAAGCTGTTTGTCATACGCGCTGCCTCAACTCCAATGTTGAATTTATTTCTTCATCATCATTGGGCATCAAGGCTCGTTAGCAAACAGGAGGCCAAGTGAAGTTGTGTCCAGTCGGTGCCCGGCCAAACCCACCGCTCATTTCCCCTCCAAAACTATGTTTCACTCGTGAAGTTTCCACTTGGGAAATTACTGACGCATTTGTTCCAGTAAAGAACATCTTCAGAGCGAGAGGCAGCTGTTAAATAAACACTGGGATTTTGTGCAAATCAAGCAGTCGGTTGACACGGTTTGTGCTTTTTGTGAAAAGAAAAGTCAGCTACAGTTTTTGTTCCAGAGTAAAAATAGCTCAACAGCCAAAGGCCAGATTAGAATAAAACCTGTAAGAAATATTCATGTTGATTATCATAACGCCATGACCTCTACTCCAGCACCACCCTCAGGACAAAGTGATAGAGCTGGAAAGATGGACCTGTTATTCCTTACCTCCACCGAGGAGGTTGTGTTTTCACCACTGTCCCTCTGTTTGTTGGATCGTTGGATTTGAACAGGATTATGCAAAAAAACACTGGATGGATTACCATGAAACATGGAAGGATGCTAAAACTCGAAGCTAAAACTCAATACAAAGCCCAATGAAGCAGAGGGAAGCATGTGGACTCAGGTGATATTGTCACACTGTCCATTAACATGCTCTTATTTTGAAATTATTGATTAGAATTGCTGGACGGAAATGGTGAAAGGCATATTATTTTCTTCTTTTTTAACCCCTGTTATCCAGCATCTTCAATAGTTTCTGGAAAATCTGACAACTCTGTGTTCCCTGCAAATTCAAAACGCTTAATTTTGGCAGCATTGAATTCCCAGGATTTAATACATGTACTATTCTTTAAATTTTGAAGTGCCTCTTATCATCTGCAGTGAGCAGCGATCCTCTGCAGCGTGGCCGTACGTCTCCTCCCTGCCTCTGCTATTTGACATCCTCTGCTCTCCACTCGCCGTTCTAGTCTCATTCATTACCAACGACGAGTAATCAGTCTTTACTGCCGGAGCAAATGACTCCCCCCGGACAGATCCCCCGTCGCCCGCCTACTATTGAAATGAAATTGGATTTCATTACTAAGCTCCTATTAATTCAGAGAAGTCTTGTCTGCTGATGGAGGGTCCACTCCAGCAGTTGGTTTCCTCGTCCTCTCTTTCTCCTCTCTGTGATCACAGAGCACCACGACTCCAATAACAGTCCTTTTTGGAAGGACTTAAGAGTTTTCAAATAAAAGTTGATGATGCATTTTCCACTCTGTTATTCAACCACAACTAATGAGATGGAGGCAGATGTATTTTTCTGATGATGGGTAACATCCTGTTCGTCCTGTTGGCAAGGACAAACTCCACGAGCTTTGGGTTGAAAAATAAAGGTAAACACACAGAGGCAGAGGGAGCTCCACTTAAATGGAAATGAGTTTGTAAACACTCTGCTGTTGTTTCTGCTTCACCCTCATGTTTCATGTTTTATATCATTTATTATTACTCTGTGGATAATTATTAATTATGATTATTTTAATCGCACCAGCGGTCTATTCCCCACAGACTGGATCTCTAGAAGCCCACTGTATGAAAGCTCAATGCATTCATGAAGAAAAACACTTTCAAATTTATCTTCGCAACAGTGATTAAAACTGGGGTTGGTAATCAATTCACGTAAAATCACACATGTCCGATCACACAGTTTTTAGGGGGGGGGGGGGTCAGTGCGAGAGACGAGCTGAATTATGAATTAATGCGAAGCTATGAAGAAAGATTTGACTCATTGAAGAAAGGTATTGAACATTATGTGGTGATCAGTGTTGATATTGTGGCATTTCAAACCAATTGACGTTTAAACTGTAGCGGGTCAAACTCGTCAGCTGAGAGGGAGAGATTTGATTTTCAAACCACTTATTTGCTCTAAAGAAAATTCAATAAAAAAAATCTTGTACATAAAATAAATCCAATTAAACTGTATTTATATACTTAGTTAAATCAACTAACTCAGAATAGGACCAAAAACCAATGCATCATTCTCCACAGAACACAACTTTCATTTGAGGCACCACATCTCCTTAAACGCTGAAATTGGTTTTCAGTCTTGCTTTTATCATACTAACAAAAGTTAACATTTTTCACTTGACCTAACAGAAAATTGAAAAGTTGACATTTCATTTTCCTATTGCTGTTGTACCTGTAACCCAGAATGAACATTTGTTGAGAAAAAACCTCACCAAACAAGACAAACATCTGAATCAAATCTCCAGCCCTCAACGGTGGTTCTTCTGATTTAACACTTTTACCAATAAATAATGCATTGTCTTACCTACCATAGTGCTCAGTGAGTAATCAGCAACATTATTCACTTTCAACAAGAAACCAACATCACATTTGAAGACAGGAGCAATTTTTGCATCAGGAAAAGAATCCGTAGCAACAGGCTGAATCCGTCCATTACAATGAGCAGCAGTCAGTAACAGTTCATTCTTGAGGCTGATCACCCTGACTGACCTGTTCCTCAAACCTGAGGCCAGACCAGCCGCATCGTCCAGGTGAGGACCACACACCTCAACCACACGGCTCAGTCTCTTGGCGTCGAGCAGTCCTGAAGCAGGGACGGCCCTGCTTCACTATGGTGACGGGTCCGTAACCACGGGCTCTTTAAGAAGCCAGAACAGAGAGTCACAGTTCTTTGGTCTTTCTTTTTGGAACAGCCCCCACACTTTAAACAGTGCTTTATAGAAAGTGGGAAAATAGTCCAGTTTAAAACCACATAAATCCATTGAAAACAGCGAATTAGCTAGACCCAGCCCATCACACTAGCTACAGGTCTCCAGACCAGATCTGCAGGTCCAGTCAGGAGTGTTTGAATAAACTGAAGAATGAAAGCAGAACCCCTGCTTGCCAAGTGGACAAGTCCATGTAAAATCCAAAACGACCTTCAACTTTTTCTAAAAGATTGTCCCAGTTTTTAGAAGAGAGGGTCTCGTCTCCAAGATGACCTCCAAGATATTTAATCCCTCCCGCCTTCCACACCAACCTTGGCTGTAAAACAAACCTTCAGTCTGTCACCAACTGCTAATGCTTCACTTTTTCTCCAGTTAACTTAAGCAGAGGAGAGTTTACCAAAGTTAATTACATTTTCATTAAGAACATTAATAGCATGTTGAGTTTTGACAAGAACAATTACCACATCAGCATATGAAGACAATTTTAAACCATTTTCACACTCAGGAAAAGAGAAACCAGACGAATTAATCCTTTGTTTGTGCAGAAAGGGCAATGAGAGAGTATAACATAGAGGGCAACCCTGTCTGACTCCCCTCTGAACCTTAAACAGAGCTCTCAAACCACAGTTAATCTTAAGTATACTCTCAATGTCATTGTACAAGACCTTGATCTTCTCTAGGGGATCAGAGCTAAACCCAAAAGCTTACAGCCTCGGCCACAAGTACTCGTGTTCAACACACAGCTGAACCAGAGAGGTCCAAATGTCCCACATCTAAGTAATGATGTCAGAATATGTTTGGTCTACATGAATGACCTGCTCCATCACTTTTCATTTTATAGTCTGTACAGAGTAAAGACACAGGGCGCCAGTCCTTAATATCCAGGTCGCCTTTTGTGAAGGAGGGTGAGGACAGCTCTCCTGCAGCTCAGAGGCAGAACTCCCTTAGAACATACAACAAACCTTCGCCGATAACAGGCCAGAAAGTCTTGTGAAAATCTGCAGGGAGACCATCTATCCCAGGAGCCTTCCTACTGCGCCTCCAGCTCTGCGTTGTCCTCCTCAGAGACCATAGGAAGGCCTTCATAGAGAGCGCCACCTCTGGTTCCTGCTTGAACTCCGTCTTGTAAACTCCTGATGAAAACCAACAACACACTGACGAATCTCAGCAGACTCCTGTGGCCATTTTTACGTTCCACAACGAAGAAAAAGTGACAGGGAGCATTTCTGCAATGTTCTGAAAGCAAGATCGAACCGGAGCGCCATGAGCATAAATACCCAGCAGGTCAGACAGAGCTAATTCTTTGCTTTTGAGAACTTGAATGTGTTCTCGTTCTCCTGCAGAGTCTGCTAAACCCTGCAGCTCCACCACTTCTCTCTCCAGAGCTGTCATGGACCTGGCCATGTCCTTTGTGACATTGGCTGAAGGCAAAGCTGTTTGATTTGAACTTTACACACATTCCACCACTGCTGTGAGGAAATGTTCTCAGATTTAGCTTTTGTGTGGATATGCCAAAAACACCTGAATACATTTTTAAAAACCTTTATCCGACAAAAGAGTGGTTTTGAACTTTTACATTATACATCTAAAAATCAAACACTGTACGAGGAAATGATCATAAAATACCAACCGGACTTATAGAACAAGTCAAGTCAAGCCCAAGTCTGGCCAGGGATAACAGATTATCCTTGGAGTGAACCCAGGTGTACTGCCGCTGTCTCCAAACATCACACAGTTCAAAGGTTTGTACGAGCTTCATGAGACAGCTCTTAGAAGCAGAGTGAGGTTCCTGATGGTTCCTGTCTACCACAGAGTTTTCCGTGCAGTGAAAGTCACCACCCAGAAACAGATACTCGTCACTGCAACAATTATGAAGAGCCTTTTTTTAACACATCCAGAAAAACAAGTCTGTATAAAACCTACAGTTGGAACATTAACATTCATAAATACTATTTTTATTTTCTTAAATTCAGCATGTATTTATAACAACCGACCTGGAATGATTTAATCAACCGTGCAGGACAAATTTAAGAAATCTATAGACAGGAGAATAAATCAGGGAAATACTCTCAGCAAGGAATAACTCATTTTAATCAGAGACACTAACAGTCAGTGTCGGGCCAGCTCCCTCTCCAACAACTCATTCCTCAGAAACGGCAGCACATTAGAAATGATCTCTTTCTTTGCAGCGTTAACACGAGATAACACCGGAGTCAGTGGTACACACCAGAACACTGTTGCGTCAAAGAGAACACACACATCCAAGATAACTAAGCAGCTAGTCTGACATCATAGCACCAGGCTTTCCAACAAGCCACGCCCCCAAATATTGACTGTTGCTATAGCAGCGGTAGCTACCTTGGGAAGCCATGGGTTCTTTTGACTTCATGTGACTCTGCACCGCACTGATTTAACGTGATGCATGCTGGTTAGAAATTTTGTCTGACTTTTACCAGCGCTGCAAAACATCACCATGTCACATGACCTTAAAATATTGTGGGAGCGAGTCAGCTGCAATCAGACCGTGCAGTTGTTCTCCTTCAGCTGCAGCACCTGGGTGCATAAAAAAGTACATAAAATGACGGAAACTATCGTTGTTAAACTTTATTCAACATTCAACGGCCGCAGTAAACACCAGAACATGTGCAAACTGCATCATCATTATAACATCTGTCAAAACCACGCATGTTCACAGTAAGACAAGCTGGAGGGTTTTACTTTACATTTCTTCTTCACCCCTTTAAAAGTCCTCTCATAATTTGTCATTAGGGTACAGATTTTATTGCTGCAGCCGGAGGAACTGTACTGTGATCACTCTGCAAGGACTCGGCAAGGAGCTGCCTTTGGGCAATCAAAAACACACATTCATTTTTTAACATCTGCTGTGGAGAAAGAGTCACTTTGCTGAAAATCTTTGTTCAAAAGCCTTCAAATGTCGCAGGCAACGACAATTAAAATGGAAATGGGAATCTGTGGGGGACTAAAGACTAAAACTTATCCAAGTTACACACTTTCATTCTGGTAATCTGGTAACAAGATTCTTGATTAAAAAGGTTTGGAGAAGGCGTTGCACAGTCTGGAGAAGAACCTGCTGATGGCGCTGGATCTTGATGGTGGTGTCACAAGCAGATCTTTGACGACAGAGACAATATATTTGTCCAGTGTTGGGTCTTCCATTTCCAATTCTGACAGCACACTTACAACCCCGTGCCACTTTTTGCAGATTTTTTTGAAAACGGCTTTGTCAAGTTGTTTCATCATTTTTGGGGTGATCTCAAAATCTTCATCCTTGATTTCGACCCATATGTTTTCGAGTAGACGCTTGATGATGGTGTTTGGTGATCTGAGAGTGTTCGACAACTTTGCTTTAGCAAAGATCCTCGAAACCAGCTTCAGAACAATTATCCTGATGGGTAATTTCCTTCCTTCCACTGTTGGTTCTTGCTCTTCTCTGTATTCTTCACTGAATTCAGGAGTGGTCACCTTGCTTTCTGAGCCAGACCCGTTACCAGGTGCCGAAGGCAGACTGGCCCCACCGATCGGGCCCTCTGACACAGCTTTTTCTAAACTATGTGTTATCACCGTGGAAGTGAGAGTTTCTGACTGTGTGTGAAGCCACCACCTCATTACTCCAAGGAAACACCACACAATGGCAAGGATGTCAGCTGATATTATAGCACGTGGCGGACAAACCGTTATGCTTGTGCACCGTGGTTGTGAGGCTTTTGGTCGTGAGGTCATCTTAAATCTCATCCTATCTATGTGATTGTTTAGGATATTATTCAGCTTGTTGGTTAACTCGAGGGTTTCACCACTGAAAATATCATCCATCCATTGAGACCCATTCTGCCCCTGCTGTATCTCACCAACTGCTGTTGGAAGCAGAGCGTCAATATCACTCGTAACAGATTGCATTGACTGCCTACCCAAAACCTTGTCAAAGGCCGGGTTGTAAAGGCTGTCAAAGTACTTGTTATTCAGTCTGCCCACAATACGACAAATGGATGCTTGGGCAAACTGCTTTGCAGCGATTGTCCTAATCCTTTCAGACACTTTCTTCAGAGAGGGTGTGCTCTGGGCTGTTTCTGGATCATCTTTGTTTTGCGACATGATTTCATCCACAATCACCTCAGCAACGTCATCTGCAACATTCTTAATCTCCAGAGTGGAGCCAGATTCCAACTGATCATAATCATAGTCGGATATTTCATCGTTAGTAGATTCTGTGTATTGAGAGACCTCCTCCTTAATGATCTCCTGGACAGTTGTGGATGTTGCAGACAGAAGACTTTCCCTGTCTTCTGAGATTGTCTTCTGGGATGAGGATGATGACTGACTGTCATCTTCATTGACCAGTTGGTAGACCTTCTTTTTGCTCTTAGAAGGTGCACACATACTTTTCAGATTCCTCATGAGTCCCTTGATCATTTTGCCGGCCTGTTGAATCATACCTTGTAGTCTTTTTGGAGGTGTGACACGAGGAGTAGTTGCCTTCACACTGTCCACGCCCATGGAAAGGACAGAGTTGACACACTCTGCAATCTCTTTAGCAATCAACTGGGTCAAATTCTCTGAACTTACAAGATTGATTTCATCTGGAACGTCAAGAGCCTGAGCAAAAACCTGAGGAAGTGTGTTGCCCAAAGAGCAAATCACACTCTTCTCAGACACAGGCACAGCTGTGCTCTCAAGATCCTTTAGGATGGATTGTGTCATCAAAATGACAATTTCCAGCAGTTTCTCTCCGAGTATGGTCATTGTGGCCACATCAGGTTTGCCTTTTTTCGAAAGATTCCATTGTTCTGATGTCATGCCTTGGAAAAAGGACGTCACAATGGGCAGAATGCTGTCGATGTCCATCTTCATGTTTCTGATATTGTTTTTCAATACTCCTCTTATTGGCTTAGTTTTTAAAAATCGTACTATTCCTGTCGGAAGTGCTCTCTCTGTTCTCCGTGTACTACCCCTACCATACACTGATCAACTAGGACAAAGGAGATATCAGAGATGAGATTATAGCACACACCAAAGAGAACACACACATCAAAGAGAACTCGGTGCTAAAGCCTGGTGCTATGATGTCAGACTAGCTGCTTAGTTCTCTTTGGTGTGTGTGTACACACCATAGACTGTATATATAATGGACGTAGGGTCCGTGACGTCACCCGTTGGTTTCTGAAGAGTGAAAATTAGGCTAGTAGTAGGCGTTCACCCGGCGCCATCTTGCCGGTGCTGACTCCTCCTAGTTCCTGGCTAACCAATAAATGGGCAAAGAGGAGGAGCGCGAGTGAAGACTGACAGCTGAGCCACGCCCGCAGAGCTCAACGTTACCTGGTTAGCTCAGGCTAAGGAGCTAGGCTACATGCTACCTGCGGCTGCTAACCGGCTAGCGCTGCGGTGTTGTTGCTTCAGGATGGTCGCGATGTTTACAACGAACTCACTAGAGGTAAGTAACCTTGAAACTACACAACAACAAAACCGATTGCTTTATCTATTATCATAATCATTTGCTTACATGCCTCAAGTGGTTTTTAATATGTAATTGTTATAAAAGTTACCGTTTATTTAACACGTAATGAACAGATTGAAGCAAATTAACTACACTACTACAGAGTCGTGTGTTTGGTTGTGACTTGATTTTAATAAGTTAATATGAATACACTACATGTGTAAGTTGCATGTGATAGTAACTATATGTTTCACAAATGTTGTGATACATGCTGGTATAACCACCATTACTATTGCCACCTTGTTTATTTAGCCTGTTATGGAATTTACAGTGAATTAGACAGTTTAGATAAGATTATAATCTCCACACACCACTGTTGGTTCTCATATTTATTATATAATTATGTTTTCACACTGAGAGAAGTGGAGAGACTTGATGTGGACTGTTATCAACAGCTCTGTGAGAGATTATCACCTTGAATATTACAGATGAGGTAGAAAGACATTTTATCTATCTGTACAATGTTTTATTTCTTTCAGTACATTACATTTCATTTAGCTGATACTTTTATCCAAAGCGACTTACAATATGTGCATTTAACCATGAGGGTACAAACCCAGAGCCCAGTACATTGGTTCTGTCTGAAATCTGTGGTGCTTCCACCTGCTGAACACAGAATACACTGTAAGAACCAGTCTTTGCTGGAACATACACAACATAAAACAGCCTTTTATAGTGAGTTTCTTCTTTTCATTAGATGAAGCACAGCAGCACCTGATGTCCTCAGCATCCACTGTGGCAGCAGCAACATGGTGGAGATCGGCAGCTTCAGGCTGGTCAACATGAGGACGACCTGCACCAGCTTCATCTGCACAACACTTCATGTTTTCCTCCCTTAACTAAAGATGGCCTGCAACTGTTTAGAGTTGGCAGTCATTGCTAAGTGTCATGGATAATAGAGTTAATTTCTATATTCATTATGGTTGGTTAAAAAAATGAACACTTATCAGAACAATGTTTATCTTTTACGTTCTGATTTGATACACTTTAGATAAAAACCCAGTGTTTTATTTTTCTTCTTTGCCATAAGAGACAGAACACGGTCAGCACAGCTGTGTCCTTCAGGCTCGTCCGTCACTAATAAAATGACAGGAAACATAAAAGTATGGCATTATTGTAGAGGAAGTGTTACTTATGAACAAAGTTTGTATCCTTATTTTCTGTGGATATTCAACTATGTATTTGAATATGGTTTTGGATTAAACAGTGCACTACCAAGACAATGAATGTACAGTATGGAGTTCTTCCACATTAATAGTATTGCATTTATAATTTAATGCATTATGTATTATGTGCAATACTTTGCTTTGATTGTAAGTTATGAAAACAGGTCTGTACCTGGAGTCATTGTTGAAGTGATGACTCTCAGTGTTCAGTCTGGTTGGATTCCAGTTGTGTCTCATGTTGGACATCCACAGGTGCAGGCTGTCTGAGTCACCTAGAGGAACATTCAACACAAATACGTAAAGTCATACATGTGCCAGGTTAACTCCTTAACAGACTTTTACATGGTAAAAATAAAAGTTTATTACTTCAAAGTTCATCAGATCATAATCATTTCAGCTTAGGAAATATGTGGTGGACATCAGCCTCTTCTCTATGTGAATGTCTATTCTAGTAAAGTTACACTTCCTATAATTTATTTATGTGACAAAAAAATACATTATTCTGCATGTCCACTTATTTAACACAATAATTCAGTAAAGTCTGCCTAAGATTAACGATGTAAAAACTGAATGTAGCCGACAGGTTTAGTTTTCACTAACACGTTACAACACATCAACACCAATACTCTGAATAAAGAGCTTTAGGAGACGTAATGCTACTTTAAACAGCTGCTCTTAAAATGCAGATGTGACTTTAAATACTCACGTTTCAGTTGATCACAGTAAATCTGTTTCTGCAGAATAATAATCTGTGTAACGTAGTCAAGTCAAATGGGTTGGCGAGTGAAACAACTTTACATAACATTAGATATCTTACGTGGTGGAGCTTATTCTCCAAACACACACGGCTAGCGGAGCTAAGCTAACAAGCCAGGTACAGAGACACCGATACCTGCTCATCACTACTAACACTAACACATACATAAAATAAACTTTACTTACCACAGAAACGAGAGCGCAGACGTCTTTAAGTTCTCCGTCCGGGGAACAAGCCGAACATCAAACCGTATTATTCATCCGATATGTGAGTGAAACCTCTCCACAGACTCAGGTCCTGTTCGGTGACGGGGGTTAGCCTGTTAGCCTGTTAGCTCAGGTGAAGCCGAGCAGGCAACAGGCTAGGAGCTGGAGTCGCGAGCTCCTGTCCATCAAGTGATAATTATTCATAATATCAAACCTCTATATAATTTAAACGAGTGAGTTAGAAAAAAATTCGTCCCCCTCAGAGTTGTCATGAAGGAAGAACTAAGTGATTGAGACTAAACCCGTTTTTTGAACCAGGCTGTAAACAGGTTTAATTCTGCTCTAAAGTCGGGCTTTTTAACATGGGAGTCAGTGGGAATTGACTCCTTCTTGGAGCCAGCCTCAAGTGGCCACCCAGTGAACTGCAGCTTTTTGCACTTCCGTATTGGCCTCATCGCTCAGCCCGGGATGTTGCCCCTTGTGTTCCCTGCATCACACCTCCGCTTTCAACCAGCTGATTCACTGTATCTGTGCTGTCCAGGAAAATGACGTCAGCACTGTTCATTCTGGAGGCAGACTTCACACTGCCATAACCCACAACTGCACCAATAGCAAGGCTGCACTGCTCCACTGAGACACTGACAGCGGGAGAAAGTTTGATGGCATGTCCGGGAGTGAGTTTCTCCCACCAGGAGACGTGTCACCATTGTACCCTCCACAAACGCTCTCTGAAGCTCTCGAGCCTATCAAACAACAGAGTTTGGTGTTTGAGTGAACGGATGGACTTTAAATCTCATTCCATCAGACTTTTATGTGTTTGATCATTTCATTGATCATTAACCTGGCAGTACTTTGTCTCTGTTCCAGGGTTGGAGAAAGTCGGCCGTGACTCCACCTACGAGCAGGAGGGGAAGGTGCAGTTTGTGATGGACGCCGTGTATGCCATGGCCCACGCTCTGCACCACATGCACCGCGAGCTCTGCGCCGGATCCCCCGGGCTGTGTCCGCGTATGGCCAACATCGATGGCAAAGAACTGCTGGCTCACATCTGCACCGTTAACTTCAATGGTAAGAGCAGCGGTGGCCTCATCACTCACTTCATCATTCTCCATCACATTTATTTTGTGTTTTTCAGCTCATTAATATAAACTTCCTTTGCATGCCAATGTTGCTCCCAGGTCTTCGACTTCATGTTTTCATTTCAAATGAGTTAAGGAAGTCAGAATTAGTAGGAAAGGTGCTGATCCAAAGTTACAGAGGTACAAATGTGAGGATATTTGATTTCTTTATTTTTGGCATAAAAAATTTAATGTTTTTTATTTGAAAAATAAATATGTGGATAAAGCCCTTGAGATGCAACATCAAATTTTCAAGGTGGTATTAAAACACAGAAAATGAGTTAGTCTAAATAGTCATAAATAAATAAAGCAAAAATGAAACGGGTGAATAAACCAAATACAATGTGGTATATAAAATATATATAAAATATGAGTCTACATCTAAGCTAAAACAGAAGCCACATATAATTAAAAAACAAGAGCAACAAGTGGTAGATGTAAGATGGACCATTGTGTACTTAATCAGCAGCTTTTTCAGTGATTTCCCTCAAACTCTTTTCACAGATAGAATTTAGGAGACTTGTTTTGTCAGGTTTATTGAGAGGTTGGGTCTATATGGAGCACAACATATCTTAAGATGCTCTACCACAGTGGTCACCAACCTTTTCGAGCCCAAGATCACTTTTTAATTCCAAACGTAAGCTGAGATCTACCACCCTGATATCTTCCAAGAAACCCACTTTCTTGGAAGGGTCATATTTATTAGTTTTTGCAATTTCTGTAAAGGCTGAATGTACGAGCATTAATATACACAAAGAAAGGCAGTTGTTTAACTTTATCTATTCAATGCACAATATTCACATTAATGTCATGAATATGGCCGTAAATATGACTATTTCCTTGTATGAAAGAAGTCCCTTGTACTCAAATGAATACCAGTACTATACAGTATGAAGATGTGCATCTTCTGCTCCTGTAAATATTTCACAATAAAATCTCCTTTTTAAACAAAAGAATGGATTCCGTCAACAGAAACGCTGGAGTGTTTTTATTTTGAAACGCATACAGAAAATGGTTTTAACATTTTAAAATGCACGTTTGTGACATAATTTCAACAGATAAACATTAAACTCATGTGAAATATCATTTTCTCTGTTTATTCTGCTGTGAACCACAATGTTTATCTTTCTATGACAAATATAGTTACAACACTTTCCGAACCCGTTTCAAAGTAAAAGCACTCCAGCGTTTCACTTTCTGAATCCATTCATTTGATCTCACGGGGCTTTGATTGGCTTTGATTGTTATCGACAGACCGGGAGGTGCGCGTCTTCATACCGTAGAGTCCTGGTGTTTAGTTTAGTATATGAATGGACTTGTTTCGAAGGCAAAGCCGGAGATAAACCAGCAGCTCCGCCGCCAGTAGAGGACACGCTGCCGTGTGAACAACAGACAACCGACACACAGCTGATCTGTGGCGTGACGCAGACAGTGAGTTCAGAGAGTTCGGAGATCGACAGTGAAGACTGCGAGATTGACCGGTAGATCGCGATGGACGGGTTGGCGACCACTGCTCTACCAAGTCCAAATGTCTGGCAGGTTAAAGGTTCTACACCCCCCCCCCCCCCCCCCCCCCCCCCCATCACATATCAGCCAACTGTCGAATCAGAGACAACTTGAAGCATTTTTGATGTCGTACAATTCTAAATGGAGCCGTTTGTTTGCCTGTGAGTTTGAATAAACCCGACCGGCACAGTCGCAACCTCGGCCTGTTTTCTGGCTAAGTGTTCACACTCATCTGTTTGTTGGTTGGTTTATTTATTTGTCAGCAGGATTATGTAAAACACACAGAGCTGATTCGCACCTGATTTGAAGAGAGGGGGCATGAGTCAGAGAAAAAAACATTTAATTTTAATGTGGTTGATCCAGAATAGTTTTTATTGCTTTTACTGAACATTGTAAGATCAGAAATATTCGTGATGTTAAGAGAAGAGTTTGTCTAATGTGCTGCAGATTATCAGACATCTTCCTTTGTCCTTTATTTTTCTGTTAGGAAAGATAAATAATCCTTTACATGTCTGTCTGACCTTGACTGAGGTTTGTGCCCTACTGAGTGCTATTCTAGTTGCTATTGAATATCCCCACATTTGTCCAAGTGCTAAAAACAGGTCAACCGGACTTGGTGGAGTTGACCTGTTTTTAGCACTTGGATATAACATGATCTGGATGACTGAGAATCTCCACATTTGCATGCACACCAGATTTCAACAATTTATTCAACCACATAACTAAGAAGTGATTGGCTGGTGTTTCTGTATCCTTCACTGATATAAACAGTGTGACGCTGCAGCATGAGGAGGAAACACAAAAAAGAATATGATAAAATACAATATTAGTCATCCTGACCTTTTATCAGTGTCTTCTTTTGTGACAATTCATTCACCCTCCCTTCATTCATCCCTCTTTCTCCTCTTCATCTTATTCTCTTCCTCGCCGTCATGGTCTGAGCTCCCCTCAACGTGGCTGGTCCGTCGGCAGCATGGAGAGTGAATGCTGACATCATCATAGGGAAAATATTTCACCTTATTACTAAACTCCCAATATGGTCGCCCGGTTTAATTTCCTCTGATTTCCACATTCGTTATTCTCTGCTCAGTGGGACCGGCTGCAGTCTGATGATCCATCTGCTGTTACACAAGTTAAATAATCACAACACTTTACAGTCTCAGCTGTGGGATATTCTGTCTCACGCTATGTGCTGAGATTTTATGTGACTGTGTAACATGCCTCATATAATAATAAGTCCTGCCCATATCATAGAACACTGGATCATGGCTCCTGTCGCTTTGCTCGTGCCGGATTGGCTGCAGGATCAGGGCAACGTCACACGTAGGCCAACATGAAGTGAATATCACGGTTCAAGGTTCACCAAAGTTGAACTCCACACAAAGCCACGCTGCGATTTGCTTCGCCGTAGGAAGCGAATACTTTTCTCTCACCACCTGCGAACATCCACCTGTTCTCATCCAGGAACGATGAGAGGAGGAATACTGGCTGAAGGGACTACAGTTGCTGTTTTATAAATGTGAACGCCGGAGAAGCCAGCGCCTCCGTGTGTGGGTTCCACAAGATCATCCGGAGACGCACACAGCTCGGGTAATTTCACCCTCTTAACCAGGAGCTGTTTCTGGATAACTGCGCTACCTACGCTTTTTTGCTGGAGTTCAAATACTTCAAATCAAGCGAGTAAAGCGACAGACTTGAATTTCCTCTCCTCGCATTTTATGAGTTTGCACCATTTGTGTCGCCCAGTGTGAATAAAGTGAGTTTTTTTTCTTTGCTCGCCCACACGATAATATTGCAATGCCAATCTCTCCACTATAATAATACTCATATTAAAACACATTTTGAACAGTCATAAGTTCTATTATCATATTGTTCTAAACTTATAAAAAAACACATGCTGTCCAGTCACAAGGATGATTACTACAATGCATGATCAGCTAACCTGGGTGCTATTTAAGAAAAAAAAAAACTATTAATAATCAGTATTGTAAATGATGTAAAAGTTTCACTGGTGTGAATAACTGTTGTCAGTTCTTACCACTGTAGTGCTCAGATATTGCTAAAATGCAGGAAGCATAGGAGGTCACAAAGAAGCAAGTAAGGAGGGAAGAAGCACTTCCTCGTTGCATAAGAATAATATATAGTCAATTATGATTTCTTTGGTTTACTTCTGTCCTGTTTGTATCATGTCCTCGTGCTTTCAAACAGTCTCTGGTTGAGTCACGGCCATCCGTGGGTTTCACAGGAGCTTTAATGA
This sequence comes from Hippoglossus hippoglossus, assembly GCF_009819705.1. Lineage (NCBI taxonomy): Eukaryota > Metazoa > Chordata > Actinopteri > Pleuronectiformes > Pleuronectidae > Hippoglossus > Hippoglossus hippoglossus. The sequence goes on along the minus strand of NC_047156.1, from coordinate 23,924,926 downwards.
AGCCCACTTTCCCTCTCACTTCTAAGCGCTGGCATTTATCGCCAAGGCCGGTTTCTCTTTCACCACCCAGCAAGGAAATATTCTCTATAGTTTAAATGAAAAAAAAAATACACGTTCCACACACATTCTTCAGTTTCTCCGCTCCTGCTGAAGGCTGAAGCTGAATGTGACTTCTCAAGGTGAACATGTTTGAAGAACTTCTCAGGAACCCTTTAAATACACATCACAGAATAAAAACCCGACAGCCCCATAGATCGACTCATAAAATTAAACTGACTTTTTTTGTTACAATGTGTCTCATTGCAAAACTGTTCTCGACTCTTCTTACTTCAAACAGGAAAACTGTGTAAAACGATTGTAAGATTGACAAATAGGTTATTTGTATTGTTTTTTTTCCCCCTTTCAAACAAACAGTCACTGAGTAACCATAGCTTATAAAATATTTGGTGGGCTCTATATGTCAGTAGTTAATTCATATCTTATATATATAAAAATATATACATACATATATGGGTTTTCTCCGGGATGATTTGATTTCTTTCCACATTCCCGAAATACAAAAAGCAGAATTTTCAGTAGTGGTGGAGGAATATTGCTGTTTTTTTTGGCGGCCAATGTCAAAATTAGGGACACATTGCCAATCAAACATTCTGTATCTGTGTTGTTGTTGTTTTTTTACATTTAATAAAATTATCAATTAAATGGTAATATCAAATGAGACACAAAAGTTGCTGAACTGAAACATTTTTATGACACTTCAACACAGACATTTCACACAGATATTTAACATACACGATTTTGTCATATTGATTTACTTTAGAGAGAATTTGCACAGTAAGAAATCTCTATCCCCTATTATCAACCATCAGCTAGATATGCATGGATGTGTTGCGACAAACAAATTTCAAAATATCAATACGAAGTGATTTTTATTTCTGGAACCACGATGTTTCTCTCTATGGGTATAAAATATCAACATAATTACTGAGTGGTGCTGCACTTTGGTGTGAAAGTTCTATCCACCAGGTGAGGGAGACTGGAGCAGGTGCATTGAATCACATGTTCTTTTTTTCAGTTTAATTAACATAATTTATTTAATCAGGGACATTTCCCCGAGAGCATTGCTCTCTTGAGAAGAAAGGTCTTGTATCTTGTCTTGTGTCTGGCAGCTGGCAGGTGCACACAGTGGGGTTCAAAAGTGAGCCCAAGTGCTCTCAGATGTTTGGACTCTATAACCTTTATCTTACTGTATAACCTTAATCTAACAGTAACGGGTTGCAGCTTCTGTGCAATAGCACACGTGCATCAATCCTGGCTCAGTGGTGTGTAGCTCATGTGTGGTTTTTGCCTGATTGAGCTTTTGAAGGCAGACACACACACACACACACACATGTCATGCTGTATTTGGGGCTTTCCTGTGTGAATCTGTGAACAGCATGCTCAGTTGAACCTTCACATACATCAAACGTTGACATAAATCAAACTCGAGCTGCTCCTCTGTATTTTACGCTTCACTTCACTGAGCACGGGGCAGCGGGGTTACCCATAATTCCATGTATGAAATGCAGCAAATCCAGGACGACAAAGCGGTGCTGTGTGGCGGTGGTGGCCGGGGGGCTAATCGCTAAGTCAGCCGTGTGCTCCTTGCTCGCGTGCTTATTTTTAGAGGAGCGTTGGGAGGCTAATCGAGACACTTTTGCTAATGTTAGCGCTCGCTGTGCTAAAGCCATCTGCATGAGGCCTTCGTTGTAATATCCCGTTTGAACGCGATCAGCGGAGCAGCGTGGGAGGGAGGCGGGAGAATGAGGCGGGGGCAGGACATCAGGGATATTCCCCCCTGATTCCTTTGGACAGCACATGCTTACTAAGAGGCGATAAAAGCTTGTTTTTTTTATGGGGATGCAACATGGCTGACCTTGTGGAGCTGCAGGAGGAGAAACCCTTTAGAGCCAGACCAGTGGTGGAGGGAAGGATGGGGAGTGGGTAATGTAGCTATCTGAAATGATGAATATGTGAAGAGCTCCTGCTGTTCAGAAGTTCAAATATGCACATCCAGAGAGAAGTTTGTCATTGTACTCTGCGAACCAGTAAGTTAAAAACTGGAATTATGTGTTTGGAATTATGTTGAACCATCAATGCTGTGGCCAGTGATTGTTGCCCTGACCACTCGGCCACCAGGGCACTCTTAACTAACAGCAGCAGCTTTTCAGCCATCAAGCAGAAAGTAATGTGAACAAGTTGTGATCTGCATATTAACAGTCAGTCAGTGACTCCTCCCTTCTTTGCGATCAATGATATAAATAAGAACACACTGTTTTTGATCAAACTAATCTAGGATTTAATATTCATACAGTTGTCTAATTTTTTGAACTGTTTTTGTTTATGAAAAAATGCAAGTTCATAGCCTCTTCAGTTTTTCTCTGCCCACATTAAAAACATCAGAACAGGCTAAACTCTGTCTGTCGTTCTTGTTTAATTTGGTAAACACAAAACTGTGCATCACAGCCAAAAGACTTTAGAGTGGGACAGACGGACTGCTCAGTCTTCTGAGTCTCAGATGATAAAATCTGTGTTCATGTGATCACAGCTCATACATGCTGGGCCACTAGTCATTCTCTAACTGCTATAAAGCAGATTAAATCATTGCTTTATTATTGTGATATCTGATATTATTGAAACCATCGTTTTAGCTACATCCACTAGCATCGTAGAGGACATTTAGGCTTAAAACTTGGTGTAAATGACACTGTTCACCCCTGAGACTCCTAAAGTGTGTTGTGGACTCACACACTTCACCAACTCCCTCCATCGGCATAGTGGTGAGGAGATAATTGAAGTAGATTTAAATTTGTCGGTGAATTATCCCTTTAAGGTGAATATACAGATTGGGGAGACACATCAGAAGGGAGGCAGTGCATGAGCTCCACTGAAACCGTCTGTGTGTTCAGTTTACCTCACAGACCCCAGCACATGAGCTGAGAGGACAGTGACTCAACAAACACCAGAGTTTCACTGGATACATGTGGTTTTTAAGTAGGCTCCATGAGGAGCATACAAGATGAAAACAGTATTTCTCCCTGCCTCCGTAGCCTCTGTTTCTACTAAGAAATGCTTCGTAGAGACACAAAGCTCATAGTAAAACTAAGGGAGTGATCGTTCTTTACAGATCCTCTCAGTATGTTAACAACATCTAAACAACTGGAGAGTTGTGTGATGATTTAAACAGCTGTTAGTGAAGATCATGCTTCACTATGACAAAGATCCAGAGCATAAACAACCAGGGCTTCTGTGGCGTGGATTGATATATTTGATCAAATGGAAGCAAATCTGTCCCATGAGGGCAACGACTGACATCAAAACACTGAAAGGTTTATAATCCTCTAAACTTTTAATTACATCCAGTATGCACACGCATATCATTACACAAGCTTTTGCAAAATCTTTTGAGTGTATGAAGACAATTAGTGACTTTTGGTGACTTTCGAGGACCCTATAGCAACCATCCAATTAAAATGGTCAGAAACACCACTCAGTGGTTTTCTTACTGTGTAACTTTCTTACAAACAAGCTGTCTCAGTTTTCTGGCTGCATTCTTCTGGGGCTGTATTTAAAGACCAATTGCGACACAGCGGTGCGACTGGGCTGTCCCGTACTGAAGGCTCCTCCAAATGCATCAGACAGATGCATCCTTTCATCACAGATAAACAAAGTCGGATCCTTCCCAGTCCAACCTATCCCAGAATTCATTTCACTTTGGTGACGAACCATTTTTCAAAGAGGTAATGGCATCTGCAAGTGATAAGTTATCAGATGCTTGAGTATTAGGCTTCAACACAACTAAACAGATAATGGTATACAGTACGTGTTAAAAAAACAATGGGCATTAAAACTTTCTCCTTGGATCCAACTGCAACAAGGGCAGTACGAGCTGGTGACACCGATCACATAAATCCACTGCTGCGGTGTGTGTGGGCCGGGTAGATCACGTCGTCTGAAGGATGCAGATGTCACAGCTCAAGTACAGGCACAACAGAATCCAAATGCACAACAAAGGAGGCAGGTGAAAGTTCAAAAGTCTTTACGTGAAAAAAGTACAAGGATACAAACATCCAGGCTGGCAAACTTCAACAAAGGGCTCGGCTTAAGGCAGAATCTGGGTTTAACAGGATGGGTTAAAAACAGGATCAATATAACAAGACTTAAGCAAGGATACAACGCTGGAAAGCTAAGGCACATGGCACAAGGACAATCAGACTGAATGAATGAAATAAACTAAGACACTCAAACCATGACAGCAGCCCCTGAATTGAAGCGACAGTGTTGAAATGTGCAGGTAATTCAGGTCCAGCGACAAGGAAACAAGATTTTATTGTAAACATGTAATTCTATAAATATAAATATGTAAATGAGGATATATAGGATATCATTTCCTCTGCAGCGCATGTTCAGTTCAATGATTCTCACTGTGTCTTAAAGCGCTGTGGTTTAATGATGGAATGTCTGGGTCTTAAAGAATGAGAACCGCTTGGTTTTCTTATGAACGGTGTCTTAGTTGCTTTTCTGAAAAGCTGAACATTTATTTCAGGGTATCTATCACAAAAGCTTCTGCAAACCTGAATCACTTACTGTAATCTAACCTGAATAAACACATTTTATTCGCAAATTTGCATTTGTCAACTTTTCCTCCGCTCTTTGGAGCTTGAATGGAATAAAAGCTGTCACTAGGACCAAATCTTTGAGGATATTATGCATGAAGTCAAAAATGATGAAAGCTCAGAAGTTGACATTGGCTGAAAAACTTCCCAACTCAACAAGGACGGAATGTAACTAAATCTCTCTTTGGAATGAGAATGCAGAGAAACGTGTGTGAATGTGAAATCTATGTTTAGAGGCATGATCCCACGGATGAATCGCTGAGCTGCCGGGCTGCAGCTCTAACTGTCCACTCTGTCCGCCAAGGTCCACGTATACAATCGATACTGGAAACTGGTTCAATAAAACTCTGAGACCGCCCAGTGCTGTGTTTCAGAGCAACACATGCTTCCTGTCAGGGCAGCGGAGAAACCCGCTGCTGTCGGATCCATTCAGGTCAAAAGGTTAGACTAATGGAGGATCACATCTCCTCCTGCTCGGACTTTCTGACAAACTGCAGCTAAGAGGAGGCACAGTATCAACAACCTGGAAGCAGAGTCTACAAATATTGTCGGAACATTTAAACACCCTGACTTGGTATTCATGGTTTAACTCTCAGGAGAAGGGCTTAGTGGAAACAAGGTAGACAGTGTGAATAAAGAAAATGTCATGTGGTTCCTGGTGTTTCTGAAGATGAACCACTGCCAGACCTTGATCAGCAGTCTCACACTTAACACCTGGTGCAGAATATCTGTGTCCCATTAGAGACGTGGCTTAAAAACACAGCCATGTCCATCCAACTGACCAACTACAGGACAAATCTTTTCAATCTCGTCTGCCTCTCTTTACTATGAACCTGAAGCCTTCCTTGCAGAAAAGCCCAGACAACATCTGACTCACATCAGCCACTTGTTCTGACTTCCACGTCATTTATGTAATTTTATTATTTTCTATTTTCGTGTCTGCTTCCCATGCTGTGATCAAAGAGTCAAACGAATCATTTCAGTATGAATGGAACAGGCCCCTCTTATCACATTTGGGTTTATTTCCTGTAAATGCACTTGAAAGGTTTGTGTTGAAGGCTTCCATGTTAAAGCCTCAGGTGTTATGCCCCTGAGTGGCTGTGCCAATTGGGCCCAAATGTTCACTTAGACTCCCTGATTACCTGAAAAAACATGTTTTTGGCTTCTTGAACAGGATATCTCAAATATGCCTTTGGAAATGGAAATTTCCTCAATTATTCACCAGTTGTCCCCTGGACTCAAAAAGGAGTTGATTAGATTTCAGTGGTCAAAGGTAAAGGTCAGAGTGACCTGATATGAGTCTGGACAAATAAATGTATGTAGATTGAAACTGCACTGGTTGATGGAGGCATACAACCACAATGGTGTGTCTAGTCAGCAAAATGTAGGTTTCAGCTTCAAACCTGTACCTTCAGTTACGAAAGTACCTAGATTTAAAAAAACAAAAATTATACAGTACACATTATTTATCAGTTAGGTGGGGTTCTGACAAAAAATCCTGGGGTTACAGGTATGGTCAAATTTAAATTATATATAAATAAAGCTAGATTATATAGGTTTTCGGAGTGAAAGAAGCATTTATGACAGAACTGGAGTTGTAGAGAGGTGCTCAGGATGGATTGTGGGTGTGAAAAGTTCAGCATTGACTCCTCTCTATAGATTTAGGCAATACACGCCTGTTGGTTAATGTCAAGGAAAGATGGTGGATTTGACTAGATAAAAACAAAATGAATACATTGTCCATTAACATTTTACTGTCACCTTTGTTATGGAAGTTTCCTGGAAGCTGGTGAAAGGAGAACTCAGGCAGCAGCTGATGTCTTATGCAGAAGATTTTAATGTAGTCTTGATGCATCAAGGAGACCAGAAGGTGAAACAAATGCTAATAGAGTAACATGAGCAAGTGTCACCCCCAAGTCTGAAGATGTCTCCTCCAGCATCCCATTATATCTCCCTCTACTTGCATCCCCCGTTCTAACAGCACATCCGTGAATGGTTAGAATTGCTGTCACTCTCTATGTTACATGTAGATGTTTGCATCCTATTGGATAGTTAAGCCTAAAGTATGCATTCCTAAATCACATTGTGTCCTCATGTCTTGCTACTGATGTAATGCAGAAAAGAGTTGAAGTTGGTGCATCTGAGTTAGATATGAAAGTCCCTCAACGTAGACACTACAATGTACTGTTGGTTGGCTCTTTATCTATAACCTGACCTTGGGTTCTGCTTAGAGAGAGAAGGGAGTATCTGTGGAATGAGACAGGCACTCTTCTCCTGTACAGATGTAGTGTAATATACAATAATATATAGTGGCATATACAGTAATGTGTGAGGATGGTAAAAATTCCTCAACAACATCTAGTGTCAACATTCTTGTGACTGAATACCTTGACCTCCAAGATGGTGCTTGACTTCAAAAATCTTTGTGGTTAATTAGCAACATTTAGTCATTCTGTGAGATGAAAACAACCCATTCAAACTGAACTGGAATTAACGAAACTGTCTTCAGACTAAATTAAATGAATGAATGAAATGAAGGCTACTTGTGTAAATGGTCTGCAGTTATATAAAATGTGTTGTTTAAATCTCAATAAATAAATCATGTGTAGCAGTGTGGTCCATTTGAGTAGCTCTTCACTCTGGACTCCACTGTGACATCTGCAGAGAAGATTGTTTGTTTTTGGGTCGTCTCATTGTGTTTAATGACAATGCTGCAGCGCGTGTCACTGCAGAGTGATCATGATCCCCACGTTTGGAAATAACGTGGAGCGAAGATGTTGAGTCCATAACAGCACAGATTCTCTGAAGTGAATCGAAGTGAAGTGAGGGATGCAGAGGATGAGGTGGTGATGGCGGTGGGGGGTGTTTCCACATCCTGAGGCGCACTGTGGTGATTCATCTCCACGCTGATGTGATTTGTGATGCTTGTATTCATGTTGAGGAAGGAAATCAGGGCAGGATAGAATCAAACCGGCGCCCACTCACTTCATTATAAATCAGTTTTCTTTTTGTTAGTGCTGTTGTTCTGCTCTTTAGCTCCAATCTGCTGCTCTCCCTCTCGGCTTCAGCCGCTCCAAACTAATCCACTTCAAGTTCAGGCCTGTTGTCCTCCTGTGTTAAATTTTCCCTGTGGCAGGAAACAGCACCACTGTAAGATAATAATACTGCATGGTGAATACAGTTGCTGAAGATTAAAAAACAGAGATCCAGAGACTGAATGTGAAAACAAAGCATCAAGTTTAGGAGGATTAACTGAATCTCTGAGTTTTCATTCAAATTTTGACAAAATCTAACAAAACTCTGTCAGTCTATAAAGAGAGATGTTAAGAGCAAAAGGTACTATATGAATAAGGCCTGCTGCTGCACACTAGAGGATGATCTGATTAGGCAATCGCTGTTGCGTTACTGTGAGATCCAAAGTCCCTGGAATTGCCTTTGTGAAATTGGTTTCTACAACCGCAAGTGTGTGGTCTTGCGTTCTGGCCAAGTTGTCTAGTATGTCTATTATTATATAAAAAATCAGTTGAATCTTTCCGTTTTTAAAATCGGTTAAGGGTTGAAAGGAGTGCGCCAGGCCCAAAGTTATTTATTTAATTTGTTTCTTTGCCTATAAATCAAGATAGCCTTGGACAAGGTTACATGAAAGTACTGCCCAGACTGTCTCCCATGTCTTTTTTTTAATTACAATTTAAATAATGAGATTCCCATCAAGATAGGTGAATAGTGATGATATAAAAACATCCACACCAAAAATTTGGAAATCCTGAAAAAGTAGCAAAACACTGATTTTATCATCTGTCAGAATGGCTGCGTTTTTGTTCTTGCCCCGCCTCACAAAAAGCCCAGTCTGCTCTGATTACAATAACAGTGGTGTTGATTTGTTGCATGTTACATGTTAATCTGTGACTTTAACATGAACAAGGTGTTTCAGGCTCCTTCAGTGGGAGGGAAGGACTTGCAGCCCCACACTACTACAGCTGTTAGCCAAGGCCTTTATAGTAATACCTAAAATATTTAACTAATGTTAGGTATATGGTTCAAAAGGTTGTAAATATACTTCCTGAGTGCGATACCAAAACTCAATGTAGTGTATTATGATACTGAAAGTGAATACACACCAAATAAATCATCTGCTCGCAGAGAAAACTCATTTGACACTGAAAACTCTATCCTAACCTGACTGTGTTCACTTCAACTCAGCTCTATACTGATCCACATCACCCCTCAAGGTTGTTGTCACAGCAACTAGGGAAATAGACACATGTTTAAGTTTTCTGATGATTCTGTTACTGTCGGCCTACGTGTAGAGGCAGAATGGGACCATGGTTCAGTGGTGGAGGTCTTTGTGTCTTGGTGTGACTGGAGTCTTTCTTCCATTTAACTGTGTCAACGAGTCTTAGCCCTCTGCCAACTCTTAGGATTATTGTTTAGACATCAGCCTGTAGTGGAGCGCTATGGTGGGAGCACATGGGTGTTTTTGATAACAAACTGTATGTTAATGTTGCCTTTAAACAGGTCTCACAATTCCTTTTTGTTACCTGAGGGCTATTAGCTCTTATATCATTTCTGCAAAGGTAATAACTCTTTTTTTTTTATTGAGGTTTCATTGGATCTGTGGTGATACTGCTTGGTTTAGAAACTTTTGCAAGTCTTATTAAATTAGCCAGTAAGAGCTCAGGGAGAAGTCAGACTAAGCATGTGGCCATTAATAACAGACCGTTCCTTCAGAGGATTTTAATGTGATATTAGATGTTATCTCTAACAAAAGGCACACACATTACATACCTTGCATGAGACATCACATACAGATAAATGATTGCTCTTAAGGGTGTTGGATACACTGTATTGCACTGTTCAAAAACAGTTTTTAATATAAACTGTAAACATTGCAGTATTGTGTTTGAGAGAGGGCCAAGGTCAGTGGTAGTGTTCAGTACACAAATGGCAGTGTGGTAGAAACAATTGTTAAGTCTTTAGTAGGGATGTAACAGGGATGTGTTCATCCAGGAAGTGCAGAGGACTAATGTTGAATAATTAATCCCTGTCAATAGAGCAGCAGGGTATCCTGATAAACTGATGCTGCTGGTGTGTGTTGCCCTCTACATTGAACCTATCTGCATTTAAAATATAGGCTAATCACACAAGCATCCAGTCAAGTCATTTGAATTTTATTTCAATCAGGAACTGTGAAATCACAGAATAAATTACAATAAACATTTGATGCCAACTTTCAGAACTAGACATTTTAGCAGTGAGATTTGATAACACAATTTAATTTTATGAGTCAAACACTTAAATCCTTTAGATTACATGGGGCTGAAAAGTGTTTATACCTGGCCACAGTAAGTCGTGAATGAATCATTAAGTTTTCACATTTTCTTGCTGTAAAAGAAGGAGCCACTGTGAGTGGCATGACCAGGAAAACATGAAAATATACAATTCAGAGAGACAAGCCAAATGCAGTTTGTCATAAGTACAATGAAACGTCTAGAAAAGGGAAGTTCTGACCAGTGGAGGAGAAGGAGACAAACAGTCTTACCTCATCAAACTCCTGTAAAACACGAGCTTGGTCCTGATTTCACCCCCCTCTCCCAGGTCCCAACAATATGTGATCTCAGGGTCTGTTCTCTGCTTTGTGATTTCACAGGAAGTGCAGGGACTCCTGTCATCTTTAACAAGAATGGCGATGCTCCTGGACGCTACGACATCTTCCAGTATCAGATCAACGACGGCTCGACAGCAGAGTACAAGGTCATCGGACACTGGACCAATCAGCTGCATCTATATGTGAGGACCACTGACTTGTAACATCTTTTAACTGGAAATAATTTGATTCTGTTTTTGTTCTGAAGCTGTTAGGCCTGATAATAAAGATGGCATAGTGATAATTAAATTGGTTCATTAACCCATCATCCTCTTAATGAATAAACCCAAAAGAGTGGGATGTGAAACATGGCAAGTTTAAAAGTTTACTCTTGATCTTTGAAACAGCGGTGTGACAAAACAATCTCATCTCAAGGTCCACTTGTTTAATCTGGATGTTTTAACCGCATCCCATGGTCTTCAAAGACACTTTGGAGTTTGAATGGAGAATAGAGTCGGCAACTTTCTGAAAACTTTCAAATTCTCACTACTGACCTTGCAAGCAGCATTTGACAAAACTGTTTCAATCAACTACTTATCAAGCTTGGAAAGAAACTAGTTTGTGCTCTGTGACAAAAGCATATTTCATAATTCTCCATTAAGAATAAAAACAATTTCGACCATTTAATGTTTTTTATACAGAACCTTCTTGTTTTCAACCTGGGCCCTCTTTATAAATCGGTCCACCTTTTCTGGCAGCTGAGACATGGCAGCAGTGGCAACTGGGACAGGCCACTGAAGTAATTTTTTTCACCAATAAAAGGCTCACATTGTTTTTCTTTTCTACACCATTACCCATGTCTTGCTCATGTCTCGCTGAGACAATCTACTGGACCAGTTCCAAATGTTTCATGAATACCGTTCATTTACACACCCACGTTTATAAACATAGGACCCAAGTTGAAAAATACACAAACTCCCCTTTAGAATACAGATTTGATTCCATTGTATAGATGTTAAAATGCTGAATGTGGAGGAGAGGCCCAGAGTTACAATGAACTTCATTCATTCAACTCTACAATATAACTGTTGCTTTTCTAAAGACTAAGAAAACATCCTGTGGCATAACTGTCTATATTTGTCTTTCTATTGTTTTTGCATGGGAGTTCATTGTTGTCTTTACCTTTCCTGTATACTGCTGACCAGACAAACGAAAACTGTTTCAATCCTCAATGTTTTAAAGGGAGTTTGAAGGCAGTTTAAACATAGGCTTAAGTTAACAGAGCTTGAAGCATCAGTACTGTTACTATGATGAACTGAGTTCTGATTTAGACCTATGGTAAAATAAGTATGTTTTTATTTAATCATAGAGATATTGTTGAACTACTTGTTTTGTTTATCATTTGAAGATGAATGTTTCCCCCTCTCTTTCCCCAGATGGAAGCCCTGCAGTGGACCACCGGCGAATCCTCTCTTCCCACCTCTGTGTGCAGTCAGCCCTGCCGTACTGGCGAGAGGAAGAAGGTGGTGAAGGGCGTCCCATGCTGCTGGCACTGTGAGCGCTGTGAGGGATACCACTTCCAGGCCAGCGAGTTCACCTGCGAGCTCTGCCCCTACGAAAAGAGACCAGACCAGAATCGCACCGGCTGCCAGTCCATTCCCATCATCAAACTGGAGTGGCACTCGCCCTGGGCGCTTGTGCCCGTCTTCATCTCCGTGCTGGGGATCATTGCCACTACCTTCGCCATCATCACCTTTGTCCGCTACAACGACACCCCCATCGTGCGTGCCTCTGGGCGGGAGATGAGCTATGTACTTCTGACAGGTATCTTCCTGTGCTACATTATCACCTTCCCCATGATCGCTGCGCCTGATGTCGCCGTCTGCTCTTTCCGGCGCATCTTCCTTGGCCTCGGCATGTGCTTCAGCAATGCTGCGCTGCTCACCAAGACTAACCGCATCCACCGCATCTTTGAGCAGGGCAAGACGGCAGTGACAGCACCACGCTTCATCTCACCTGCCTCCCAGCTTGTCATCACCTTCTCACTCATCTCAGTCCAGCTGCTGGGCGTCCTATTGTGGTTCACTGTCGACCCACCGCACACTTTTGTGGATTATGGAGAGCAGCGGACTCAGGATCCTGAGAATGCACGTGGCGTGCTCAAGTGTGACATATCTGACCTGTCGCTCATCTGCTCTCTGGGATACAGCATCCTCTTGATGGTCACGTGCACCGTATACGCCATCAAGACACGTGGCGTGCCAGAGACCTTCAACGAGGCCAAACCCATTGGATTTACTATGTACACAACCTGCATCATCTGGCTTGCATTCATCCCCATCTTCTTTGGCACAGCACAGTCAGAAGAGCGGGTGAGTGCACCTCACTGATAATAAATAATGTAATGTTTTATGTGATGCTGAGCCCTCCAGCAGAGTTTATATATGGAAACACGCACTGTAAGCGGCATCATTTATTCATACCAATAATGTATGTTTTTGTCTAACAAACATCACTTGATCACATTTGTCACATGGCACTTCCATTGTTTACAAATGCAGATTTAACTAAACTCATAGTTGTTTTTCAATGGGTTCTTGGTTTCTGACAGAAGTAAACATGAACTGCTTCTCATTTATAGCCAAGGTTATAAAGCGGGCATCGTGTTCTGTGTAGCAGGGCAGATCTCTACCCCAAGAATGGTACCTTTGGTCAGGAAAATAAGTTGATGCTAACTCCAGAAAAATATACTAGGCTGGCATCAAGGATTTAACCTGCTGGAAATCTAGTCAGAGTTGGAGACAACTCGACCCAACTCCAGCCAATCAGAGCACAGGACAGGGTGAAGGTGGTGAAGGTGCATGTCCTGATGAGGTGCCCCTGACTTTTTACACTGCACATGTCTGTAATCAGGAAAACAATAAACATGCGTGTGAGGGACAGGGTAACACAAACTTAGACTCAAGTCGGGTTCAGGCTGAAAATCAGAAAGCTTGTCGATTGTGGTTAGTTTTCTCTCAGGTCGGGTTCGGACAGAAAGATGCTGCTTGAGTCGCTCTCTGCTCTTCACAACTGTAAAATGGAGTGAAACTTTTCACGTCCTCCAGCTTGATGTAGCAAGATGGCACAGAAGAGCAGGACGATCAGTCCGATTTACACATACTCGCATGTGTTTTCATGATTACATGTAGTTTAGGGACCAATCAGGGTTTCACCTGGCGAAAGATTGTGTGGCGTAAGGATGAGACTTCTAGAGTTCTTCAAGCAATCCCAGAGGCTAACTGCTAATATCCAAACTGAAGGCTGCGTACACTTCAAACAATAATCTAATTTTCTGCCTCTATACATGTTAAACATAAATGTCATGATCATTAGTTTTTTTTGGAGGCAGGACTTTTACAAACCACACTGTTCTGAGTGAATGATTGACGACTGATGGTTTTTGATCACCACAGGCTCGACTCAGCTTGCTCTGCAGCCTCGCGACACAAAACTAATTAGAGCAGAATTAAATTTAGCACATTCAGACAACAGTTTTTTTGGGGTTGGGCTGGCTGTAAGCGAGCTGCCAGATGGAGGATTTTGCTCATTACCATGTCTGTGGGGAGGTCTGGCAGACAGGTGGAGCGATTCCCTGAGATTTCCTCTCGATGTAGTTTATCGGTCTATTTCTGCTGCTACTGTTCAGACACTGAGGATGTTGTATCTGAGTTGTTTTACTTTGATAGAGGAAGATTTAATTAGGAACACTCTGACATGACATCTGATTTTCAAGATTTTGTGAAGCTTTTACTGAACTAACTTTGGTGATCCCCAGGATGTTCCCATGGTGCCACCAAGTCTTCTGTCTTGGTGAAATGTCCCAACGGTTTAATGGATTGATCAAATTGTGTATGAAGTCTGCTCTGTTGAGTGGGAAACATAGATATTCAAAGTTTTTATGCAGGAACTCTTTTTTGAAGTTAACTTTACAGTTTCTTGTTGACCTTGGACAAAGAAGTTAACTAATCAATCTCAATTCGTTCACTTTGAGCAAACATGCTGTTGAGGACTGTGTAGGTGTATTCACACAGAAAGCAACAGCACTTTCACAATTTGCGTCATTGGTGCGGACTCGACAACTGTATTGTCCATCTTTATTCATGCCAGATTGCCAAGTATCGCTGACAGTACTGTTCAAAACCACAAGTAATGTAGGAATGCTTCCAAAAGTAATACCGTTCAAAATTTGTATTCATTAATTCAATATATACAAAGAGCAAATATATCAATTTGCTGCAGTTCTTGTGTGGATGCATTGGAGTCAGTGTCTTCCATGGATCACATGAAGAAACAAGTGGGGACCTGATCATCTGCAGTCTCTAAACATTATTCTTTACAGCTCTATATGTGTGTTTTGACTTGATTTCATGTTGCATAATGAATTTGGGACTGATCACATGCCTTTCTGTTGGTACTAAAATATTTGCGCAGTACTGTATACTGTATGTTAGCTGGAAGCAAGTAGCAACAGTCCTCAGAAACTCTTGGATCTTCCTCTCCAGTCTGTCTCCTTTTCCCCGTCATCACTGTAAATTGATGAAGCAGATTCTTAATGCCACAGGATTCACGTTCATTTTTACTAAAATTTGAATATTTTTGGAGCGAGTTGCATCTTTGTGTCTGTTTGCATCTCTCATGGGCAAATTCATGTTTAGATCAAGGACAACATCCACATCTCATGTCAGAAACCATCTTTTAACACAGACCTGTGACACCATCTGCATGTGCCAGGTCAATTTACTGGTAAATGGTGTGAGGTGCAGTTGAAAGGCGCAGTGAGCATGTGAAGCTGAGGGTATGTTTGTCACGCAATCTTTCTACTCATACTTAACACAGACTAGAAAAAGCCAGAAAATTCAGTTGTATCTTTTACCAAGTCTGCAGAAAGAAGCCACTTATTCTGCAACACATCTCAAGATTTGACTAAAGAACTTCAGCCAAACCAAACAGAATACATTTCACTGAGAAGAACATTTCCCAGTTCAGAGGAAATGCAGCAAACAGACTGTTGGTTTTAAAGCCTCAGGGCAGCTACATTTTTAATTGAAGATAGAAATTCAACAAACACCTCATTACTCAATAAACATCTACGTGTCTTCTATTCCTGTTTCCTGCAAGATGCAAATAATGCAATGTGTTTGGTAACATCAGACTAGGTAAATCAATAACACCTGTACATCAAATAAAAATTAGACATTTAAATTTGAGTCTACTTTTCACTTATGTCTGAGATGATTTATTCAGTGAAATCACAGTTACAGAAATCATTGAGTTTCTCCATTCAGGACCATTTATATCTTAAAATATCTGAAAATTACTGTAAGAACACATTGGAAAATTATATGAAGTGACTAGTAGAGAAACCAGTCGAAAAACTGTCACTTTAAGTATAATAACTGAACTAATTTGAAGTATCAGTTGAAATGAAATGTTACTTGAAGAGCCAATTTTTTAAAGTGGTTGCAATAAAAGTGTAAAAGATAATTTTAACTGAAGCTAAATCACTGAAAGAGGTTGTTGTGGTACAAGAGACAGATGTATGCCTTATCTCCACTAATGCAGATATATATATTATTAACAGATATTTTCCAATCCATTAAAAAGAAAATTCCACACGAGAAAACAAAATAAACTACAAATGTGTATGCCGGGCCAGTAGATGTTGATTAAGCTCATATCAACGATTCTTGTACCCGATACCAGAGAAGAACATTGTGAGCATGCTCAGTGAGTTTATTTTCCTGTCAACAGGTTTATAGCTGCCACTCCTTATTACACAAAACAAGATCACTGCTCTCACTGCTCTCAAATACTCTGTTTGTCATGTTCAAACAGATACACAGACAAGTGTGAAAGCAGCTAGCAAAAGTGACAACACGAATGCAAAAGTGACAACATGAATGCAAAAGTAACAACATGAATACAAAAGTGAACAAACAGATACAAAAGTGACAACATGAATGAAAAGTGACAACTCAAATTTGAATGTGATAACACAACAAAAGCCACTGGTGGAAATTTGTGACAATGGATGTTGACAATGGATGTCTAGGAGAGTCACTGTGAAGTGAGCTGTAGTTTGTGAAAAGCCGGTCAATTTAGTTGCTGCTTAAAATGTGCTGCTTGTCTATTTGAAGTGTTACAGTACATGTGCTTGGAGCGCCCAACAGAAGAAAGCTCCTGTACCGTAACACCTCAAATAGACAAATGTCACAAAACAAAACAAAACTCGCTGGAGAGTAACTGCTAACTTAACAGAAGATAAGGAAACTAAACAGCAACAGCTTACCTCCCTTACTAACTTACAGTAAGCAGGAAAAATGGACGCCCACCCCTACTAATCAACTGGGTTACAAACTTAAAATCCATATTTCAAATCTGTCCTGAACTCTATGAGCTATATGTTTTTGGACCAGATTTTCATTTGTAGGGTCTTTTCAATTTATTTGCATTTACCTTGTGTTTGTGTTGTTTTGGGTGGTTCACCCTGAGTTCTCCATTTTTTTGACATTTTTTTAATTTTGCTCCTTGTGCGTTTCAGACTTTATTTCCTGTTTTTTCCCAGTTTCTGCCCTCTTGATTGTCTGCATCTGTTCCTAATGTGTTTCACCGACGTTCAGTCTTCCCTGCCTCCCTTTTGAATATAGCCTCTGTGTTTCCTTTTGCCTATGTTGGTTTGTCTTGTTTCACATTGGTTGACACTTGTTATCCTGGTGTTTCACTTTCATTTCATTTAAGGATTCACCTTTTGTTTCTGAGCTTATTACCGCCACCAAAGGCTTTGTTTGGTTTCTTAAAAGAATGTTTCATTTTGTTTGATTCTAATTAATTATCATTCACCTACCAAGCTGCAGTACCTGCGTGTGGGTCCTCTATTGAAACTCCGGAAACAAAATCAAATCGATCACACTTGACACACAGACAACAAAAACGTACATGGTGGAAGATGTGGTGCTGCTGATAATAGGCTGGGAAAATCTCCTGTAAGAGTCCCAAACCATTACTGCTGCCTTCTCCGTCATACTGTATCTGCTATATCAGATGTCACAGCCACAAACGAGAGTGACTCACTGAGGGGCTCTATGGAGACGCCTTGTTAAACACTGCTCTGAAACATGCCATGTATTGATCTCTGCAGATCCTCATCTATACTTGAGGTTTTCAGGAGATGTAGCTGTGTGACGGCAGTCAATGAAGATGAGCGTTTCTGTCATCCTCTTCACTGTAATTAACTCATCATGCACTCGTCTGTCGCTTTGTCAGACTCACCAAGTCATTGATCAAGCTGGGCGTCTAAAACGTCATTGTGAATCCAGTTAAAGGAATTAACTCTACAGTCAAATCATTCTTTGACATCACATTTGTTTGATTGTTTCAGTTCCTGTTTTCTTATCCTCGAACTTTGCCCCTGCAGCTTCCTGACCAATGACAAACCTGTGTAAAACCTGCCTGCACTTACATAATAAGAAATAAGAAATCTGCAGTGAAAAGAGCCCAGGGATAAATGACCCTGAACTAACCAGCTGATCTTTTCGGTCATGCTGTGGATTTGGAGCAATACTCTCACTGGTTGACATTATTTACTGTAGCAGCAGCAGTCGGCTGTGTGCCGGCTATAGCTGTGGTGAACTGAGATAGAGAGAAGGAGCGAGGGAAGCTGAAAAATGAATTAGAAGCCTATCCGAGGGGCTGGGCTTTGAACGCTGCACCGGCTGCCTGAGGAGGCGTTTACATTCACAGGCAGGTAAACAGAGAGAAGTCAGGGCCGCTGGGAGAGAGTCACACTGCCTCCATACTTAATGAACCGGGCTTTGATATCCCAGAGAAGATTAACATGGAGCCTCCACCCACGGCAGCTCCCTGCGGGAATCCAGCTCCTCTGACCTCAACTGATGAGCTACTTTATCATATTAATACGCCAGCAGTGATATTATTAGTGTTGTTAACGGCGCCTTCAGCCACTTCACACCTTCAGGATTTATCTAGGAGTATAAAACTCACACACTCCCCTCTGATACATGTATTTTACAGCTCCAGATGCAACAAATCCAGATTTTACAAAACAAACAAGACAAATGTAAAGACCACAGAGATGTAAACCAAGCAGCTTTGTAGTTATAAGATGAGGCGAGGCTATGGCAGCTTCCCACTGCTTCCACTCATCTATGTGTGTGTGTGTGCACCTAAATGTTGGATTGTTCCTTTAAGATGATTCTCATGGTGAATGTAAACGTGGATCATAGTGCTGACTCAGCATCTCATCTCTAAACTTAGCATCTTCAGACCCTCCTGATCACCTTTGCCCCTTTTGGAGGGATCAGACGGACCGTTTG
The DNA here is from genome assembly GCF_009819705.1 of Hippoglossus hippoglossus. Taxonomy (NCBI): domain Eukaryota; kingdom Metazoa; phylum Chordata; class Actinopteri; order Pleuronectiformes; family Pleuronectidae; genus Hippoglossus; species Hippoglossus hippoglossus. The sequence goes on along the minus strand of NC_047156.1, from coordinate 23,906,312 downwards.
ATGGACTGAATCATTGGGATATAGAGTCGGACTGTTTGACTCACAGCTGCTTACTCTGCTCTGGATTTGACAAATCTTTATGTTTGTAAGTTGTGATTATCACAGAATCAAAAAATATGAATTACATATTTTTGTGCAATGTTTCTTACTGAATTCACTTTTCATCAGCACTATATCATCTCCCTCCACATTTTAATGTCTAAATATGGGATGTCCTGCACACTCATGGACTAAGGTCTCCCTAGATAAGACAGTACTATGTCACAATGTTTCTCAGTGACATAAAGTCACACTGGATTATTTTCATGTGAATCCCTCATCTGAATGGAAGACTAAAGAGCCCAATACTGAGATATAATTGGTGTAATGTAGAAGATTAGATTTTATGAAAATCTTGAGGGTTATGACTTCAGAGTTATTTGAAATGAAGCAATTAAGAATTTTCAAACATTGAAATATAATTAGTACTTCAATAATTAGCATAGTATAATTACAGAATAATACGTTCTCTAGAAATGAATATGTATTTATGAAGGGATTTTCTCTCTCTCTCTCTCTCTCTCTCTCTCTCTCTCTCTCTCTCTCTTCCTCTCTCTCTCTCTCTCTCTGTGTATGTGTGGGTATGACACAGATGAAGCGAGAAGAAAATGAATAAGGATCTTCCAAAGTGTGCAAAAATATGATAATGTTAATAAATTAAATAGAAATTAGTAATAATCATAATACTCTTTTTTACTAGATATGAAAGTGTTAAAAACTATAATTTCCCAGATCTCATCTCTAACAAACTCCACCTTGACACCCATCAATTTTAGTGGATTTAAGTTTTTTAGGGGGTGAATCACCTAAAACATATTATTGCCTTTTTACTCCCGTCAATTTATTCTGCTTCTTAAAGAGAAAACTGTGTGAGCAGTGATTAGCTATGCTCTGCTGCTTATCTGCTCCTGGAGCCTCAGACCTGTTGAGAGAAAGTCAATACCAGCCACAGTGTTACTGCCTGCCAGAGCTACCATTTAAGCAGCGTTATATTTTTATTTTATATGAGAGGAAAGGTTGGTTAGAGCCAAATGAAGAGAAGATATTACTGTGGGAGAGAAAGCGGGAGACATGAGCAGGAATGTCAAAAAGGGAAACTTCTCTTATCAGAAATCTGACAGGAAATGTACATCGGACAACCTCAGCCAATAAGGTCTCATCACCATCACATTATTACATTTGCTGGTATTCTAAAGTGATTGATTAACCAGGTTCTCAGTGACCTCGTGGCACCTCTCAATGTTTACTCAATGGTCTTGAGTAAATCCTCATTCAGAAAAAAATTTAAACACATCAAATCCACAAAACAAATAAATATACAAAACCTGATACTGTAAACAAACCTAAAGTATATAAAATAAAATAGTACATAATATAACACAAAAAGTTGAATCTTACATCCAGGGGAATCACATCCATGAGTTCATGAATGTGCACGTACAGGTTGACGGGAGAGCAAAAGACGGTTAAGAAGGGACAATGAGAAAGAGAGAGGTTCACGAGATGATATGGCTCTTTGAAAGTCGGCCCAGGACAGGGACCAGGTTGTTTAAAAATATTGAGGTTATCCACGGGAGCAAAAAGTTCCTCCAGCTTAAGGCAGCCCAATAAGTCTACCTGCACCCAATGATTGTAGGGAAGCCAAGAAGTTGTCAGTGGTACAGATGTATATACAGAGTGGTGTATGCTTCTGTCCTGTCCTCATGAACGTTACTCAAAATGGATCGATCTCAAGTTGATTGTGGGTTTATTTAGTATATATATATATATATATATCAATGAGTTATCTGTGGGACATAATGCTGTGGTATGTGGTCTATTTATTAATTATTACATTTGAATAATAATAATAAATCTTGCATTTACTAAATGGTACATGGACGGTTAATTAAATAAGGTAAATAAGTGTATTGTACTGCCAGAGGGGGCAGTACAATACCTACAGATACTGTGGATACTTCAAGATGTAGAGCGGGTCATCCGGTAACCAGAAGGTCAGTGGTTCAAACTCTGGCTCCTTCTTTCCTACAGCATTCTTTTACAATTCAGAATGCAGTGTTAATCGTCACCCCATACAAACATTGTGGCTTTGCGTTACAAAAACAGAATACTGTGGCCAATGCTGCGAGTGATCCTTGTTGTGTCCATGCTGTATCAAGTCCACCCTCTGTGGACGCTGGGCTCCACCAGGGTTGTCCCTTGTCACTAGTTTTGTTAGTGATGTACGTGGACAGAATCTCAGGAGGCCACAGAGGATCGATGAGGATCGTACCTCTGCTTCGTGTAGATGATAAGACAAGATAGTTTGCAGTGTGGAGCAATCGTCGGCACCAGCAAGTCTCAGGGTCTTGTCTTTGAGAGCAGGTAAGATGGAGCTTGAGATAAGAAAGGCGGATAGATGCAGTTTCAGTGTAGGGAGAGATAAGGCTCATGCAGAGTTCTAGATCTACCTGACCATCACACAAACAAGCAGCTGAAGTCTGTGTCTGTATTAGCTGCACTCATCCTTAAGGGCACACACACAGCTGGCGTCCTGACACACGTCATCACAGGTTGATGGGTCAACTCACGCTGATGCTTGCAACTCTCCAGGAAAGCAGCACGCCCTAGCTGCATGACTGCTACCACCTACCCTCTGTATGTTCAGTACAAACAGTATACAGGCTTCACTTGGCCGGAGACTCTATAGCTTCTTTTCTACTGATCAAAGAACCCACTGATAACTATTTATATTTGGCTTTTGTCTGCAGTGCGAATCTATTAAATCTGTATTCACTCCCAGGTTTTTATCCCCTGAGGCTCTAACTGGTAACGATTGAAACGCGACACCCGAATGAACATGCTAATTTTTTATTGAGCAAGACAGCAAGTTGAGAGAGTGCCTAAATTTTCGGTGCATTCTTGACATTGAATATGATGCACCAGAGGTAAACTCCTGTAGTGGCAATGGGAAAGGAGTATATTGCCTTTTTTTTTACTGGGTTTATCTGTGTTTAAAAGAACCTGCGTTTACCCAAAAATGTTGGTGTAAAATTGTTATGAGACACACTCAAAAGGAAATTGGAGCATGTGGTTCATCTTTTAATTAGGATGCTGCTGGACGCCCCCACACACGCCAAAGGGATTCATATACAGTATACCATCAGGTCGATATCAACGAACCCAGACTTAACTGATACCAAAATTGTTATGCGAAACCTAAAGGATACATTCACCATTTTTTGTTGTAGTGCTCAGCAGAGTCACCAAAATCCCCAAACGTCCTTGTTCTGTAACTTAACACAGGAAACAGTTGATTCTAAAAATATCATCAGTGAGAGCTGCAGGGAGTGTTTCTTCACTTTATGAAAACACAGTGGATTTCATTTTAAGTAGAGCCATTCGTTAACATTAACACAGCCTGTGAGTTGGAAGCCAGTCAAGAATCCCATCATCGTGTAAGAGAAATACATCTGCACTAATTGACTTTGTAAATTTGAGTGATTACAGAGCTGAACAGGGAATATGGTGCTTAGTGTTTTCCTCTGATGTCTTTTTTCTCTGAGGTACTGCCGTCTAAGGCACTTCACTTCACTTCAGGCGTCACTCCAACAAATAACAGACGAGTGACGTGAAGCGCAGGGACATCCAGATTCTTCGCCTTATATCGCCAACATCAATATAAAAGGGATGAAAGTTGTTTCTGCTCCAGGTTAAGTGTGTACTTTTGTTGCAGGGACAGGGCCTAGTTTAAGAAAGTGAATAAACTACGTAGACATGGTGAGTCATGAGGCCTGATCGCAGCTGCAGATGATAGCAGCAGATGGAGAACCTGTGGGCTACAGTGCCCAACATTTGTGAATCTCCAAAAGTGTCAGTGCCATTATCCGTTTAAATCAGCATGCTGCAGTCCGTCTCTGTGATAGTAGTGGTTTATACGTTGATGAATAACTTCCAAACTGACGGAAAATGAGATAATTATGCTGAATACCCGTGTGTTTTATGATCCTATCAGCTGCATCCACCTGGGTCTCCTCTGTCCTGCAGCCTGCTGACGACATTCGGATTAAATATCTGCTGCTCCACTTTCACCCGGGCCTCAGCTGCTCTCAGATCAGACTTTCACAGTCCTGAGCTCTAAACCAGTTCTGCTAGATCAAACAGGGGGTGGCATCCAGGTCACAGACACACAGAGCCGTGCAGTCACAGGATTCAGCCGCCATTAACCTCCTCAACCTCCCTCTTCACCTTAAACTTCCCAGCTAAGGAGATTTAAAGTTGGATGATTCTTACACGGAGTGAAAATAATAGGTTTTTTTTAATAGCTGCACTTTTTGTGTGCATCATTATAGAAATAAATCCCAGAAATAATAAAAAAATAACCCATAATCCACCACTCTGCTCTCCATGTGTGCTCGCCTTGTTCCAAACAATCTTTCTGATTTGGAAGTGGTTATTAATGAGTCAGGACTGGTGTTGCCATGACGTCCTCCAACATGTCAGCTAAGGATATGTCAACACATGTCTACACTGAATGTCTAAATTCGCACTCCATACTTAATATAATTATTCCATACAGGTTTGTGCCCGAAAACATACCTCACACACAGAAACAAGTGCTAACACTGCAATTACTTGTGAACCCATGAGACCACATAGGAAACATTGCATCTGCTTGGCAATTATTTTATGCACTTTAACACTTTTAACAGCTGGGGCTGATGGGGAAGTCAGTAGATCCGCAGATATTTGTTCATTATTATCATTCCAGATGCTTGATTTTCTCAATATTTTGCCAGCATTATTGAAACTTGTGACACGTGGTCATGTGTCTTTGTCTGGTAGTGTTAGAGCCAGACAACTCACTAAACAGTGTGCTGGCGGACAGGCTGAGAACTGAGTTGAACATGTCTTTTTCTACTTCCTCTGATGAACTGCAAATGATCAGTAATAAAGCAAATTCATTCTATAAACAACATTGACTGCACAATCTCCATTGCAAATAAAGCAGGTAGGATGAACACAAAGTTTTCTAACTTCACTCTGCACCATAGAATGTTTGTAAAAAGCTCTGCACACAACGTCCAGCACACAAACAATAAAAAGTGACAGTTTATTGTAGAACTGTTTGAGGAGGACTCACTAATGACATGGAATAATTCTGTAGTAGCTCCGGAGCATTAACACCATTACCATTACAAACAGGCAGGTTTAGAATGGGCACTACACCAGTTGATAATAATTACTGCTGATGCATAATAATGTTAGACTATTTCTTGCATTATAAGTTGTTGGGATTTTAACAATAAAAAAACAGAACTTTAATCATGATTTGGAAGCCAATCACCATGGCAACATTTGTAGCTTTTAGGCATTCAGGTCAGGTCTAGACATTTCCTCTAACACAGTGCAGGTGAGAGCCAATCAGAAACGTCTTGATTGTGGCTGAAAGTAATGCACCGAGATGTTTTCTACTCCAACAAGTGAAAAAAAACGTAAAACCTAGTGAAGGAAAAGCTGATCATCGTCGTCTCCAGATATACAGGAGTGACAAGGACATAGAGAAAAAGAATGACAGGTAGATATGAATTGCCGCCACGTCCAGTGGAAGCAGAGCATGTACATTATGTGTCAAGACAACTCACGCTGAGAGCTGAAGATTCATGACAGGGAAGATCTTGCCAGCAACTTTGTATCTGTATGTAGGAACTAGGGCTGTCAAACGATTACAATTTTTAATCAGATTAATCACCATCTCTAAATGCCGGAAAATCTCCATTTTCTCTGTATATTGTTGTGGGAACAGAAAGATAAATGACAGAAGGCAGATATAGTTTTTTTATTGATGACAAGTCCAAATGATAGAGTTATTAAGATTCAAAAATAAAATAAAATCAAACTAAAACATACCACACCATACTTTGTTTTAATCAAACTCAAAGACAACCTTTATCCTAAACAATTGGGGCATCTTAGCCTTTGCTCTTTTTTTTATAGCAAATATAGGACGGTTGTATAAAACCTTTTTCTTTTCTTTTTTTAAATCAAACAAACAACCAAACCTTTACACAATTAAATGTGAAATCTAAATCTGAGCCCATCTGTAGAAGCAGTGTTGAGCCAGTTCACACTTAAAAAGAACGAGTTCCAAGTTCATTTCAAGCAGTTCACGTTCGTAGTTCATTTTTTATTGGGATGATTTAGGTGACAAACGTACGGTCATGTGTCTGGTTATGAATCGATGGTGTCGGATCATGTCTGCGTGTCGCTCCGCTCATTTTAACACTGAGTCCTGACTGTGAGCGTCACGTCTCGTGTTGTCCTGAGCACAACATGTTGACGAGTCATTTTCATGATGTTTAAATGCAGCCTCATAAACTCTGGAGCGAATCAAACAAACACTAAGTGACTTCATGTACTGATCAGGTCCTGATAACTAGTGAGGAGTGCTTATTAGTTCAAGTGAGAGCAGAGTGGAGGAGGACACAGAAACTCCAGCTCGGTACAAACCAACTGCAGCTTCTGCTCTGATCATGAAGCAGCGGCGCTGATCACTGATCAGCTGTGACCAGAGAAACTCTGTGTTTCACTGTTCTTCTACAAAGTCACTGACCGGCTGCTTAACGTGAACGAGCTCTGATCTCACTGCGTGTGTCGCTCTGAGCGAGTGAGTGGGGGCAGGTATGGGTACATGGGGCGGGTCATTCTGCGCATGCGTTAATTCCACAAACTAATCATCCCGCGTTAACGGATTCATTTTGACAGCCCTAGTAAGAACGCTTCACTAAGACTGAGCGGTTGTCCTCAAGTCTGTCTTCCAGCACTTCCTAACCTTTCTCCTTGAACTGCATCGTTAGATTCGTCGTCTGACTTTCACACCGGTTATTTCATTGGACTTTGTGATCACAGCTTGTGTCGGAGAGGCCACATAAATCACTTCCAAGCGTGTTTTTTCTCTCAGGCCCACAAATGACTTCATGCTTCACTGTCTGTCATACATTTTCATAATGATTCCTTGATGCGTTGCTGGAATCACCGCCGTCTTTGTTTTGGGCTGCTGGGCGTGGGGACTCACCATCTGTCAGAAAATCTCCTTCCTTCCTCTGGGCCCTGGTGGCGGTGCCTTGTCGAGGATTCCCCGCTGTCATTTTGACTCACAGTCAGAGGGCCATTAACCCAGGCTTCAACTTACATGAAAGGGTTGCCATGGCGACGCAGGAGATCGCGGCTGTGGTGGTGGTAGGCGGTCTTGTGTGTAGGGAGCATGAGCACAGGTGTGTTGTGACAGATGCTGCGGGGCGGGGAGAGGAAACAGAGGTTTGAGCTCTGCATGGTGCATATATGTGTGTGTGTGTGTGTGTGTTTGTGTGTGTTTGTGTGTTTGTGTGGTTGAGCGAGCTTGAATCAGACGGTGTCTCTTTCTCGCTCTCTGATAAATGAGCTGAGTCAATGTTTCTTCCTCCTGCAGCAGACGGTCGGTTTTCACAATAAAGCCAGTTTTATCAGCATCAACAGCGACAACAAGATAAAATACAAACACTGGGATGTTTCCTGTCACAACTGAGAGAACACGGGTGCTTTTACCCTAGGTGACCACTGTGGCTGCCTCTGGTCTCAGCTGTGTCGCAGCTAGTGGTGACAATCCACTGCTTCTGTCTGGTGATAGCGGATGTTGACCGGCTTTGAGCAGCTCTTTTACAATCTTCACTCCCCAGGTCTATATTAACTGCAGCAGGTCAAACCTCTGTCACCTGCAGTTTGTCTTAAAGTGTGACTTCACCCCTAACTTTGGAAATGTTTCTCCCTGGAAATTCAAAGAACTTTAGAACTCGGGGCTGGAAGGCGGGGCTAAGAAATGTCTACTCAGAAATCCCCATCACTGACATCGTAAACACACACACAACATACCATTTAGCTTGCTAAAGCTAAGTTATCTAGGTTGTTTAGCTATGTGCAATGAGCCTGGTAGCAGCACACACACTTTTGCAACAAAAATGTAGTATGAGTAGAGGCTTCTCGCCTCCAAAGTTTTCCAGACAACCAAGACCATGGTCGTCTCAAGCCGTTTGAATCTCTTCCAGCAGTTCAAACGGTTCAGGTATGAGAGAGACAGCCAAGAGGCAGGAGAGGATGGGGGATTGTTCTGATGTCGTGGTTTAGGGGTTTAGTTCCAGCATAGATTTGATAATGAAGTAGTCTTTCCAGATTCCCACTCATGGTGGCAGGCTGCCTTTGTTTAGAGGGTGTTAACCTTTTTAATTATATGTCATGATGTAGACACATCTCAAACAGTAGACTCTGCATAAGTACTGGCCCTTAAAGTCCAGGAAGGTTTTAAACACTAGGTAGCATCATGAGCGATGTTTCCCCAATAAATACATTAAAAAAAATTTATTTGGTAATATATGTGATATAAAAACCAGCATTAATGTGTTTCATAATGAACAGACAAACAATTTAATTGACAGCTCAAAAAAATGTTTACGTGTGCAGTTTTTATTTTCACAACCTTTGTTTAAGAAGGCAGGAGTTACAAAATACGCACCAACAGTAAACAGTTAAATCTCAACACTCTCACAATTGTGTGATATCACCAGAGCCCCTCGGAAGTTGGCCAATCAGAAGAAAGTGGGCTGTTAGGGGGCTATTTAAACTGTGAATTATGCAAAGCAACTCGAGTGGAGTCCCAGAATAAAAATGTAGAACTGGAAATGAGCAGAGCAGGTCTCCTTATCAGGAGCTAATGATCATCCAGCTGCTCCCGTAATGTTGTTGTAACAGTTAGTCCACTGCTGGAAACATGTGATTCACAGCTCACCGTTAACAAGGTGAGAGGAGGAAGCACTGTGCCTCTTAGTTTCTTCACTATTATCACCTCATTCACCTCTATGATATAAAAATAACTAATGCAGAGACTCACAGAGAGTGCAAGATGGCAGCACCCGTAACTTATCATATATTTTAGCTTTATTTTTGTACAACAGGAGGAAGTGTAGACGCAACATCCATCTTTATTAATGTCTGTGATCTTTCTCTCTCCCTCAGACCTGTAATGTGAAAAATCAGCAGGAAGTGTTGAGTTTCACCAACAGCAAAAACAGCAAAGGGGGAAACAATGTAACCTTTAAAAATGATGTGTGACACTTTGCCACAGCAAAGGAGACCCGAGGCCTAAATTCACCTGTCACTCGAAGAACAAGACTGTCAGTGAAGGCAGCTTCTGTAGCTGAGAAAACAAAACCTGTCGCCACAAACATGAGTCACTGATTGATTACAGTGAACTGAGCCGAGTCAGACATCCGACCATCAGGTTTATCTGCCTGTTCTGAGAATTGGTTACATTGTCAAAATACTGCCGATGACTCAGTTAGGCGATGACTGAAATGTGCTAAACAATTGTTTGAGCAAACAAATAGAGAATGTTTTTGGTTATTTGTGAAAGTAAAAAAAAGAAACAAAAATGTATATTTTTAGGGAATATTTGAATCTCTATTAATTTATGAGGAGCCAAGTAAGTGTGAGGTGTTTAGACACAGACTCAACTTGCAAACTTTCTCCAGTGTTAAATGTTTAGTGTGTAAGATTTGGGTGAAAGGGATCTATCATCAAAAATTTCATATAAAATAATCCCAGTGATGTTTCCCCTAGTGTGTTTCATCTAAATTGTACGAATTGTTGTTTTCTTTACCCTCGAATGGACACTTTTATTTAAATACTTTATATTTACATCAGGAGTGGGTCCTCTCTACGGAAGCTGCCATGTTTTTTACAGTAGCCCAGGCTGGACAAACTAAAGAGCTTTTGAGTTTTTATGACAACTGAAGGCAACCACAGATTCTTTCATGTTTGGAAGGGGAGGGTGAGGTGACGTGTATTCAGCTGTAACATGCAACTTCACCACTAGATACCTTTAAACTGAACCTTTAAACTGCTTATTTAATATAGTTTGTCTTTGAGCACTTTGGGCTGCACTTTGTAAGGTAGGAATGAGAATATCATTATTTTTATTGTTACTATTGCAGTGTCTGTTTGGAAAGAGCTGTTTGCTTGGCCTTTCGTAATGTTGGTTGCAGCTTTCTTTCTGAAACTGTTTAAAGTGATAGTTCACCAAAAAATGAAAATTCACACATTATCTACTCACCACTAATTGTATTGGATTTGGCTGCAACACTGTTTACCCCTGAAAATCCTAAAGTGTTTTGTGGAATCAAACACTTTACCCACCTCTCCATCGGCATAGTGGTGAGTAGATAATGACATAATTTTCATTTTTCTGTGAACTATTCCTGTAAGATCATGCCATTTCAAAATAAAAGCTTTGTAATTGAGCTCAATATAAAGCATTCCAGCAACAAAACAAACCTTGTGTGTGGTAGAGCGTTCCTCCTCCAACCAGAAGGTCAGCAGTTTGATGCCCAGTCTTCCCCATCTGCATGCCGAAGTGTCCTTGGGCAAGATGCTGAACCCCGAATTGCCCCTCATAGAAAAAAAGTGTTGCTAATAGATGCACTGTATGAATGTGTGTGTGAATGGCAAAACTGTCCTGTAAAGCGCTTTGAGTGGTCATCAAGACTAGAAAAGCTCTATATACATACAAACCATTTACTTTTAATTTGAAGACAACTTGATAAGGAGGAAGAGAGTTTATGAATGTTGTTGCCATGAGGGGGATCAGCTCCTGTGCTGCATGTCTGTGTTGGTCCTACATGGTGAAAAAAAAAAGATCTGGTGGGACAGATATTATTGGCCGCAGGCTGCCAGTAACCCAACTCTGCTGTAGTTTATCTGAGAATATAGAAGAATAAATATTCAACATGGTCCACAGACTGTTGGCACACTGCCCTGCACCCACTGACTGCTACAGAGCTTTAGTCGCCTGTTTATTACAAAAAATATTGAACGTATCAAGTGTCCAAATTGCACCAAACTTGGCACTGTACTTTTTATTTAAAAAAGACATGCTAAGTGATAAGCCAATATGACGATCGATTTGAGATATACGTTTCACATACATACCTACTTTTTGTGTAATTATTAAATAGATTATGGATTAACCTTATGTTGAGATTATTATTTCATTAGTTTTCCAAGGTGAATAATTAACTTTTGGTTTCTTTGTCCACACAAAATTGGACAGCACAAATTATTAACACAAGCCCATGAAATAATGATTAATTTGCAAGTGAGTAATTTGAGTATTTTGATAGAACACACACACACACACACACACACACACACACACACACACACACACACACACACTTATATACACTTACATTTTGAAATATTAGTTTAAGTAAACAAAGGTCCCAAATAAGGGAAGACATTGGTGAACAATCAAAAGAAATGAAAGTTGGATTTTATTTGAAAACAAAGTTTAACGTCCATTGTTTCACTATGTTTTATTAAAGTCTTACATAATATGTATTTTCTTCATCATAGAACACAAATATTTTGAGCTTTTTAAAAATGTCCATGCATGTGAGTTTAAATTCTTCTTCTTTCTTGTTATTATTGACAAAGAACATTTCTTCGCTGCTTACTGCCGCAAATTTTTGCTTTTTGGAATAGCATGAAACTTCATTGTGGCCAAAAACTTTGAGCAGTTTTAGAGCACAAAGCATTATTTACTTCACAGAATCAGTTAACATTATTTGTCAGTTATTTCCGGCACAAATCAGTATCTTGGTTAATGACAGTGTTTCTTGTAGTTTTTAGTAGAGTGTTATGATTTGTTGATTTCATACTTCCGTCTTTCAAGTGTGTTTATTCATAAAGTTGAAGTGAAAACATGAAAAGCAACAAAACTGGAGTTGCATGGTTGTTTTCAGTGACGGCCCACAGAGGATCGATCACTGAGAACCTGCAGACACTGTCTTGTGTGATGACATGATCATTGTCTATCCCCTAACCTCTCCCCGCCTTGTTGACTCCTCAGATGTACATCCAGACAGCTACGCTGACCATCTCCCTCAGCCTCAGCGCCTCCGTCTCTCTGGGCATGCTCTACATGCCGAAGGTCTACATCATCATCCTCCACCCTGAGCAGAACGTCCCGAAACGCAAGCGCAGCTTTAAGGCCATCGTCACCGCCGCCACCATGACCACCAAGCTGTCACAGCTGGCAGCTGAGCGGCCTAACGGTGAGGTGAAGACAGAGCTGTGTGAGGGCGTGGAGGCCAGCGGTGAGTGGAGGAGGGGTTTATTATGATGTCACAGGTGGAACCTCCGTTTTTTAAGGACTGTAATCACATAATATGATTGGTTGAATGCTGGCGTTATGGTTTAATGGATGACATTAAAATCCCATTGATATGTGGCGTGCCTCATATCAATAGACAAGGATAGTCGTTGATATCATATCGTATCTAATATCATTGTTTATTCAATATTTAGTGTGTTTTGGGCCTTTAATGAACACCATGAACCCATCATGGCTCAACAAAAAAGGAGCATCCATAAGTGAGTCATGGGGTTGTGCTTTCTTCAAACATGTCTGTACCTTTGACTGTATATAAAGATGGACGACATGACAGACCCCAAGTTAAGCCAAAGCTCCTTGATCGCCCCCTGTTTGCTAGCTACAGTATAGGTCATAAACCCCGCCTCATCTGTGTTGGCAAATAGGATGTTGACCAAACTTAAAAGTCAAAACACACATCAAATACATTTTTCTCAAAGATGGTTTCTGTCATTGATAGTTCTTATTACGCTGATGTAAGTTCAGTTGACACTTATTCCAGAAATGTTAAGATTGACAGCGGAGACTGACTTGATTGGTCAAGCGTGTGTCATTGCTCCATCACCCACGATCGGAGGAAGTGGTGACATGTCATCCATGGTCTGTACACAGCAGAGGTTACAACTTAAGAAGAGAGCATTGGTGATGTTTATGGACTCGTATGGAACCAAGTTTGTATAATGCAAGTGGTTTGTCTTAGAATATGTGCATCGAACCTGAAACCTGATGAAAGAAGTGCTGAATGAGAGATCACATTGCTTTACCCAAGCTCAGTGCAACAAAGGCCAGTCTGAACCTGACGTCATGACTGTGTCTCTCTGAGGCAACTGAACTAATTAGAATGGGCATCCACATACCTTTGGCTGTACAAATCTTTCTATTTGACTCTAGAGAACCGTAGGTTTAACCAACTGTGGCACTGCGTCTTCATAATTACATTAGAAGCATTTACAGTGAAATAGCTACAGTACAAAGACAAGCGTCAGTTTCTCTGTAACGTCTTTGGATATCTAATGGAGCTGAAGAGTGGAGCTTCTCGACAATAATGAGGATTTAACAGGAACTCGACATTTAGACGTCACCTGAGACCCGATGGGATGAAGCCAAACTGTTTACGGCTCAGAATAACACTTCAAAGCTGCTTCTCTGTCCATCAGCAGAAAAGTGTGAGACGTTGGATTGTTTACTCGTCAGAGATGTGCTGACTGAGGTGATGTGTTTATCTAACAAGCAGCAGCTCTCACATCAGCGTTACTTTCTCAGCCCTACACAAGGCTGAACTTCCTCTTTTCTCTCGCACAGTGTTCGCTTTGAAGGAGAGATTCACTTTTGGGAAAGTACACGAGGTGAAAATGCATTAGAGGATTATTTGATCCATAATAACTGCTGAATACATTACATTTGTATTTGAGATGTGGGAATAGTCATAGCCCCCAGAGGAAACACTTTTAGCTCCACTGCTTCATTAGCATATGTGTGACAGTGCCTATCCTATGGATGTAGTCCTCCTCTCCTCTTTTCCAAAGGAGAATTATAAATATTTGTGCCTGTTCACCAAAAGCAATGCGAAAATTTGCTTTGTGTTTGGCGTGAATACGGCATAAGAATGGCTCAAATGATGGAATTAAAACTGTGCAGGTCATAGGACACTAATAGGACTTCAGCCCACTTTACTTCCTGAGCTATAGACAATCATCTGGCTGGATGTCAGTGAAGGTGGCAGACTAAGGAGCAGGCAGGGTGTTAATTCAGGATCCGGCTCAGAGTACAACGGGGCGTTATTGGGGATGACCCAATCAATGTCTGATGGGGCGTCCGTCATGGCTGTTGGCAGGTGAGGCTTGGGGTCACTGGGCAGTTTAAGGGATTACCATCTTTGGGGACCACGCTTCCTTTTAGGAGCTCCGACCCCTGGATACTTGGAAACTGGTGAGCAGGTGCATGTAGAAGCAAGAAGAAAGTACAAGGAGATCTGGTGGTCAGGTGGAGTATGACAGGAGTCCTGACAAACAGTAGTTGCCTGTTCAATCAGCTCCTTGTGATTCGTTACCTGTGAACAGACAGACTTTCATTTTTTGACTTTTGAGTCATTCACTGACATTTGAAAATATGTTTAACCTGCAGGGCAGTGTTTCCCTTTACCAACCTGCTGTTTTCCTTTCCCTCCTCAGTGCCTCCAACAAAAACCACCTACGTCAGCTACACCAACCACGCCATGTGAGGGAACGACGCCTCGGACAAAAGGACCTCCTTCACAGGGAGTTTTCTGTCAGACAGAGGAGATGTCACCAGAGCCAGGACAGAGATGCTCTGCATAATGTGAAGGAACAGAGCAACAGACAAATTGAACCAACACTTGTGTGGTGTCTTTGTGTTTACAGACCGTGGGCTTGTAAGGCTTGTAAGGACGTGTGGAAGCAAGAGGATGGTAACCTGAAAAAAGAAGTCCTCAAAAAGAAATACAAAAAAAGAAATTATGGAGACCAACCATACTTGTTGTTATTCTAATTGTACGTAAAAATTTGTGGTTGTGAAAACTTCTGATTCTTGTCTCATGTCGTGCGTCCGTCGACCTGCATTATGAGATGAGTCCGTCGGTGTTCTCGGGTAACTGAACCGTAGCTTTTGGTTGTGAAATGTCTAAATGCCATGGTTGAACTGAAGCATGCTACTTTTTATACAAATGATTTATTTATAATAAAAGAATGTTTCAGTAGTCTGTGTCGTCTTTGGTTTACATCTGAGCTGAAACATAAAAACTAAACTCCAAACAATCTCCTGATATTCCCCTGGAGGGGCTGTATGTGAGAGTGCAAAGGTGCAAAGGAGTTTCCCATTTCAACCCCCTAATAAAAACTCTGGAGAATATTCAAACATTGCGCCCTGCGTTACCCCTCACCCGAATCATATGGAGATCTCTGTGTTGTGAACTTGTCTGAGCGGAGAATCTCCTGCTGCGATGTTCATTTGTGAAAGTCTCAATTGTGCCGACATTCTCCAGAGTTCATGTCTGAAAACAGCTACGGTATTTCTGCTCCAGAAATGCTACTGTTCTTTCTGTGTGAGTTTCTTGACTCTTGTGTTGTTTACACTCTTATCATATCCACAAACTGTGGCAGTTTAACATACACAACAGCATTGTTGGTGGATGGTTGATATTTTTAGGTTTTATAGTTAAATTCCACAAAGATTGTAGACTATATCCAAGTTGTTTTTACAGTAAGAGACTTTGAAAGTAGCTGATAAAGAAAATGTGATAAGAGACATGACCTACAGTATATATTCAAAAGATGAAAGGAAACTATACCCAACACTTCACGTCCCAGTATGGTAAAAGCTGCAGAGCAGGAAATGAACA
This sequence comes from Hippoglossus hippoglossus, assembly GCF_009819705.1. Lineage (NCBI taxonomy): Eukaryota > Metazoa > Chordata > Actinopteri > Pleuronectiformes > Pleuronectidae > Hippoglossus > Hippoglossus hippoglossus. The sequence goes on along the minus strand of NC_047156.1, from coordinate 23,890,695 downwards.
GAAACTCCATCTGTGCTGGATTTGACCTTTAACATCATGCAAACCTGAGTCTGGCAGGAAACTCAGCACAGTGTGCGCCTCATTACAGACTTTTAAAAACACAGCTGATGTGATCGATACGTGCAGTGGAACAGGAGAGGCCGGATCAATACGAGCTGCCAGAGTGAACTCCTCATGCATGTAATGAATATTTCTGCATCTCCTGGAAGAGAAGTAGAGCAGGACAGGTACAGTCTGTGATGAAGGCTGCGGGCTTCCTGCTTTTATTTCCCCAGGCGCTGCTCTCATTTCTGCCGTTTGCAGTCAGCTGAAAGAAAAGAAGCTTTGTCTCTGCACTGCAATGAATACTGAAGATGAAACTGCTCATCTGAATTTCTACACAGGGTTTGATTTTAGGTTCCGTCTAATCCCAAGTTCACTGTCCTCAGGCGCAGCTGCAAATTTGAATTTCCTGCTCCGGGATCTCTGAACACTGTCTGGGAGGAACTCCAGGTGTCTCCCTGTTTCTTATTGTTCTGAGCACACGGTCTCATTAGGTGTGGGAAATTAATGAAAAGTAAGAAACAATCATCACATACTTGAGACAATGTCAAAATGTTAATAACCTTTGAACCTCAAACTGTGTCTGCTGTTTTTACTCTTGTTTTGCAGGATTATTTACAGAGTTACTACATGTTTCAGCTTAATGTGTCATATATGGTTTAGTTTGTGTACTCTCTCTCTCTCTCTCTCTCTCTCTCTCTCTCTCTCTCTCTCTCTCTCTCTCTCTCAGGATCCAGATCTGACACTGCTCAACTATTATTATAATTATTATTGTTGTTGTTGTTGTTGTTTTTGTTATTATTACTAACTGGTGCTGCTATCATTATTTACATCAACACCACGCCTCTCTTCCTCATTTTTCTCCGCTCACCCTATCAGTCAAGGCAGATGGCCCTCCACACTCATTCCAGCTCTAGAGATTTCTTCCTGTTAAAGGGAGTTTTTTGTCCATAGTCGTCAAAGTTTTTGCGGTGGGAACTGTTGTGTTTCCCTATAATTTTGTATGGTCTCAACCTTACTATGTAAAGTGCTTTGAGATAATGTATGTTGTGATTTGGCACCATACAAATAAAATTGAATTGAATTGAATTTTGCTCCTCAGAAATACCTCAGTACATTTAAGTACCATAACCATATACAATTTTAGTTACTTTCAGAGTGGAACATTGACATTTTTCATTTCTCTATTAGAATTGAAAATCGGTACAAAAGTGTTGGGACCTACTATTTGTGAACTATAGTTGGGCCTACATGTGTAGCCACAGCCTTGCAGCCACATGTTTCCTTTCTCATGAAGACAAAGGAGGGCTTCCAGAACTCGGTCTCCCAGGGTGCTAACTCCTCACACCTATTGAAGGATCACCTTGTAACTGTACAGCAGGATTTGTGCTGAATATATATATATATTTATTTTTTTATTTATTTTTTTATACCACCAGCTTATCAGTTGTATACCAAAGAACAGAAAAATGTTAAACAGTACATGTAATGTAGGTGACACTGCCTGGATTGTCTGTATTTGAAACACAAGATGGGGAGCCCAAACCAGATTTTTTTCAAAACCCTCATCACCATCAGCTTCTACGGTGGGGGACGTCCTGGCTTCATCTCTGGCCCAGACCCCTGGAGTGACCTCCGGGGTGAAATCCCAAAACCAGATGTCCGAGACACCATAAAGTTTCAGGCTTTCCGAGGCCATATTAGTAAAGTCCCTGTAGTGATAATCGTAAACCTAACATTAACTCACAGCTGACCTTTTAGATAAACACATCTGTTTATCCCATCCTATACATACATGTCTGTTCTTCTAGAATTAAACATTACCCAAATGCAGAAATTTCCATCACATTTTCAAAAAAGGTAGAGGGTTCAGATTTAGTTTGTTTAGTGAAGTGGAACTAATGTGGCAGTGACCTCTGAGGCCCACAGCTCAGAGACACAAGAGGTAATTATGTCTCAACAACGAAATTACAGATGGACAACAGAGAGAGGAAAAGAAAAGGATGCATCAGTAACTGTTTTGTTACTGAAACATTGAAACAGCTTGCCATGAAAATCTGTAGTACAGATCTCAGTCCTTGTGCTGTCAGTCTGTGGATGACAAGTATTCATCCTGTTACATTCAGTTGTTATTAATCTGTTGGAGTCAAAGAGTCTGGGTCTCAGTATTGTTGAATGCAAATTCAATAGTGTGACAGAGCCTTTGAGTAGAGTCAGACTTAACGGCCTTCACAAGAGAAGCCCATTCAAACAACCCTCTTCAGTCAAACCTTTCAATAGCATTTAATGATTTTGTTTAAAACGTCTGAGCCCATTGAAGTGACGTCTTTTTTCTCATTTATTTATGTTCCTGTCTACCCCGCTGTTTTTCCCAGCATGCCAGTAAAATGATTGCAAATGTGTGATTAATTAAATGGAATAGCTACTAACCTGGCTGCTTAAATCACTTCTAATAACAATCTTATAAATCATTTTGATGTTACACTGACTTGTTACAGTGAGAATGTTGCCTGTTTTTCCACTCACCCCACACAATAAAACAAATTATTAAAGAAAATAAAAATGGTTTCATGTTAGGCCTGCTAACTCACGATGTTACTGTAGAAAATTCAATAAAAATGTCTGAAATCTATTTTAAGTCATTAGTAGGGGGTGCTATGGTTTGAAGTCAGAATTTAGCTGTGTCTCAAATCGGGGGCTGGATCCTTTGAAGGGGGCGGCCTCCCCGTACACGATCTAAACGTAGACTGCTCAGGCCACACCGAATGAGACGGTCTGGTCTACAGAGGCTTTCTTGGTGACACCAACTCGTCCAGGCCTAATTGCTGTTGCCTAGCAACAGAGCTGAGGTTTCCCCTTGTTTTAGTTTTTTTTTATCATTTGTGATTGGTTGAGTTGAAACATGAAACACAAGCATTACCTCTTCTTCATTGAAGCACAATGAATCCTGGGATATGTTGAGCCAGGGAGGATCCACTTGTTGGAGTCGTCCTTTGCCTGGGACATAAGGACACATTTGTCAGCTGCATTTGATGGAGCATTCGAAATGGGACAGTCTAGTTGCACCACTGTAACGTATTCAGTCTTTATCAACAGGTGCCACACACATGCAGCTCACGTGGCATGCGAGCCTCACACAGGCCTGCAACAGGTTTATTGCCCACTTTTGTTTTTATTTCTGTTTATCCTAGGTATTGTGAATTTTTGATGCAGTTAAATAAACAATTGTAATGAAGACATTTCCTTTACCTCTTTGTCATATTTGGAACTACAACTGTTTAGAGGTAGAGAGATTGTGATCTATAAAATCAAAGGGTTACCTTTAAAATAAATAAAACTTTAAGGGTAACACAAGGGAAGGTGTAAACCTGGGGCGCTGTATCTAACGCGAGGTTATGCATATAAAGCGCTGCAAATTGCGACAGCGCTTCACGTTCAGGGTGCAAGGAATCGGCTGTTTCTGTGCAGTTGAACGATGCAGTCATAGTTCCAGTCATGAAGTGGATAGACATTGTTTTCTGCGAGTAGGAAATACTTTAGCGGTCAGACCTGAAGCTCAACAGAATTATTCATCATGTGTGGAGGAGGATGAAATATGCTGAGGACCACATGAAGTCTACACTACACTGCTCAAAATTCTGTCTTTGAACGATTTCACAGATGGGCATTTTCATATTTCATGTTTGAACTATTTGCAAACTCTAGAGCTTTTTGTGTTTGGAATATTCGGACTGAACTTCATGGAGTACCAGGGGGTGATCAAAGCCAGCCAGAATATGATTAACATCCTATGGTCAATGTGTCACAAAGTCCTAAATCCTTCCAGTAAGAATAATCAGCAGTAACGCTGTGTACTGTGAGTGTTGGGCTCTGACTGACGGAGAAGTATTTGGAACAGAAACGTGACAGACCACTCTGAATCTGTTCCCACAGAGGGAAAATCATCCGAGCGGCTTTGGCAAAGCACGCTGGTTTGAATTTGTGAAGCCATTGCCAGGAAGTAATCAGCTCCAGAATGGACACTGCCAAAATAATCAACAAAGGAAAATTTAATTTAGCCCACTGAGGCGTCCACTTTAAGAATTTACATTACAGTTCTGAACAGGAGAAAACAAGGCAGACTGCAGTTGTAATTAATTCAGACAACTCACGATTGAATTGTTTATCACAGCAGAAAAACATACTTAGAGTTTGGCATCAAGGCTCCGACCTCATCACTCAGAACAGATTTGATTACATACAGATTATGGGGAGTGATGAACAAATATCTTAACCCCCCCCCCCCGAGGAGCCTGCATGTGAATGCTGGGGTGGGGACGCTGAAACAAAAAAAAAGGCAATAGCAGTGACGCAGAGAAAACGTGGTATTGACAGGCAAAAGGAGATATGGGAAATATTTTCCCTTTAAATAGATCGGCAGATTCAGAATCAGAATCAGAATTCTTTTTATTGCCAAGTATATTTACACATACAGGAAATTGCCTTGGTGTGGTTGGTGCCTTTGGACATAACAACAAATCGGACATAAAACAACAATATATACAGAAAAAACAATAGGCACGTGCGGTGCTAAGGTGCAGTGATTGGTTCCGGATAGTGCCAACAATATATAAGTTATAAGTTATGTGCGGGGGGCAGAGTCAGTGTGATGCAGGGGGCTTGTTTGTGAGCCCCACTGCCATGGGGAAAAAACTGTTCAGGTGGCGCAAGGTTTTGGTCTTGATGGCCCGGAACCTTTTTCCAGATGGGAGTCTCTGGAATAGGTGGTGGCCGGGATGGGAAGGATCAGCAATGATCTTGCCTGCTCTCTTCCTGGTCCTGGAGTGGAACAGGTGTAGGAGAGCCGGCAGGTCACAGCCGATGACCTTCTCAGCTGACCGAATGATCCGCTGCAGTCTGCCCTTGTCCTTGGCAGTGGAGGCAGTGAACCAGACGGTGATTGATGCAGTGAGGATGGACTCAATGATGGCCATGTAGAACTCGACCATCACTTTCTGCGGCATGTTGAATTTCTTCAGTTGCCGCAGGAAGAACATCCTCTGCTGGGCCTTCTTGGTGATGGTGGTGATGTTCTCAGCCCACCTCAGGTCCTGTGCAATTATAGTCCCCAGGAATCTGAAAGACTCCACTGTTTTAACTGGGGAGTCGCACATGGTGAGGGGGGCGGTTTGGGCTGGGCTCCTCCTGAAGTCTGCTATCATCTCTGCAGTTTTCGAAGCGTTCAGCTCCAGGAAGTTCTGGCTGCACCAGGAAGCCAGGCTGTCAACTTCCTCTCTGTAGGCGGCCTCGTCCCCATTGGAGATTAATCCAATTAGGGTTGTGTCGTCTGCAAACTTCAGGAGTTTGACAGAGGGGTGGCTGGAGATGCAGTTGTTGGTGTAGAGGGAGAAGAGTAGAGGGGAGAGCACACAACCTTGTGGGGGGTGGGTGTGTAGGGGGGTGGGTGTGTGTGTATACATTGTTGAGAGTGCGATTTACAGCAAAAACAAGCTCGCTCCATTTCACTCGGCCAACTCATGTTTGAAATGTTTATCAAGTGAGCAGAACATTTTGGTGATGAGGCTCCGACCCAATCCCTCCCCTCAGATATAATTACATAGACATAATGGGGATTGGTGAGCAAATATCTTAAACCCTCTGTAAACTCCTCAATGTTTGAGTGTGCATACCTCCGCCAAGGTTGATTGGCCACTACATCACCATATTGCATATTGAGATCAGCTACACACAGAAATATTCTGTCAAATGTTTAAACTGAGGCAACTAATCCATTTTCTGATGCAGTTAAAGGGAATATGTGTTGATGGACAGTAATGGAATAAAGATCAACCTTTCAGAATTCAAATTTTGATTCCAAAAATCCCGATCATTATCTGGATCCACACCAAATTCCACCTTTCATAGATATTAAAAATGTGTATGCCTGATTTTTCTCACACAGATCTTCGCATTATTTCTTGAAAAATTCACCAAAAAAAGAAATATATATATATAATGGGTCCTTGTCTGACCCACACCGCATCCTTTCACAAAGGTTTGTGGTAATCCCGCCTCTCTGGTTTTTGCATAATCCTGCAAACTAACAGACACACAGACAAACACAGAAGAAAACATAAACTCCATTACGATAAAAATACTCAGAGACAATCACTACAATGAGAAAATAATACAAGGAAAAGATGGTGAAAGAAAATATTCAGTATTCAAAGTGCTTGGTGTGGCTTTGTGTATGTATGTACATTAAAGCCCATTCAAATTATAAGTCAAGAAAAACACACACACACACACACACACACACACACACACACACACACACACACACCTAACAGAGGAGTGTGACAGAGAGAGCTGTGTGCAGTACACTGAGTATCTCCTCTGACTGATAACAATGACTCCAGCAGGTTCAGCTTCTGCCGCTCTGCATCTTATCTCCACTACGCCAGTCACCGGCAGGAAATCCTGCACCATCAGCTTAATTGGCTCTTTGACAGACACACTGTAGGTTTTCCTTATTACCAAGCACTTTCATGCAGCGGCTGTATGTGGCCCCGGGGCCAATTACGCTCTTAGAGTTTACATTGTTTAATGGAATCTACATGTCATACCAGCGACGAGGAGGATACGAGGGACAGCAGATGAATTCAATTAGGCTTCAGTTGTGCTAAAACACCAGCTTATCAGTTGTATACCAAAGAACAGAAAAATGTTAAACAGTACATGTAATGTAGGTGACACTGCCTGGAAGCTGAGGCGTCAGTCACTGTGTGACAACAGAGAGAAACTCTAACACTGTTTCCACATGAATCTGCCCCTCAGTCAACTTCACATTCACTTGAAATACAATCTGTTAGCAGACGTACACTCAGTCTGTGTCCAGCTTCTCTCAAGAGCACTTCACTGCTCTTATTGTTTTTAATTTGCTGAATCAAAGCATCTATAGTTTCAGGGAATTTTATTCAACACACTGCATAGGGTTGGTAATCCCGTAAAAGATAGCAGGAGCAGGCAACACCTTGAAAATACACAACCGCTACATCCCACCCCCTCCCATCAGGCCCCTACTCAAAGCTACGCCCCCCCAAAACACATGAACGTGCACTGACTGACAACTGTTAGATGCTGACTTTCCCATGACTCGCTTGCTAAATTCTGACTATCGTCTCAGCTTCAGTGATCTTTGTCTCTCTGGCTGGAGTCTCCGGTCATTTGCAGTGAGACCACAGGCAGAATGGAGCAGACAGGATGGTCAATGAAAGACAGGTACACCAGCCAATCATTTCATTTGTGTTTATTACAGTCCTGCAATAGGGCCACAGACACTGGCTTTTCTTTATTTAATGATGGTTAATGGGATGTGAAGAGGATTTCAACAAATAAGACAGAAAGTGTTTCAGAAACAACTTAACTACCTTTCATAAAACATGCAGATAGACAACACAAATTAAGAAAACGTCTTCAATTGGACATCACACGCACAGCAAAAAGAAAACCCATTGCAAATACCCAGAAAAAGTATCAAGTGTGGGGTCAATTGAGCCACAATTTATTTCACTGGGCAGATGTAGATTGTTTCAGGCAGGCTACTGTAACTATGTCTGTGTGAAGTAATACCTGTGCTCCTTTCTCTGAAGGTTTAATAACAGTTACTTCTGTTATTAGTGGAGGTCAAAGCTCTGTGGGAAACCCTGATGAGAATATGGAAACACATCATTTGAGAAAAAACAAAGACATTGTAATATCCTTATAAATTCGCCTCACACTGGGTCCACAGCAGTGAAGCAGCAACTGAAAACACAGATCCTCTGTGAAGACATCCAGAATGCTGATAAGAGCAGGAATCATCAGAGAATCAAATCTGCTGCTCAGAATCCATCATCTTCAATGATCAATGTTCATTGTAACAGAAGTGCGACTGCTGCAAGCTTCAGCAGCTTTTGTTTTTCATTTCGCAACATTCCCGTCGCGTCGTCAGCTGATTTCACAACTCGTCTGCTCTGATGGATTCTGACGCATGAAGAAGTTTATTTTTACCCTGTGAGGCATCAATTCACAGCGTGTGTGTGTGTGTTTGTGCATGCATGTGTGTGGGGTGGGGGGTGTTTACAGCACCTCTCTCACTCTGTTAGGTTTTAATTGGCTGCAGTTCAGTCCCAGGTGGTCTCCGCGCTGCACTGACACATTCAGTGGTCCTGGTTCAGAGGTCGGTTGACTCACAGTTCACCGCTCACCCTGAAACCCCCACTCTGACGCCACATGTTTTCACTGTGCTTTGGGTGTAGCATATGCCCTATGCACACTGTTTAGACAGTATTGTGTGTCATGTCGAAGTAAGGGCTGTCTGAGGCACACCTGCTGGACAGGTCAGTCAATCAATCAATCAAATTTTATTTGTATAGCCCATATTCACAAATCACAATTTGTCTCATAGGGCTTTAACAGGGTGTGACATCCTCTGCCCTTAACCCTCAACAAGAGTAAGGAAAAACTACTAAAAAACCCTTTAACAGGGTAAAAAGAACGTAGAAACCTCAGAGAGAGCCACGTGTGAGGGATCCCTCTCCCAGGACGGACAGAAGTGCAATAGATGTCAAGTGTAAAGGAGAACATCATCAAGATAAATAAACATTTTGAAGCATAACTGAAGGTCAATGAATTGATGGATTATTGTCAGTACCAATCAATCAATCAATCAATCAATCAATCAATCAATCAATCAATCAATCAATCAATCAATCAATCAATCAATCAGTCAATCAATCAATCAATCAGGTGTGTTGGGGTTATTAGACTTTCCTGTGATTTTGACCACCTTCAAATCCTAGTTAAAAACTAGGCATCACTAGGCAACCAGCATCACCTTGCCTCACAGCCCATCCAGTTTTCACCATATTTTTTTTACATATTGTAACGACAGCCTAATACAGTGATTCCACTGGAGTTAGAGAAACCAGTTGTTTTCTGTGGCACTGACTAATCAGATTGAACTAATAATAACAATAATAATAATTCAAATAGGGGGCAGCCTACTCAGCTCCCACCCTCTGACCTGCTGCAGTTTCAAAATAAATCCATAATATTTTTTACTCTTCTCAGTGTCCACACGTTGATTCGTGGACATCCCCCAAATATCACTACTGACCACCACATGATGATTTATATTTATTTCAAATGGATACAATCTTATTCCATAGTAGAGATGTGTGCAGCGCATTGATTCACTCAGCCCCTCCTGACTGCGCTATATCTCTCGCTTGCACCAACACACACACACACACACACCTTGACAACAAACACATCTGTTTAGTCAGACCGTCAGAAATGCTGGACATAAATGTGTTTTTTCATACAGAGCAGAAAAATTAGGACACTTGTGAACACACTGACTTAGAGCTGTCCATCGGATGTATTTAGTTATTGCTGTTCCTCTGTGAATAGTAGGCATTTATTGATTTCTTATTAGAGTATACAGGCTATTGCTTCAATTTGGCTTGAAGCCATTAAAATAACCCATAACAAACAACTGTTGAGTGGAAATCCAGGCTTTAACTGGTGCCAGTGCAGAAGCTCTTTGAATAATGCAGCTACCACAGAGCTCATTTTCTACAAGGCTGTTTTTGTAATGTGAGGAGGAACGTTCCCAAAAAGTGTCTAAGCTCCTTTAAAAAACAAACAAACCAAACGTTTTTCTCCCCTCAGAACACTCGCTAACATCATAGGAGTTTAACAACTGCTCTCATTTTCAACCATCATGCTCAAAAGACTCCTATTGTTGTCTTGAGCTAAGAGCAATGTAAAATGTGTTGGATTCTATATTACATATTAAATATTACTTAATGTAGTGGAATTATTTAAAAAGGCATGAAAGTCTAACTACACAGACTAATTCACTGAGGTTAACAGTAGATTGGATCATCATTGTCCATCAGAATCAACATTAGCAGCAAATAATTCAAATTGTTGTTATCAGTCAGTGTGTCTAAGTATCCAGTGATTTTTAAAATAGACCTGAGCTGAGAACATTTCAGATATGGAGCTGGAGAAGTGAATTAAAGTGCTGAGCTTTGCATTTCATACTCTTGATTCATGACCTAAGCCGACTGTGGGGGAAAAAACTGAACTTTTTGCTGAACCCAAAATGCCATCTGTGATGAAAGTGCAGGAGAATGTACAGCAGAGAGAGACTCGCAGCTCTGCTCTTTAAACTGCCCGGAAACTACCAGTCATCTTCAAGTTATAAAAATAAAACTGCACTCGTGCATGAAATCACAGCTTGTCTCTTAATGCCTCACCATCGTCACTCCAAACTAAACTGTTATCACACTCCACGTTTTATTTTATTTTTTAAAAACACATTGACATTTTCTCAGCATAATGCCTCCGCACATGTCCACTCCGCTCACTGCTTTCTGGCTGTTTCATTCTTGCAGATTGAACATATTCATATTCAGATAAGGCTGGTCACAGATCAGTCGCTGTAATTCTTCTGCGTTATTAACATGTAAATCAGGTGGATGATTAGCATGTGAAATCTGCTGTTTGCATCTCACTGCGTTGACTATTTATAAACTGCACAATGAAAAAAACTATTTTGACAAATTGACTTTTGCTAAAAAGCCAACTCATACATAAACATTAGGCTGAAGACAGTGGGGAAGTGCAGCAGCTGATTTCTCTATTGTTCGACAACAGAAACACATCAGACTGTTCCATGAAGTGTCTCCTGGATTTATGGACTGGCTTTTAGTCAAATGTTTCTGTAAACCATGGCTCTTTATAGCTGTAATATTTGAGATATAAAAAAAACCTTGCAAAAAGACCTTTTACTGTCATTTAAAACTGAAGTAACAGTTTTTAGTCACTAGGGGCCCGCGGAACAAGCTGAATACACAACCTTGACATATTATCCGTTTATAAAGTAGTTGTGACAATCTTATATTACCTGCAGTCCTATCACATTTGTAATTTAATATATGAATATAATCTAATGACTGAGGTCATAATGAGGAACACTACTCCAACTGTGATCAAGTGTTAACATGTGACATTAACCTGGTTTATATCCACATATTCAGGTTTCTCATTGTGGCTGATGCATTCCTCATCCCCTGTACATCGTCTTAGCTGTGTTAGTGGTACAGTTTTATACAATGTCAGTCAGCTGCTCCACTGTTTCACATCAGACTGAATTATCTCAGCAACTCTTGGATGAATTGACGTGAAATTCCCGACTGGAGAGTTTGATCCTCTGATTTTTTTGTTGCAACCATAAAACTCACCTTTACATGTTCCCCTCAGGATGAGCTGTAATCGCTTTGGTTATCCCCTCACATCTACTGCCATTAGCAAGTCAAACATTAAATGTGGTTATTGCTTCATCAAGTAGCCTACCTGCTGCAGTCATGACATTTCTATCAGCCCCTGCTCTACTTTGTTTTCGGTGCTAATTATCAAATATTAATTTGAACATACCTGCTACAAATGAGCTTATTAGCATTTTCATTGTAAATGTGTTACAAGCAATGAACTCCACCTCACAGAGTCTGTCTACAGACCTAAAGTCTACAGAGCTGTAGTCTTCAAAGTAGCTATTTTCATGCACTGTGATGTAATGATACTGTTTATGGTGCGATGCAGGTGATTCGCAGTACAACTAGCACTTCAGTAGTGGGTAACTAAAAATATACACAGGTGCTGAGTACACATGACACACACAAACACAAGCTTGTTCATACACACGTGCCCATAGAGACACAATCAGCCAAGCAAATATGAATACCGACACACGCGTACACTCTTTCTCTCCAGCAGCCTCCTCTTCATCATCTCCCTCCTGGGCAGAGGCTATAATTAGCGGTGGCCCCCTGGGGCCCCTGCAGGCGCAGATGACCCATCTTCAACACTTTGAAATTAATGATCCACATACTTTCCTGTTACACACACACACCACAGTATATACTGTTAGCTTTGGCTGTGAAGGGGAATGCTTGATTTTTCTTCATTACAGCGTCACTCTGAGGCAGCGCGTTTATTTACAAATACACTACGAGGATTGTGGGGGGATAGAAACCAGCTTAAGAACCAAGGACAGTGTCATTGCTAATAGCTGTGGGTTTAGTTTTGTTTGCTGCCTTGCCATCCTGCCATCTGTCTGCATATGTCAGTATCAGGAGCCTCCTCCTGAAAATGCTGCACAGTCTGAGCTAAGAGGATGAAGTGCACAGTGGGTTTCAGTAGACGAGGTTCAACTCACGAACCAGGAAAATAAAAAATATATAAAAACAACCTCACAACCTCACCTCACCTTCACTAAACAGACCTTTAACACAGGGAATCAAATCTTAAATGTGTAAATGTTGACTCCTGTCATTATGTTGATGTTGAAGAGGTTGATGCTGGATAGAAATCCACATTTTTAATCTAGGGCTACTTAAATACTTGGATGTTTTGGTGTTAACCCTTGTGTTGTTCCTGGGTCGGATTGACCCAGAGTGTGTGTGTGTCTGTGTGTGTGTGTGTCTGTGTGTGTGTGTGTGCGTGAGTGCGTGCGTGTGATCATAAGCAAGCCCTGGCCGGTCAGGGTTAGGGTTAGGGTGACCCAAGGATTGTCATTATCCAATTCTCCTGGGGTAATTGAGACCAATGGTTTGTCATTCTCGATTCTCCTGGGGGGTCATTTAGACCCCCAGAGAGGGTGCTGTGGTGCTCTGTGGGGTCATTTAGACCCACACCTGATTCCAATTACAATCTAGGGGGGTATATTAGACCCACATAGAATTCTCCGTGTGCCACTCTCCCGGACCATGGCACAATGTCGCGTCAGGAGCGTTTCACCAGAGAACAGGTTCTCCAACAGCTATTCTCCCAGCAACCATCCTCTGAACCCGAAGAGGACGCGAAAGAGCAAGACCGAGAAGCGGACGGACAAGGAGATGGAGAAGCAGACCGAGAAGCAGACAGAAAAGCAAACCGAGAAGAAGACAGAGAGGACAGCGACGGCGACGAAAACGACGACGGTGATTACGAAGACGACGACGGCGATGAAGACTACGACCCAGTGGGTGATGCTTCTGCAGATTCGTCATCCTTGGAAGAAGAAGAAGAAGGAGGACAAGACCATGGCGACACCACCACCACCGGACTCGTGGAAAGAGAGACCTTCCCGTCAAGAAACGGGGAAACATGGTCCTCGAGGGCGTACGGCTGAGAGGAGGGCCACTGCTCCTCCTCCTCCTCCTCCTCCTCCTCCTCCTCCTCCTCCTCTGCTGCAGCTCAAAGCGGGGTCCCCCAGGGCCCCACGATCCACGCGACGTCCCGCACCGGTGACCTAGCCTCGACGTCCCGCCTGTTCATCACGCCGACGGTAGAGAACATCATCCTGGAGATGATGAATCGGGAGGGTCGTCGAAAATACGGCGACGAATGGAAAGGGATGGACGAGACCGACCTGCGCGCCTACGTAGGGCTGCTGATCTTAGCGGGCGTGTACAGGTCCCGGGGCGAGGCCGCCGGCAGCCTGTGGGACGCCGAGAGCGGCCGGGCGATATTTCGTGCCACGATGCCCCTAAAACTCTTCCACACGTACTCCAGACTGCTGCGCTTCGACGACCGCGAGACGAGACGCACGAGATGAGCCACGGACAAATTGGCGGCCGTGCGAGAGGTCTGGGATGCGTGGGTGTCGCGGCTACCACACCTCTACAACCCGGGGCCCGAAGTGACCGTGGACGAGCAACTGGTTCCGTTCAGAGGTTAGTCTTTTTTTTTGTTTTTTTTAAAAATATTATTATGTTATGTTATGTTATGTTATGTTATGTTATGTAGATAGCGGCTGCTAGTTCTCGTCCTCATCTCATCTCCTCTCATCTCTTCTCCTCTCAGTTTTTCTCCCTAGGCCGGTGTCCGTTCCGTCAGTACATGCCCAGCAAGCCGGCGAAATACGGGATCAAGTCGTAGGTGGCCTGCAATGCGAAATCAAGCTACGCTTGGAAGATGCAAGTGTACACCGGAAAGCCGAGCGTTACGTGCGACAATTACTTCACCTCCTACGAACTCGCGCGGCAGCTCCTGGAGAGGAAGCTCACCGTGGTCGGCACGGTTCGGAAGAACAAGCCCGAGCTCCCGACCGGGCTGCTCGCGGTCAAGGGAAGAGAGGTGTTCTCATCCAAGTTCGCATTCACGCCCTCTGCCACTCTGGTGTCCTACATCCCAAAGAAAAACAGGAATGTGGTGCTCCTGAGCACACGGCACCCCGAGGCCGACATCAGCGACCGCGAGGACGGGAAACCGGTCATCGTCCTGGACTACAACCGCAACAAAGGTGGCGTGGACAACCTAGACAAGGTGATCGGAACGTACAGCTGCAGGAGGATGACCGTGCGCTGGCCCCTGGTCGTCTTTCACAACATTCTCGACGTCTCTTCCTACAACGCCTTCGTGATATGGAGAGAGATCAACCCAGACTGGATGCCGGGCAAGCGGAACAAGCGGAGGGTGTTCCTAGAGCAGCTGGGAAAGGCTCTCGTGACTCCGTTCATCGCACGAAGGGAGCACATCCATTGTGATGGCACATCCATTGTGAAGGCTGTAAAAGCCGCCGCCGCCGCACAGAGAGCTCTTGACTACGAAGCTCGACCCGAGTGTCCGGCCTCCTCCATAGCCCTAGCAGCAGCTACTCGGGGCGAGTAAGAGGTGTCAGATATGCCCCAGGAAAAAGGACTGTAAAACTCACACCGTGTGCCGCGGGTGTAACAAATACATCTGCAAGGGCTGCTCACTTGTCTATTGCCCTACGTGTGCGTCCTAATATGGGGTGGGCTATGTGAGGGGGCCAACAGCCGGGGGAACCAGGGACAACACAAGGGTTATAACCACTCACTCAATCACTCAAAATCACTTTGGCTACATTCACAGTAAACATTTTATTTAGACTTTTAGGGGCTTTTCAGATAGAAAGTGATTTGCACTTTGTGGCCACTGGGTTCAGAATAAAAATAAGTGGAGTTTTCTTTTTAATTTGTTTACACATGTCCCCCATTCCGACAACATGCTTCTTGATTTTTAAAACACACTTGCCTATTTGACTCAAAATGTTTCCATGTTACAGCTTTCCTCCCAAGGTCTTGAAAAACACGTAAATTTGTGTCAAATAATTCAGGGAACTCAGATGCATACATTATACATACATACAACATGCTTTTTCTCCATTGTGCATTCCATGCCTCGCAGACTTGTGTTCATCACAGCTTGGGCTGTACTCAAAAAACCATCCTTGCACAGTGCATGAATGGATTTCTGAGCTCAACGGTGTTGTTTTTGTGTTCTATCTGAAAGAGTGTTTATCATGGCATCTACATCGGTTCAGATGTCTTCAGTCCATCTGATTAGCAGAATGCATTAGTGGATAGTTATTGCTGGTTTGTACTAAGATGATGATTTTGTGTTTGGTAGCATTCTAAGATGGAGAGCATTTGCTTGTAGCATTTATGTCAAAGCACTACTCTCCTTAAGTACATGTTAATACACATTTTCTTGATCTTAATGAACCAACGTCTAATGTCTTCATAACAGTGAAAGGTGCACTTTAAATATGTTAGAGCCGGCAAACGTTATGCCCTTTTTCCATCTGTGCTCTGGTATTTTCTCCTTCCTTCTCTATCCTGTAATCCCCCACTTTGTAACAGCACAGCCTCACTTGAGGATATTTGACAGAAGGTATGTTGTCATCTACCTGTTTCTACTCCATTTTCAATATTTGCATAATGGAGTGGAAATTCTGTAAGTTAGAAATTAAAACACCAAGTCACCGAAGCATCGACTGAGGAAGCTCCCAGCAGATTGTCCTACGCACTTGTTCCGCATCATCCAAACAACCACTCACCTGTTGGCAGCTCTTCCAGGCAGATCCTCGCCAGAGCTTTCAGTCACATGATATGGTAATGCTACGGCCAAACTGAAATCATTGTCATTGGTTGGTTTGTCTCATATGTCACTTCTCCTGTGCTACAGCACCTACTTGCCCTGTATAGTACACAGCCATGTCTGCATTACGTGACAATGGCAGGGTACTCTCATTCAGAAGGCCAGGGTTTAAGACAAAAGGTGTTATTCACAGTCCAAATGATCAGACACAAG
Organism: Hippoglossus hippoglossus; assembly: GCF_009819705.1. Classification (NCBI taxonomy): domain Eukaryota; kingdom Metazoa; phylum Chordata; class Actinopteri; order Pleuronectiformes; family Pleuronectidae; genus Hippoglossus; species Hippoglossus hippoglossus. Next base: position 23,874,522 of record NC_047156.1, on the reverse strand, counting down.
ACGTCAGTCCACAAACACGCTATAGACAGGCAAAAGGTCCCAAAACAAATGCAAAGTTCAAACACATGGAAGCTACACAAGGAAAATGCTGGGATAGATGAACACAAGGTTAATACAACTATCTTTAGGGAATAAGGAAGGGTGGACTATTTCAAGGGGTTTCTGAACAGAAAAGTACAGGGACAGCAAACTAAACAAGTGAAAGGTGTGTAATGGTTAAAATGACTGGGAGCCAACAAAAAAGTGTAAAAACAAAACAGGAACAGGATGCTACACAATGTGATTCCAGCTAAGATGTTAAGAGAAATCTTAAAAGTAACAAAAATAAATAAAACATGTTGAAGCAAAAACAGGCTGTTAAGTCTTTCTATTGTCATACCAACTTTTGTATGTGTGTATTTGTGATTCAGTGAAAGAAAATGACTTTACAAACTCTCCACCCGGGGGGAAACAGTCTTCAGGCTCAGGGATGGCTCGACCTGACTTCGTGACAGCCATGATGAGGAAGTTGATGTGTGCCACTTGTTTTAGCGCTCTGCAGTGATCTAGTGAGTTTTGATTGTTTCAACAGAAACACACAAAAAGATTCTGTTCTGCCGTCTTTCCAGCCTGTTTTCTGTCCTCAGGAGACTGGCAATGGAGGGAACACAAATAAGACAGAAGTGATAGAAAAGAATCAGTGAAGTGCATCTTGGTTTACAGGTGAACTGTCGAACAGGGGATCTGTGTTCTTGGTGTAATGCATTCAGAATGAGGCAGAAGCTGAGAAAAACACATGATGTGGATAGACAACCCAAAATGATGAAATCTATTGTTATATCAGGAAATATGGCCTTTGTGGCTGTGAAATCTGTTTTTTCTGTAAAGCAAATTAGAGTTAAAGCATGTCCACTGTACAAACTGTGGATACAAAAGTCAAAAGTGTATTTGTTTGGCTATATTGAAAGTCTGAGAGTATAAAATCAGCAGCCGCAGCTCAGGACCATTAAAGACAAATTTGCATGTCTATAATGTTTGAGTGTGGTAATGGGGGTGTTTTTGGTCATTTCAAACCTTTTGTTGCACAAAGAAAAATTGGCACTGATTGATCCTGAGCGGTTGTCAGACATGAATTTAGGACAATGTCTGCACAATTGGGTCCAGACTTTCTCCAGAGCTTTACATATGAACAACGCAGCAGGAGATTCTGATGTCAGATGTGTTCACAACAACCAGGAAATCTCTTGAGCGTTCAGTTAGTGGGTGGTGCAGCAGGCAGCATGTAATGTTTGAATTGTACTTCAGAAATCAAGTATTTGTTTATGGCGCATCGACAACGGCGTCTGCCGTCATCTTCTAAAGCTTCCTTGACATCGTCTGTTTTTTCTACGTGTATAGCATCCTGAGCTATTTGTTTTCTTTTTGTTTTTTTCAGTTTTGCGTCCTTTGTGTGTTAGAAATGTCATCAACACATCCACTTTCTCAAAGAGAATCCTAAGGAGAACCTCCTGCTGCTCCAGAGAATCTCCTCTTGCTAAGTGTTACATTTAAAACAAACAACAACAACAACAACAAATAAAACAGATTTCACATTTTTTGTTTTTATTTCTAGTTTCCAGAAAACCATTGTTCATGTTTTGTATCCGTTTTATATCGGCCCTGAAGAATGGCCTCTGAGGGGGTCAGTTCACAGTGTAACAAAGCATGTGCTTGCAATGCACTTCCCCTTGTGTTTTTATCCTCCTTAACATGTGAATCTGTAATTTTATCTGTAAATTTAGAAATCAAATTTGCAATGGAACTAAACAGACCCAAGAAAGACACATGTTTGTCTAGAAATCCAGCGGAGGATCTGAGTAGTCCCAGGGAGACGACACTGACTCATTGCTGTTATGTTACCCCACAGAAAATCCAGCCATTCAGTGGATTGTTTTGTACATGGGCCTACCAGGATTTGAGTTTCTAAATATACTCTGTCTCATGGCCTTTTTCTAAAAAGTAAGGAGACAAATTGGCTTAATATGCAAATGCAGAGCTGCTAGCAAGAGGAGGACAGATGTGTTTTAGCAAGGAAACGTTTGGAGGATGACACACAACCAGAAACAGGCAAACATTTACAGATTGCTCTGGAAGAACTTACGATAAGTAAATGTGCAATGTGAAGGCTACGTGCAGTTAAAGAAGCATGTCAGTGTTACCAGGTGTTAAAAAGAGCAACAATACAAAATGATTGAGCAGAGAATGAAGTCACACTGCTAATCAAAACGTCTCTGTTTGCATGTGCCTGTGAGTTGCTCTCTGTGAAACAATTCTCACATTTATAAAGCAAGATACCGCCAACACACATAACGGCGCTGGCTTCTCCGGCCTTTCCATAACAGTTATAATTCAGCAAATGTCGTTACTTCAGCTAGTTGTCCTCCTTTCCTCTTTTCCATAGAAAGGTCGGGGGAAATACATGAATCTGTTGTCTAGTTTTTGTGCTTATGAACCCAACCACTTTAGAATTAACAGGTCACCAGGACGCATTTATGTACATTTACTATATCAGCAAAATTCAGATCATGAAAAAATGCTCATTCAGAAACTGAACTTTTCAATCTCACAATAACACATACAGTTGTGGTTTTGTCCTGTCTCTTGCTGATGCAGATTGCGCTGCGCTGCAATGTTGCCGTCCTGAATCTGTCAGCGCAGATGAGTCGTGGAGACGCGCGGGAGCCTTTAGCTCAGCTGTTACTCACCAGTTGTCTCCCACTGTCATCCGACATGTTGTTTTCAAACGTCACTTCACGCTGAGATGGAGCGGCTGAACCCCATCATCTTGTCTGGGTACATAAAAATCACACGCACCTCTTTGTAAATACAATTGTGTCACATGCAGCAAGAAGTCGGAAGAAATCCTCCTCTTCAAGCTCTCATCCCTCATCTAATCTACTTTATTAGCCCTGACAACCATCACAGGCTGTAACAGAACCAGATATCACAACACTACACTTTCACTGGAGGGAGCTACACATCACACAATTGATGATGTACGCTTTGAAATGTTCAGGTTTACAGCTGGAATTTTTCCGGCTGCCATCAGGCATAAAGCTCATCCAGCTGCACACTCAGAAAGAAATGCATGTCTGTATGTAAGCTCACGCTGATATTGTCATGACGACAAGATCATCCTGTCAGATGCCATGCATGCCAGATGGTAAACTTTTCATTTCAATACTGTTTTATATTTATTGCCCCATATCAGAATATACATGGACTTGAGACCACTTAATATACCTGTTTAAATATATCAGTTTACACACACATACTCTGAATAATCAATCATTGCAGCCATGAACAGTGCAGGATTCCACTCAATTTGGGCTTTTTTTTGACCAGTCAGTCAGCAAAGTGTCATACTCAGTGATTCAATTACCACATCGTTCAGATCGTCATACCACAACATGAGGCCTACAGCATGATGCAGTATGTTGCCACCTGGTAACCAACTACAAAATCTAAGGCAACCAACAGGTAATACAAACCACTGACCAGCCTAACCAGCCAATCAAGACACCAATAAACCAAACATCAAACTAATCAGCTAATCATCCATCAATAAACCAAACATCAAGCCTTACAACTTATCATCCAACTAACCAATAAACCACACAACCAACCTAATAACCCATCCTACCACTTAACCAATAACTTAAACATCCAACCAACCAGGTAATTATCCAACCATCCAGCCACGCAGGTGATCATCATCCAACTAACCGATAAACCAGACATCCAATCATCAAACTAACCAATAAATCAGACATCCAGCTAACTAGGTAATCATCCATCCAGCTACCTAACCAATAAATTAAACATTCAACATGCACCCAACTAAGCAATAAACCAGGCATCCAATCAACCAGCTAAGTATCCAACCATCCAACTAACCAATCCATCCAACCAACCAGGTAATCATCCAATAATCAATAAACCAGATACCCAATCAACCAGCCAGCAAGCAAATCGACCAGCCAATTAAATGAGGCCTTTGGTTCAGAGACCTCTTTGTAGAGTTGCCACCGACATGTGATTGGCTGAGACATGTCCAGAAACACGTGTTTAAGCCTTAATAGCAGCATAATGACATATTTATTTTAAACCCTCTTCACTAATACTAACAGTAAAAGAGGGGAAATCATCTTCTGCCTGCTGAACATTGTTCATTTGTCATAAGAAGATGGTGCTTTCTCTTTATGTCTATATGGTAGAGATTGAACAGCAGCTTCCTTGTACCTTGATGAAAAAGAAGTACGTATCTCATTCGACAAAATGATAACATCGTGTGCTGTTAGTAATGAGACCAGATGTCAACAGTGCAACACTTGTGCCAAAATGAGTCTAATTTGAGTCTGATTTGAAGTGTGGCTGAAAAACAGTGCATGGCAGAGCGTTTCCTCTCTTTCTGTGACTTTCAAGAGACACTTGCATGCCGCCACAACAAAACAGGGACATCAAAATATTTATCAGCTGGAATAATAGGAAAATAAATGTGCAGTGGCGCCACTCAGAGTGACACTTCAATAAGTCTTCTGACGAAAAAAAACCCAGAGCCAGGCAAAAGTAGGAAATTCAATTTGGAGTGTGAAAATAATTATGACCATCATGACACAACGGAAATTGGTCTGTTTTCAGAGAGAAAGGAGAGGACAGGGAAAGTCCTGTAACTCCTCAAGGACACTGGACCTCTGATAGGGTGAACACATGAATCACTTTGGATGGATTTTCAGTAAGTTTATTTCTCCTGGAGAATCTGGACTCTTCTACATCCTTTTAACGGATCATACAATTTTAGACATGTTTTATTTTAGGTGCTAAATATTGAAGATGCAGGCACATTTTTTAACTAGAATTTAAAAAGAAAATGGTGCCAGTAATTTAAATAGCAAATGTAGCACTTGCACAAATATTAATTAATGTGCACAGATGACAGGTACAGCTAATTTATGAAAAGAATCTTAAATGTGCCCTGGTGAGTTTTGAAACAATTACATTTTCCATACAAATAAAAGGGGGACCTGCTCATAAACCACTGCTCCAGAATACCCATAGAGGTCAAGTCTACAGTGTACCTATACACCTGACCTAAAAAAAAAGATTAATTAACCATTTTTTCTCATGTGGCTCAGTTGTGTTCCATGCAGGTGTGAGCTCTGACCTTCCATCTCCTGAATCTGACTTGGTTCTGCTGTTGATTGTGTACTTGTGACACACTGGGGTGCAGAGCAACAGTCTGCAGGGTTTTCTCTCTCGTATTCAAGCTGCAGATTAAAAAATGTTTCCTTTAAAGACAGACCACCTGAACCTCCTGCAGAGAGCGATTACGACCTCTGTAATTACAGTGTAATTGTCTGTGGGTGGCTCAGATTGTGAGCGCTTATTTATGCAGTGCATGAGTTTGTATGTGTTTTCTCTCTGTGTCTGGGGATCTCTTGAAAGGTGGCTCTTCAATCGTGTCCTTTGGTCAATTTCCGAAGAAACTCAGTGCATTGTGACTATACAGTCAGTGTCCAGACATAAATAGACAGCAGGACCGCTTTCAAAGGCTTCATGCAGGCAGATGAAGGAAAGGCTAAAGGGTTAGGATAACATTTAAAAAACACAATAAAATGTAGATTCACCGTAGATTCGCATACATTCTCAAAAATGGACAATATAATGGCTACCCCAAAGTGAAGCCAAGTGATGCAGTATAGCTCATAAATCCCAGGTCCTCCATGTTAGTGGATGGGACATGGACTAAAAAGTCACAGTACACATCATATACAGTTTTTCACACTGATGTATCTTAAAGTTTTGTTTTAATTAGTTATCGGACTATATTAAAATTATTGCTACTCCACTCTGGCAAGAATGGGCAAGATGGCAGTGTTTGTATCTGGAATATTTTGCCTTCATTCATTAAGTGGAGCCAAATTGTCAATCTTTATATCCAGTCTTTGGCATGCAAGGGTAGGTTGAGGTGAGGGGTATTCATGTGGTGGCAATCTGCAACACCACCACTAGATGCCACTAAACACTGTGAACCTTTAATCGAGCAATTCCACATGAAAACATGAAACTCAGGGCCCATTTCAGATCATCTGGATCCGTGTAGCATCATAGCAAATTTACCTTTAGATTTGTTTTGGTACAGTTGCATGGCTACATCTTGACAGTAGCACTCAGCAATGAAAGACACAACACATAGAAACAGGGTTCTGTGTAAAGGGTTGATAATGGATATAAAGGATTTTTTTTTAAACATATAAAAGACATTAATAGTTCATAATGGAGTAGTTAATTACTTAAATAATAAGCTAAATGTTTTACAAGTAGAAATCCTATGTCATTTGTCCTAAGAGCGAAAGCAAATTTCCTTGTACTGTAAATGTTAAAACTCTGAAGAGACAGGCACTGCAGAATAAATCCTGCAGTCGGGCTGAGCTCAACTTCTCGACCTCATTGTTTCTACGTTAAGCTATTCCAGGCTGTACAGCAGGTTTGTCACTTGTTTGTAGAAAGCCAGCATTATATCCATTTTTTTATTTATGGCCAGTGTTTCCGTCTGTGTGTGTTAGCCACAATGCAGCTGAAACTATGAGGTCTGACTGTCAGTGTGGACGGTAGAAACATTATATACCATAGTTGAAGTTAGAGATCTCATATGTCATTATGAGAAGTGGTATAAATGCTTTGGTTCATTTTGAGCTGTGGAAGGATAAATTTGACTTTGGCAGGCCACCACTGTCTATATAATTAATGGGTAACACTGCTGGTGGTGCAGTGGTTTAAATCAGTTGCCTCACAGTAAGAAGATTCTGGGTTTGAAACCTACTTTGGGGTTTTCTTTTGGTTTCCTTGCCCCCATGTCTCTGTGGATCTGCTGTGGCTTCCTCCCACTGCCCAAACATGACTCTGAATTTGCTGTAGGTGTGAACATGAGCATGAGTTTTTGTTGTTATGTCAGCCTTGTGACTGGCAGATGACCTCCCCACCACACAACCCTTAAAAGTGGAGCGAGAGAGAGAATAAAACTCACAGTGGTTGTTGTTACATTCAACTCCAAAACATCACATCTATGTTATAACCACTCTTGCTTTTGTGATTTTCCATTGACCAAGTCAGTGTTGACTAGTATGCCATAACTCAAACAGATATTAGATTCACGTCATTATGTTGAATTTATTGCATTGTCCAAAAGAGACAAAGTTGAACTGAATATCAACAGACAGCATTTTTTGATGATATGTGTTGTTGCAAAGAAGTTAAAAGTTTGGTATGTACTTTGGAATGTTTGACAAATGCATTAGCCCATCGTAGTCTGAATACCCAGAGTCTGTTTTTTAGGACAGGTTTTTTTAAATCAGCTACTGTTACAGGTATTTCACAGCAGAAAGACATTTTCAGTCCCAGGCGGCAGGATTCGCTGCAGAAAGCTGTGAAATCCTGTTTGTCCCTGGAGTGATGAAAGCACTTTAGGAGTTTGTGTCTCAGTTCAGAGCCCGTTGAAACCCCCTGAAGCGTTGCACATTTTCTGCACCTCTGGGGGAAAAACTGCAGTTTTCCATCAATACGTTAAATCTAGGGCTGGAAGAGCACTAGGACATTTTGTTAAAAGTAAAAAGTACCGTTACTCAAAAAAAACAATCTACTCAAGTGTAAGGAAAGATACTGGTGTAAATATGTAGTCAGATAAAAGTACAAAGTAAGTGAGTAAAAAGGTACTCGGACTAAACGTTTCTCTGTTACGTTTTCAAAAGGTGGGGGGGTAAAAATGTGTTATATACTGAAAACCATTGAATTAAACATCTTTGGACGGCCTGGTATACTTTATTTGTTGGTGTCTCAATGCATATACTCCTTTACCAGGTGAGAGCTGCTGCAAAAGCAACCACTAAAAGATAAACTCTTATAGTATACAACAAAAAATTACAAATATGAGGTTGTCAATTTATTAGGTACAGCTAAGCAGTCTAATGCAACAGCGCTGCAACAAATGCTCCTTCATGATGAAAGTTGATGACTAACTGATCATTTTGGAGTTTGCAGAATGTGGTGCAAAATAATAGAAACACCCAAACACATCAGCAGGTGTCCATAAACTTTATGTAGCAATATTACGGATACAGTAAACCAAATAGCCTGCCCCTTCTTAATGAATTAACAGCAGAAAATGCAGACATGTCATAAATAATTTAACTCCACAGCGGCTGCAAACACAGACATAACACTTTGTTGCTAGGTAACAGACGTTGTTGATGCTCGCCGCAGTACAGTGACAGTTTAAAACACTTTGGGTCAACCCCTGTTTTTAAATGTGCTGTATAAATGGCATTGAGTTGACTTGACTTACACAAGTATGTCGGAACACCACTCTGTGAGTCTTTCAGCACAGGGTTTCACTGTAAAATATAACCAGCACTCATTGTGTCTGGTTTCACTCCACTAGTGCTGCTAAATTAGCTAAAGGGATGGAAAACAGCATACAGTTGGTGCACACCTCATTGACAGTAGAGATGAATTTAGTATCCCAGCATTAAGCACCAGCATGCCCCACTATGGAGGGTGTGTTTGATTTAGGACACTAACACGTTCTTCTGCAGCAGCTGATTTGGCTCTATTCCTTTGATGAGTCAGGGTTCGTCATAATAGAATAGAATAGAACAGAATAGAATGGAATATATCTTTATTGTACACCGAGGTGGAGATTTGAAAAACAACAAAAAAACACCAAGCAATAAGTAATTAGCAATTAGTGCCTTTGTTTTCATTCTAACAATTGTGTGCGTACGCGAAGTGTACAGTTTGAGACTTATTTTACTAAATCCCTTTCTGTTTTAATACAAAGCAGCTTTCTGACCCTGTGTATTTTAAAACATATGAACCTGTGGCTGAGGAGGTGCAACATTAGTCCACTCACTTAATACTTTGTGATCTTATTGCCCTGTCACTGGCACTTTGCAATAAGCCCATTGTTTTCTGCTGAAGACAAATGTAAAAAAAAAAAAAAACAGCAAAAAAATGTATGGTTTCATTTTATAAAGGCCGAGTAGTTTGTGTTCACAGCTGGACAGTAGTTGTGGGGAATATTTTCAGCAGTGGATTAATCTACATTTGGAGCAGGAGGGTGTGTGTTAATGGTGATAAAGGAACATGTCAGTGTTGCTCACTGATGGCTCAGAGGAATTAGATATATCAGGCTTTAGATGTACAAACAATACTTTTAAGACCAATTCCTTGTTGGTTTGGTCTGCACGAGATTTGTTGAAAAACAGAACATGCTGTTCGGTGATGTTTTGTAGTTACTGTGCAGGCTACTGAAATCTGTCTTCTTTATCAACAGTCAGACACATTACACTGGAACAAAGAATTAGCATGATACTATTCATGTATCTCTCTCTCTCTGTTTGTCTGTGCTCTTGAGGCCTGATGGGAAATGTAGATCAGTAGCTGAGCGGATGTAAATTTCCTCCAGAGGAGCAGCCGCTGCGGCTCTGCAGTGCATCAGGTTCCAGCAGCATCAATTATTCAGCGTGTTGGAATTACAGATTGGCACGCCACTCGCCCATTTAAAGTTTTTAGGCAACGTGAAATATTAATGCAGACGAGACTGGGTCACTGCGGAGGCAGAGACTACGAGTTTACAACACAGTGCAGAGAGGCAAATGCAGTTGAGCACGTTGAAGGAATCAAATCAAACATGAACATCTATGCAGCTGAAATGTTTCCTGGGGGTTACCTGCAGGTTATAGAGGAGCTTTCTCTGCAGTACAGTGGAGTTCTTTCATATCTCTCTACAGGCGCAGGAAAATGTCTTCCCTCGTTTTTACAACAGCTCATATAAAACTGTGATTTAATGCTGCGAGGAGGTAAAAGAAGCAACAGGCTGCATAAGTGATGATCTCATTCAGTTTTCTTTACAGTGAGCATACCACTACTGCTCCCCGGGTTCCTGTTTCACAAGTTTTTTTCAGTTATGGACAGAATATTTAGGCTTCATAAAGATTAATGTACCCACTGAGGAATCTGGAAACCCTGAGGTGAAAACATGAAAAGAAGTAACGTTTGAAGTCTTGCAGATTTTGGAAGCTTAATCATTTTTAGATATTAAATTCTAGACATGAAAAGAGCTGACATGCTTCCACTCAGGTTCTTCTTCTGTTTGTACACACAACTGTGAGGTGTGAGGAGATGTGTGTCTTGGACATCCTGGAGTACAGAATGGCACAGCCGTCAGGGGCAATTTGGGGTTAAGCATCTTGCCCAAGGACACTTCCGCATGCAAAATGGGGAAGACTGGGATCAAGCCGCTGACCATCTGTTTAGAGGACGACCCGCTCTACCCGCTGAGCCACAGCCGCCTCATAGGCGTCAATAAACCTCTCCACTATTTCTGCTTTAAATTCTGAATCTGAGATCCAAAGGGCCGAGGAGAGTAGGATTCAGCACATTCAGTCATTACGCAAAATGCCAAACTGATTTGCTTTGTGTGCAGCAGCTCTGATGTAATTGCAAAATATTTCATGATGAATAATTGTTAAATTCCAGACACCTCTCCTGGAGTTTTCTTAGTTATTTAAATGTTTTGACTGAAGAACAAGCTCCTGGATCATTCAAATCTAGTTGGTGTGAAACCTCTTCCAGGATTCATTAAGTTAAAGTACTTCATAAATTTAACTTATCGGGCTGCAGAGGAGAATGCAAAGAGTCTTTAATCAAATGTTTACACCAGAACAATTCCATTAATGAACCATTTTTCTCTTGCAGTGCAGCTCCACTGTTGAAGTATGATAATTGAGATCCTGTTTGAGCTGAGCGGTTTTCATCTTTTACGTGAAACCCAATAAGTGTGTTTGGGCAAACAACGTATCTCCTCAAGTCTTATCAGCCGTGGAGGAGCGTCGCTGTTGCACACAACTTTAATTAAACAACTAAACAAACACTGCAGCTTCTGTAATGGTGCTGATGATGGAGCTGCCCAAACAAACTCATCTGTTTCCACAGTGTGGTGAGCACACAGTCCATATTCCTGCATCCCACCCAGAGATACGGTGGGTGAATATGTTTTGCAGACTGTCTGGACCCATCAAATGGCCCTCCCAGGTTATGTACACACTGATGGTTCCACAATCAAAAACCCACAATTGTTGTTTGTCCGTCTTTCGGGATTACACAAAAACTATAGAATCAATTGTATTAAAAGTTAGGGTATGGGGGGTTAGGGAAGTACTCATGAACCTTTGGAAAGGTGGCTCCAGGAATCCTTTTCCCTTTCTTTAATATTTTAAGGTAGGGCATTCTTTGACATTTTGGAGATATTCTCAACAAATAACTCAGAGATCTGATTAGGTAACATTTGGTTCGGAACCAGATAATGATGTGGCGTTTGTGATTTAAAAAGCGATTTCTTTTTTTTTGGGGGGGGGGGGGGTCTTTATTTAGTTTCTGTACAATTACAAATAGAGCTGGGAATCTACACTACGAAGTAGAAAGTGGCTGACTTGACGTAAGTGTTTTTTTACTCCCCCACTGCAGCCACCGACAGTCCAAGTCCATCGTGAACGCAACTATTGGCTGTGATTTGGGTGATGTTTGAAGGCAGCTGTATCCGCCTCCACTCCGGAGTTTATTTAATCCATCTGCAACAACTATGTGCTCTCTCATTTCCTTGTGTTCCTCTGTGTGCAGGTATGTTATGCAGGTCAGACTTAAGTAAATATATGAATATTGAAAGAGCTGTCACCTAATCCATGCTGCGTGCCTGTAAGATTCCAGTGATTGGTTGGATCATTTCCTCATGTGTTCCTCTGTGAGCGGGCCAGGGACCACAGCCTCTCTAGACAGAGTTGGCTGCTACAAAGGCAGGAGGAGTTGCCAGCCATGTCCTCAGAGATGGTTTAGTAGAGACTATAATCAAGTGATGTTGAATATTTAATCTAAGAACTGTGAGGAAGAAACCAAGCTGTGGTTCAGCTGCCTTTGGCCTCCTCCACTGCGATTAGGACAGCGACTGTTTCCTACCACCATTGGAATATTGCCACAAGCACATAGATACTTCCCCTTCATTTTAGTATGCTCCTCCGTAGTTTTAGTATTTGTATAAAATAAACTGAGCTTTTAAACTTATCTCACTTTCATCTCACCCACTGTCAATCACTAATGGGTGCATTATACCCCAACATCAACCGCAACCCAAGTAAGCAGGGGCCTGTACTATGAAGCGAGGATACTGGCTTATCAAGGGTAACTTTGTGAAGTCTGGAGTAACTATGTGGTTGACCGGTGCAAAGGAAGGAGGTTGGGTTTAACCCGAGGTCTGCTGCCATGACAACTTACACTGCAGCTGAACCCTGCTCCAAGCAGTTTTTGTTTGTGGTAACTTGGTGTTGTCCTGCACAAGCAACACCCCACTCACACAATCCAGTTGAAGACAATGCTGCACATTCGGAGCGCCAATCGACATCTGAGTGAGGATTGTGAGAAGCTGGATCCATAGACGGAGTTTAAAGATTATCAGAATCTGTGGATCTCCCTCGATCATGTTCTCTATGACACATATAGATTCACATCTGAGTGAATTCATTTTATTTGACAACTTCTTGGACCAGACATTTTCTCACCGCACACTGTATGTGTTTATCGGTGATGCTAAACATGTGATCAATATCAGATCAATAATACTGCTGTGCAGTTCACAGGTCGTACTTACTTTCTCTAAACTGCTGAATGCATGTGTTGTGTATTAACTGTTTTTATGTGATGGCAGCTCATCTGGAACATAAAAATACTTGATCGATATTTTAATATGTGTAGTGGCAGGTCTGCATACAGAAAATACAAAAAATGTATTGATGCTTTTTAAGCCTCATGAGAACATGGGGGAGATTATCTATCATCATCATCTTCATCATCATCATCAATCATTTCAAAGCAATGCTGTTTTTTACAGTAATTAAGACATTAGAGATGTTTAATTTTGTTAAAAACTGAGTAGTTTCCCCCTGAACTGTACAACAGACATGTGAACTGTACATAAGACAGACATGTGAAACAAAAAATTACAGCTATGAGTCAGACTCATTTGTTCCTGTAGCATTTTATACATCATTATAGTTTGAACTGTATTTTTTCTTCAGGGATAATTTTATACGAGATGTAACCCTGCTGCTTCTACACCTACACCCTTAAACACAATTACAAAGTTAAAATAAAGTTGCATTTATTAGATTATTGTGTGGAGGTGTTTATGTTCATGAACTGTGACATGTGAGACCTGAAGTCTGAACGTATGTGGACAGTGAATAAGGTTCAGTTTATGCATTAGTGAATTTTGTATTTTTTGTTCTATTTATATGACCTTAGACCTCTTAAGTCCATGTTCGGATCGATTAATACAGAGGCAACACTTTTTATGGGCGGAGCAAGTCTGATTACTGAAGAAGGAGCTTCTTTTCCTTTTGTTTAGCACAGTTAAATCAATAGAGTGTGGGTCTTTGTATGAGATCTGTGGTCAAATGTGTGAACCCAATGAAAAAGTGTGAACACATTGATAAGAGAAAACCTTTGCTCTGATGTTGATGAAGATCAAGTGGATTCAGTTTCAGTTTAGCAATTTAGAAAAACTGTGTGAAAAAATTGAAGTAAATACTTACACAACAGCATCATACACAGTCAATCTTATTGCCTCAGTGCTTCAGAAAGACTGTCTAAATTCATTCTAAATAGTGCATGTGTAGAATATAATACAAGTATCCTCACTGTTTTCATATATTAACGTGCACTTACATGTCAATCATACGATATTGAGATTCTACAGTACATATAAAAAGAATTGCGTCTCTTATGAATGTATATTCAATAATTGAATCTGCTGACATCATTCGCTGTTTCACTGTTTTATTTGATATCTTAGTATCAGAATGAATGTGCACTCTTCCTCTGGGAAATACGGTGCACGGGTTTGCGCTGCTGAACACGCCCCCTTTATGTATGCGGACATGAATGCTCACACAAGTCAATTAACACGGACTCAACAGATCTACATCTTAATCAGCTTTGTGGTACAGGCTCCAGGTCACCAAACCAGCCACTGGTCAGAGTCAGAGAGAGATTTTATCTGGCCAGTGTTACTGGTCGGCTTACTGTATAAATGAAGGTTAGGCAATTGATTGAACATTCAGCAACATGAAACCTGTACAACAGACTCAACCTGGTGAGGTTATCAGTGGCTGTTCAGCTCTCCACCGTCTGACTGGCCAACACTCTGGAGACTTGAAAGACATTTAACTAACCATCCCTGTCTACCCAGAAGCCTCTACACAACACTCTGCTGTCGAACACGCTGTCACTGACCCACTCACACTTCACTCTCTCGTGCACCTTAATGATCCGTCTCCTCTGTGTAGCTGCACCTCTGGTCCTGGTCAGAATAATGATTCTCTGAGGACAGTGTGTTGACAGAGCAGAAGCCATGGGAGACGGGCTGAGAGTGGTAATGGTCACCACTTTACCATGAAGTTCATAGCTATAGGTCTGCTGAGCTCAAGGTCTGTCTTTAAACAGCCACTGGTTGTATTGTTAGCTCTGTCACAGTTGCTAGAAGGAAGCCTGACCATGAAGTGGAATTCGATTGAAATTAACAGCTCTCTGTACAGAAAGAGAAAGAAATATAATTTCTTCTTCTCCTCCTCCAACTCCAGTATATCTGTCTATATTGTATTTGGGTCAGTGCAGCAGCAGTCGAAGTACTGTACTTTTTGTTCTGCTTAAAATGCTTTAGTTCCTGTTTGCAGTGGAAACTCCTGGAGCTTGTTAATCATCACTGTGTTCACTCTGAGACCTTCACAAAGTAAGCCTCTGTTTGGACGAACTGCAGCAGCAACAGTATAATCAACCAATCCAATTTTATTTGTAAAGCCCATATTCACAAACCACAACTTGCCAAATGACTTAACCAGGTGCAACATCCTCTGCCCTCGACAAAACATAACAGAAGCAGCTCATCTGCAGTTTATGACAGACAGGAAGACAATGAGACTGAGGTTTGCATGACAACTTCAGAGTATCATGTTGAACCATCAATGATGATAGTGTGGAGGATCACTGCAGAGTCATCACACAGCTTTATCATAATATGCTCCATCCATTAAAGTCATCAAGATAATCGAAGCTGCTTTTAGACATGCACTGAACTCCAGATAATCTCTTGACATTCTCCGGAGGGGCTGTATGTGAGAACACAGATGTCTGGGTTAAAAGTTTCGCCTGCCAGCCCCTTGCTAAAACTCTAATGTCTGAGTTAACTCCTATGAGAAAACTGCAGGAGATTCTCCAGAGGATTCATCGTGAACGAGAGCGCACGTTGATGACAGGCGAGGGATGCAAAACTAAAAAAAAGAAAAGAATGCAAATCTCAGGGGGAAAAAGAGGTGTCGCAGACATAGAGGACACCAACAAAGATGTCAAATTAGAAAGCAAATGAGATTCCAGAGTTTTTATCATCACTAATGACTAAACAGGGCCGAATAGTGAGATTTGCATAGTGTTGGTTTTAACGCTGTTGTCACATCTAAGCCACTCCTATGGCTG
The DNA here is from genome assembly GCF_009819705.1 of Hippoglossus hippoglossus. Lineage (NCBI taxonomy): Eukaryota > Metazoa > Chordata > Actinopteri > Pleuronectiformes > Pleuronectidae > Hippoglossus > Hippoglossus hippoglossus. The sequence goes on along the minus strand of NC_047156.1, from coordinate 23,858,928 downwards.
CCATAGTTCCTCCCACTTAGGATTCTGCTTGCTTGTGGTTTGGCCAAAACCAAAAAAGCTCAGAGTGTGGCAAGATGGTTTCTCACTCCAGAAATCCAGACGGTTAAATTGGCTGTTATGACAGTGAGGAGCTGCACAGTGCTTCACTATGTTCCTCTCACCACATTCACCAAAACTGAGTGAATTAGGTTTGTGTCATGTTGAATCTCTTTCCGACTTATTGGGCAATAAACAGCTCTGATTTTCTGTGTTAGTTGTCTCAATGAATATATATGTCACACTGGGATTTAGTGCATGTATTTTAAACTTCATCTGTTGCACATGACATGAATAATGTGGGCAGGTTAGCAGTGGTTGTGGTTTCACTTGCTCTCCAGTGAATGTATCACACTCCTCAGATTGGCTGTCCCTGAGCTGGAGTTTCTCTCTGCTTGATTAGATTTGAGATCTTGTCTGACTCTTTGCGTCTGTAATTATCCAGACCTTCATCTGTCAACGTTGTGCTGTTCTCAGGCTCCAAACGTGCTTATTCACATTATCGTTGATCAAGGAAATGATCCACTGCTGAAGTCTCTCTCTCTCACACTCTGAGCCCACAGCAATTAACTCCATAAAAATTGTATTTGCAATTTCACTGTTAGCTCATGTAATCATTCTGCGATCAATTACCTCCACCTCAGCTTTTCAAATCTCATTTCACTGATGGATGTCAGTCGCGTCTGAGAACAAAACTTTTCAACCAGAGTTTTTGAACAAGGCTTTTAAAAGATCCCTTCCTGTTGTTCTTCCAGTGCATGTGGTGGATAACGAAAAGCGGCAGATATGACCACACACATTGTATCTCTAGGTAATCTCATGTTATTCACACTGCAAGGAAATAATTTTTTGCTAAATTGCTCTGATCTTTAGGAAGGACTTTAATTTACAATTGGCCAGATCAGATGTGTGGGTTCAGACACTGCTTTTCAATATTTGCATGGGCTGCTACAATAACCATGTAGAGGTCAGTCACTAGAAGAGCAGAATCTGAATCAGCTTCATTTGCCATGTATGTGTACACATACAAGAATTGCGCTCAGTGTAATTACACAAACAGACATACAGTAAAAACAGACAACAATCTGAGCAATGGAGGATATAAACATTTTACTACTAGCTGCTGCTGTCTCTCTGGATTTGACATAAAGCAGCTGTAGCCCAAAACATCTAGCATCCATACATCAGAATATTATCTGTGGCACATGGTATTCTAATAAAGTAATACAGTGCAAAATAGAGTTTTTTGTACACAGGGTTAGTTTAAAGCTCTGTCTTTTTGGTGAATATCGTTCCACTGCAACTTAAAAAGACAGAAATCTTTATTAAACATCTTCATTATCATCTTCATTATTTATCATGGAACACAAAAATGTGGATTCTATCTTTCAGTAGCACATATTAAAATCAATTCAATGATCTCCCAATAGCCAGTATGAGCAGTAGAAATGATCACGACAACAGAAACAACTGATTTTGTACTTTGAGACACCAAACTGGTTGCATATAAAGATATTTAGTTACAGGCTATATGTTGCTGATACAACACAAAACCAATATTTTTATATGGAGTACAGGACTTATAGCACTGACTGTCACCTCATGTCAGTCAGTGCAACATATCATAAGACTAAATCATATCATATCTGGACCATGTCCACTTTAACATCTTGATCTCACATGCTAAATTATATATTTTGATTGGACTATATGAAGCCTGGAACCAAAGAGAAATGGTTGAATTCAATTTCTAGGTAGAAACATGTTGACATGAACCTGTAGTACTTTGCTTGTTTTACACTGGGCTGCTGTCAGTTTAATGAACAGCTGTGACCACCGCACAGGGCTCAGGTTATGTTTCCTTCTCGATGATGGGTTGACATGTCCACTGATCGCTGTCTGTACCAACACCATATAACATCATGCTCCTCAGGGCCTCGCCCCAAACCCACCGATGTGGTGGAAGCTCATCTGTGGGGTGGACAGGACGAGTAATTCACCTGCTCCTTGTCATTCCTCTCTTCCTCCTTCTCCCCCTCTTCCTTTGCCCCGGAGGATGCTGGATGTCTGATGTTGATGCTTGGATAACCCGCCTCTGACCTCCATGTTATTTTCACTGGATTACTTGAGTGTTGGCCATAGAGCCTTTGTCTGCTGTATTGTTGTTGTTGTTGTTGTTTGTTTATTTGTTCAGTTTTATTAGGTTGCATTAGATGAAGGAAAAGATAGATCAGATATGATTGGATTGGACAAGACTAGATTTAAATTAGACCTGAGCAGAGGTTTCCAAATAGGGGGAGACAGGCCCAAGGAGATACACTGGTTTTGGGGGGAATTTTTTTCCACTTTCCCTGAGTGAGAATCTAATGAAGCCTGTGGACGAAGTGTTTTGATTTATTTGATGTCACCTGAGGTTATATCAAAGAGCAATATTAGACTAACTCCTTTTTTGAGAGCTTATGGGATCAATAACATAATAATGTAAGATACTAAATTTAGGCGGGTGAGTGGGGAGGCCCACAGTCTCTAATAAAATAAATTCTACAGCTTTACCAGAACCAAGCTGAGTTCCCAAGCTGAGTATATAGACAGGGGGGCTTTACCCAAAGTTTTAGCACAAACCTAGCCCTGGAGAAATGATACAGTTTCTGCAGTGCCGAATAATCCTGAGATCACTGTGATCAGAATCCATCAGGGGGAGCTAACACCACCCCTCCTAGGCAGCAACAGGCTACATAGAGCAATATGGAAGTTGTTGTTTTCCATCTGGAGGACAGCTTCATGTATGTAGTTTATTGTTTATTTCTCTTCACAGCAGAGTACGCTTGATTAAAAACATAAAGCAGGAGCAGAAGCTTAGGCCTGCTGCTGTGCGGTGTCTCTGCAGGAGAAACCCATTAGTGCTGAGTAATGAGCCTCCTGCTAATACAGCTGCGGAATTATACTCTCTATCACAGGCTCAGTGAGCGTCTGGCATTTTTCAGTTTAATTAAATAGTCTCTAATCTGGTTGTAAGAGTACCTGAGGTTTCCATCGATAATGTCGCATGGATATGAAACCGGCGCTGGTTCGGAGCGGAGCTACTGTTTGATGAGAGGAAAGTTGTGGTTTCTGCCCCAAGAATAAATGATGCTGATTGATCCAGATTGATCTGCAGAAAGATATCGCGATAATAACTTAACATATTGACACAAAATGATTGCTAATCATTGTACAGTTTAATCAATAATGATGGACAAGTTTATCATGTGTTTCATACAGAAAGATATTCTGTCAGAAATGATGTCATGTAGTGGGGTGAAAACATTTCCCTTGAAATTGTTGTGAAGTAGAAGTACAAAGTAGTTTGAATGTAAAGTATGAGTACTTCAAACTTGTACATAAGTAGAATATTCTTGTTTCTCTACCACTGGAATATGTGGTTTCAATTGTGACCGTGCTTTGGCCATGACTGATTTGACATTAACAGATGAGACTGCACTATAAGATGAAGCATTGAAGGAAATTTAAGTCGGATACTGAATTTCCTGAACTGAAAGGAGTTTGAATATTATAGTCGTAGTGTGAGAGACAAATTTAATTGAAAGAGATGTCAGCATTTGTCGGCTTCAGTGCCAGCTTTCATATATATACGTTTGTTATTAGATATAACTTGAAAGCAGCTGAAATAAACAGTGTATAGTGGAAACCACACAGTTCTTATGAAGTTCAAGGTACAAGACCTGGGACCTAAAAGCGTGAAGTCCTTTTCAGACAGTAACTCAGACTTTCTACAGAGTGAAAAACGCAGCAGGGAGGGTTGGCACAGCATGCAGGAGGCAGGATGTCATGTATTCATTCTGCTGCTTAGATCATGTGTTTTAGTTTACAGCAAATCAACACCGGTGTCAGCTTGTATCACCAAAAGCTCTCTTGACATCTTTGTCTGCCCCTTCTTTGTGTATGACTCCGCTTTTTCGTTCAGATATTTGTAAACTTTTTGTATTACTTTTGCTTGTTAGAAACATCATCATTCTTATATGAGCTCATTCTGACATTATCCAGAGGGGACTGGGTGGTTTTCCGGTGTGTCCGTGGGTATGTGAATGCATCCCCGAGGAGGATATCAGAGGACATTTAGGCTGAAAACACGGTGTCAATGACGCCGTTTCGAGTCGAATATGAATGTCGGAAATCAAACACCCCTCTATCGGCATTGATGTGAGGAGATAATGAGTGAATCTACATTTTTGGGTGAACTATCCCTTTAAAAGTGTCATTGACTAGAATAGAATAGAATCATTGTCATTGCACAGTGTACAACAGAATTTAGCAGCAATCCTTAAGGTACATAGTATAAATAGAAAAAATAAGAAAAAACAACAATAAGAGGAAACAGCATAAACAGGTAAAAAAGGTGAAATAAAAAAATAGTGGTGTGAGGTAGAATTTAAATATGAAAAACAGTCCGGTAAATCTGTATTTGTACATGTAGTGAAATATACTCCATGTAAAAGAAATATTAAACAAAGTTCCGTTCTCTTATGGCTGTGGGGTAAAATCAGTTTTTCAGTCTGTTTGTCAGGTCTGCCAGAGGGCAGCAGGTCAAACAGATGATGTATATTAAAATGCAATCACTGAAAGAATCATCTCAACCAAAGGTTTAGAAAACAAATCAACGTTTCTTTTTTACTAATTAGCTCAAACAAGATTGTTTTATTTATTTTGGGGATTCACTGTTACCTTAAATTACTATATAAACCATTAAATTATTAATTTATCATGTGTTCCCATACAGTCCACGTCTTTTCCCCATAAATGGCGGTGTTTTGCGAATACAGAAGAAGAAGAAAAAGAAGAAGAAAAAGAAGAAGAAGAAGACGAAGAAGAAGAAGAAGACGAAGACGAAGAAGAAGAAGAAGAAGAAGAAGAAGAAGAAACCTCGCGCATGCGCAGTGCAGCAACAGTCAATTCGAAACCAAGCGGGGGAAACCACTTCGTGCAGCTGTAAGTTTCTCACTTTTATTGACTGCATTGTTTACCTCGACACAATGACACATCCCATGGTTCGTGTTTTGGCTCGCGCAGGCTTCCTTGTCCCCCCATAACCATGCTCTCTTCCTCCACTGGCGACCCTGGGAGAAAGTTTAAATATTAGTTTGAAAGGGTTTGGAAGCGGAGTTTGGTTGAACAGCCTGTTATACAGCAACACAGAACATCGTCTGCTCGCTGTGCATCGTTCTCTTGATTCAGTCGCTCACTCCACCCTCGTGTTTGGTCGGTTTAACGTGTTCACCTGTCGTCGGTGTTACTGCGGGACACAGTGGATGAACCGGAGAATAGCTAAGCCCCTCTCCCTGGTACCTCAGTGTTTGCTAAAGTTGGCTAGCAGGCTAACAAGCTAACAGGGAAGCTGCTGCAGACAACTGAAGTAAAGTAAAACGAAGTTATCAGTACATGTACAGAAGGAAATGAAGACCTACAGGTTGCTGTTGTCGCTGCTCATTGATATTTACTGCAGGAGCTGATGCATGTTTTCGAAATCAAGCTGCACAGTGTCAGAGATTCAGTGTTCTATGCCAATTCTGCACTGGCTTGCAACACTTGTATTGGCTATAGTATGTTGCTGCCAGATCCTACTCGCCACCAGCCCTTTTAGTGTAAAATGTACTTTAAATATACCCTGTCTGGTGCTTTGTTGCTGAGATCACGTAAACAGACTGATGACACTGACATAGTTATCCACAGGGGAACTGTGGCTAGTTCTCCACGAGCCTTGGAACAGTGTACCCTTCAGAGACCTTAAAAACTGTGCAGGTGCACTGAGGAGAACTGAGGCTCTTTTTATTTAGATACAGCACTTTGATGAAATATAATGATAAATAAAGACAGTGCATTATTTGATTGCTATATAATATCTCTTCTCCCAGGAAGTCCTAGTCAAGATGAGAAGCAATGAAGGAAAACAATACTTTCAAATACAATTAAATAATCTCTCTCTTACACACACACATTGACAGTAGATACTTCTATAGAGTCTGACATGCTAAAAAACCCTTCAAACACTTTTTGAGAAAGTCCGGACCTGGAGGTCATGTCTGAAAACAGCAATATAGAGCGTGGAAGTGAGCTCTGATCACAAGGCAGGAGACACATGTTAGGTGTGAACAGACAAACTGACATCTGTTCACTTGTGAGCAGATTTTACACACACACGCACACACACACACACACACACACGGCCATAAGAATATATAATTAATGTCACAAATTTATGATAGGAAATATACAGTGCATGTTAAAAGCCATGACATTGTTCTATAAAACCAGATTTATTTATTTTTTAAATGCCAAGAGAGGATAATGACTGATTTCAAGTGAAGCATGTCAAGTATTTGTTTTGAAAGCATCCTTACTTAAATTGTATCACATAGGAGTGTGAGCTGCCTACATTGACTGGTTCCTCATTGTAATGTGAGGGTATAATCTTCCCGTGATATCCTGTCAGTGAAAAGTGGCATGTGTCAGAGCACAAGTGACATGTGTTACCCAGCTGTACCAACAGAGAGCAGTGGCCTGAATGATACTGACACACTCTGATGATGACATTTTATTATGCCAAATGACAGTGGAACAGCAGAGACATACCTCCAGTTAAAGTGACATATGATATGCCATCATCAGCTTTTAAGATTATGCCATCACTTGCCCAGAATTTGCAATACCGCTGGCTGTCAGCCCGGATGGCAGGACATTAAAACTTTGCCAGCTGGTCTGGTCATTCTCCTCTGACCTGTCTCATCAACCACACCTTTCTGTCCACATAACGGCTGCTCTGATGGTATTTTTGTTTCTGGCATCATTTCTGAGTAAACTCTAGAGACTGGTTTGACTGAAAATCCCTGGAGATGAGCAGTTTTAGAAATACTCGTTAAACGCAAATGTCTTTACCCTGCTAATAATGTTCTAATATTGTACTGGCATCACCGATTCTGTCTCGTTCACTGAGTCACTCAGGTCACATTTTTCCTGATTCGGCATTGCCTGGAGCTCCTGAGCTGTATCTGTCTGATGTTATGCTTTGCACTGCTGTCACATGATTGCCTGATTGGATTTATTCCACTTCCTTTATTGTGATTGTTTTAGAAAAAACAGAAACAGAAGCCTGTGTTACAAACTGGAATTGTGCAGTTTTAAATGTTACCCTAATAGCCCTTGATGAAGTTTACCAAGGTGTTCATATCGTTTCCCCCTAGGGTTAGGCTAATGACTTTAATATGCCATAATGTAGTGTAGAACAGCTCGTTGTAGCTTTCGGTTGCTGTATAATTTGCTTACTCTGCAATCTCAAAGCCAATCGACTATCGTCAGACGATGAATAAGCCTCTGGGGGCAACGGCCAATATATTGAGGCTTTCGGTGGAGATGGCAGATATCTGGGCCAAGACACCATCTTCTGTTCATTGCACACTGTTTACAGTCCTACTAGTTTATTTTATCACATATTTCGAATGGTTCTCCACACAAAACACAAACAGTGATACTTTTTGTAGATGTTTTATGTTCACACAACATTTTGTCTAATCTCTTCTAACAGTTATCTACATATGAGATGCAGAAAAATTCAAAAGCTGATATCTGATGCATTTCGGTCAATTTGTTCTGCCTCTTTTGCTCTCCAGATGGACTGTTAACCTGCGGGCAACAAGAGCCTGCTCTAATGTGATTGGTTAAACTAACGAAACAAACCTAAACGATTGTCCCTCGAAAATGCAATGTTTCACATATTGACATATCCAATTCAGCACACATCGCTCAACTCTACTTTCTCCTGCCATTCATTGCAGATTAGGAGAAAGTAGATTGGTTTATTTGTAATCTAGATAGTTGTACACTGATGTCAGGATCTGTCTGATTCAGCTCAGCAGTCTATTAATCAATCACTGACTTTGTACAATGTCTTTAGGAGACCGGGTGCATCAGGGCAGTGAGACAGAGAGAGTTACATTATGTTAAGAATTAGTCTTAGGCCCTGTTCAGACCTGGCATCAATATTCAATCGCAGACACATTGAGGACACATTTATAGTTGCAGTCTGTAGAATTTAGTGACAGAAAGTGGTGAAGTTGCATGTTGCAGCTGAATACCCCTCGACTCATCCTCCCCTTCCAAACATGAAAGAGAACCTTTGGTAACCTTCAGTATTCATAAAAACTCAAAGGGTGTTTAGTTTGTTCAGTCTGGGCTACTACAAGAAACATGGTGGCCTTCATAGAGAGGACCCCCCATGATGTAAATATAAAGTATTTCAATATAAAGGGCCCATTCTAGGGTAAATAAAAAAACTAGTTGTGTAATTTAGATGAAACACACTCGTGAAAACAATCAGAAGGGCTGCTTACATAACAGACATCCTCTGGCCCATTCAAGTTTCATAATTGAAAATGTTTTTACACTAGTTTTACACAGTCTTAATTGCTCACACTCTCAAACACATTGTCAGTGGACAGTCATTGTCAGGGAATGTGTCACAATACTACTACTATTTTTAATCCCTTTAATATTGTCAGTGACCCTAGTTATGCTTCACAGATGGTTGGCCTGAGGGGTCTGAAGTTTTCTGCAGAACTGCTCTAAAGACTAGATGTTTAATGTTTTGTGTTAGTTGTCATCCTGTCTGCATTCGGAGGATAATGGGCTTCTTGATGTGACCTAGACTGCTCTCTGTTCCCTCCCATTTAAAGTTTCAGTGTGTAGAATTTAGTGACACCTAGTGGTGAAGTTGCATGTCTTGGCTGAATATTCACTCTAAAAGTGTAACATTTTGTTTGGAGCAAATTACGTCTTTCATTCTATGGTGCTGTAAAACGCGAGCGTCATTCAGTTCCGTGAGAGTGAACAACCACAAGCAGTCACTCGGAATACATTTTAGTACCAGATTTAAACAGACTTATGTTGTGCAATAGTAGGTAGACTGGATGTTGGCTAATTTTCAATAATCATAAAATATGATTATTAAAATAAATAAAATTATTTAATTAAAATAATAAAATAATTAATTAAAGATGATAGAGTTATCAATTAAGAATAATGAAATAATTAATGAAAAACAATAAAATTATCAATTAAGAATAATAAAAGTTATAATTATAATTCATCAAAGACGGGGCACCACCCTATTATCAGGGACCAACAATCAGTCAATAAAGATCAGTCTCATAATCTGAAAAGTTCAATTAGAAATCTCAATATTTCCTATTAATGATTATATAATGAACAGTGAAGGTTTTAAGTTCGAGCACAGGCAGTCATAATCCAGCTGTATTCACATATATATATATGCACAAAGAATCACAAAAATACCGGTACTTTAAATATAAAAGGGGATTTATTTAAGATAATGACATCACTGTAACTCAATGACTATTATCACAGCAAACCCACTATATCAAAGATAAAACACCACAAGCATCTATTACAATCGTAACACATATGTAATGCCTCCAATGTGTCTACCCGGAGGCGAGTATGTGTGTGTGCGTGTGTGTCTGTGTGTGTGTGGGTGGGTGTGTGTGTGTATATGTACGGGGAAGATGGAGACAAGATGGCGTCTAAAGCCGTGGTGTCGGGTTACGAAATCAAAAATGGCGTACAAGTTACACGTGGTGTCGGGTTACGAAATCCAAAATGGCGTACAAATTACACGTGGTGTCGGGTTACAAAATGGCGGTGCACCATGTGGTTTGACCACAAGGGAATGGTGGACAAAGGTTACTTGATCTATCTCGTGGTTCAAAGCGCCGAATGGCGTCGAGATGCGATCGCACTATCTAGATTCTAGAATGTATATAAGACGTGAAGTGCGGGGATGCAGTTCGGACGTGCGTGCAGGCGGATTTAGGAGAGAAGAGAGAGAGGAAGGAAAAGTTATACACTAATTTATCAGAGGAGATCTCAAACACCGCCAGAGACAGCTTTGCGGGGACTCTACCACTCGGTACCCAAGCGAACGAACTAAGATCCGTTCCGCTGTGTACCGATCTTTTAATAGGTTAGAATCTCCGTAAAGTCGGTCTGACGGTAACACAACGCGGTGACGTAGCCGGAAATGCCGAATACGTCACGACGCGCGGGCACAGTGTGGATAAAAGTAGACACAGCGGTCTCACACAAATGTACGCTCAAATAGTAACACACTAATAATTAAACTAGTCTCTGCCCAGACATAAGCCTCTTACTTGTCGATGTTCCGCGGTTGGTTCGTGCGCGAGCGGCGCGTTCCGGGAAGACGAGTGGATTTGGTTCGTGGCCGTCGGAAACAGTGATCAGCTGCTTCGTGTGATGGCAGCGGGGCAAAGCTGCGGCCGGAAAGTGGAGAGAAATCGGTCTCGTTCTCCGTGGCGAAAAGTCTCAATGCCTTGGCGAATATAAACTTGCTCTTCTGCAGGGATGAATAGCGGCGGAGCAGCTATGATTTGTGGGAGCGGAGGAAAAGTCTGTGGATAACTCGGCCGGCGAGTATTCGACTTTTGCTGCGGTCCTTTCAGAGTAAAGTTCAAGTGAAAAATTAAAAGAGGTTGACTGAACTTAAAGGAGAAAAAAAATATAAAAACTACAAACGTTTGTGGTTGCTCCCTTAAGTGTCTGGATCATCTGGAGGGAACCTGGAGAGGTTCTGGTCCTATCTTCAGTGCACGGGGAATGAGCACTGATTTGGGGGAGCTCTCTGTATTTATTACCTGCGAAGTGTCCGGCCTCCCTCCTGGAGAGGGCCGGGGGTCTTGTTGGCTCTCGGCCAATAGAAGGCCCAAGTTGACCTCAGGCCCCGGTCAAGACAACATGGCTGCTCTGTCAAAACCCTGGAGGTTTGTCTCCTGGCAGAGAGCAAAACTCTAGACAGGCTTTGAAAAGCACACGCGGGCCTCGTTTACGATCCTTTGTCTAAGCTCGATCCCCAACACTTACTTAACACTGTCCATTTGTGATTGGATCTCTTTGGACATGTATTAATACCAGGTCTGAACAGGGCCATTGAGACACATTCTAATACTAGGTGCAAACTATCTGATCTGTCGAGATAGACGTTAATGGTATGAACAGGGCCTTTGTCTTGGTTGGCCGACTGGTCAGCTCCTGGATTCCCCTCTCATGCTCATTCTGTGTTGACCTGTGGACGAATATTCATGAACTCTAAGAAGTTTACTCATCCTGTCTCCACTCGCATGTGAGAGTTAAAAGTCGAGTGCGCCCTCCTGCCTTTGAAGTGGTGGCAGCTGACTGTGGGATGGATTACACAATGCACGACCCAGGCGACCTCCTGCTGAACATCTGTATGAGGGAGTGAGCACACTGGACTTTCATCTGGCTGTGGCATAGTGATATTTCTCAGCTTTGACCCTGCTGCATAACAGATTGCCTGCCCCTTTTTCATCTTGTGTATTTGAACTTTTTTTTTTGCTTGGAGTGGTAAAAGAGAATTTAGTCTGAAAGCAAATTGACACTGTTCATACTGACTTTAAGTATTAGTCAGTTAAACTTAATATTATTTGTTATGTATGCCAGATTTGTTTAGTCTTGAGATGTGATGAAGCTGTGGCTGCTTCCTCAGCAGGTAGCAACCCCCCACCATGAGCTAATGCCTGGATGTTGTAAACCAGTAAGTAAGAAAGTATAGGAAAGATTACATCTCGTAAAGCAGCATGGTTTGCAGGTATTGTGATTTAGAAAATGAGAACGAGGTATATTACCACTTTACTGAAGCATTAAATAATGGATAGATTTATTAAGAAAGTTTTCATTTAGATATTTTACACAGTAGTTTTATGCCTCCGTGCAAGTGAAAGCCAGTGGCCGGAGGCATGTCTACAATTCAATTCACTTTTATTTGTATAGCGCCAAATTATTATATATATTATATCGAGGCACTTTACATAGAAGGTCAAGACCTTTTTAAAAATTAAAAAAAAAAATTTAATAAACTGTTCTCACAAAGAGCAGCACCTTGGCGAGGAAAAAAACTCCCTCTTTGACTGGAAGAAACCTCGAGCAGAGTCAATGTGGGCGGTTTACAGCACCCTGACACCGTCATCAGCTCTTATCCCACGAACTCTCGTGCATGGCACCCCTTTTTCACCGGGAGATATTTGTACCCTAACCCTCTTTTTGTCTTTTTTCATTTTTGCGTCTGTCATGTGTTAGAAGTGTCATCAACCCTCTGTCTCCAGATCTATCTTTTTTGGTTTTTCTTTTGGTTCTGCTTCTGTTGAGCTGCTCCCTTAATAGAGACAAAGATAATGCCAATGTGGAGCTCGGGTGTCGGCTGAACAAGCAGAGTGGAAATTGGTGATTTTGACACAGTCTCAGTTTGTCAGAGAAGAAAAACAAAAACGGACAAAAAAAAGCCCATGTGCCAGCAACTTCACTTGGCCATCACTCTGTTTGACATGTTCGTTTCTCCATCCGCCTTGCTCCATCCTGATTGGCTGAGGTTTGGCAGCATGGATTAATTCATGTCTTGCATACAAAGAATACCTGTAAAAAACGTTTAATGTATAGATTCAAAAGTCTTTATTGTAATTCCTCTGCTGCATACAACATCACAACAGTGATGGCATTCCCTGGGAGTTAGAGAATGTTATACAAATATTAGGAAACTAAAGTGAAATCATAAAGTAAAGTATATTTGAGTGATTGCATGATGTGGGTGTCAACTGGACATTGGCATGCCATAAATAGTTATGTTTGAACCTTGGTCCAGTGTGTGAAAACTCCCTGAGTGTAGCTAAATCATCAGTGTGCTGTCCATCGTGTTGTTGTGATAAACAGCTGACTGTTGTGCTGTTCCTCTATATACAGCTGTGATATTTGTATTAATTGAACTTGTGTCAGCTTCTTCTTATCAGTTGCTGCGGGTGAAATAAGGTTCATGTTTCTCATCCCTCTGGGAGGATTTGTCTGATTCCCGCTGCCGAGGAAACTCCTGCAGTCTGCATGAAAATAAAAACCTTTCAGATCTTTGTTTTCAAGCCGCGGGTCAGGAGATAAGACGCGGATAAAAACATATCTCTCCAGCACAGACAGTGCTTATTATTGTACGTCCTCCAGTACTTCTGAAATGCAGAATATTTAAAGTCCCTTCCGATGATGAATCAGATGAAACAACGTGGAAATCAGTATCATGTGTTCATTCTGGTTCACAATTAATGGAGCTGCAACAAGACACCATCACAGTTAGAAATTGAATTTGCTGTCACCACTTCAGCAATACGATAAAACAGGATCAGCTAAAAAATGCGTATGTGAGTTAGATTTTTGTTTTCAGAAGAGAAACTCAAAAACAATTTAGATTTTTTCATGAAACTTCCCAATTATGTTAATCAGGTAGTGGACTGGAGCCTTTGTTATTTTGGGTTTGCAGGGGGAATATGTCATCTCCACGTGATTTTTTTTTTTTTTCAACTTAAAGGCAGCACAACAAATTCTTAGCATGTTTACAACTTTACCGAAAAACGTTTTAGCTGCTTGATGTTTCACTTTCTTCGCCAGCTGGTCTCTCACTGTGTCTGTGGACAGTTTGTGTATCAGAGCTTATTTTGTTAGAAAAAGCCTTCTGCTGCTGGAAACATTAAGGGATCTATTTTAACGATCTGAGCTCATGGTCTAAAGCACATGGAGCAAGTGTTTTCAGGACATGACCAAATCCACTTTTATTAGTTTAACGGTGGGGGAAAAAGGTTGTTGCACCAAGTCAGTGGATCAGAGGGGTTGTACTTCATCTCTGAATTAGTCTTTTGTGTTTCGGGGTGCAACATGCAGTAAATCAATCTCAGTGCTTTAGAGGTGGGCGTGGATCGGGCATTTAGCTGTAGGAGAGAGGTTTGCAGAGCTGGCTCAGCAGGCGCAGTGCCTGGTGAGTTGATTGGCACAGCTATATGGGGTTGGCTAATCTCACTCTCCATTTAAAAGCAGTTGTGGCTGGACTGAAGGGGAGAGATGCTGCACACAGGAAAAAGGTTGGCGGTCCACGGAGATCCTGCTGCGATGGTTTTAGCAGAGCCGTGCGTAAAGGCAGCCGGGCTGCAGAGATCACAGGAGTACGACTGTATGTGGGTACTGTGTGCAGAAATTAAAAAACTAAAACTGAATCCTCTGTCACATGATTAGTGCCGGGGGAACCCACATGAGTAACCCTCTGTTACAAGTGCAATCTCCCATTCCCTTTTAAAGGCCAGCAGAACTCGCACCTGAGTGGATTGTTATTGTAATGGCAGATTTGTCAGGGGAGAAGGAATATATGTGTTTTGCAACCACCAATGTACTGTAATGGCAATTTGCATAATTGAGCCATCGACTTCAGACAAGGTTTTTGTTGGTCCATCACTTTTAACTGCAAGATATTCATTTTTAAATCAACACACCCATGCGTGATCAGATGGGAGCAGGTGCATTTGCTATTTAAATGCTTTTTTCCAGGCTTTTTTGCCCTGAGACTGAACCATTCAGTAAATGTGCCTTCAAGCAAAGACCATGAGCTGAAAGATAGGCTGCATAGAGCTTAGACCAGCTGCAAAGTTGGTCACATTTCTCTGGGCTTATCATTACAAGCAGCATCTTTCACATTGTGTGTAGCAGTTCCATCTAGATCAGGAGTCTCCAACCTTTCTTCATCTCTGAGCTACTTTGAAAAAATTAAAGGGGCCGAGAGCTACTTGCATCACATCACTTACATTTATTCACAAAGCGCTCTTCAGCTGAATTAAGCCACTTCTTTGTACATGTGTGGAATTGCAATACCGAAAGCATTACATTTATTAAATATCACAAAGCTTATAAAAATGTTTAACTTCACATCAAGGTCCAAGAACTGAGACTATTTTTCACTAATTATGGAAAACGTAGTAAGTTACTTTATTATTTTCTTTAACTTTTCTGTATCCTCATACCAATGAAAAAACTGAATTCTACAGTTTCTGTGTCCTCATACTTCTGTCATATTATCACCAACTTCATCACCACCTTAAAAGCATCTTATGGTACACATGTAAAATAAGTACATTCACTCTTTTTTACAGTTAGTGAGATGACTGGCACTGAATGGACACCACCATAGAGTTTTATGCTGGAGTATACCCACTTAGGTTCACTCTAATAGAGTCGTTTAAATGTTCATTTGTCAGTCTTGTTCGGGAATTTAGATTTCAAGACATTCATGTCAGAAAAAGCTGATTCACAAAGGTATGTAGAGCCAAATAAAGCAGCAATTTTCAGTGCTGCTTGGTAGGGCTGAATGATTTGGGAAAATAATCTAATTGCGATTTTTTTCCCCCCAATATTGCGATTGCGATTTAATATGCGATTTTTTTAATTTATCCTCTTTTTTCCCCCCAACAAAACGTAATGAATGATTTAAATATGACCAACACATCGTCCATTCATTAAGCCGTGCAGCCAGCACCATATTTGACGCGTTGTCCGTCGTGATGCAGACGTGTTTCTCCTCGTGGAGATCCCAGCTGGCAAGCCCCTCTCTCAGGCCGGCTGCAATATTTTCCCGTGTGGTCGTCTGGGAAGTACGCAGCTTGTAGGCAGCAAGCTTTGAGGTTGAAATCTTCATCAATAAAATGGACTGTAAGACTCTGGTAAGGCTCAGATGTGCGGCTTGACCACATATCAGTAGTAGTAGCAAAAAACTCCACCGTTTTAAGCTCCGCGGCGACTTTCTCTTTGCACTTTTTGTACAGCTCCGGTATGGCAGTCTGACTGAAGTATGTACGGGAGGGTATACTGTACCGTTTATCAAGCGTATTTATCAATGCCGTGAACCCAGGCTTGGTCACCGTGCTGAGAGGCACCATATCTTTAGCTATGAACTCGGTTATCGCCCGAGTGATTTCCCCGTGCCGTTTTGAATTGCGGTCATATGGACTGACACTATCAAACATTTCGGTCAGTGATCCCTGTCTTGAGGTATTTGGCTTGTCTGGCGCACTGGTGCTCGGCATTTTGGCCATACAACTGTCGTACATGGTTTTATGGTATTTTTTTAAGTGCTGGAACAAGTTTGTAGTGTTACCCCGTGAAGTAGCAACGGTAGCACGGCATGCTCTGCACAACACCTGACACTGCGCAGCATCATCTTTTTTTAAGCCAAAATAATTCCACACCACCGACGTGCTGTTCCTCTTCGTGACTAAAGTCTCAGTTGTGTCAGTTTCTGACTGTTCCGTTGAGCCAGAGGCCATTGTAACAGGTTAAAGAGCAGCATGAAATGTTGATGCAGCCCAGTGCCCTACTCTCTTTTGCACATTGTAATCGCGCACTTTGCGGTTAGAAAATCGCGTTTTATCATATCGCGATTTTATCGCAAATGCAATTAATCGTTCAGCCCTACTGCTTGGTGAATATTCTTATAGTTTTCTGGGTCTACAAGGCTCCAGAAATGTTGTGAGTGTTGCTGAGACTTAAGCTGAACATGATTTTGGAGATTTATAACCTCCATTTCCATCTCCTCAGGCTTGACACTGAACAGTTCAGTCATCTTCTCTGAAAGCTCTGTGAGGTCTACCTCCATGAAGGGGTTTGCAATGAATACCACACAGGGTTCCAGCTGATCTAAATCATTGAACCTATCCTCAAACTCCTGCCCTAGCCTGGCCAAGAGGTCACAATACTTATGTACATCCAACACATGATCTGCCCCTGCATGGCTTTTCAAAATGTTTACCACTGATGGGAAGTGTTGCAGTCTTTTATTTTTCAGTTGCTGGAGGCAAAATTACAGTTTTGCTTTAAAAGCCTTCACAACCCTGATCATGTCAGAGTTGGTTTTGTCTTTGCCTTGTAACTGTGAGTTCAGGTGATTATGTTTCTCTGTCATATATGTCAGGAAAGCAAGATCAAGCAGCCACTTAGCATCAGACAAGAGGGCAGTGTCCTCCTCTCTTGATCCATGAAAGCCTTGATTTCTTTCAGCAAGGATACAAAAGCGTTGCAGTATCTTACCTCTGCTCAGCCACCTGATCTGTGTGGAGGAGGACATCACAATACTTTAGCTCAGATGGCGTGCAACGTAACAGGTTTGCTGCTTCGCTGCTGTGATTGGTTGGGTTCAGACGTTGACAGGACTATCACCTTTTTATTGACAGCTGATAAGCCTATCTTATTATTTTGTATTGGAGGGGGTGGGACATCTATGTGTTTGATTGAATTGAAGTGGGAAGAGGTGCATTTATTGTCGTCGGGTTTTTTAACACAGTCTGTGAACCTATTGGTGAGCTACCGGTAGCTTGCGGATCGGAGCGACGTGTTGAAGACCCCTGATCTAGATATTAACTAGATCAGGTTTAAACTGCAGACAGTGATTCAGAGGTGTGGAACCAGGCTACATGCTTGAATAGTGCAAGGAGCCGGAAGTAACGGCAACAAGTGGCTTTAAAACCAAATTCACCGTTTACTTTTTGAAGTGTAGTGGTAGATATGAGACAAATTAAACACGAGGGTCCATCTTTCTGTCTTTCTGTTCAGTGTGTTTGTCTGCTCTAGTCCACAGAGAGTCTGTGACTCAGTGTTGAAGTGTACTTTTAAATGGCTTTTAATAAATGGCTTTCTATGAGCGCTGCAGAGCTGCTCTCCCCTGACACACTCCCTCCGCTCGACTCTCGCAAGCTGCTCCTGACCTGATAAAAACCCCCGGAAATCACCTGCTGAGCTGTGTGTGTTTTTTTTATTTTTCTCTGAAAAGTTGAAACTGCTGGAGCGTACATCTGTGGCAGCTGAAGGTTTTATGTTGTAGAAATGAACCTTCAGGTTTTGGCCAACACTGGGCTGCGTGCTGTTCACCTCTGTCCATAATTAATGAGTATACTTTGGAAAATTGGAGACTATAAAACAAAAGTTAAACATGCAAGTATAAAATTTTGATTTTTGTCTCAGAGGACAGATACAGGGAGTTAGAGAGAGCTCATGTGCAGTGACCTGGAGTGTTGTACTTTAGTTTTAATTAGTCTATTGACTTTTTTTTACCTGTGAATTTGCAGACCCATGACACTTATCTGAATGATACATGAAACAAACATAAATGCAATAATTCCATCATCTTAAAATTATGCAATTTTTTTATTTTCAGCATCTGACAGGATCTTTTTATCTTGATCCTAAATCATCAGTGTGTTATCCTAATTAGGATAACACACTGTTTCACTGCATACATCGTCATATGCAATGTATAATTGTAGCACATGCAAACAAATTATTTTGTCAATTATATCGAATTTTCTTTAAAGTTTTACAACATTTGGATGGAAACTTAGTAGTTTCTCGATTTTAAAAATAAATAAATTAAGGACCGGTGGAACTCATCAAAATACCCAGGTACATACAGCGCAAAATCACAAGCCTCTCAGAAATGCAAAAGTAGTGTTTCACTCATTGAAAAGAATTACTGAACATCTTTAAATATTGAAGAAAAAAAAGACGTGTACCTTATGGCATTTGCGAAAATAGCACATCATGAGCAGTGAGCATGATTCATCGCTACACTTTATCTTCTTTTACCATGACAATTAGTGGGATTCATAAGCGCCCACGCTTTAAATAAAGGACTCGCATTGTGGCAAAAGTCACTCGGGGCGAAGACACAGAGGTTCACTGTCATTTTGGAACTGCCCCACACAGCAGTGCACAGATGCTCAAATTATAGTTTATTTCCAAATGAATGGATGTTTTTATGTAATTATTTTAGGTTCTCATTGGCTGGACTGCTAGCCCTGTACTATTATAAGGAAAACCCTGTAGTGACACAGCAGCTACCTGACCGCCAACAAGTTTAATGACAAGAAGAAACAAAGAAGCAAGTTGAAGAAACCAAAACATGTCCAATGTTCAAACCTTTTCTGTCTTTGTTGATTTAGTCATTTGTCCATAGACTGGAAAATGATTGCAGCTTCTAAAAGGAATGAGAGTCCATACACATGATTATTGTCGGGAGGAACCAAAGCTAAAAAAGAAGAGGTGTGCAATTTGTCATAGGCACCCTGCTAAGAGCTTAGTTGTCAACGCTTTTGTAGAATTAACATTGTTCTCCTGATTTATGGTACCAGATCTAGTCTGCAAATCAATTTCACGTGCATCCTGCACGTTTAGAATTAATAAATTAATTGCTAAATAGTTTTTTTTTCCCATTTGGATTTTTCCCAGTCTTGATCACTGGATTTTCAATGTTAGGCTGCTAAACATAAGGCACACAGCCTTGAAGAAAACATTTATTTTGTTTGACATTTTCTCATGTCTTCATGCTTTACTGTGATTTTAAAAAAAAACATATTTATAGCAACTCCTCACTGGAGAAGCAGAGACTTATATTTTTGCTTAATATATGAATAAAAACAATCCAATACCAGAAGTTTTTTTGATTTGATGGTCACTTAATTGAGTAATACTTATCAGCCTTATTTTGTAGCATTTTAAGACACATTTATGAATGATCGTGAAGCCACAACCAGAAGTGACTCACTGTATTGTGCTGGCAGAGATGCTGTGTTTGGCTCAGTCATCCCTCAGGAGGTCACACTGTCTTCTGGGGGGACGAGGGATCGTTAATATTTCTGTCTGTGAGACCACTGAGTGTCGTCCCATCCCAGCAGCCATGTTTGTCTGCAGTCCTAACTGCTGCACTGTGCCCATGCTGCAGCAGCGAGCTGCTGTTTGGAGATCTATCCTCTGTTCCTCTCAGCCTCTCTGTTCCTCATGACTAATGTTGGGATGAACTTGAGTTGCCTTCTGAGTTAATGAGCGTCCCGCAGCAGCAGAGCGATGGGTTTCGGTGACGCTCAGAGGAACAGGGAGGCCTCCAACTTCACGAGGTGTGAGTCGGCAAACATTTGGCAGGGATCAGCCGCTTTCCCACCACTGGGATAGGCGGACAGTTTACGGCCGTCTGGTGGTTTCTGATAAAGTTGCTGCTCTGTGGGGGTTTGGTGGTGGTTTTGTTGTCGTGAGTGTGTTTGTAGGGTTTGTTGGCTTCATTTACTGAAGCTAACAACAAAGCAGTTGCAGCAGGCTACAGGTAAGCTTGCTGCATGTATGGACAAAGTTCTGTCAGGATTTTTTACACAGGTGGGCCGCTGTCATGGCATCATCAAGATGTTGCATGGCAGGAAAGTTTTTATTGGCAAAGTTGGATAAAACTGTAAATCTGCCTTTAGGGAGTCTCATGGAGGATTTAACAGTACTACATGTGATTGTGACAGTATGACAGTGAGAGCCCTAATGCGAATGGCAGTGGCTAATGGAAGTTTACTAATGGTGCATCTTTACCTACCCTGTTTGGTCCGGACCCTCTGACTTTTCTGTTTAGTCTGGACCAAAATAACAGGTGTGTGAATGGTGCCTCTGCAGGGTCTGGACCAATGACAACAATTTAGTCTGACCAAAAGAGGTGGTTTTGGTCAAATGGGGCCATGGTTTTATTTGATTTCAGTGTGAAATTTTGGGGGGGGATAGTTTGGACTGCTTGTACTCTTCATCCTGACAATATAATGTTTGAACGATGAGGGCATTCATTTTGCTGGTAGTAATAACGTAATGATATTACAGTGGCAGCACAATTATCAAAATGAATCTGTTCATTGATTTTCTCCCGTTAAAGCGGAGATCTAAGATTAGAGAGACGATATACAGCTTATTTAGATAAACCAATCATTTGTCATCACATGGTGTCAGGACATGGCATGATTACGGTATCAAAAAGGTTAGCACTGCATGATTGGTGTAAATATAATACATGTAGGATATGCATTGCCCCTCTGATGCTTTTAGATTTATCTGATTCTATCCATGTAAAAATAGGGCTGGGTGATTAAAAAAAAACGATAAAGATAGTTATTGCGATATAACTTTTCCTCTATAGAAATATAAGACATGGTCGATATAACTTTGACAGAACTCATTCCATCCATGTTTTGACAGACAACACGAACAGTCAATAATAATGAGTATAGTGCAGCGCGAACCAATCACGTGGCTGGAATAGAGTTACAGCCACATCAAGTTGGTTGACGCACACACAGCACAGAGTGTAGGAGCAGCAGCACACATGTTAATGTTTGGGCTCCTGCAGAGAGGTGGACGACTCTGCATCGATGCAGTGACAGAACATAATCGATTCTTGTTTTCCACTACGTTCATTGTTTTAGTGGTTTTCCACCGCTGAATAATTATAACCACAGCTGCTTCTGGACAGACGCTCATTAAAGGTCCGCTCGTCCTGTTTCAGAGTCTCTGTCGGAGTCTGTTTCCTCCTCACTCCCCCTCTGACGTGCGCTCACTTTACACTGTTACACTAAACACCATCACGGATCACAAGTTATTAGGACACAGACAGGACTGGCATTTACTTTGAGTTTGTTTGATTCACTCTAGAGTTTGAGACACACGTTTAAAACTACTACACAACCCGAGACGTAACATGAAGCGCACAGTCAGGACATCCAGGTTCAAGTGACCAGAACTATTCAGAGTCATGATCCGACATCATCGATTAATAACTAAATACATGTGATTATCAGTTCGTGTGTGAGGAGAGACAGAGACGAGCAGACACACACTCACACTGACACACAAACTCCTGCAGACAGAAGTTTTTCCCGCAGATTATGACTCAAAGCTGTGTTTTAACTTCATTGTTTCCAGAAGAAGCGACGCCCCGTTTATCCAGGAACATAAATATGAATTCAGCAGGTTTATATATAGATCAGTTCTACGTGTGAGTGATTAGAAAACATCAGAGGAGCAGAGTCACTTGTTCATGCGCCTCAGTGCAGTGGCGCTCATTTGATTTATATCGCGATATATATATCGATATCGCCTGATGTGAAAAAAAGTATCGTGATAAGATTTTTTTCCATATCGCCCAGCCCTTTGTAGAAATGTGTGGCTCTGCTTAGTATAACCTATTCATGATTGATATTAAGTATAACATTTAGAGAAAGAAAGAGATCAGATCAGAAATTAAAGAGAATATTAATCTTGATTGTTGTCAGATTTATCGCAATTTTCCGTCTACATTGATAGGTTACAGAGAACACACTTTAGGATGTTCTCATCAGTTTAACTTAACCCTATTGACCCTAATGATATACTATATATTTTGTGTTGTAACTCTTTTCCTTTTTTATTTTTTGTGACTTTCAGTATTTATTATAATGCATCTATGAATTTCTTCAGGTTGAAATTCCTAAATGTGACAAATTGTGAAAAAGATGAACATCAAGAGTTTTTGCTTGCATTTTGTCGGTTTTGTCTGCTTTTCTTAAGTTGTGATGCGTTTAACTCTTTACTGTAACATGCAGTCGAGAATGGACAAAATTAGATTTGACTAACTGAACAAACACAAACACATTATGAATCTGATATGTCATGATTAATATCACATGTTGATCCTCAGCAGTTTTTGTAGAACATTTGTGTGCAGATGCTAAAAGGAATGTGCTGTTTTTGTCTGTTTTTATTTGTGTGCAACATGAATCAGTTTGACCAGAAAAGACATATTTTGATGTTTAGAGTGTTGAAATCCATCTGGGCTGCAGCTCTATTGTCTGGGGCGATGGCCTGCAGGTTGTAGGTGCAGACCTGTGAGGTTTGTGAAGTTTTCAGCCACAGTGAGTTGACGATGTGACTTGTAGGTCAGACCCAGAAATTATATGGTACCTTCACACAGGCCAGCTCTGAACTCATGAATGAATCACTCAACCTGCTGTAATTCAGGCCTCTGGTTGCTCCCCTTTGGTCTAAATCAGAGAGGTTTGTTTGATTCTTTTTTTTTCTTTTTTTTCTGGCTGGGTTTTCTGCCTGACTGAGCGGCTGACTGTACGGTAGAGTGAACAGCTCGTCTGCCTCGCAGGCTGTTCCTGCTCTGCCGTCCTCGGTCAAAGAGGTACCACAGAGGGACTCGGGCAGTCAAATCTGCCCGAAATCAAACTAACGAGCTCTGACAGGAAGCAACTTTCTACCTGCTGGGAACATGGCCAACGCTTTCCTACGTTTCTCTCTGAAACGCCTCAAAGACTTTAACCCTCCTGCTATGCTCCTACTGAGTACACTGTCTAGTCAGTCCACGAATGAGGTGTTCTTCATGAGCCACGTGGACTGGAAAGGCCAAACCCAAATGAGACCGTCTGGTCTACAACGGCAGTGATCAGCATCACCAGGTTGTCCCGCCCTTTTTGCTGTTGCCTCGCAATAGAGCTGTTTAACACGACAAGAAAGTTTTAATCCATGTATAATGGTAGGTGTTTGGTTGAGTTGAAGGGTAATACTCAAGCATTTAAAGTCTCAATTACCAGCGCCATTTCCTCTACGGTTTGTCAGCAAAGTGCAATAAATCCTGGGATAGGTCGGGCTGGGAAGGATCCATCCGTTGGAGCTTTCAGTTATCGGGGAAGGAAGGTAGCATTTGTCAGCTTTATTTGAAGCACCCTTCGAAATGGGACAGTCTAGTTGGACCGCTGTGACTTAATCAGTGTTCGGATGTGGACTCTGAAGGATGCAGCCTCTGAACTGAGATACAGCTTATGTGTCTGCATTTTTTGATTCACTTCTCCAGGTCACCTTGACGTCATGCCTGTCTATGTGCTGTCGGAGAGGGCGGGGCCCCACGCTCAGGTACCAACAGACCAAACCAGGATTCCCATCCCGCTCATCACCACCAAGACGGACTACTCAAACAAATCAGTCAAGGTTTGTTCACAGCAGTACTATGATCGGAGACTTTTCATTATTAGGGCTCTGCAACAGGGATAGTAGCTTGAGTTTTCATGTTTTTGGGTTGTCTGTTCATCCGATTAAACAGAGGTAGGAAGTAAAAGAAGAATAAATACTTTGTTTCAGTACTTAATTAGATATTTCAGGTGCATGTACTGTATTTTTCTGACAATACCTTTACTGTCTACATTTTAACACAAATATCTGTACTTTCTACTCCCTCCCAACATCAAGATAGATTTAAACCTAAATGGACAATAACACAGAAAAGATAATTCCTTGTTTTATATCTATCAGTGCATATAACACAAAACATATGTAACACAACGGAAAAGACAAATTAAGACAAAACAGACAAGAGAGTGAGACTCAACTGTGGAGAAGAGGCACATCTGCTAATAACAAGGGGAAACAACATGGAGGAAAGTGAACAATCAGACATCGCTGATAGCATTGTAGAGATGAAACTGAGTCGAGAGCTTGGGCAGTTTGAGCGTGAACGTCAAAGCAGCTTCGGGCTGAGGATAACAGAGGACATTTAGGCCAAAAACAAATTTGAATGTTGGGACTTCCGGAGACCACAGAAGCAGTATGGAGGCATTTTCTGTATTTTTTTCTGTAGTTTTTTCTGTTTTAAAGAAGTGGTCACCATTTATTTCAATGGTATTTGGCTGCAAAACTGTTTACCCCTGAAACTCAAAGTGTTTTATGGACTCAACCACTTCACTCACCCCTCCATCGGCATAGTAGTGAGTAGATGATGAGGGAATCTTTTGATCTTTTTGGGTGAACTATCCCTTTCAGGACAATAAAACATTTTCAGCATTACGCCTTTGTCAGATGTTAAAACACTTAATTGCAATATTGAATTAATTAGTAACCTGAGTTTCATGTTGCAAATATTTTAAATAGTTTGAATTTGATCATCTAATATTGAGCAATAGCCGAGTGTGTTTTATTATACCATTAAGTTAATTTGCAATAAATTGTCTTTTTGGATTACTGGTTCAGCTGGCAGGTATCTTTCTCTTTATTGGTTTTGGCTTTTTGCCTAAATACTCATTGTGCATAGAATTTATAAAGACTTATGACTTACATCTTCATTCACAATTTTTTGTGTAGCTCACCATGTAGAGCTCATGAGTTATTCCCTTTTTATTCATCTCTCACCTGCCACCATCTGTTTACATCCAACTAATTCATTTTTTCCATTAAGTAAGGCTGTTTTGTTGTTCTTGATTAGTTTTCTGCCAGTATATATTTATGAAAACTAAAGCAGCAGAATAATCCACCGTCTGTCTTGCAGCTCATTTCCCTGAGGCACTCATCAGCACGACACAATTTTCTGACGTGGCTTTGATCCGGTGACAGGCTCACAGTCAAACCGCGCAGAGCTTCAGTCAGAACTAAATGCTCCTCAGTTTGTCTCTGAGTTTATTGGTTTTGGTTTTGTTTTTCTCCAGGGGAAAGTGATTTGTAAAGGCCAGCTGATGTCGTTAGCAGCTGACGACTTCATCTTGAAAATGATCATCAAAGGTAAAACATTTGGAAACATTTCCACAACAGAACGTCTTGAAGCATGAACAAATTCACTGGATAGCTATTCTGAGATATACATATGGAAATATTTTTCAATATTAATGTGTATTGAGGGAGCAAACATTAAGCGTAAGAGTTAACATTGAAGTTATCCACTTACATGAGTAGTCCATATTGACTGCCAGCAATCTTCTTTCTCCTCTCTCCTCTCTGTATTTGTAATATTGACTTTAACACACAAATGAAGCAATCATAGCCGTGTGTGTCCATGTGTGTGCAGCAGTTGCATGTGTTGTATTTAGGATGTAGACAAAAAACTATAGCGGGCCAAATTAATTTGAATATCAATTTAACACTGCTATTACAAATAATTTGATAAATGAATGTAAAATTTGGTCTATGATCGCTCTGATCATCAATGGCATCATCATGTACACTCATAACCCTAGTAGGTATTAGTATTTACTAGCCTTTTGTTGCATTTTCAGCCTAATTCATCTGCCACAAAAGATAAAACGTATAATAAACAATTTTAAGATGAAGCTGCCTTATTATTATCATTATTATTATCGTTATTTCGAACATTCAGATAATGTGATAATATCATTATTGTGATTTATTTTTCTCAAAGTCAGGGCTGTCATTAGGTTAAGAGTGAAACGTTTGATAGTTAATAAAAACTCTTACTCATGTACGGTGGGTTTATAAAGGATTGTTGGCTGTTGCTGCTGAAAACAATGAGATCAATCATACAGTCACATAGAAAATTTGCAGTAAAACTAGTAGCCTTAAGAGACTATAAGCTCTGCATTACTGCAGAGTTTATAGTGTTTGCTATGTGTGTGTGGATGTGTCAGAACGGTGTGTGTGTTAAGCTTTTAAGCTGGTATGGATTGTAGAAGCAGATGGAGGCTAGTGTGTCTCATTGTTGTCTTGTCTGTGGTTTTCTTATCTCTGAGCTGCCTGATTAAAGAGCCACAGAGAACCAATGCTCTTATTGTGGCAGGGACATTCTTCCTTGTGTTCCTTTAAACTCTGTGACACCTGGCTGTGTCCCTTAGCTGCAGGATGAACAGGTCCTCCTCATCTGTATTATTGGGTTATAGACACTTTCAGATTTAGTACAGGGCTTGACCTCCTGGTGCTTTGTTAGGTTTGTGACTCCCACTCTAAAGTTTCTGCTATTTCTATTTTTTAAGTCTTTAAAGTTTTTGTAGAGAGATGCTTACATTAACTTGCTGGTATGTTATTGAGAATACCCTAAATGCTGTATTTTGTCTGTGGTCAGAACAAAACAGAACCACTAAAATGTTTTTGGCAATTCTGATTTTTTTTTTATTAAATAACTAAAGTATGTAAATATGAATTAACAGAAATGCAAGAATTGAGCCTTGAGGAGCTCCACACAAAACTGCTGGTCCATTACGATGCATTGTTACCAAATTAGATGGAGTTGTTTTTTTCCTGGAGATAGGACTGGTGTCCTGTAAACACTGATGGGGATATTTTGATGTAACCTTTTCCCGAGTCTGGGCCTTTTGTCCACACACAAACAGTATTTTATTTCACTAAATGCTACTGCACACTAGAAGATAATCGGACCAATTTTAGACCCGACAAACACAGGGGTGTTCCTGACTGGAGGTCACTCTGTGCCGTTTATCTGCCCAAATAATCCTAAAGTGTGAGGGGTTCTCAAAATAATCATAATGCTACCAATTTAGTCAGAGCCTACCCGATCCCGAATTGTAAATATCAAACATGTTTGATTTTATTGTTTTATTTCCTTCTGAAGTCACGTTCAATCACACAAGTGTTCCACAGTCCAGGTCAGAAGGTCACGCTAATGCACCTAAATTTGTTTGCATACCGCTTTATAAAATCTGAAGAAGCAGAAGAAGATTTCGCAAGTTTTTGTGAGATCCCAAGTGTGTGGTCTGACGTTCTGGCCAAATCGCCCAGTGTGTGCTTTTTGAACATTATAAGATTCAAAATCTGTCATGTCTGTGGTCTCACATGTTTTTAAAATCGGTCAAGAGTTGAACATTTTCTTGTGTGCGGCAGCCATTAAACAGAGATTTTTACAAAGGTCTTCCAAAGTGAAGATTTGCTAACACTCTGCAGAGTTTCTATTGATTGTCATAGATTTTGTAAAAAGGCGGACAGCAAAATATTCCAAAAAATACCCAGAGTAGTGTTTTTAGACTTACGTAGGCCTCAGTTATGTGTTTTCAATCTAGATTCAGTCCTATTGTAGGACTGTACGGTCATCAGAACTGCCTGTCATGTCTTGTGCCATCTCTGTGAGTTAATGTTAACAAATCCGTAGTTACAAATATGAATCTAGCATACATGATCAGCACCCCGTGATCTTCATCTTATTCTCTATGCTGACTCCTGTCCTTTCTTGCATCTGTTTTTCAGAAGAAGACTCCCAGCAAAATACCTCATTACAGAACCAGTCCATTAACATCCTTCTGTTTGGATCACTGGCCAAAGACTTCGATAAAGCTGGCAGTCAAGGGGTAGGATCTCTCAGTCACTATATATATATATATATGAGGTTCGACTTATAAACTGATATTTTAATGAAGGTAAAGAACTTGTTGTTGTGTAAAGTATCTCTTAATGCAAGTGTTATGTGTGTTAGAAGTGTCATCAGCTCGCTCACTGCAAATCCAGTGGGGAATTCTCCACTTTGTTCTCACATCGGATTCTCCCAACTTTCTGTGGACTTTATAATAGGGGGCCAGGCGTAGGAAGCCTGCAGATAATCCAGAGACTCTAAGCCGGACATTTGCGTTCGCACATCGTCTTCAGGAGAAGCTGCGGAGAATCTCTAGAGTTCAGTGCACGTCTGAAAGCAGCTTAATTTACAGTCAGAAGTTTTTTTCACTCTCTTCTCTGACACCTAAGTGTTAACAAACACTGCTGGTGTTAAAGTTTACACAGTCTTCACCTTCCCAGACAACTCCAACTTAATTTCGATGTCCCGCAATACTTTGCAGAGGGGTAAATAATCAGTAAATAATTTGTTTGCTTGGCACTGTCAATTTAAAAAAAGGTTGCTTCTCTCAGCATCAGACAGACTCAGTCTTTTATCTGAAACAGGCTCAGGCTCGAGACAGGATTAGCTGGCTTTTTTATATTGAATATATTTGATCATACTTTATAAATACGGCCCCCGTTGGCTGAGCAATCTCGGTTTCAATTTGTGTTTAATACTAACTCTAAGTTTACCTGTTATCTTGACAAATTTAGTATAATATGAATTACCACAGCAGTAATTCCAAGAGGGCAACAGTAGTTTACGACATACTCTATAGACGCTTTCTCTTGCATAACGCTGATATAATAATCATAACAATTTAATTTATAGAGCAATTTTCAAGCAAAAAGCACAAAGAACTTTTCAAAGGTGAGCACATAACTGCAACTAATTTCAATCAAATATAATCCCTCTTCTTGGAAAAATTTAATTTGAAAACTGGAAGAATATTGGTTATTGACCTTGACTTTGCAGAAAAAAGAGAAAATGTACAGAAGTTGATCTGTAAATATGAATATAAAAGAAACAGAGTAGTGAAAATGACATGCTTGTACATTACCCTGGATTTTCAATGGGATTCCACCCTCAGTTGTTTTGAGGCTTATCTTTGAGTAAATAACATCCCAAAAAATCCCCAAATCACATTTTCCTCTCTTATTTCGCTTTTGTGGTGCATCTGCTATCGACTGCTGAAACAGGACAGATGATTATTTTCGAAACAGCTCCATTTTATTTTAGAGGAGAGAAAATCGAATATATGTGCCAAATATTTCCCAGAAGTAGACGGTTTAAGGATAAACTTTCTGTTTTTGTTTTTATTTACTCTACATTTCAGAGCGAAACAAAATTTTGAAATTAAATTGAAAGATATGAAACTAAATTCAGTTTTACTTAGTAGGAATTGAGAGAAAGATTACAGTATGATGAAGATAATGATGATTCTGATTACATTTCAAAACATGTCTTTCTTACGAGACAAACGTCTTTTAAGGTTCCTCTGCTTTAATTGGATAATTTTTTTTAATGAAGCAATTCACCTTGAGTGTAAAGGTGAATTTGGATTTTAATTGAATTCTTTTCAAGGTATAATTAACTGCCTTCTCACTGCTTCATGTTCGATTTCGCTTCTTATCATAACTAAACAACCGGCTTGGGACAATTTGTAATATATTATTATATTATATTATATTATATTTTTTACTGAGCTCAGGAAGTAGAGCGGTGGTTCAATCCCTAGCTCCTTTAGTCCACATGTCGAAGTTACTTTGTGCAAGATACTGAACCCAAATCCCCCTGATGGCTGTGGCATCGGTATGAGATTGTGTGTATGGATGTGCATAGGTGAATATATGGCATTTAGTGTAAATAGCTTTAAGTGGTCAATAAGACTATAAAAACCCAATATAAATACAGTTCATTTTCCATTTACCAGATTTTTTCATAATATATGAATGTAGAGAAAGTGCTCTTGTTGAAGAGAGGAGGTCAGAGACAAACGTCCCTTGAAGCTGGAGAAGGAGGAAGAATTACATAACGTTAAATGAATTTACATTTTGTGTACTGTAAAAAATATGCACTGTGCTGTGTTAAGCTCCTGAAGAATTGGAAGTGATTTGAAAAAATAAAGGAGCCCAGTTGATGCCGACAGTTTATGCAGACAATCTAAATAACTCTATTTGGAGGTAGAGTTGGACAATAATGAAAGAAACAACATTAAACTCCAAGCTGTAATCCACTGAAAATAAAGTTCTAATCCTGGAGATTTTCATGAAATCAAATTTTTTGAATAGTCATGGTTCCTGTGCTGGATTCAAATTGGTTTTATTTGCAGGAGGTCGTCATAGGAAACTACACATTCAGTGATTCTCATGGATGAGTAAAGCTGATTTTGTCAGTTTAAAGAATGTTTGTGCGTATGTGGGTGCATGTCACACAACGATGAGAATGTAATTGCATTATTGTTGTATATTGACAGTAAAGGTCTAGAACTTGAAGTCACAGATGTAACACGATTGTGTTATGCCCCAGGTTTGTTTAGAAGCGAGCAGATTAAAGTGGAACTATGAGAAATGTGTTTGTTCAATTTTACAATATTTATTTTATGTTTTTTATTTTATTTGCAGATATAGACAATTGAACTTAAAGAAATGCCAAACCAATGAACCCTAACTAACCAACCAACCAACCATAAAAACTTAAACCACAATACTTAAATAAGTTAATAAAAAATTATTAAAGTTGAGTCCTTAACCTCCCCATCAGTGCACACCCAAAAAGAGCTTGTGGGCTGTGTGTTCAAATTACTAGTAAATACAAATGATGGAAGTAACGTACAATAACAGAGTCAGAGCAAAATAGATGACTTTCTTATACTAATCTGGCCCCTGACAAAAAAATCACAAATACTATGGAAGTAAGCAGGATGCAAAAGTTGCTAAGAGGTCCTGAAATTCTTCCGCCTCTTTTATACAGCCAAGCACTAGAGGGAGGAGGACCCACAACCTGAAGAGCAAAAACACCATATATTTTAGTTTCAGGGGAAATGTAACAACCCTGTTAATTTAATTCTAATGCAAATGGAACATCTTACTGTTACTGCTTTGTTCAACCAGAGCAGCTTTACAAAAGCAATGAAATATATGGCATCACCAGTAGATTCTGTTCTTTTTTTCTGAGAGAAACAAGCTAATCAAAGACTTGTGGGACCTGAACTAGTAAACCACACTCGCTGTTGGCATGGTAACCACAGGTATCACCAACTCAACCAGGACTGAACTTTTAAGGTTTACAGCTTTATAGTTTGATGTGAAATATTATTTAATATTTAACATAAGGAGTCTATCAAATGACAATGTGAAAACCATGTTTCTATTTAAATAGTTTCTCTTAGTTTCAGCTCATTGTTCAGCTGTCTGGTCCGTATATTTACTGTTGTTTTTTACTCTCACTGCTCTCCTGGTGTCAATTTTACTGCCAGTTTGCAGATATTCTGCAAACAGCAGACACACACAGTCAAGTTGTTAAACATCATGGAGCAGTTACTTGCTTAAGAGTCATACAGTTTCCTCAGAAAGTGGTGGAGATCATAAACAGAGCTAAACAAGAGTGATTATTGGACTAATACTCATCAGGTGGACACAAACACCACTCTATGTTACTGACACTGTTGCTTTGTAAATGCTGGATGTGTAATTAAGCATTTTTGCTTACAAGTTCACCATAGTCGTTTTCAGACATGACCTCCGGAGGATGTCTGGAGAATTGGATCCGGACTTTGCCTTTCACACTTGAAAAACGCAGGAGGTTCTCCGGTCAGACACGTTCACAACAACACAGAAATCTGGCGAGGGTTGATGCAGCAGGCAGAGACAGGATGTAACGTATAAGTTCCACTGCGGAGATCACGTGTTTGTTTGCAACACATCAACACTGGCATCGGCCATTATCACCAAAAACTCTCTTTTTACAAGGGGCCTGGCTGGAGAAAGTCTGCAGAAAGTCCGGAGACTCTCACTCCGACATTTGTGTGCACACATCCAGCCCTTCTTGAGAATGTCAGGAGTATCTCCGGTGTTCAGTGCATGTCTGAAAGCAGCTTATGTTAACCTTAAAAGGTGATTATGGTCAGTGTCAGTGTCATGGTCACAACTTGTTTCCACTGTCACAGTTTGAAAGAAGATTCTGAGCTTGTGCTGCTCCACACTTTGTTAATTTGCTCCTTCATGCATCAGGTCTGTTGTTTGACACAAAGTGACTCAGAATGGTGGTTGCTCCAGCTCGCTGTCACGGTTTGGATTCGGTCTGCTCTGATACTGTCTCAGCTGAACACAGCAGCACCTAGGATGCTGTTTACAGAGCCGTGACTTTGTCTGTGATCTGTGTGGGGACAGTGAGCACATCAGGGATAATCCTCCTCTCAGCAGCATCTCATGGTGTTTTTGGTGTCCCCACAGTGCTGTCTTGATGGAACCCAAAGCCCCATAAACCTTGGTGAGGGCAGGGAAGTCATCGCTGTCTGAGCCGCCGTGCTTTGCTGTAGATCACAGCGGTCTCGTCAGGCTGTGTCTCCGTAACATGATTATTCAGACTATCTGCTGTCTCTTTGTCAGCCCTGAGCGGAGGCTTTAAAGCCGTCTTGGGGGCAGCTGGCACGCCAAACAAAAAGAAATCTCCACTTTTCACACCAGTAGTGGTTTGTTGTGAAGTCTTATTTAACGTCTCCCCAGATGCAACATCTGCTGCTTCAATCTGTCCTCCCTCTGGGGAGTAGAATGTATATTTATCAGTGTTTGTTCTCTCAGTTTTAATCCCTGGTTTCTCTGCTTGTTGTTGATTATCTTGTGTTTTCCTTCAGGACGTGGTGGTGGCCTCTGGCTTCACTGTGGCCAAATCTTCCACAGGTCATGAGGACAACCTGCACCACTGTAATCTGCTGCTGTCAGGAGATGAAGCCTGTCTTTATGTGAGCACTTTTGTATACATCCAAGTTATGTTTGATGTATGTACAGTACGTATGCATATACAGTTTGAACAGGATCCCTGCTTTAGTAGTCTACTCTAGGACTACTCAAGTACAACTTTGAGGCACTAGTGTTTTACTGAAGTAAATGTCCCTTTTATATTTTTACTCTGCTGAATTTTAGAGGGAAATATTTTACTTTACAACTTCATTTATCTGACAGTTGTAGCTGCTTGTTAGGATTCAAATTAAGATTTGACTCTTTTCAGACCAATAATTTATGATGAGTTCATAAAATGACAAATTAAAACTACTCAACAATAAGGAAAGAAGGTAAACTTAGCATCACTTTGAACAGACATTAATACTGCCTGGATGTTACTTCCTCTGCCAAGGAAGTTATGCTTTCACCCTGTCCATTAAATATACTTTAAGTATTCAAATTAAAAGTACTTGTTGAGTGAAGCCTGTTCCCTAATGAAACGGGCTACTACATAATTTTAAATCAGTGTTGGCGGTGCCTCCTTCAAGTCTATTTGAGGTGTGTCTTCAGCAGTACTGCTGCTGCAGAAGGTGGGGTCTAACGTTACCTGCCCATTCTGATTAGATCAGTCAACCAATTCCCCTCTCTTCGTTGATTACTTCTAAAAATTAAAAAAATAATGTAAGACAATGCATTATAAAAATGTAGTGGAGTAGAAAGTACAGATATTTGCTGATATATGTCTTGGTGTAAAAGTGAAAAGTACCTGAAAATAAATCTACCTAAAGTACCGATATCATTAAAATGTACTGAAGTACAGTAACAAAGTAAATGTACTTTGTTACATTCCACCACTGGAGACACGTCTGATGAATTTTACAGCCTCCTCATGTTTTACCTGCAGGCTCAGCCATCACTACATCTACAATATGTTTTCTCAAATCGAGAAAGACGAACTTATCTGTTGATTTCTGGACATTTTACATGTCACAAGTTTTTTCGAAAAACATTATTTACAATGTATATACAGTTTGTCTGATTGGTTCAGAACAACTACCATGCTGACTATTAGATATAAGAAAAGTATTGGCGTGGAATAAATTCACATCAAATCATCCTGGATACCAATGATAAGAAACCAAGCCTGAATGGTTTGTTTTAGACTCATCGAGTTCATCTAGCTCACCCCAACTGGTCGAGGCAGATGGCCGCCCAAATTGAGACTGGTTCTGTTAGAGGTTTCTTCCATTTAATGAGGGAGTCTTTTATCTCCACAGTTGCCAAAGTGCTGCTCATTGTGGGAACTGTTGGGTTTCTCTGTAAAAAAGTTTTAAGGTCTGGACCTTCAATTTAAAGGGCCTAGGGTTAATGTATATTATGATTTGGCACCATACAAATAAAATTGAATTGAATGGTTAAGAGGCTAAGGATAGCCAGTGCCTCATGTGACAAATTATCTGTGTTGACAGATTAGATTTAACTCCGTCGTTCTATATTGTTTTTGATTATATTCATCAGAAAGTCATATGTTACTAATATAATTCCACTCTCCTTCCTCCTTTGTTTCTTTTTAATTTTTCTGCTTTTCCTCCAGCAGCAGTAGAATCTGCTACAGAATCAGTAGAGTCTGTCTGCTGCGGTGACTGTTGACTGAAAACACATCATTGAGACTTTTGTTCACATCTCTGTCTCCATCCCTCAGGTGTCCCGCCTGTCGCCTCCTCCTGACCCCAGATCCCCTTTGGCCAAAAAGAGAAGCGCCACACTCTCCTCTGAGGTCAGATTTAGAGGCTTGGTTAACTGCAGAGGCTGCTGGGAGTAGGGCTGTTGAGGTCTTGTATCTGTCAGGACGCTTTTTGTCAGCGGCTGACTGTCCCAGAGTCACCTCGGCTGGATCAGGGTCTCACAAGACCCCCTGGTCTCTGCAGTGGTGATGATGAGGCGAGGAGTCACGACAGTGTTTGACACTTGGGTCTCCAAACCTCTATAAATACATAGTTAATAATATTCATAGTTTTTGTAATGTAGAAATCTAAATCAGCCGCATGTGCAGGACATGTAGAAGCTAAGTGGAAAAAAAAGGTGTTATGAGAATAGTTTACAATACTATAGTACTACAAAAGAAAGTTCCATGCAATGATACGAATAGATCAAATTAAGATACTTTAGCATTTGCTTAGTGTCCACATGTGCTGTTCAGTTACTCTTATAAGTGCAGAAGCTTATATTTTATCCTCAGGGTTTTTGTCCTTTGACCAGTGTAGTACTTTTACGTACAAATCTTTTCCCTGTATTTTATGGGAATATTACGAACAGCAAAATTGCCTCAACAAGGGCAGGACACTACACTTGGTACGCTATTGGTTTGGGAATCTGACAGACATATTGCACAAAACATTTGCATACAGAAAAACAAACTAGAAATATTAAAAACAAAAAGAGCAGAGTAGAAATCTGAGCGCAGACGTGCACAAAGAAGCAGCTTGAGCATGAAAAGGAGAGTTTAGTGCAAGCACATAGTTTGAATAAAGGCAGAGCAAATCTTAGCACAAGCAATGCATTGAGTGTAAGCGCAGTATTTTGAGTGAAAGCATTACAAAATCTGAATGTGAAATCAATAAGTCCTGCTCTTAAACTAAAAGACCACACACTTGCATTAAGAGAGGGAAAATATCCCATACATTTCTGGCTTTTTATTTCCTCATAAAATATTTTTTGACATCACATAACAACTTTGTCATATCAATTACAAATTGAAACATCAACGGTTTGTAATTCACTTGACTGTTTTGTGCTGATTCTTGACATTTGGCCTAAGACTCGTCACAATCATGTCTCATGGTTTTATTGAAATCAGGGTTGTCCTATTCATTAAATCAGATCACAGAAAAATTTGATTAATTTGATAAAAACAGAAGCCGAATCAAACAGGACTAAACCAAAGTGCAGAATTCCAACATTCAGTCCCCTAGAGCTAAAACTGATATTATGATACAGAATAAGAGCTGATTTCCTGTTTCAAACAAATGATGCTAGCAACAGGGTTTAAGCTGTGTTTTTAGATGAGATACATCAAACTGAATTATTAGTGGACATTTTCCGCAAATAAATACCAGAATCACACAATTTTTGTTATGAACTCCCTGTAGGCACCAGTTTATTACATCAGAGGTGTTCGTCCCATGAGTTTTTTGGTACAAATGATCCTACTGTATCCTGCTGACTCAAACCACAGGTAACATGCATGCTGCTGAGGTTTCAGGCCTTCTCCCTCCTGTCAGTTTTGACAGTCTGGTCATTTTGAGACCCATGAGAGAAACGAGCAATGCCCGCTAAAACCTTTTTAATGGACAAACAGGGATTTTTTTCGAGAGCTGCCCATACCTCAGCAGGTTTTGAAATAATGTTGAGTGGGAACATGCTAAAGTTATAAAGCTACTAGCTTCCATTTTTTGGATTGAAATAAAAGCTTATGGACAATCCTGAATACTAAATGTTGCAAAAGGTTAGATTTGAATGGGTGAAATATAGTGAAAATTAACCATTCAGATTGTTATGGACGTTTTCTGGAAGCTGGTGAAAGGAGAACTCAGGCAGCAGTTGATGTCTTATGCAGAAGATTTTAATGTAGACTTGATGCATCAAGGAGACCAGAAGGTGAAACAAACGCTAACAGAGTAACATGAGCAAGTGTCACCTCCAAGTCTGAAGATGTCTCCCACAGCATCCCCATGATATCTCCCTCTACTTGCATCACCCATTCTAACAGCACATCCATGAAAGGCTAGTATTGCTGTCACTCTATGTTACATGTAGGTGTTCACATCCTATTGGATAGTTAAGCCTAAAGTATGCATTCCTTAATCACATTGGGTCCTTATGTCTTGCTACTGATGTAATGCAGGAAAGAGTTGGAGTTGGTGCCTCTCTGTCTGGGGCATCTGAATAGGATATGAAAGTCCATGAGCGTAGACACTACAATGTACTGTTGGTTGGTCCTTTATCTATAACCTGACCTTAGGTACTGTGAAGAGAGAAGGGAGTATCTGTGGAATGAGGCATGCTCAATTCTCCTAATAGTGTACAGATGTAATGTCCAAGGATGGTCAAAAACTCCTTTACACAGATCATAACTGTGTAGACATTTTCCACAAATAAAAAATGTCTACACATGTCAAGCAAAACTGTAAAAAAAAACATGACCGATGATTAAAGCCTGTCTGACTGTCAGCTTGCAGCGAACATGGAAGTCAGCTCGGAATTCTGGGTAAAGAAACTGCAGAGATGATCTGTTAAAAATTCAGTTGTATAATAAAATATGCATACAAATTGCTTTACAACCCTAGGAAGTAGAATATTAAGTTAATAACAGATTAATAATATGGAGCACCAGTGAGGTGTAGCTATGATTTAACATTTTCAAACAGAATAAATTAACGGACACAACAGACAGAAGAACACACACTGTTTGAGAATATATAGGAGATTTGAGTTTTTCATAAGCTTGGGATGAAAGTTTTAAGACTCGTGTGAGTTTGATCTGTACTCTAGAAAAAATTCTCTTAAATAAATGTTTGGATAGACTTTTTCTCCGGTTTTCTGCTGTTTGAGCAAATGTTCATTTTTCAGATCATCGTTATTCTCTTCAAAAATCACATCTGATTGACGAAATGGTGAAAGAGGTTCAGAAGGCTCAATAGAAAAATCTGTTGCTTTGTTCAGTGGTTTCAAGAAATGACGCTTGTTTGGACGCCAAGGTTAAATAGAAAACTCTCATAAAAATGTTTATTGTCACTCAGCAAGTAGGTAAAACTTTAGATCTGTCCTCCATCATAGTCTGCTCCCATCCCCAGACTGCTTTTTCGCTTCTTATACAAATGCATACATCATGTAGCATAGCATGCTGACATCGACTGCTAGTCTTTTTTGTAAATTCTTTTTTTGTTATCCTTAGGTTTCCAGGAATACCAAGACCCCCAAATATACATATGTGGGACTGGGCGACCTGAAGGCTGGATCAGTCGTCAACGTGTACGGAGTGGTGGTCTTCTTCAAACAGCCATTCAAGAGCAGGGGAACAGGTCAGTGTGAGCCTCAGCCCAAAGGATAGTCAAAATATGTGACCAAAGAATAAAGAGTCCAGAAAAACAAAACAAAACATCGGCATGCTAACATGCTCACAAAAGCTATGCTAAAATGCTGATATTTAGTAGGCAAGTCAGACATACATTGAATAAAATGTCAACAGTATAAAAACTATTTTAAACCAAGAAACTCTGTGTAAATGAAATATTACAACAACTAAAATACAAAATATGTCATATTTCAATAACAATATTCTCAATATTGTCTTGTTCTCATATTGCTTAAAATAGCAACAAGTTTGTTAGTATGTGAAAAGCAGTTCAAACCAAACAGAGTAAAACATTTCAACCGTTTCAGCACCACGGACAGAGACATTAAGACCTTCTGCAGCAGTGTTACAGATTTTTTTGCGGGGCAAGCTTTTAAAAATGTACGAATGATTGATACTATTATTAATCTTATTATTCTTATTATTGGAAAATGCATCCTGGAACATAAAACATAAACCACTTCACCTCCTTTGAGTCACATGTGATTGGCAGAAAAGAATAGAGAACCTTTCATGAAGTGATCAGTGCTGAGTCAGAACACACACACACACACACACACACACACACACACACACACACACACACACACACACACACACACACACAGTGTGCATCAGAGGTTTGTTTTGA
Source organism: Hippoglossus hippoglossus (assembly GCF_009819705.1). Taxonomy (NCBI): domain Eukaryota; kingdom Metazoa; phylum Chordata; class Actinopteri; order Pleuronectiformes; family Pleuronectidae; genus Hippoglossus; species Hippoglossus hippoglossus. The sequence goes on along the minus strand of NC_047156.1, from coordinate 23,820,361 downwards.
TGAATCAACATTTTTTTGTTTAATATATATATTTTTTGAATAATAATATATAATACGATTTTTCTGATATTCAAAACTAAACAATTACATATATCAATTACCTGTCATTGCACTGTCCTGTCTTTACACTGCATATCCTAGTTTAATTACATTCATATGTTTCTATATTTCTATTTATTTTTTATATTCCTTACACTTAAGTATTGCATGTTACTTATTACTTGCTGACGTATTTTTGACTCTTGCTGCTGTAATACTGCACATTTCCCCATTGTGGGACTAATAAATTATCTTATCTTCTTCTCTATAATAAACAGTCTATTCATTATAAATGGAGTGAGTACCAGCATAACCGCTAGAGCACAGTTTGTGTTACAGTGTGTTGCATTATTGTAGCCTCAGTGTTTCTTAGTGCGATTCCTTCTGAGTCAATCAACCTTAATTGTGTTTGTTTAGTCCAGTATAACTTGCAGGAGTCTCTTGATGCTGCTCTGACATGTTTTGAGGCCACAGAGGAAATAAATCCAAGATGAGTGTCTTCCAGTCTCCCAAAGTCTTACAGCAGAAATGAACAAGGGAGAAAATCTGTCAAAATTACAGCTGTCACATATGATGGGTTCAAATAATACAGTCTGAAAACTGTCAACGAAAATGGTTCTGGGAGAGGAACGGGAGTGAGAGAGGAATGATCTCCCTACAGGGACTCAGCTGAGTAGTGGCCACTGGGACAGCGAGCCATCTGTGACATTCCTATGAGAGAATCAGAAAATTGCAGTTCAAATCATTTCACCACAGTCTTGTTTTACCAGTATTATTTTGTTTAGTTGTACAGTGTGATCACTTACAAGTATGTGAAGGGTATATAGCTCACATCCTCAGAAAGCATATGTTTTACCTCTCACCTTGATGATGACTGAGTGTGCTGTGAAAAACAACAACCTTTGCTGTGATTTCTTACAAATAACTACTGCTCCTATATGTATTCCCCCAAGAAACCCAAGTCAGATGCTGGTGTTTGGGTGTTATAATGGACTTTTTGTTGGAACAGGCCACTTGTCAGTACCTGTCAGCATTAAAGAAGAAACTGCACTGACCTAAACTAAAGGGACCACCAGAACATTGTTTAGTCATTATCTTTATTTACCTGTGAACACACTGACTCTGACATCAGCATGAAGTGCAGAGGAAGCAGTTTGACCTGAGGAACAGGAGGTGGTGAGCTGTTAACACTCAAAAGAGCAAAAGGATAAGACATTAAACAGACTGCTCAGTCTGAGCTGACCTGCAGCCATGCAGGACAGGATGATGAAGTGTGTACTGTGTGTGTGTGTGTGGGTGTACGTGTTGGGGAGGTAATAAAGAGAAAGCAGTGTCTCATGCGGAAACTGTCCAAACTTCATCATCCTGGTCTTTCTGGACCCTCGGGCGTCTTAAAGTAAACAGAGATCTTAGAAAAATCCATCTGATCAGACATAAGGGGAAACCCAAACACTCACAAGCACAGTGAAGGCAATCAGTGAAATAATGTATGCTCTTGCCTCTAAACCTAATCTTAACCATCAAAAAAGCCCTTATATTTACTGATTTGGCTAATGAGCAAAAATGTTTTGCTGCGAGAAGGAATTTTCACATACACATCACAGCACGCACAAACATACTTGTTTATTTTGGTGTTATTTGTTAGGACTAGGGACTAATCAATGCTAGATCTTTGACGGTGGTATAGTTAAACAAAAAGTATGAATTATACTGTGGGCATGGAGGAGGCTCAGAGAGCACATCCACCTGGACCAGAGGAATAATCAGAGTAGCTGAGGGCTGTTGGCTGATTGATCCTCTGGTTCACAAGGCAGCAGCAGAGCTGCCAGAGGGATAAGCATGAGAGACACATGGAGACAGAGACTGAGCGGAGCTGCAAAGCCGAGGTGCCAGCTGAAATAAGCTGGCAAGTTTAAGTAGAGTTCGGGTTATGTTTTCTCACATGTGGTAAGAATAAAAAGATACTGAAAAGCAACATGTTTGTTTCTGGATGTGTGGGAGACCCCATTGGCATCGTCAATTGCCACATATGCATAAAAACTCTTAAAATCTTAAAAATGTCGATGTACACTTATCAGGATCAATGAAATTGTGTCATTAAGAAATCATGGCTGAGATCATTTTTCCGTGCATATCTTTGACATTTCTCTCATGACATTGTGCTGTTACTCTACTGTGGTATTATTATTATTAGTAGTAGTAGTATAAGTAGTGGTACTACCAGTCTTTAACACATTATATTTACTGCCTGAAAATCAAGATCTTCTAAAACCATTCAAGTTGGGTTATGTCAGAAAGTAAGATTAGAAAGGGGGGAAAGATTTTCAAGTTTAAATATGTTCTGATGTTTTGCAAACATATAACCAGCTTGTGACCTATAGTCTATATGTATATCCAATTGACAACCACAGATCTGCTCCTCAACGTATTCCCAAAGTTTTTATTTTTACTTCATTACTATCAACAAAATATATTATGACTTGTGCTTCTATTTATTTTGTTGATTTCGATTTTCTCCCCACAGACTACTGCTCCAGCCTGAAGATCACCGATCAGTCCAACGAGAAGATTGGCTGCACACTCTTCTGTGAGAAGCTGGACGACCATCCCAAAATCTTTCAAATCGGAGACATTGTCCGCATGCACAGAGTCAAGGTGCAGCCTGCTTCTTCAGTCACCATATCCTGTTACCTTGAAATTTAACAAACTTGAATGTATACACTCCAGCTGAAGTGGTCACTTATAAATGATCCCACGTCTCTGCAGGCTCAGTGCTTCAACAACTCCATCACGCTCGTCAACACATTCGGCTTCTCTGTCTTGACGTTTGACGGGGGAGTGGGTGCAGCTGTGGAGCCACGGACGTCCAGCCGCTCCTTCCACTTTGACCAGGAGGTCCGTAGCACTGTGGAGGGGCTGCGATCTTGGGCAGCCAGCCAGACTCTCCTGCCCACGGTGCCCACAATCCCACTGTCTGCCGTTGAGCCCAAGGCTTACTTCGACTTGACCTGCCAGCTGCTGGCCAAAGCCCCCATCGACACCACCTGCACCCTGCTGAGGGTAACGTATACATATACAAACAGATTTGTTTTTATAATGTTATGTGGGGTTACAGTTTATCATTGTGCTTGAAGAAAGTCTACTAGGCAAAATGATAACTGAGTCTAAGTTCAAATCCCTTTAACAAACACAACAGGTCACCCCCTGCACTCTCACTGTTAATAATAATAGATTAATCCTGGACAGCTGCTGAGGTTGTGTTTTTTATTCTTATGAAAGTTACGAATGACAAATGAGATGAGGTCCCATCGATCTACCAGTCGAGCAGAAGATTCCAGCCCGTCTGCTTGCTGAATGGTTTCTCACCAATGTTTGCTATGATGATGATATTTAATGTCAGAGTTTTCTGAATCTGTGTATTTCTATGTCTGTACAGAGTCGGTCACTATAGTTCATAATATTTTTTTCAAATTATTGGAAATGCTCCATAGCCTGTTTCTGTGTTATTTTTTTCCCCTTACCTTAATCTGAACCTAATGCACACCTTAACAACAACCACAGGGGTGCGACAGATTACATTATTCTAACACAATGACAACACTATCTGAAGGGAGAACAGACTTTGGCAGAACTGCTGTGGTAAAGCAGAGTCATGCTGCAGAACTAGCAGGCGGAGGTGGACAAAGCACAGTTGAACACAGTCAGGTTTGGAGTCACTGTGGCTGTGGGGTTCTTATACTTATACCTCTTTTACACCAAGGTTAGTGGATATACGCAGATTTATAAACCCAGGTAAACCCTATAAAAAGCCATTTGTGACATAGAGAAAAAAAATTCAGGAGAGTGCCCAGAGGTTGTCAGGAGTGCATACAGGCACCTGGAAGCCATACAAACTAATGAGTCACATTATGAGTTGCCGTGATGAAATTCAGCCTGTGATTTAAATTTTTTACTGATTTTTGGTGTGGTTTTGAATCCAGTCCTCAATGGGTTGATGGATTTTGGTTTCTATTGACCTTAGTTATGTAATGTTGCTCTCAAAAAATGATACAATGTACATCAGTAAAGATTTTCCACTTGTATAATTTGTTCATCAAGATCTGATCTGTGATGTAAATGCTCCCTTCATTTTTTGAGCAGTGTACGTTGAAAAACATGGAAGTACATTGAGGTACTAAATGAGATCTATTTGTGCTATGCCAGGAAGTTCAATTGGCGTCATAACATCACGCAGAAAAAGTGCAGCGTCGGCGTGTAGACTGCCAAAATACAGTAGAAAAAGAAGGAATTATATATTGCAGTGCCCATTCTAAACCTGCCTGTTTGGAATGTGCTGTTTGTTTGTCCTATGTTGATGCTCCGGAGCTACTTCAGAATTATTCCTTGTCAGTAGTGAGTCCTCCTCAAACAGTTCTACAATATACTGTCACTTTTTTATTGTTTGTGTGCTGGACGTTGTGTGCAGAGCTCTTTATAAACAGTCTATGGTGCAGAGTGAACTTTGCGTTTATTGTACCTGCTTTATCTGCAGTGAAGATTTTATAGTTAATGTTTTTCATGAAATGATTATTACTGTTCTTGTTTGCGGTTTGTATATAAGCTTGAATGATTTACTGCAGTGGTTAATTTTTTCATACAGGTCTGTTAAGCAATCAAGACAATTTTCAGACCCAAGTTCACAACTTTTCAAAATTACATTACATTACATTTCATTTAGCTGACGCTTTTATCCAAAGCAACTTACAATAAGTGCATTCAACCATGAGGGTACAAACCCAGAACAACAAGAATAGAGAAAGTACAATTTCTTCAAAAGAGCAAAACTACAAAGTGCTATAAGTAAGTGCCATTTTAAGTGCTACTAAATTGTTAGTTTTAAAAATGTTATTCAAGGTATAGTCGGAAGAGATGTGTTTTTAGTTTGCGGCGGAAGATGTGTAAACTTTCTGCTGTCCGGATGTCAATGGGGAGCTCATTCCACCATTTAAAATAAAAGCTCTACTGCTGTAGAGCTCTCACATACAGATCGTTACAGAGCACTGGGCGCTTATGTATTCACTTTTATAATATTGAACCTATTGCATGTCCAAATCGCACCAAACTTGTCCCTGCACTTCCCATGATGACTAAGAATGGACATGCCAAGATTAAAGTCGATTATATGAATGGTTCGGGAGATATGCGTTCCACATGCAGACAGAAAGACAAAGTCAAAAGCTGATAAATGGACTTGTTCCCAGTTTAATGGGAAATGCAAACCCTTAACCCTCCTTGAAAAAGCGTGAGGTTACATCCACATGATGTGACAGCAGTGCCGCTGTTAACATCATCAGTGATGGTGGTGATGCTGAGACATTTCTAACATACACACACAAAAAGAAAAGGGAATCCCAGAAGCTTCCCAGGAGGCTGTTTACTGTCAGAATGCATCCATTTGTTCCTCCTGTCTTCTTTTATTAGCCACTCTCACCTGTTTTTGTTCTTATTGTGGATGTTAATGAAACTTGTCTTTTTAGGTAGCTGCCACGTTTCTCCTTGTTCCTCCGACTACGCTCCCTGTTAAAGCAAATTTCCACTTACTTTGATTTGAAACTAAAGAAGTCGATATTATTTTTTTCCTTCGTAATAATGGAGCTGTTTGCCTTCAGTCTTCATCAGTCTTGTAGTAAATCTACTTCAGTCTGACAGCCTCAATGGGATTTGGACTTGTGTATTTTATCTCGGTACCTTGTGTATCAGTGTATCTTACCTTCTACCTCAGTGATGAAAACAGAAATGAGGCTGTAAGTGACGGCTGGGTTCCTGCCAGTGAGGCTGATAGAGTAGATAAATTTGAACAGGGTTTGGCAGCGAATCTGCTGCTCTGCTGCCAGGCTGTTCTCACTGATTCCTAAAGCTGGGCTGAGCTGTAACAGGCTGCTGCACAACCACTCGTACAACCAGGAGAGGGTGTTGTCCAAATCATAACAAGCTTTTAGATGAAGAAGAGATTGTTATACCCCCAACTCAAGCACCCCACCCCACCTGCCCTGCTCTCGACTGCTTTACATCAGCCCAATTTCACTTGTGACAACAAATGTGACTACAATGCTCAGATATAACCGCACTAATAATGTCAAACAGTTCAAGTAGATAAATTAATCCTTTTAATTATTATTTTTATTCAAAAACAGAAAAAGAAAATTGTTTCATCTTCTCCAAAGGGAGTATTTGCTACTTTTAACTGTTTTTATTTTATTGTGATAGACATTTGAGGATGTCACTAATCTGAACTTTTCATCCTTATTTAACATTGTACATAATTAATAATAAATAAATTAAAAATAATAAAGCACATTAAGCAATGAAAATAACCCTAAATTACAGCACTAAAACATTTTTCGTCAGTCTTTATTCTGTTGAGTGAATGAACTGACAAGTTTTTAGAAATACAAATCATATTTTAGATTTTCTTCTACTGAGATCTTTCCAGTCAGATAATGTTGTTTTTGTATTATATGCATTAATAAAACACAAGATGATCACTATTCTCCTTTTCTCATGTTGCGTCAGACTGATCTGTATCTGTCTCTCTCTGCATCCACACAATGGAGGTGTTGCTGGTCACTGTGTGTATTTTAGAAGTAGGAATACTAGTGCATTAACTAAACCTACTTGTTGAATGAGATGTTTGATTGACCTGTGGTAATGCTGGTTGCATCTTTCTTTTGGGGGACTTCTAAAGTGACCTGCACTACTTGAGCTGCAGCAAGTAAAGATCACAGAACCCTGAAGCCACGCCCCGCTGCTGCACTGAGGGCTGTTCACCTGTTTGTTCAAAGTTCGGTGAAGCTCCACTCGGTACAGAGAATCCTCAACTGGAGAATGAGTTGTCCTTGTCTTTATCATAAAGGCGCCTGTTGTTATGAACACTCTCTTGTCGTCATTGACAATGTCTCTTACGTCCCATTGCTCCAGCTTCCTGTTTATTTGTTTACTTTGGCAGCATGTGGATCCAACACAACCTGTGTGGTCCTGCACACTAGTTTGCTTTTGACCATCACGTACAAGTGTTTGATAAGCTCTGTCTCCTGTTCTGATCAGCACATTCTCACGAGTCATCTGTTTTGTGTTTGTCAGGTGTGGGACGGGACCAAGTGTCCTCGCACTCTGCTGAAGGTGATACTGGAGGCAAATGTCACAGAGGGGCCGACCGTCTTCTCCAAGAAGAAAGAGGACCTCATCGCCAACATTTTCGTCTACGACAACCACGTGGAGGTCGCCAGTCAGCTGAAGGTCAGAGATCTCTTAGAAAAACAAAATTTTCCAAAAAGATGTTTTATCACCATGGTAATGCTCAAGGTACAAATTACTACCTGTGCACTTGACTCATTTTGCATCAAACGTCACATCTCCTAATTCTCAGTCATACTTCAGTCACATATGAGCGGAGAAACAACAGATACATAGTGCTGGAATAAGCAGAACCTTCTTCTTCCAGACTTAGCGTTGCACACAGTGTGAGAAAACAGATCAGTTACCCAGCAAACATTTCAACGTAAAAAAAAAGTTTGAATATACGTCTAAACCATAGACTGTATGAAGACGTAAAGAGAGTTTGTTGTGAGGATAGCCGACACCGGTGTCGATGGGGTGTCAACAAAACCATGTGATCTCTGCAGCGGAGTTATTACGTGATGTACAGCCTCTGTATATTTTGATGCAGAATAATAAGCAGAAAAACTAAGTAAACATACCTTAGTTAAGTAGATACATAGTCTGTCAGTGTCTTTAAAAATAATATAATTAAATCTAATAAAAGGATAGTGCTGCAGAGAAGGTATGTTTTCCAGCTAAAATACAAAGGAATAAAATATAAATAGATATTTAGTTTTTTTTTTACATATAAATGTTTGGTTTTCATCATTTTGATTGTGGACCAAACATCAGCCACAGCGCTGGTTGTCTGTTTATTCAAAGTTTATTAAAAAAGAAATCACAACAGTCAAAAAAACTGCTCTTCAATCGGCCTTTGAATAAACGTGTGTAGCTGATAAGAAGAACAGTTCTTGAGATATACAAGTCACATACTGACAGAGCTTTCTGGAATCACTAGACAGAGGAAAGGTCACTGTTATTGATGGATCGTTCTTTTTCATTTTCTAACACATACAGGTAGATGGAGGGGAGGGAAGAGGGTAAGGAGGGTAGGGGGTTAAGGTGTAAGGGAGTGGGGGGAGCTGGGATGAGGGGCTGATTGACAGGGCAGAGGGAGACGAAGGATGGGAGAGGAGATTAGGAGGAGTTGAAGTTGAAGAGAAAACAGGGGAGCCTCCTGCCCGTCGTCCCCTCGCTCTCCTTCTCTATCTTCTTCCTTTCTTTCTTTTTCATCTTCTCCTCCTTCCTTTCTTTCTTCTCCATCTTCTTCTCCTTCTTCCTTTCTTTCATCTCCATCTTCTCCTCCTTCTCTCTCTTTTTCCTTTCTTTCTTCTCCAGCTCCTCCAGACAGGCGCTTTCAGCCTCCAGCTCCTTCAGACAGGCGCTTACTACTTCCAGGTCCTCTAGACGGTCGTTTTCAGCCTCCAGCTCCTTCAGCTCCTTCAGCCAGGCGTTTTCAGCCTCTAGCTCCTTCCGACGGACATTTTCAGCCTCCAGCTCCTCCAGATGGGCCTTTATTCTGTCAAGCTCCTTCATCCAGGCGTTATCAGCCTGTAGCTCCCCCAGACAGGCCCTTTCAGTCTCCAGCTCCTTCAGTCGGGCCTTTACTCCCTCAAGCTCCTTCAGCCAGGCGTTTTCAGCCTCCAGCTCCGCCAGATGGGCGTTTTCAGCAGGAGAGGCTGTTTATATAAACACATGGATTTAATCATGTTTTATATGTAACATGGATTTAATCATGTTTTATATGTAACATAGATTTAATCATGTTTTATATGAAACAGATACTGTAGATGGAACCATGTTCTTTATTTGATGTGTAAAGGCAGGTGTACAAACAGAACATGTTCCTCTATAGGAGTGAGTAAAGCCCCCTGAGAACGTGGATTATATGATCATCATCACAAACAGAAGCTTCACCTAACCATCTGCCCAGCATCTTCAAACCACGTGATGATGTGGCAATAACAAGGACACGCCCACATTAACCCAGGCAACTAGGTCCTGCTCCTCACTCACAGCCCTTAAAGGTCCAGTGTGTTGTTTAAAAAACAAAATTACTAATACTTAATACTATTAAAAGGGTCCAGTGTGTAAGATGTTATAATTTCATCGGGAGCTGGTCCTCTCCCACTAAGGCTGCTATGTTGCACCACCATGTCTCTATAGTAGCAAAAACCTTTTTGAGTTTTTCTGATGCCTAAAAACAATTTTAGGATCTCCTTAGCTGCTGATCTCCGCAGTTTCTCCAGAAGTGGTGTATTTGTGAACATGTCACAGTGAGAGCCTCCAGAGTGGGCGGACATTCTCCCCCTGGCCCCCTGGTGTACAGGGTTGATGATTGTGGACCAAACATCAGCCACAGTGCTGGTTGTCTGTTTATTCAAAGTTTATTCAAATAAAAATCATAACAATCACAAACACTGGTCTTCAATCGGCCTTTGAATAAACATGTGTGTAGCTGATAAGAAGAACAGTTATTGAGATGTACAAGTCACATACTGACAGAGCTTTCTGGAATCACTAGACAGAGGAAAGGTCACTGTTATTGATAGATCGTTCTTTTTCATTTTCTAACACATACAGGTAGATGGAGGGTGAGGAGGGGAGGGAAGAGGGTAAGGAGGGTAGGGGGTTAAGGTGTAAGGGAGTGGGGGGAGTTGGGATGAGGGGCTGATTGACAGGGCAGAGGGAGAGAAAGGATGGGAGAGGAGATTAGGAGGGTTTGAAGTTGAAGAGAAAACAGGGGAACCTCCTCCTCGTCGTTCCCTCCTTCTCCTTCTCTCTCTTCTTCCTTTCTTTCTTTTTCATCTTCTCCTCCTTCTTCCTTTCTTTCTTTTTCATCTTCTCCTCCTTCTTCCTTTCTTTCTTCTCTATCTTCTCCTTCTTCTCGCTCTTCTTCCTTTCTTTCTTCTCCTCCTTCTCGCTCTTCTTCCTTTCTTTCTTCTCCTCTTTCTCCTTCTTGACCCTCTCCTTGTAGCTGTCAGTCTTCAAGGCCTGTTCCTGAAAACACAGAGACAACATAAGTTTCACTCTTTTCTTTTTCAAAGTCTGAATCGGAAACAAATCAACAATCCAATATTATTCAATCAGAATGAGTTGGTGTAACGTACCTGAAGCACAATGTTCTGCTGGATCAGGAGTTTTATGGCGTCCTCCAGCTTGATTTCCTTTTCTAGGGACTCCTCTATTTCCTCAGACCTGCCCTCATTTTTGAGGATGTAGTGCTGCAGCTTGTCCTGCTGGAGCTTCAGGTCTGCATTCGGGGAGACGACCTCTTCCTCTTTTACTTTAAAGAGGGAGACGACCTCTTCCTCTTTTACTTTAAAGCTCATGTTCATGTTTCTGAGCTCCTTCTCCAGCTCCTTCTTTTTGGCTTTTTCAGACTCCACGAGCTGAATCAAGTCGGTCAGGTCGTCTTTGGACTTCAACAGAAGTGAGGCAGAAGACTCCAACTTCTCGACCATCTTCTTCTTCTCTTCTCCCCAGGAAATATTTTCCATGGTGATCTGCTTTTTGAGAGCAGCGTTTTCAGCCCTCAGCTTCTCCAGCCGTTGGTTTTCAGCCTCCAGGTCTTTCACCCGGGCATTTTCAGCCTTCAGCAAGGCATTTTCAGCCTCTAGCTCCTCCAGACGGGCGCTTTCAGCCTTCAGCTCCTTCAGACGGGCGTTTTCAGCCGCCAGCTCCTGGTTCTCCCTCTGCGAGTCCTGGAGGGCTCGGCGGAGCCTTTTCTTCATGCTGCACTTGTGTTGCTCATCTCCTGAGCTTTTGATCCTCTCCATGTCGATTAACAGGTGCTGCAGTGTAGCAAGAAGGTTTCTGTAGAGTACTTTCTTCTGTAGCTGTGTACAAAAGTTTTTGTAGAGTATTCTCTTGTCTTGTGATGGTCGAAAGTCACTGGAGAGAAGTTTCTCGTGTGTCTGACGTTGGCTCACGGTCGTCGTGTCTGGTTCCACTGACAAATGTTTCTCTTAAATAGGTGAGCTAATTTGCTATGATCTGTTTCATTCTACAACACTAGTATGACTTTGAAGTTGATCAAAGGAGGATTCCTTTGATCAACTTCAAAGTCATACTTTAATCACAGATGAAGACCATAGGGTCTAACACCTAGTCGTCGTCAAGGGAAAATTGGCGTCAGGTCACAATGTCAGCATCTGTCCACGTGCATTGGATTTCAGACAATAATTCTGATAACTGATTGTTCACTAAGAAGTAAATGTAATCAGACAGACACAGATTTCATGGGTTAAATACTCAGACGAAACCCATTTGCTCATATCTTGGTATTAAAGGGATGTTAATTTCTTGCCTATGAATTTGAAATGGAAATGCTGAAAGATATTTAAATAAGAATAGTGTATATGGAATTTCAACGTGTATCAGACATGTAGTGACTGTGTCATGAACTCGAAAATACAGTTTTAAAGTAAAAAACTAAAGTAGATAAGTAAGAAGTGGGGAAAGAAAGCTCTGAGCTTTTCTGAGTCAATAAAGGATAAAAACAGGTCGTGTCTGCTGAGCTTTCTCAGATTACAGAGTGAGACGGAGGGATTGTTCCTGATTTAAAAGTTGCTGACAGCACACAGAATCATCCCTGATAGGAATCAGTCCGGAACACAACACAGTCAGGTTTTCTGTTGGATGTTTGTTTGAACCTGCCGCAGTGATGGATGGTGGCTCTCAGTCAGTTACACAATCGCTCAGAGGATTGTCTCTATGCTGAGTTTAATATAGACGTGTACTCAGAGTTCTGTTGTAACGTCTGCAGAGATACAAAAAAAAAGACTCTTTATTGAGAGAAAGGCTCAGACTTTAGAGTTTCTCCAAATTCACATACTTTGAATTTGTTTGTGTCTTGTTATATATTCCCACTTTGAACCACCTGCTGTTAGAAATTAGGTGAATTCAGGTGATATCAACAGAAAAGCATCTATATAAGACTTTAAAATACGTACAATACGTACACGACATTCAGGTAACTCAAGCCATCAAGAGTTTGTTTTTTTTCTATCTTTCTTCATGGGTGCATTCTTATAGTTTGAGAGCAGGACTTAACGTTTGAATTTTGAAATGCTTTCACCTAAAACCCTGCACTGGCACTCAAATAGCCCCTGCTTGTGCTTAGATTTGCTCTCCTTGTGCTCAAACTGTGTGCTGGCACTCAGATATTTTATTGCTTGCACTTCCAAAGCTCCAGCTTCAGGTCCTCTCCTCACTCTGCTTCTCTGCGCATGTGTCTGCTCTCCAATTTCTCCACTGCTCTTGGATTTTTCTTCTGTCCTCTGACCTCTTTTGTGCAACAAGTCTGTCAAAATTTGCACAAGTGTGAGGTGAAGAAGTAAAGCTGGAGCACTGAACATCTGAGTGCAGAAGCACAGTTTGAGCACAAGCTGAGCAAATCGAAGCACAAATTGGGTATCATTGAGTGTGAGCTCAGGGTTTTGAGAAAGAGCCTTACACAAGTCCTGCTGTCAAACTGAAAGACCATGCCAGTGTTTCCCCTACATGCATTTAGCAGCGGCGGTGCTGAATTACGACCGGCGCTGCTGACCTTTTTTTTTTTTCATAACAACAAGCACAGAGTAGACCTGTTGCAATTATTACTATATCGACCTATCATATAATATATAAATAATAACTCTGGTTTGGTACATACATTTTGGGGACCTCGATAAATTGCGCATTGTCACTGACATTTAGCGAGTTGTGCCGCTCCTCTCTGTGTCTGAGAGCGTGGCAGAGTTTACACACACACACACACACACACACACACACACACACACACACACACACACACACACACACACACACACACACACACACACACACACACACACACACACACACACACACACACACACACACGCATGCATGCATGCCCTGGGCCGGCCCTGCTCACACTCACTCACACTGAACGACACAAACAGTGAGGCAGCCACAGGTGAAGGGAAAACCCCATTACCGAAGATCAACATGGGCATCATGACGGGGGCGGCACGGGGCGCTCGCAGAAAAAAGGAATATTAATATTTGCGTGATCAGTTTTCTATCGTACAATAGTGTGTTCTATTTGTGTATTTGTATGATACACAAGGAGGATTTTTGCAATTTAGTTTTATTTGTGTGTTCTTTGCTAGCAATATGCTGTAATGTATAGGTAATAATTTTATTCTCATTTTTTTTAATGGGTTAGCAAATTTTTTCGCTTGCAAGCGTGCTTTACCTCCGCTGCTACAACTCGATCCTCGGGGAAACACTGCATGCTCTTGAATAAAGGGAGGGAAAACCCCCTACATCATATTCTAATTTATCTGCATCTGTATGCAATCCCGCTTGCGACAGCCAGGGGCAGGAGGCATTATGTTTTGGGGTTTTCAGTCCTTCTGTCCTTCCCATTTTTGTGAACATAATATCCCAGAATTCCATGAGAGAATTTCTTTAATTTTGGTACAAACATCTACAAACAACTCAAAGATTAACTGATTTGATTTTGGTGGTCAAAGGTCAAGGTCACGATGATCTTGCAAAAGTCTACCTTTATTAAAATTCTTCAAATATTGACCAGTTGTCACTTGGATTTAAAGATGAACTGGTTAGATTTCAGTGGTCAAAGGCCTTTCCAAGAAACTAGGAGTTTTGACTGGAGAAACTACGGTCCTGTCCCAAAAGAAGTCCCTGCTCGGAGGCTAGTACTTTCCACTAGCCTGCGAACAATCAAATGTAGAGGAGCGGGGCCGGATGTCACTGACTGTTAACACAAACCTCAGGCTGCTTCAGCTTGTGTACAGCTACAGCTCAGACAGTAATTAGCACTGGCTGACTCCACTCTCAGTAGAGTAGGGGACAGACAGACCCTCTCCACACTAAACATCACTTTCGCCACAGTGTGTGAAAAGGTTTTTTTCAAACTCAGTGCTCATTGTTTCCGTGCATGCTGCACTTCCCCTGTCAGTCAAACTGTGAGTATGCGGGACCTTTGTTATTTATTATGAGTATTAGTGTTCTGGTGTGATGCATAATTGCTGTCGTCATAATAGTTTTGCTAAATAATTATCAAATGCCAGGTCTGAGACATTATGTTGTTGACTTATTCTGTGATCATGCACTTCCACCTCATGGCGGTTTGACTTTACAGTTTATATCAGGCCACAACCTGTATCATATCTATTTCAATCACTTAAACAGGTACGTGACAAGCAAATGACTTGTTCCACTCAAGGCACACAAATACCAAACATTAATAAGTAATGTTTTTGGATAAACATTGTCATTATAGCAGGGACTATATATATGTAACGTCTCTGACAGAGCTAGGTAGACTGTTTGGTAGGAATTGTGGGATTTTTAGTTTGATGAAAGGACTCTGCGCAGATGAGGACCTGGTTACTCTCACGACAGATTGCAATTACCAAGTAGAACGGCTAAATGTATTCAACTACCGACACACACAAGCAAGTACACACACAAACACACACACACACACACACACACACACACACACAAGTGTCTGTATTTCAAATACATGCCCACACACACATCAAACTTTATCTGGGCTGTGCTACAGGGTTAAATTCGACAGTTATGTTTGTAACGTGTATCTGCAGAATTGTTCAGCCCTGTCTGTCTTTTTATACGTTTGTTCATCATTTTGGTCTTAATTAATAACATCCTACTCACCGAGTTATTATCTGAGCTCAGGGAACACTGTGACATCCCTAAGACCATGTTCAAACCTGTACTTTCACGACTTTGTTTGCTCTGGTTGAATCACTGGATGAGTTTTGGCCTGTCTGGCGAATGAATCAATATGGCTCTATAAACATGGGGAGAGACAACTGATTCACAGAGAAGGAAACACATCCACTAACAAGAACACGAACCTGGACCACCTATCAAAACAAATCTGATCCCAGCACATACTCTCAGAGGGAGTTTGACTTTATTCTCTGCACAGGACATGTATAATAACTTTAAATAACCACCGTGTGTGTGTTGGTCAGGAATCTCTGCACTGGGATTCAGATTCATCCAGCTTCTGTGAGATTGGATCTAACACCAATTTCGAATGATTTTTCTCAATTTGCTGTGAAATGCGTTTGTGTGTCCGTGCATGTGTGTATAAGAGACTGTAGCAAGGAAGCACAGGCATCTTTAATCAGGTATCTAGGTATCTGAGACATAAATTACACTACGTCGGTCACAAAGTCACATTGAATTACAAGAGCATACACACACACACACACACACACACACACACACACACTACATTCTAAACATATTTATGCCACTACACTTTTTTCACAGTTATTTTGCAGCTTTTGTAATATTTACACTCAATTCTCAATAATAAAATTATTTAAGTTGGAAGTTTGTCCAATAGGGTTGAATATTTTTCAGGTTTTTTCCAATACTTGTGTTAGATCAGTACTATTACAATGTTACTGGATAATATGCTTGTCATGGAGTCACGCAACCAGTCAAATACAGAGCATCCCTCTGTTTTCAAATATCTGGTGTGTCACCAGGTGCTTCATTACGTTTGTCGTGTTCCTTTGCATTCAAACATTTGGACGTGCAGAAAATGTTCGAATCAGTGTCGGAATCCCTACGTGAAATACAGCCACACTTTTCTACCATTTAGCTTTAGGCATTTTGTTGTCGTGTCTGCTGAAATTTGAGGTAGCTATTAGCTAACTGCAGGCAAACGTTATGTGCTGTCAGAGTAATGTAGAGAGTGTGTTGCCACCAGAGTTATGTTAACAAGCCACGTGTAATGAAGTTAATGTTGCTGGTAAGCAGGACAACTATTTCAGTACAGAACTTAGGCACTGAAATCTGCATCATGATTCACCATTATACAACGTGAACACACAGTTGGCTGAAATGCAGTCTTTGATTTATTGCCATTTGGCAGAGGGGAAATCAAACCAAAACCCAAACAAAGAACAGGTTACACTTGACCAACATCCATTCCATGCAAACCCACTGTTATTGTCAATTGTCAAAGTATGAAATACTAAGTGTGTTTTCTTTTTTGAAATATTTCTATCCAATGTCAGCTCCTTTTCTACAGAGAAGAGAGAAAAACAGAGCGCATTGATTGAATGATTCTCTCACTTGCATCAGTTCATCAAATAAATCGTCTTTACAAATTTCTCCGCCGGCACAAAAGCTCTCTTACTGCAAATGATAGAGTATTATGTCTAAGCATTCTTCCGTTCACAGCCATAAATGCCTTTTCGTCTTTCTTTATGTCGCTCTTGGTGTCCTTCTATTTTTTATATGTTGGTAATCAGTACAGAGTGGCCTGTGGAGCTGTGTCGACGGAGGCAGGAAAGCAGGAGCTTATTTGTCCTTTTCAGTTCTTCCTACAAGGACGTCCCCCCTGTAATAATCACAAATAGCAGTGCTGTAACTGGAGGAATGACTAAATTACATCTATAGAGACCATGTTCCCTGACCTCCTGCTGCAGAGTTAATCCCACACAGCCTCAGCAGCTCTCTTTCTTTCACACACGACTGAATATGTTTAATAATAAACTAGTGTGTATTGACCTCTGAGCAGTTTCAGTGCCCATCTATTTTACCAGTGCTGACTGAAGGGCCATGACACTCCTGACTTGAACAGAGAGATAACATAACATAATCAAATAATAATATTACATCACTGACAGTTTATAACAGCCTCAGATCTTCGAGGCCTCAAGGTTTAGGGTGTTTGCAAGCAGGAGGTTTTGGTATATTTGGTTTCAGCCCAGCTCTCAGACTTCAGCAGAAGATCTCAGTCGATGTTTTCAGGTGTGTCTATTTGTCAGTGTATTTCTCAATGCAGAACTACAAGAGATGCTCTGAGCAACATAACATTGTGATCTTGTGGCTACAACAGCAGTGTATAATGCAGTCAAGGGCAGTGGGATATGTTTTTTAGAGATCCACCTTTGGATTCTTTTCTTTGTCTTTAGGTTTTTCTGGAAGTAAGTACCTTTTATAGCTTTTTATGTCTATTCAATATCTGCAAATTTAGGGGAAAACCCCTCACTGTGTCTTCACATTTTTATTCCCCCGACCAACTGTCATACATTTTTACATTGGAAGCAGAGAATGACAGAAAATGTTGGTCAACATGTAAAATAGTCAATGGATCAATCCCTTTCTGTTATTTACAAACAAAAATATGATGCTCATGTAGGATTGTTGAGTGCATTAACCACAATAACACAGCAGGCGTCTGAGTTAGCTGAATACAAGTCATATCATTGTTTTGAATCAAATTTGAGATAGGGTGATGGAAAAGGCCCCCACCCTATTGGTGGAAATCTCAGAACTTTGCAAAAAATTTAAACTACAGTGCTAGAAATAAAAGTGTTTTTTTCCGATAGGACAACCCTTTTTGGTTCTTAGTTGAACCTTTTTATAGGTTTGATTGGGAAACCATTCAAAGGGTTTTACCAAGAACCCATCGTAAAATGTTACACCATGGAACCATACGTGAAAGGGTCCACCCAGAATCTAACTTTGTTAGTTTAACAATGGGAAAAAAGAAGCTCCCTACACAGGGCTCCAGTCTAACTTTTTATATTGGTTTTCCCGGGGCACCCTTCTTTTTCATTTAGGTGCACCAGCACATAATTTAGGTGCACCCAAAATGTTTTACTGAACTTTTTCGGCACTGCAAAAATACACCTATTATAAGTTTTCTTTACAGTTCCCATATGCAATGGTAATTTCTTAGCTAGGGCTGTGTTCGATTTGATTTGTTTGAATATTGATTCAGTTCAGGATATCTCATTGTACAATACCAACTTTGCCTGCATATGTAATAAGTTCTCAGAGAAGTAAAGCTGTAAACTGAACAAGGAAACCTCAAACTTCTGCATTCTTAAAAGATGCAATACGCAAAAATTAATAAATTATATTGTCATTAGTGTGAAACCATTTTAAAACTGGTATAGTGATAATATTATAACATAATCATGCAAGTACACCCTGTCAAAGAGCAATGAACTTAATTCTAAAGAATATTCAGTCTGACATTTCAATAGAATTAAAATTATTAAATATCCTAAATTAATGAAAAATAAAATTGACTCTCTGGCTCTCTTAACAAAAATTGCTCTTGAATAAATATTTAACATTTGGCACAGGATACATATTACCAGCTCAGTAAACAGGATCGGATGATTATGATTTAGATACGCTTTTAGCTTTCTATTGTATTAGGTTAATATTCCAGTGTTTCACCTAGGATTTTGTGTGTCTGCATTTGTGTGTTTTTGCGCTCAGCAGTTCACCCAAAATGTTGGACTTTTTTTCAATGTTTATAAAAACGTGTCTCATGAACTCTGGAGCAAATCAAACAAACGCAAAGTAAACTTCAGTACTGTTCAGGTCCTAAAAACTTCAGATTAGTCTTCTTTATTGTTAAAGTGTAAAGTGAGCGCAGGTCAGCAGGAGTCTGGTCAGGCCACAATCGGATAGAGACTCTGACACGGAACAAAACAACCTCTTCCTCTGCTCTGATCCTGAAGCAGCTGTGCTAATCTTTTTGTATTAGCGGTCCATCGTAAAAAAGGAACTGTATTCGCACTTTTGGTGACCACTGTTGGACATATCCCGCCTCGTTCACCGCTTCTCCTCTCTCATCTCTGCTTCACTGTGTCTGTGTGTGTGAGTGTAAACTCTGCAGCGGAGATGAGATGAGTAAGCGACACGACTTGATGAAATACAGACAGACCAGTTAAATGTTCGGTGCACCGGTGTAACCAAGGAACATTTTTAGTCAGACATCACAGATTTATTTTTTTTGCATTTGCTTTTAATTAATCGGGGAGTGGGGGGGTTTGTGTAATATGTAATCAACCAATTAGAGTGCCAGTAAGAGAAAACACTTTTCTGTAGAACAAACTGATTCACTTCATGCTTGAACAGCAAAAAAACGACATCAATGCACCAACATTGCGCCTGACCACGCATCATTTTATGACCAACACTCCCAAGGGAACCGAGATGGGCCCAATTGCTGTTCAAACCGTGGGGGTGCTGCATGAGAAAACGACAACCGTCTGTTTGAAACTAGCAAAGACAGTTGAATGGCAAAGACCTTTGATGACACAATGACTTTGTGCCAGTTATTAGATGGGGTCTTTAGTCCAAAAGTAACAATATTGGTTATTCTGCCAAAATCAGTTCCAACAAACGGCAGGTTTTGTTTATTGCAAGCATTGGCTGCTATGGGCAAGACTCATGCGCTATAGGACTGCACACACTGGTGCCGTGACACACATTATATTATCTGATGCTCTTCCTTTTTCATGTTAACCCACACATTGCTGAGTCTCTCTCCTAGGATATCACCAGAATTTCGATCAGGAATCCCGATCGAAATCGGGAATTTTTAGTGTGTGTGTGTGTACTAGATTCATTGTTGTTACCATGCAGCATTTGTACATATAGTTTGACCATAAACTCCATTCAACTCAATAATGTAACTGAATCAGCCTTTCAAACTCTCTTTTTGTTTCTTCATGGCTAAATTTACAAAATTCAGCTATGTTCCAAATTAAAAATAAATGGATAGTAAACGGTGTAAATATACAGCATTTAAATAAAGAGGATTTTCCTCCACCAGTCCAGCAGCACTTACTTCAGCTCATCCCCATAAAGATGCTCCCATAAGAGTTATCACATTTCAGACATAATTGAACAAATTGGAAAGAATGACAAATTAGAAATGAGAACAATTTATCATTTTATGACTAATTCTCCATAAGTCTGTGTCTTAACTATAACTTAATTTATAGCTTGAAATCTCGGGCAATGCTTTTTGAACTGATGGGGAACTGTACATCTCAGCACATCCTGGCTCAACATTCCTTGACTGAAGCTGATGTATGTCATAACAAATGCCCTAGTTCGTCTTTGTGTGTGTGTGTGTGTGTGTGTGTGTGTGTGTGTGTGTGTGTGTGTGTGTGTGTGTGTGTGTGTGTGTGTGTGTGTGTGTGTGTGTGTGTGTGTGTGTGTGTGTGTGTGTGTGTGTGTGTGTGTGTGTGTGTGTGTGTTCCTGTACTTTTATCTTTGTGAGGACCATTTTGAGCATAGGCCCTACAGAGTGGGGCCTTTTTCGGAAACTGAGGACATTTTGACCTGTCCTCACTTTTCAATGGGCTGTTTGAGGGTTAAGAATTTTGGTGTTGGAATTAGGCTTAGGTTAGGCATTTAGTTTGAATAGTTAGGGTAAGGGTCTAGGGAATGTATTATGTAATGAGTGTCCTCACTAAGACAGAAGTACAAACGTTTGTGTGTGTGTTTTGTTTGTGTGTGTTTTGTTTGTTTGTACACAGCCCATCTCATAAATCCACAAAACCAAAGAGAAATATTCTGGAGGGATTTCAGTTTTTTTTTATATTAATAGCTCAGTTTAATGTTTTGAGAACAGACAACAGGAGCTTCTTCTTTCTGTGGAGAATTTGTCAGTGAAGTTTGCATTTTTAATGCTGATAGAAAATGACTGGTATTGTTTAGTATTTGCTTCATTAACCTCACATTTGCCTGATTGAAGTTAGTTTCTTCTCATTAATTGTCTAATTACCACTGTATGAAGTGATTATCTGTCAGTTGTTGTTACTTGTTTAAGTGCCCTGTCCTCGTGACACATCTGCCCCCAGCACTCCAGGCATCAAAGAGCTCTAAATAATGACACAGAGCTGCTTCATTACTCAAACCACCTTCAACTACTTCTAAATGCTTTAAATACACCTCATCAAGACATTATTTCACTTAAAACAATAATCAAGGTAATGAGAATTAAGTCTAATACTGAACGAGATTATCTGGAGGTCAGTGGTTCAAATACAGCTCAGTAAAATGTTATGAGCAAAGCAAAACATATCTTGACCTTGACTTAAGCCTCCAAGCTGGAGGAGAGATGTGTATTGTACTGTGTTACACAAGTGAGGCTGACTTTGATAGTGTTGTTTGGAAATTGCTCTGGGAAAAGAGTTTCAAATCAAATATGTACCTCTGTTTGATGAAATCTGATAAAAGAAATGTTCTGAAACATGACAAACCAGGCAGAGATCGAGCAGCAGTGTTATATATAATCAAAAGTTGGCCGTTCATTGAACATGCTCATATTTCTGGAAGGATTGGATCAGTTTGCAGCTGCTCTCTCGTGGGACTGAACTTGTTCATTTTTAGGACTGTGAACTTATTAAAATATTCTAAATTATGGAGTTATGGATCGTGATTGTGGTGGTTTGTCAATTATATTGATAGATTGCAATTATATTGCTTAAAAATAAAATATGCCTACTCATGTACATCTCTATTATTGGCAATACCTCTATCATTACAATTGTCATATCTGGTCCCTTCCTCTCTAACCAACATTTCTTTTGTATAAATACTTTAAACAATGATGCACCTCTCCATTCATGTTAGACACTGTCTTTTCTCATGAATGTTGTATATATACCACATGTCGAGACGTGACATATTGCTCTCCTGTCCGCCCTGGGAGAGGGATCCCCTTCATGTTGCTCTCTCTGAGGTTTCCATGTTTTCTTCCCTGTTAAAAGGATTTGTTGGTAGTTTTTTGTCCTTACTCTTGCTGAGGGTTAAGGACAGAGGATGTTGCACATTGTTAGGCCCTATAAGACAAATTCTATATATTATATAAACTGAATGTGGGCTATACAAATAAAGTATGATTGATTGATTACTAGTTCATTTTGATCTTTATGAACTGAACTTTGAGCTGGCTCTTTTTAAGTGTGAACTTGCACAAGACTGACGAGCAGCAGCACAAGTCTATGACTGATTTACCACCTTCCTGGTCTACATGATCTGAGTCTTCAGAACAGACTGAGGCATCATAATATTATTATGACCCAACATCCTCACCGAAATTTGTTGAAACTGAAACCAGACTATACCCTACAAATTAAAGGTTCAGTGTGCAGAATTTAGTGACATCTAGTGGTGAAGTTGCATGTTGCAGCTGAATACTTCTCACCTTCCCCTTCCAAACATGAAAGAAAGCCTGTGGTAGCCTTCAGTTGTTATAAAAACTCAAAAGGTGTTTAGTTTGTCCAGTCTGGGCTACTGTAAAAAAACATGGTGGCCTCCGTAGAGAGGACCCGCTCCCGATGTAAATATAAAGTATTTAAATATAAAGGGCCAATTCTCAGGTATAGAAAACAACAATTTGTATAATTTAGATGAAACACACTAGTGAAAACATCACTAGGATTATTTTATATTCATTTCTGCCAATAGATCCCTTTCACCTTAATCTTACACACTGAACCTTTTGAAGTGCAAATTAGTAATCAATTTGATTAAAAATAGAATTCTAAGTAGTTTTATGTGTTGTAATTATGTTTCTTCATAGATTCACCAGTGTTAATTGAACTTGACAATAAGCCAATACATTTTTTCTTTCAATTACATTGATGTTTTCCAATGAAATTAATTACAGTGAACACTGGTTCATAATATTTACACATAACACACTGACTGCTACAGAGTGCTGGTCGCAATCACCCGGACCTCAGCACTGCACTTCCCATGACCACCAAGAATACACATGCATGTGTGAAGTCAACAACACAACGGTTTGTGAGATATGCGTTCCACATATAGACAGATGGACCATCAATTTAAGATCTGGTTTTGGGATGGGATCTGGTTTTTGAGTATTCTGTTAAGGATCACGTCTTGTAGTACCCTATTTAATATCACTGTTTGAATCAGGTCTTTTGAGTGTACCAGTGAGGAGTAGGTTTTTGTAGATAAGCTTGTATCTGGATCAGGATGTTGGCCATATATTGTAACATCTTGTTCCTGATCGATTTTCATATGGTTTGATCTAAAAGACGTCTCACGTCAGCGTATAAGTGCAACTTGACTTGACTGATTCCAATTACACCAAAGAGATAGTCATACTGTGTGTTCTACAGACTCCATATGTTTTTTAACCCTCAGGGACAAACGTGTCAGCTGGAGCGCATGGAAATCCTCACTTGGATTGATGAGCTTTGTGAAAGGTCTGTTGTGGGAAACACATCAAAGAGGATTGTCCTGTAATGTGATCAGTTAACCACTCTACATTAAGTATGTTTCCTCATTCTCCTCCAAATATGTTACCAGTGGGTTTGACCTGTGATCACGTATATACAGCTGTTAAACCCAATGAGCTTTGTGTGAACTAAAAAAGGGAAAACAGGAAATATACCAGCATGAGACAATTGAGATGCAAAATATTTGCCAGGTGTGTGAAAACTGTCAGTTGAGGTGTCAAGATTATAATAAAGTCAGGTTAAATTTAGATTTAATTGCTGCTCCTCAATACAGAGCAGAAAGGCTTGTGTTGTGTGTACTTGTATTTGTCAAAATCTGGGATTTAGTCAGTAACATTAAGCCTCACACTGCAGGACTATACGGCCAGATAATCTGTTCAGATTAGCCTCAAATCGGGAACGCGATCTTCAGTAGGGCCTAATCGGATCTGATATCAGGCTGATAATTCTCTAGTGTGTAGCAGGCATTAGTGTCGCTCTTTCCCTCCATGTTCTTTTACACTCTTACCCAGTTTTATGCTCAGCTGGCAAAATTTGGCACAGTTTAACATGAATCAGTACTCTGTAGACCCAAAGTACTAAAGTTAGTAGACATGACTTCAGTGCCCAACCCTACTTGCTATGAATTTCACTCCCATGAAGTACAATGCAGAGTCACCCTAGCTTCACGTTGAAAAGGTTTTCTAAATCTATTATTTTAACATCAAATGACTTTTTACATTTTATTACAATTGGATTGGCAATTATTTGAAATTGTATAATAATAAATTGTTATTATCCAAAGAGCTCACATGCTAATTATTTATTCAAAGCATTAAAATGTGAAAATGCTAAATGTTGCATGCTAGATTCCAGCATGTTAATGAATGATCACCATGGCTACTGAGGGCATGGTAAGATATTTATATTAGCCTCTATTCTAACATTAGCCTGAAGCTCAAAGCAAAATGGAGCCTGACTGATACTACAGTAGCTCTCTGTTATATTCAGCTTATCGTGGGTCTTTTTGTGCATTTAGAATCATCATATTAGTTTAAGTCAGCACACTTACCAAGTTTTTTTTTCTCACAGTGGTTCTGATCCTTTTTCAGAGTACTATGATCACATTTGGCCGACAGGAGGGTCCACACGGTCACATAAACGCTAACCTGAACTGTAAATGCTAAAGAAGAATCCATTCAAAACACTTACTGCTCAAGATGATACATCATTGGTGAAGTGTCACTTTGATTGGATTTAGTTTGACAAGCATCTGTCAATTCACCTCACAGTCACACAGTGACATGCACTGCAAGCCTCTCCACTGAAGAACTGTTTGAATAGGAATACTTCCCCCAATTACCAGGCCCCTGCGATGATGCATCAGTGATATTGTGTGAAATTGGATGAGGCGTTTCTGTGAGAAGAAGACCATCAGCAGAGAAAGAAGCCCATTATGATGAAAAGAGAAGCTGAGAACATGAGGAGGAGGACTGCAGTCAGTGTGTCTTGCTTCCTCCGTCATTGATTCCTTCAGTAAACACTTAACACACAGGATAAAACAGTTGTTTGAATAGTACATAAGAGAGAAGGAAAACTTCTGCAGACTTAATCAAAGCAACGAAATGTCACATTCAGCTGTCACTCCTCCTAGAAACCGATGAAAAGCATGTAGATAATACTGTACTGTGCGCTGTGAGGCCCCATGCACGTGAACAGTTTGTTCATCTCATAGTTGTTATTTTGCATCAATGGATTCAATGAAGTTACAGAAATACGCAGATCAACTGCAGCATCAAAACTCACCACTGCTTTTAATATTGTAGCAAATCCAGAATTTTCCATTTTCCTGGGTCCAATGGTCAAACAACTTTCTAACTGAGCCTTGTCATGTTGGCTTTTTATAACATTTTAACTATAACCATCCACCAGACACCCCACACAATTATTCAGGAAAGTAATTGAAACTACAAAAGATGATTTGAATCACATTACTGATGGTTCAGAATAAACTAAAAATTGAGGGACGTCTTTTCGTTTTATATTCTGTGCGGCCCTTACTGCTAGCCAGCAAATGCATGTGTAACCACCATACAGTCTATGAGAGGGGTCACTTAGGGGCAGACCGAGGTGCAGATCTGTGCACAGACATCATCAGGAGAGAAAGAATAAAAATACATCATCATATCCGGACCTTGACGATTTCTAGTTTAAGAAGTTCCACTTTTCTAAACTTTGCGGCAGGGAACTCGTGAATTTTTTTTTAAAAAAAACTATGCGTGGCGTGCTTTAAAAAGAGACTGAACAATTAAATACAATTCAACTTTATTTGTATAGCGCCAAATCCTAACATACATTATCTCAAGGCACTTTACATAGTAAGGCAGAGACCTTGAAAATTATACAGCAACCCAAGAGTTCCCACAACGACTAAACACTTTAACTGGAATAAACCTCTTGCAGAAACAATTTGGGCGACCATCTGCCTCGACCGGTTGGTAAAATAGAGAAGAGAGGAGAGGTGGGTGGAAAAGAGGGGACGGATTTGCGTTCACACTGCTAAAGGAATGTGGTCTAGGCCATATGTGTCCACATTCTTTTAGCAGTGTGAACTCATATCCCAGGCCACATAGAACCCCCTACTCAGCTGACGTCCTCTGACCCGCTGCAGTTTCACGAGTTTCTCTTCTTGTTGATTTGTTTGTGACCACCGCCACACTTTCAATACTGATCACCACATAACGATCAATACTTTCCTGAAATTGGTTAAATCTTTCTTCGCAGCTGCACAAGATTCATTCAGACTCTCTTGACTCGTCTCTCTACCTCTCTTTCGCTCGCTCGTGCCGACACACACACACACACACACACACACACACACACACACACACACACACACACACACACACACACACACACACACACACACACACACACACGTAGTCAGGGTAAAAAAAACATAACTTGGTCTTCGTGAACAGAAATGTATGAGTAGGTGAGATCTGATCACATGACGCATTTAGGCCAACATTTTAATGCCAGGTGGCTTGTGCGAGCGTTTTGCCTCTCTTCTGAATAGAGAGACCGAGGTAGACTTGCCTCTTGCTCAGTCCATGTTGTGCTGTTTATATCTTGAGAGGTGCATGACCAGCGGAAACGATGCCTCGTGCCGAAGTGACGTCATCTCTGACGCACACTGCAGCACACAAGGACACACATGGCAAGCATAAACTATAAGCTTTACTCTGCATGTCCTCATCTTTGCTACTGCCAGTAAATATGTTTTTAATTAATTCAATTCTTAGTGGAATTGAAGTGATAATCGATTAATCTCTGACATCATTATCTCCCACTATCCACTTAACATTTTTTTTCTCTGCATAGGCCCTGAAGGTTCAGAATACTCTGTGGGCATTTCACACTGTATCATTTTACTGAGCTTTTAATGTCACAGGCCTCAGAGCTTCACTCGATTAGTTTTAAGATCACAATTAGACCTTTTCCTGACAGAGGAATTCAGAAGTAGTGGGTGACCCCGGCAGTCTTTCTACCCCAAAGACCTGAATTCTGATTTGAGTATCTTTGGCCTGTAAACTTAACTCAGATGAAATCCTGGTTTCTGGGGTCTTTCTTCCCCTCGCCTGTTTCAGGCTTCAGAGTGTCTTGCCATTATTCGCCCCCACACTGTGTCTCCCTAACTTTCCCTGTCTCTGCCCATTGATTTATCCATCTCTCATTTTCAGTTTCTCTTGACTCTACCATTTCTCATTTATCCATTTATCTTCCCCTCCATCCCTCCTGCAGTTATTCTCTTTCTGTCTCAGAAGACTGTTTGCACTCAAATGTTTACCTGGTTACCTCTGCACTCATCTAACTTTCTCTTCCTTCTGAACCTGCACGTGTTTAGTCTGAATCCCAGCCGGGCCTAGCAATATGGACAAAAGGGTATTGTCATAACATTTTCTTTATTTTAAATATTTAGATCTAATACCATGAAGGAAATACATTCAGCATCTTTATTTAACCTCAGGGGTACACACAATAACACATATTCGTATTGCATGGTTTTAAAATAAATTATATAAAATAATAGAAAGAATACATCGTTAGGATTAATCACTTTTTCAACAGTAAATTTACACTTTAAAATAAAGCCAAAACTAAAATCCACATTCCACAGCTTCTGCTCCATGAAAAACATATCTTTAATTAAATTAAATCTCCATTAGATATTTTTTCTGTATATTGGTGGTGCTTTATTAAACATGAAGATGTTTTCTTCTTACAGTGCATTAGCTAGCATGCAATGCAAGCTGGTTTCATTCCGCTAATGATTAGAAAAATAATTTGGAAAAAAGCAACATATCCAAAACAAGTGTTTTCATATTTGGAATAACTTCTACCTTCAAGCAGGCTGCTCTGAATTTTCAACTGTGATTAATCCAAACACTTTTGCTTCCACTGTCAGAGTGAAGCCGTTCAATCTAGAGAGTTACAGGCAAAGGTTGGTTTTGAAAAATGTGACCTTGTGCAATGTAGAGAACCTCGGCCAAGGATTTGAATATGACTTAAGTGTTATTCAATAAAAGTAAAGTTGTAAAATTTGTATCGCCCATTATCGAGTATAATGTAATGCATAAATTACCAATGGCAGTAAGTAACATAATACTACTTGATATAATGCCTATTTGTCCTTGGGAAACACACCTAACCTAATATGCCCCTGTTGGCTGGGCTGGCAGTGTGTGAATGATGTATGATAGAAAAGCGCTGAATATAAAAGCACGGTATGAATGGGTCTAGGTCACACCTATTGTAAAGGGGTTGTTAAAACGAGAAAAGCACCATATAAACACAGTCCATTCTATGCTTGAATCCTGTGAGGGCTTAGTCTACATGTCCATAGAGGAAGTTTGGGTATACCTCCACTGAGGACAGGGTCCCCGTGCCCTGTGATGCCTGACAGCAATGTCTATCCATGTCAGGTGTAGTGTGTGAACCATTTAACAGCAGAGTTTCTTCACATACGACTAGAAATTTAAGAAAGAAGCCGTGTGAAGCAGTCAGACACAGTGATGTATCATTTATATTCCTTTAGCTACTGCACTGTAGCTTTAGAGAAAACACAACCGTTACACAGGAGGAAAAGATCTGCCTCTTGCAGGCAGCGCACAGATGCTAAAGTTAGCACATGAGTAATGCTGGCCAGCTTTTATGGACACTAATGTTACCTTGGCACTTCTGGTAGGTAGCCTGTGTGTATCCCTCCTGCCCTCTGTGGCAAATCAGAACTTTCTTGTGCGGTCGTGAGGTGAATGATAAGTGAGCACTTATCAACATAATAGTTATGTGATCAAAAAACTGTTTTATGTTCAAGTCAATGAAGCTTTATCGGCAGACATGACCATAACATTGTACAACTAACAGACTAATAATAATATAACAATAAAAAGAACATACACGTTTGTGTCTTTGTGTATATTATGTGTGTTTGTGTGTAAAGTAAATGTATATTTGAAACATTTCTTCTGATGTCCTCATATTGTAAGCATGTTACAATGTTACCATAATGGTGATTTGTCCTTTAACTTGATTAGAAAAAGCTAAAGAATAAATATTCAAATTCAAAAAGCCAATGGAGTAAATCTTACGGAGGGAATAAGTCCATTGTCCAGACAGGCATCACTTTTTTACCATGAACCATGAACCTCTCCCGGTATCTGGCTGCCTATGCCCCCCTAACCATAATATCACCTGGTGCTCAGAACCTTCATAACAGAAGCATAAACTACCAAAACTAACTAAAAATAGCTTAAACAGTATTACTATTGTTTTTATTATTATACTGAAACTATGAGGTCCGACTGTCTGCATGGACAGTTATAACTTCATGGATGATAGCGTAAGCGAGTATGCGGCAAATAGTGCTGCAAATAACAGTGCACACAGCTATACGATGCAGAAGTGGAGCAAAAGATCAAGTTAGCAATCTCGCGTATGGGAAGTGATTTCCTTTTCTTTTCTTCATTATGAAACTGTGGCAGGACAAATTAGAATATGGGAAACGCTCCTTTGACATGGCGAGATAGGGCATTAGAGGTATGTGCTCGAACAGCATCCTTCTAGTTCAGAGCTGATTATTTTTCTTTTTCTTAAATGGATACATCCAGAAACATTGTGAAGGAAGTTTGAACCATTATTATTATATTCACGATGTCCCCGTGATCTCCTCAGTCTGTGCTTAGCTCTGACAGCTTCCGCTCATTATCTCATTTTTAACACTCACGGTCGACCAAGTGCACATTTTCATGTCATTGAATGTTTTTTGGGGGAGGGTCCAGCTCTAATGTGGCATGCTCTTTACTCCCACACGGTTTCCTGTTTAGTAAAAAAGCTATGAGGAAAATGAGACTTTATACCGGGCCGCAGGCCTGAAACGCACTCCCCCACCCGATAACCGCCGACCGCAACAGAAACGCTGCTTCTCCTGGCGCTTGAAAAGGCAGCAAAGCCTCACTCACACAAGCGAGAGATCAGATCCACATTCACACTGACGCTTCATTACACAGCTCTCGTCTGTCTTCGTCCTATGTACAGATAATTTATTTAGATGATACAGCTTTCGACAGATTTATGGGTGGGAGTGGGAGTGGGGTGTCTAATCTGAGGAGCAGAGTTTACACATTTTTTTGGTTTTATTTTCCAGCATTTTCCTGGGTCAGATGCGTCTTACTTTGAATAACCTTTTGAACAAGAAAATGAATGTTATGCTCGTGTACAATCAAATGGTCAAAGTTTGTTCACCAGTTTCAACCTCGCTGAAGGGCTTGGGTTTCTCTGGCAGCCTTTTATTCATGAAGAGGGAAAAGGAGCAACACAGATCCTCTCTGAACAGTCTCGCATAAACCAGGGGCTAAGCCATATTGAGTAGTGGTCGGCCGAGGTGAGTTTTTCTATGGCCGATATTAGTTTGAGCCAAATGGCCGATATATAAAGCTGGTTTCATGTTGTTTAAACTTAAAAAAATATTTTTTGCAAATTGCTATCTATTGTACATGATAATCCAGTAATTTGCTTTAGATGAAATTGTCATTAATCAGTGAAATAGAACAATACTTGCATAGATTAAATAAGTGGCTGATGTTTAAGGGAGAGTGGGCTAAACTCTGTCAGAAGCATGCAAGATCATTCAACTGTATTATTCTATACATTATAACATAACATATATTTAGTGGTAGCCAGTAACGGTTTTAATCATCATGAGTGATTAAACTGTGTTAACATTTAGAAAGGACGATGGAAATGCAGGCTAAAATTAATAGCAGGAAGTATTAGTGTTATATACACTCACCGGCCACTTTATTAGGTACACCTTGCTAGCACCGGGTTGGACACCCTTTTGCCTTCAGAACTGCCTTAATTCTTCGTAGCATATATTCAACAAGGCGTGGCGTTTAAACGATGCTCAATCGGTACTAAGGGGCCCAAAGTGTGCCGAGAAAATATCCCCCACACCATTACACCACCACCACCAGCCTGAACCGTTGATACAAGGCAGGATGGATCCATGCTTTCATGTTGTTTACGCCAAATTCTGACCCTACCATCTGAATGTCGCAGCTGAAATTGAGACTCATCAGACCAGGAAACGTTTTTCTAATCTTCTATTGTCCAATTTTGGTGAGCCTGTGTGAATTGTAGCCTCAGTTTCCTGTTCTTAGCTGACAGGAGTGGCACCCGGTGTGGTCTTCTGCTGCTGTAGCCCATCTGCTTCAAGGTTCGACGTGTTGTGCGTTCAGAGATGGTATTCTGCAAACCTTGGTTGTAACGAGTGGTTATTTGAGTTACTGTTGCCTTTCTATCATCTCGAACCACTCTGCCCATTCTCCTCTGACCTCTGACATCAAAAGGGCATTTTTGGTATTTTCTCTTTTTCGGACCATTCCCTAGAGATGGTTGTGCGTGAAAATCCCAGTAGATCAGCAGTTTTTGAAATACTCAGACCAGCCCGTCTGGCACCAACAACCATGCCACGTTCAAAGTCACTTAAATCCCCTTTCTTCCCCATTCTGATGGGGAAGAAAGCAAGTCGTCTTCACCACGTCTAGATGCCTAAATGTATTGAGTTGCTGCCATGTGATTGGCTGATTAGCTATTTGTGTTAACAAGCAATTGAACAGATGTGGCTAATAAAGTGGCCGGTGAGTGTATATGATATACATATCATGTCATGTTTCACTGAATGCCAATGACAGTTGAAGTATCATACATTTAAGAAGAAAACAACTCATTTAATGGCCCCAGCTTAAAAAAACGTGTTAAACTTTTGTTTGTTTTGGGTAAAATTGATATAAAATTTACTGCTAAAACACCAAATTAAGATAATGTAAAGGACCTTCTCAGAATAAAATTTTGCTTTAGAAATACACAGTATTTTAGACTCTTTGAAAAGAGTTCAAAGTATTTTAATATCTGAGAGTGTAGTTGAGGTTTTTAATCTGAAATTTTGTGTATTTCCGCCAGTCACATCCCTTCTTCCCCATCAAGTAGATTTTTCCTGTACAAAGTGCCCGCCTGTTGAATAAGTCTGTATCTGTCTGCCTTTTAAAGCCCATTTCCTGCTGCTCCATAAAGACTCCACTGTGAAATGAATGTTTCTTCTTCTCAGCGAGAGCACAAGTTTTTTGGTGACTTTATTGAGCCTCAGCTCAACGAGAAGCCGTGGAAGCCCAAAGGCAATCTTCAGAATTTTAAGGAATCTCTTTTCACTGAGCAGCCAAGCAGCACTAATACCATGAGACAGCAGCGTCTTGGCTGTCGGGCGGAGGGTGGACGGTGGAGTGTTTAGTTTTCATACAGATCAAGTACTTACAGAAGCCGCCACAGGCTGCTCCACTTTGCTCCCTCCATCTCTTTTAAAAAATATATTTTTTATTTTCAGGGGAAGCTGCAGGGAGCCATTTTCTGTCATACAGGCTGATTGCTCTCTGAGTTGTGTCCTACGGCCCCTGGACGCACCCTGTGCACATGCTGATAGTAATAATGGCCCATTATACAAAGTGTAGTTTCAGCTGAATGATCTGATTGGTCGAAGAGTCACAAAGCTGTAACAATATCACTGATTCCCCTACTGCTGGTTGCTATGTCAACGTGGTAATGATGGAGACGTGGTGATTTTCTCTTTTCTCCTGAGCTAGGTAATACAGAGTGTAAATTCATTTTACATTAGTAAGACAGGAAGTCAAGAAATTGACAGTTGATATACAAATACCAAGCCCTACTGTAGATGGATTTTTGTATATGGACTGTAGATGGATTTAGTGGCTCCAATCACATGCAGTTACATATTAAAAACTGTCAATATGTCACCTATGTCTACTTGTTGATACCAAATAAATGTTATTTGTGATACCTTAAGTCAAGTCAGTTTATAGGTTTACATTTAAAACCAATAAACATTAACCAAATGTTTTTTACTGAAGTGCTTTACAGATTAAATCATGGGATAATTGAATTGACAATACATTCAAATAAATCATATAAACAGAGAAAAATAAGAAGATCTAAACAAATTCCTAACCAAATAGCACTGCACAGAGAACAAATAGAATACTAACAATTAAAGTTGTCAGACATGTTAACATGTTGGCTGTTGAAAGGATACAAATTATTTTGACTGGTTTTAATGTTATCGGATGAGAGGGATTATCTAATAGTCAATAGCAAACTATTCCGCCGAGGCCCAACAGTCCCATCAAATCAAGCTGCACTAAATTTCACAGCCTCATAGATGTAAGTTCCATAAATGTTCCATGATTTTCTTCACCAAGATCAATGATTTGGTCCCTTGGGAAATGGTCAAATGTTTGAAAGGTACCCTATCTCATAATAAAGAAAGTGGAAAAAAGGTTCCTGGATCGGCCCCTTATCTGGATTCCCATCAAATGGTCTAATGGTGTCATCCCTGACCCAAACCGCCTCCTTCCGCCAAGTTTCCAGGTAATCTTTAAATTCTTTGTGTGTAATCTTGCAAACAAACAGACACGAACATCAACCAACCAACATAAACAAACAGACACAAACATAATCTCCTCTGTCGTGACTTGGGCCAACAAGTGAAAACCCTTATTGATTTTACCTTGGTGCATGTAATGTAGAGCAGTGATTGTTCAGCAGATGATGGGTCTGGAGGTGGAACAGGGGTAGAGCAGTTTAGAGACGTGAGCGTCCGCCAGTCCATGCAGTTCTGTAAAAACATATATATATATATATATATATATATATATATATATATATATATATATATATATATATATATATATATATATATATATATATTAAAACCAATTCTGTACTTCAGTGATAACCTGTGAAGAGAGGCCAGTACAGCAGAGATGTTGTCTCGCTTCTTTGTACCAGTGTGGATGAACCAGCTGTCATCGAGATAGGGCTGGCTGACTGAAAAACACATTTTCACACCACCTCCTGATGCACCTAGGACACACTGACTTCTGAGCTTTGGCAAAGTTGCCACCAGCAGTGAAAAGTATACATAATTTGGTATAGACAGCCATGGTCACGTTCCTCTTAATCCAAAACAGTATTAACCTGCTCTCGTTAATGCCTTGGGGGAATCCTTTCACATTTTGCACAAACATTAACTTGGACTCATCCTGCAGAAGTGTTCTTCAATTAGCCCAACATTAAACATCGGTTCCGTTGATGTGAGCAGTGAGAAACCCATTTCGTTTTGGAAAAGACCTCCATGTGTGGACATCTGGTAGTCCATTATCATCTCTATGTGGAGAGATATCTGAGAGTGTGTTATCGTCTTGAAGCAGAGTAGACATTTCTAGCACAATTTCATTAACTTTGTAGGTGAATTGATGAAGGAAACTGTCTGAACACCAGGGAATCTGTTTCTGTCTGTACATGGAGACCTGGGAGTCCAGTTTGTCTCTTATGTCATGTCCACTCACTACTAAAACAGTAGCAGGCTGTGTTTAATGATCTTCCCAACTCATCTTATACAAATCACTGAAAACAAAGATGCTCCAATTTGTTCTTTACAAAATCATCCTCAGAAAGCGACTCTGTTCAGATGAGTCACGTTCTGATTTAAACTTAGAGCTGCTTCATACGGCTGAATGTCTCTTCGCTATAATCACGCTTGGCCAGAGCCAACGCCACATGGCACCGCCTTTATTTGCCCCTGCCGTCTGTCCTCTGTTTTCTCACCATCTTTAAGCATTAGTCACTCTCTCAGTTTTCCCTACACCTGTGTACCCAAACTCAAACCATGAATACAGCTAAACTCTTGTGTAGCTCCGTGAAACACAGCCAGACTCGAGGTACTCAGAGTGGATTTCTCCTGTCTCATTCTGCTAAACCTCCAGTTCTCCGGAGACTAAATATATCCAGGCAGGGACTGGGATTCTAAAAACAAAAAATATTGTCTGTTTGGCCTCATAGTGTGCTTCCTGCCGCAGTTAAAATTGCAGATTTAATGATTCATATTCAATTAGAATGTTTCCCCATGTACTTAGGAAGGGCTGCTGAAGATGAAGGGAGC
Organism: Hippoglossus hippoglossus; assembly: GCF_009819705.1. NCBI lineage: Eukaryota > Metazoa > Chordata > Actinopteri > Pleuronectiformes > Pleuronectidae > Hippoglossus > Hippoglossus hippoglossus. Next base: position 23,785,555 of record NC_047156.1, on the reverse strand, counting down.
TCAAATGAAAGCATATATACACTTAAATAAATTAAAGCCCCTGCAAGGAGAATTTAACTGGTTATGAAACAGTCTTATTTTTATATTGCTGCCTTTTTTTAAATAAACTATTCTCAATGTCGGTCACCGGGACAGATTATCTGCGAAGTCAGAGCAACGATTTATGTCAGGTTGGGAAAGTCTCTGTTTAGGCGGAGTGAGAGGAAACAAGCCAGGCTACGCACTAGGCTGAAGACTAACCTTAACAGACCACCGCTCCCAAGTCTGTTCCTCGCCAACTCCACGTCTCTTACAAAAAAGATGGCTTGATTACTAATCAGTGTTTAAAAGGGATGATTTAAAGAATGATATTGATGAGTCTCAGTTGGAGAGCAACATGGATCTGTTAACAGAGAAGTTTCTTGGTCTAACGAACAGTCAAACCAAAATACTTAAAGTACAATAGAAGTATTTCAGTATTATGCTAAATGGGTGGGAACAGAACGCGGTCTAGTCACGTCAAATTGCCCATTATCCTCATGAGAGTGGAGACTGAAGGTTCACCTTATCACAGCACCACAGACAGGATGGCAACTTCGGACGTAAAGCATTTTTGTAGAGGCTTTAAGACCTCTCATTTCAACCATCTGTGAAACATAACTTGGGTCTTGCATAATATAAGTAATACACAATTCTCTTACAAATGCCTAAAGGGAATTTCTGCAACTTTGCATTGTTTGCAGAAGCATACAACCATAATTCGGTAATCCTAGTTTAAATGAGAATGAAGGAGTTATTAATCAGATATTCCCTTCAAGGGTCAAAATATTTAAATCTTGCGTGACAAAAATCCTCCTCTCTTTTGACTGGATTGAGTAGACACGGTGGGATGTTTTGAAATGATAGGTGATGTGTGTGTGTGCGGCTGAGGGATGGAGTGGCTGACTGAGGCTGCTTCATTTCCTGACATTCTTGAGTTTTATATTTCTTTATTTTCCCTCCTTTTTGGAAAATGTTTTGCCGATGTGTTTATTTAGTCGCTTGAGTTTAGACATGTTCAACTGTGGATGTGCGCTGCCCACATGTCAGTTCTTGTGTTTATACTCACTTACATATGTACATATGAGAACACAAATCATCAAATCTCAGGCTCGTGACATTCTCCATTCTTGTGCCAGCCCCCTTGTGAAAACACTGTGTAATGTCCAAGTGAGCCCATGTGAGGAAACAGCAGGGGATTCTCCGGAGGATTCACTGCGATTGAGTGGGTGTGTTGATGATGTTTCGAACACGTAAAGAATGCTAAACTGAAAAAACAAAAAGAATTGTATGTTACATACATACACACATTCCAAATATCTCGGGATGAAAATGAGTCTGCACCCCATTGTCTGGAATTTTTCTGGCATTCATGTCTGAAAATGGCTAGAGCAACGGTAACATTTCATTTGAGTTCAGGAGCTTTGTCTAAATAACCTGGCGATCTGTCCATTGTTTTATATTTTGTTCTCAGATCACGGCACAGAGGAGAAGCAAAACTAGGGTAATTTCTTCATTTTTTCAGTTCTTGAACTGATTTAAATTTCAGAACCTCTCTTCTCTGTCAGTTCCAAAGTAACATCCAGTTATGTGGAAATCTTTCCAGTTTAAAGGATAATTCCAGATAATAAAATGCTTCCATGGAAGTGTTTGCGGCTCTCCAGTCCTCCCAGTTCATTTCGCCGCTTTTCATGTGGACCGTAAGAGGAGCACAGGCTTCAGCAGCTGAGCTAGTTAATCCACCCTGACACTGACTCAAAGTTCACCACGGTTAACTGAGAAAATTGATTTACAAGAAGCCGCAGCTTATAGAGGATTCTCTTTCTGTGACATTCCTCTGCTCTCCATCCATAATGCAATTAAAGGTCATATATATATGTGTATATCTATGGCTCGTATTGACTAAACCCTGCCATGTAAAAACAGTATAAAGGCCTCAGCGAACAGAGTGAGTCCCTCTGACAGTTCAGTGAAGCGTTCACTGATGATGAGAGTGAGAACAGATTTCTCTGGGCTGCAGGCTCGTCGTGACGGAGAACTGACAGGCTGGAAAAAAATAATGAAAATGACAAAACCTCAAAACCAAGTCCTTGGAGCAGCCTCTGAATCATTGTCACTGCGCTGACTGTAGGTTTGGTGCAACATCGCCATCTGCTGATTCATTAAAACCTGATGATGTTCATATGGACCAAGCAGAAAAATAGGAACACCTGCAACAGTGTGATGGAGTTTTGGGATAAATCTGTCTGCAGCATGTTCAGTTGCTCCCTCTGTGTCAGAGAGGAGCTGATTTCAGGAGCTGCTGGTTTTGTTTTTCACATACATGGGGGTCCAAAATATTAGAGATTTATTTAAACTATAACTACAAGTGTAATGTGAAAGGCGTTCCTTGTTATGTCTTCATGCTCCCTTTATGACACAAAATGTATGATTCTGTCACAATTTTCATCCCATGGCATATAATGCTGCAGGATATACTGATTGGTATTTCCATCCATCTGTAATCCTTTTGTTTCCGGACTCCGTCTTGAAAACCAATTATGTCATGAAACTTCATAATGATTTTATGTAGACATATTGTGTTTTTTTCAGTTTTTCTTTCCTCTAGTGTGTTGTGTAGGTTTTGCACCTGTAAAAGTTCTGCAAAGTCAAATAGCCCAAAGTAATAAATTATGAAACATTCTCATTATCAACTGGATAATTACATTGTACATTTACAAAGAGGATCAATAAATGCAAATGCAGTTAATTGAAAAATCAATAAAGCCTTGTTGGCTTTCATTGTTGAGGTTGTCAAACTGTGGTTTAAAGGATCTGTTCACAATACAAATGCATTTTACATTTTTAATGAATGTATACATGTTTATTTTATTTAGATTCACTTTTGTCATTTGAGGCCATCACTGCACTGCTGCATCATTATTACTTACCTCACATTAGCTGTGCAAATATAAACCACAATGCATAACAAGCTCTTAACACCTGCAGACCGATCCAGCTCACTTCACAAGAAACAGACTTCAGTTGCTTCAGTCGGAGGAAAGTTCGTCTCATTTCCTTTCACTTTGCATCTTCTCCTCACAGCTCCTCCTTTCATCTTACGTGGGATGAATAAGACAAAAGGATATGACCCGAGTGAGAGAAGAGGGAGACATTCGAGACAAATGAGAAACACAAAATTTTGGGGTTGTTTCGACAGTTTGCGCTCTCTCCTCAAAATGTAAACAAAAAAATCTATTTCTCAAACGTCCTCCAACTTCATGAAAGTTTGATAGAAAATGAATGGTGTACTCTTGTACACAGTTTATCACAATAAAAGGTTTTTTCCTCCATTACCTTTGCAACAGTCTGAAAACACCGAGGGCCAGACAACACATTCATCTGTTGTGTCTCACTGTGGTGGTGGCGACGGGTGGGGGGGGTGGGGGGTGTTGAGCAGGTGCTCCATTAAACGCAGGGTTAGAGGTTCGACCTGCGGTTAATGTGGGACACGTCAGGATCAGTGAGCGAGACACTGAGCCACAAATTGTTGCTGATGGCTACTGGCAGCTTACATGGCAGCTGTGCTGATTGAATGAGAGACAATTTGGGAAGCGCTTTGTAAACCTGGGTTGAACCACTCTTTGAAATAATACTCCATTATGTCATAATGCACATTCAATTTTATTTAACTTGATCTTTTAGGCACTAAAATTATATTTTTTCAGCGCGAAACTTGAACTGTCAGATTGATTTACCTTTAATTTCTTAACTTTTTTGTAGATTTATTTTGTGTCTTTAACTTTATTGTTTGTCCCATCAGCCCGGAGACTTTCTGAGGATCTACAACCTGCGAGCAATTTCAGGGTCCAGTAAGGTACCTGGCCTCACCAGCAGCCAATCAGAGGAGGTGGATCACCTGGCATTTCATCTGCACGGTGGGACGGCGTACGGAAGGGGGATTCGGGTCCTTCCAGAAAACAGCACCGACGTGCAGGAGCTGAAGAGGTACAACAGGGACATTCAGTATATTACTGAGGCTAAAAATCAAGTCATTGTAGAAAATGACTTCATCCAGCTGTTGGTGTAGACCAGGCGTGTGCAAGTTGACACATTTTGTCAGAATGCACTCAGCGATTATTGGAGAAAGGATTTGTTTCAATATAATATAAAAAAGTGTATTTTACCTGGCACAAATTTCAAACCTGACTCTAAAAGAATGCTTTTGTTTTTGAAGATTATAGATTTGGATTTGAAAAATCAACAGTTTAAAACTTTTGGTTTGAATTATAGTGAAATAATACATTATTAATGGCGATATTTTGATGGAAACGTACCAAAGTATTTGATTCAGTTTACTGGAATGTGAGTGGTGCTCCCATAACATGACATTATTTTGTTCTCCTTCCTAATGTATGTGTAGAGCCCTTGAGGCCTTCCCAAGCGACAACGACGAGGGTGCACTGAGCGACTCGGAGTTGTTGGAGATCTGGAGCACTCCGCCAGAGTCTCTAGGTTTGACAGAGCACTGTATAGGTACAGACAGTTTTCCTCCTCTTCTCTCTAGCCGTTTTTAGACATGACCTGCGAATAAAGTCCTGAGAGTTCGGTCCGGACTTTATCCGCAGTTTGATTTTCACACATGCACAATGCAGTGGGAAGTTCTCTGCAAAGAAGCGTTCAGAACAGCAACAAATCCCCCGCATTATTCAGGTGAAAGGTTGAGCAGCCAGGTGCAGCAGGTAGAGGCAGGAAGTAACATTGATTCTTCTGCTGAGGTCACTTGGTTATTCTCTTGACATCTTGGTCTTCTACGACTGTGGCTCCGCTTTTTCACCGGGAGATATTTGTTTTCTTTCTTTTTTTTCCAGCGGGGGATCCCCTGTTGAGTTCTCACATCATTATTATACTATGGGGTCAGGTGCAGAAAGTCTGCAGATAATCTGGAGGCTCTGATTCGGACATTTGCCTTCACATATGCACCACCTTCGGAGAAAGTTCAGAGAATCTGCTCCACTGCTGAGCTCTATTACAATAGCACTGTGCAATTAGCCCAAAGCACCGGTGTAGTTGTACAACCTCACAGAGCTGCCAGTATGGCTGCTGAAAAGTCTAGTTTTCTACAATGACTCTCTTTCATAGTGTCTTCTTACAGATGACTGGAAGAAAAACCTAAATATTTTTGACTGCGTGACGAAAATAATAACGTGAAATAATGATGAGAGTAGTGGCTGCTCAAAAGTCTTTGATGAAATGAAAAGCATCTTTGCCAGAAGCCAGAAAACAGCCTGATGTGCAGGAGCTGAAGAGGTAAAGCAGGAGACAAGAGACAACCAGTCTCTCTGCTGAAGAAAGGATGGATGGAGAGATGGGTGGAATAAAAGATGGGTGTACTGAATCAGCAGGGAGCTGCATCCATTAAATGCGTGACCTGAAGGTTTCCACGTACAAATAGCTGTAGCTTTAAAAACTACTCTTTTTTAAAAAGCTCTGTGTCCAGACCTGCAGGCCACATGTCTGTTGTTGTTGTTGTTGTGTAACTCTGAGAAGACAAAATATTTGTGACACAGTTTCTTCGGGGGCAGTGTACAAATGTTCTTCTTTTTTAAAACCTACTTAAAATCTAAGATACCAGAGTCGTTATGTGAAGAAAAGGATTAAAAAAAGATTTGAATGAATGAAATCAAGCTGTGTCATTATTATTGTTGTTGTTATCTTGAGATTTCAAGAATTCTTTCTCACATCTCAGATTCAAAGAGATCTAATTTCAGAATCATTTATTTACTTACATATTCTCAGATTTTGGGTTTTGCCAATGGCTTTGATATATGTTTGCCTTCATCTGCTTTGATTATTACATCCTCGATGTAAAATAATATTTTAACAAGGAAGAAGACGTTTCTACTTTTTACTTTCAGAGTTAAACAGCAGAGCCAGTTGTCCTTGTATTAAGCCTTCCTATATGAAGATCAAGTGATACAAAAATATTTTCCCCTCAACATGAGCAACTCAATGGTAGACAGTGTGTTTATTATTTATTATTGCTTATTGATTTGTATATTTGTGTGTCTGGTTCAGTCCTTTATGGTTTGTCTATTTGTGTTTTCAGAAGGTGAACGAGCCGAGTGCAGCACAGGTAAGAAACAACAATGCAGACGCTCAATGTCTTACTCAACAAATAGACAAAGTGTGAGAAGCTTTTGAGGATTAGTGGTTTGTTCATATTTAATCTGATTAAGTGTCACTTATTGTCTTTTTCTTTCAGTTTAGAATATATTTAAAGTGCCGACCTCCTCTGCAGACACATTAATAGCCTGTGTAGATCAATGCACTGATAGTAAACTGCACTTGTAACATTTTATCTGTGTGCATACAGTTGTTTCTCAGAGTTTATAGATTTGAGGGACTTTAATGATGCGTAACAAATTCAATATTCTAGACATCCAATAGCAGAGCATAAATAGGGAGGAAAGAAGCCAAATCTTGTATGCAGCACTCCCTAAAAGTATAATCTTAAACACCAGACAACACAGGGAAGCAAAAGACATGGTGGAACAATTAAAAATGACACAAGAAATAAACAATACTCAACACATAGTGAAGTAGAATCAATATTTGATTCCACATGGGTCATTACCTGAGAGCATTGTGTTAAACAAGCAGCACGTTGTTGAAGTCCATTTGCCCAAGGACAGCTATGTGCAACTCCTGGAGATCAGGAATACTTGTACAGTGCAGAGGAGCATTACGGTAAACACTGTTAATATATTTTTTTTACAGTCCAATCTTGAAAAGACTGAAAAATTAACACTGTTAGCACTATGACCAAATTATTTTATCAGCATTTGTATAGGAGCGATTCTGTTCCAAGCTTTTTGATTAATTTAAACGATTTATCACTATATCTGTGATCACGCACTGCTCACTGAATCTCCACACATTAACTAAATTGACTAATTATTTAGTTTTTACCCAAGCTAGTTTAACACATGTGTTCGTCGACACTGTTTGTTTGTGTTGAGTGCGTGTGTGGGTGTGTGTCAGCACGAGAGACAGGCTGAATTATGAATGATTCCCCAGGTATGACGAAAGATTTGACTGATTTAAGAAAAATATTGATTATTATGTGGTGATCAGTGTTGATATTGTGGCGTTATTTCAACAAATCAAATCAAAAATCCAAACTGTAGCGGGTCAGCTGAGTCGGTTTTCTGTATCTCTGTGTGATGTGTGTTCACAAGAGAGAGACAGAGAGAGAGAGAAAAGTGAGCAGCAGTCGACTTTACATACAGCTACGCAATATTTCTGATAATTTAGGCTATAGTAATCAATGGCTTATATATAACATAGATAGTTCACCCAAAAATGAAAATTCACTCATTATTTACTCACCACTATGCCGATGGAGGGTTGGGTAAAATGTCAGCATAACACTTTTGGAGTTTCAGGGGTAAACTGTGTTGCAGCCAAATCCAATAAAATGGAAGTAAATGGTGACTACTTATTAAACAGAAGAAAAAAACTTAAAATGCCTAAATGTCAGCTGTGATCCACACGTGATCGCGGTTTCAGGAGGATAACAGAGGACATTTAGGCTGAAAACTTGGTGTTAATGACCTCGTTTCGAGTCTAATTTGAATGTCGGGGCTTACAAACACTTGGATGACACCATAGTAGCAGTATGGAGGCATTTTATTTTTTTCTGTTTCTTTACGTCTTGAGACCCAAGTTCACAACCTTATAAGTATAAATTTAAACATTTTAACAAACATGTCACCTTTAAGAATTATTTAACTTATATTTAACATTAACTTCACTCAGTCAAACTGAAACCATAATTTTAGACAACATTGTGGTTACTTCTAAAAGTAGTTTGAAAGATGTTTCGCCTTTTACTGCTAATTGTGTAATTTTACATCAGTGCATCATCCAAACCATTTCCCTTTGTTGTATGGTAAATTATAATTTTAGCCTCGAACATGTTTGTTTTAGAAGTGTAACATGGGCTGTCGTTACAGGCTGTGTTTCCCAGGTGTACCATTCCACATGGCATCAAAAACTTCATAAAACTTTCACTCTGTTTGTGTCTATATGTCTATTAACTGGATGGTTTTTGGTGTCCTGGTCAGAGAGAAGCTGCAGTCACGACTTGCAGCCAGTGACGCTGTCCGAGCTGAAGCGGTCTGATCCGGGTCAAATTCACCACGTCACAGTCCAGCTGAGATCCTACGAGCCGCACAGACTCCACCAGGCTCTGAAACTCTACTGCAGCAAGTGCACATCTATGTACGCAAGAGCACGCACACACACACACACACACACACACACACACACACACACACACACAGAGTCACTGAGTATCACAGTATCAGTTAATTGTTTCCTGTGCATATGCAGCCATTTAAAAAGCTATTTTTCCCTGATCCACTGGTGCAGCTCTGCTCAGTTAGATGAAACAGTCACATTAATTTTAATATATAGTACAAACATGTAGACATTTGTAGCAGCCAGTAATTATGTTCCAGAAGTTTTGAGGTTTATCGAATATTTGTATATATACAAACCTTTTAACCATTCTAAGTGTGTAAATATCAGATTTCCCTCTGATTCTACACTCTGCTCTCAGGCTGGACGTCCCAGATGATGAACTGGTAGCTGGTGTCTTTTCGAAGGCTTCCAGGAACCCTGAATCCTGGAGTCCCCCACCGTGCTTGCTCTCTGGGAAGGTTGACGTCCCCGCAGACTCTGCAGGATCTCAGAAGCGAGCTCTGAGTGTTCACCTGTCCACCCAGCTCATGTCTGAGGGCAAAACCAAAGAGCTCATCTTCCTCAGGGGTATCATTGAATCGTTAACTACTTTTATTTGCCTTGATTTGGTGTTTTTTAATTAACAGTTCTGCATATAAAACATTTGATGTTTAATCAGATGAAAGAAGATGGTCTATTTTTTGTGCTGCCATCAAACTCACAAAAAGACACAAGACAGTCAGGTTTTTATCCCATAGTGATACAGACGTGGTGTTTTGCAGGTTCGACTCTGGAGGAAACATGTCGACTGGCAGCCGGGTACAAGAACATCATCCCCGTGAGGCCGTCAGGCGGTCACCTGGCTCTGCTTGACATGTCTGCACCTTTCCTGTTCAGGGGCAGAAAGAGATACTACGGGTAAGAGACGAGCTTCAATGACATTTGTTTTATTTGGTTTCCACTGCTAAACAAATCATTAATGAGGAGCTATGTCAGCCATCTTTGTTTTTTTCTTGTTGAAGATGACTGATTTTTATATATATTAACTAAGTTAAAAACTCCATTCAAGATAAATCTGTGGTATATAGATTGTTGGATAGGGATCCCTTTAAATATTTTCAATTAATTTATAATCTCCATCAAATGCATTAAAACGAAAGCAACAAGCCAGTTTTGAAAATGTAAGAGGTAGAAAGTGCTGATATGATTGAGTTTAAAATTTTGGGAATAGAAAGAAAAGGTCATCAGAAAAATAAATACCCAAGTAAAGTATTTGTACGTTGTTACTTCCCCCCTCTGCTCAGCATATGAACCTCTGTTATCTTGGCTTACCTGCAGAACCCTGTGCATGACTCACTGTTGAAGGGATTGCTGTCTGTGATCACACTGACTGCAGTTACCTTCATGTTTACTACTGACTCAAGATCTGTATAATCAGATAATATGATCTGTGAGTAATTGTGTGGCAGAAACACAAGTAGTTTTGACCAAGGTAAATAAAGGACTCTGGGGGTTGAACAACACACATTGAGATTTAAGTTCATGATGCACGTGCATTTGTGTCCAAGTGTCTAAATCCATTTTGTTAGCTTCACTGTGGGAAAAAACGGTCACTGACACAGTTGCGTGGTTCCGAGCGGTTGTACTTCGTCTCCTTTTCCCTTTAGCATCTTGTTGGATTGTTGTTATAATGGTGGGAAGTGCGTCACTCAATGCACAAGCAGCTCGTCTTACTAACAAGCAGAGAGAACACTCATTATACACCTGCCAGCATAGGTGTAAATTACTGTGTTAATAATGAACCTTAAAATACCGAGCTACTGACTTCACTTTCCACTTACTCAAAACAGCAAATTTTCCACCATGTGGAAGAAAAAACATGGATGCTGTAAACAATATGTATTGCATTTATGTATTAAGAGTGTTTTAACAACATCTTGATAAACAATGTATGACTGTTGTATAGAGAAGTCTGCATTGGCTAAAAGGTTTCGCGTTTGGGCTTGTGAGAGATGGACGTGCAGTTTGCAAATGACAAAAGTGTAACATTTAAAAGGTCCACATTACAGGCTACTATTTAATTCTGATTGTAAAATAATGTTTTCTGGTTCATAAGCAATGACTACTCGGCAACTCGTGTAAGAAATATTTTCACTGACTTTCCCATTTGTTGTTCCAACTTGAGATGGTATTCTCGTGAATTTCCCATTCCCGATTATCCCGACCGAAACTAATAAAGACACTTGCGATTCGCGTCGGGCTTTAGAAAGTGGACTTGAAAGCTTGAAAGTTAATTCTTCTCTTCAGAGACCGACAAGAACTGTCTCACCACCAGTAACTCACCGTTGTTGTTGAGCAGCTTTCAGGTCAAAGATTCCTCCCAGTCCTCGTGAAATTTTCTGAGCACATGGTGACTTCTCTTCCATGTTCAGAAGTAGACATTGATAGTGGATTCTTGACCTTTGAGAAAGCAGTTTGTGGAAACAGCTTCATCACAAAGAGAAGATCTCTTACGTATGATGCAACAAACTGAGCTGCAGGGTCTTTGTTCAATCTGTTGGGATGTTGTTGAGATAAAGTTTGTTCTAAAGCCAAAGTAGAGTTTCTGTTGTGAACCAGAGACGATGCAGAGGCCTGAAAGGTTTCCAGCTCATTCTTCATTAGGTCCTGTCTGTGTTTCAGGTGTGAGCGGTGCTCAAGGGCAACAGTGAGGGAGCCGTTTGCTGAAGGAGTCGAGGCGATCGATGAGAAGATCATCGCAGAAGGTGAGACAGAGTTTGGTCAGAATCTCTGGACACACAGGAAGCAGCCCTCACTCCCAGTCATGCCGATGTTGTGTTTTCAGTTTGTTCTCTCTTCCCTAAAGGAACAAAGAAATCGAATTATTGTAACTTTAACGAAAGAAAACGTCATGTTCAGATGATACTTTTCACAAATAAAACTGAAAGTGAAACAGCAACACTTTTGTTAAATGAAGCCAAATCTGAAATCCATTCTCTGGTTGCAGTTATTTTTATTTGAAGGATTTTCAGCTCTTCTGTTTTATATCATCGTAAACTGAATATCTTTAGGTTTTGGTCTGGACAGACAAAACAAGTCATTTAAATATGCCCCCTTAGACTGATGGTAAAGTGTGTTTAATAATAATGAGTAAAAATGCTTGTTAAGTGCAGCCCTAAGATATTATCATTCTGCAACTGAGACAGTCACAGCTCATATCTGCAGGAACCACAAGATTAATGTGTGTGACCCTTTTTTCACCCTCACTCTGAGTTTTATATTTGTGTCGTTTGACTTTTTTCCCTGATTCAGCAGGTTATAAAAGTTCTCAAAGGCTCCTGGCTGATCTCAGGTCTGTTGGAGCTGCAGCTCTCTCTCTGAAATAAATCACACCGTGTTAATGTCTCTGCTCTGCAGCTCTTGGTGTCCAGCTGCTCCAGTACGTCCTGCTGATGAAGCTCAAGCTGCAGGACGCCACTGACACGCTGGAGGTCTTCCTGTGGAGAGACGCCGTGAGTTTCAGATCACATTAAACATCCTGCATGCTCCGAATCACATCACAAGGAGAAGGGAGAAGATTTTCCTAGCTCCTCTGTCTGCACTTTAACTAAAATGTGTCACATAAGCGTTTTAGTACAGTTTGTGTTCATGTTACTTCTGTAATATGTCGTCTGCTTTGTTCTAAAGTTCTAAAGTTCTCTAAAATTAAGGGAAAGTTCACAGAACAGCAGATGAAACAAAAGAAGAAGAAAAGTTATGTAATGATGAGTAACGGCTGTGTTGGCACCAGCCATCCGTTCTTACTGAAGACACAGGCTATATTCAAATACCGTCAGGAATTCAGAGAAAAGAAACTAGTTTTCATCATTAAACTCTCAGAAAAGAAAAGAATCTGAAACTTTTGGATCAGAGAGTCCCTATGCAAGATCTGGATTTTGGAGAATTTGTCTCATTCACCAATGGTACTTTGAGTTACCTTCCAGGTACGAACAGAATTTACGTTTGGTCCAGACCTGTCATAGAAGAGGCGAGAAATTAGTCTGCTGCTTTTCAAATCAAGTTTTACACTAATGGATCATATATTTCATTACTTTGAAGCAATATATAAATAATTATATAAATTACTTCTCATAATTATGTAATTATTGTTAGGACATGTTAAAATATTTTAACATACAGTATATTGTATAATTATTGGATCAAAAGCATTGGATCAAGGGCTTTCCATATTCTGATCCAGCACCAGTAGAAAACATACCAGCGTCACATCACCTCTAATTACATGTATCGTTTCATCCATGTCAGTGACAGAGACCCGTTCCAGTCATCAATCAGCTCACTGTGGCGAGACATTTTTTAATCCATTTCCATAAAGAATTTTATGCCTTGTGAGTACGATATCACCGGAACACCTTGAAGGAATTATTTCTCATTTGGCAAAAACATGTCAAAGGTCAAGGTCACTATGGCCTCACAAAGTATGTTAATGTTTCTCTTGAACATGATATCTTAAGATCGGCTTAAGGGAATGTCTTCAAATTTGGAACAAATGTTCACTTGGACTCAAAGATGAAGTGATTACATTTCAGTGGTCAGAGGTCAAAGCGACCTTATATGAATCTGGGGGGGGACACTGTAACTGCACTGGTTGGCGGAGGCGTACAACCGTAGTGCAGTAATTCTAGTTTACTCTTTGATGTCATGTTTATGAATGAACACTGCATGGGCTCAGAAGTGTTGCCTTATATGGTATGAATTGTACTAATTTAATATCCTTGTGCACTCTCCCTCAAATACATTGAGGTGGCATCCATCATGTTTATGCACGTCTTTTACACATATTTCTAAGATAGTAGCATATCTTGAATCTGATGAGTCATATTCCTACGAACTCACCATACGAACAAATAAAGAGCAGGTGATTTTCAAGGTAAAACGTTAACAAACTTAATGTGTGCTAATGGTCTGACTGGTTCACTTTTGTTCTATTCTCATGTCTTGTTTGTATTATTAGGAGTTGTTCTTCAGCGTGAAAGCGGAGGAAGCAGCAGCCAATCAGGAGGCTCAGAAAAGCATCCATCAAACCATGGATGCCCTTTGTCCACCAGGGGGCAGTGAAGGTACCTCTGACAAACTCTGACAGAGTTTAAAGGTGTAAAACTTAAGTGCAACAGCAGCTTCACACACAGTTGTAACATCCAGTTACTTGTTACACATAATTGCTGTGGGTTAAGAAAATAAATATTCTGAAAACAACAATAAACATAGAAATAAGAAGAAACCAGAATGAACAGCAGCAGTTTTTATTCTCTGCTACGACTTCAGCTGAAGTGAATAATAATGATAATATATTGCACAAGTTACAGAGTGCTTAAATAATTTAAAATATTTCCTCAAGTAAAACTCGGAGAAAATAACATAAAAACACAGGAATAAAACAATGAGAAGACAAAACATGTGACAGAAAAGTATGACCACCCATTACTAGAATCAAACCTAGAGTTTGGTAAAATCAGGGAATGCGGCACGATAAAAGTAAGTTTTAAGTTTTGATTTAAAAGAAGCTACCGACTCAGCCTGCCATATTTCCCTTGGGTACCGTGTTCCAAAACCTCGGATCTGAATCTCTAACGGTTATAACGCAGCGTCTGGCTGGAAAGTGTTTTTGTGTTTGTGTTTTTTGCAGATGTTAGTGTTGGGTGGTGTGGGTGACTCTTGTGTTTGTGTGTCATCAGGTGGGCGTCCGTGGCTCAATTTGTGTCTGACAGCGTACCAAGCAACGGATGACGAGGGACAGAACCAAACCTGCTACCAGATCTGCAACACCGCCGTCATCGGACCGTCCTCCTCCACATGGTCTGAACCTGACCCGGCCTGAGCCCCTGCAGGTCGGAGGTCACCGTCAAACCAGTGTCCTGCAAGAACAGTTTTTTTTTATATTTTTGTATTATTTATATATTGTAGAGGGATAATAAATGTAAATAAAATGTTGCTACAAACTTTTAGAGACCTGCTGACTGACATGTGAGGGTACTTTTACTAAAAGTAATTTTTCAAAATAAAAGACTAAAAAGTGACTCAGTGTTGAAATGTATATGGACGCAAACAATACATGAAGTGAATTCTGTTTGGCACACATTCAGGTTGCAATTCTCAATATCAGTACAGGCTGTTATAGGAGCTATATTGCCAGCGTTAGAATCAACAGCTGTTAATTTACCGCTCTTCCTTACTCTGCAAGTTCTGTCTCCAGTGGTGGAACACAACAAACAATGTAAACTCACTACTTTGCTGCTAGACCTGGTCTGGGTTTATGGGTTTATCGATATCTGATCCATTTAGCTCCGCTAAGAAGACGTATTAAAACATCTGAAGCTCTTGACAAACAACCTTCACCACCACTACTCGCTCCTGGCAACAAACCACTTTCATAACCTGCGTCATCTGTGCTGAGATGGGGAGAAACCAGGCTCAGTTTATCTAGATTCCTGAATTCAGGATTTATTGTATTTCTGAGCTGAAATCAGGATGTGTGGATGGAACCAAATCTTTGATTTTTGTCATATTTGCTCCTCAATCATTAGTGGGTATTCAGACTGGAACAATTTTGTGTTAAACAAATGCAGGGGTTCACAGGTGGGGGGTTGCTTTAGGTACCATTGAAGTAAACAGATGTTTTGCTACAGCGGCAGTGCGGTGTTAGCACTGTCGCCACCAGCAAGAAGGTTCCCACGGGTCTTTCTGTTTTCATGTTCTCCTCGTTTCTGTAGGAGTTTATCTGGGATACTCTAGCTTCTGTCCAAAAACGTGCAGATTGGGGTTGGGTTAAGTGGAGACTCTAAATTGTCCATATAGGTGTGAGTGTGAATGGCTGTTTGTCTATGTATGTTGGTCATGCAATACCCTGGCCACCTGTCCAGGGTGTACCCCCCCCCCTTCTTAGCCAATGTCCTGCAGTCCTCTAAGTAAAAGTGGTATACATAATGGATGGACAGATGAAGTCTGTATAATATGACTTCGGTATAGAGGGACATATTCGCCTTTGGTGGATCAGACCATTTCTGCTGTGAGTTTTAAGGTAAGTTTTCACTTTCTATACAAACTGTCACTGTTCATCTTCAGAGAACTGTTCAGAGGTGATCAGTGGTGCTGCTCTGCCATCTGCTGGTCAACTGACAGCATGATGCACTTTTATGAAAGACCTGTGTTGATGCTTAGCGGGTCCAAAATACAACAAGTGGTCAACAAAAGGGATTAACCAAAAATATTAATCTAGTTATCCTTTATTTGTTCACTTGGTGAAATTTGTATTGACTCGTGTCTTACTATAGTCCGTCTGAGCAGGAAGCTTGTCCTGGTAACTGTCCAGGCAGAGGGTTAGGGTTATAGACTGGGTATAACGACCAAGATTTATAGATTTTATCTGACCAAAGATAACATGTGTCTCATTCTATTGTCATCTTTGTCCCTTTTCCCCACAGGACTGCCCTGAACCAGGGAGAGTAAACAGCAGAATCTATACCAAACCAGGTGCTGAATGCCAGAGCTCCAAGAATGTGTAAGACAAAGACAAACATGGAGCCAAGGAATTTAAAAATGTCCACTTCTACTGATTAAGATGAGACAAAACAATCCTGTATTGATCCCGATGGGAGAGAGAGGAGTTATTTTCGTTATAATGTTGCAGATGCGATTAAAGCAGCAGGGGTGTAGGTGTAATACCCACTTTTTGCACTAGATGGCAGACCACACATTTAATTATCTGCTCTGACAGAACGATGCAGTGGATTTTCCTCCAGCTCAATGGAAACGGACAGAATTTCTTCACTGGAGCTCACATGTCCTCAGTCTCACACTGTAGAGGTGTAGCAGGAAAACGAAATGTCCAATCATTTCAAATTAATGTTCAAATGGATTCTATACAAATACCAGGGACCTTGTGTAGGAATATTTTATTGTTTTGAATATTCATGCAACATTATTCAGTGAAAGAGTTTGTGTTTTATAAAAAAGAAAAAAAAACACTTAACAATTAGTCAGTTTAATATTGTGTGCATATAATGTATAGCATGATAATAATAAATCAATACAACATAAATTGGAAAAGGAAATTCAGCTCCTAATTATTTACAGCTTATATTACATGGGTGGAAAAAAGTCCACACTGCAAATAGCTGTAAAGTTCATTTCCGGCAAATTACAGCACTATGTGGAGAACTTGAGGCCGCTGTTGATGATTAAAATATCTTGAAATGTTATACATAATTGTATATATACTATATAGGGATAATCCCACGCATGCTGTGGTTTGTATAGTTTAATATAGGATCAGAATAAGCTTGACAGATGACTGGACCCTTGCTCTCCCCACCCCCTCCGCCTCCTCCTCCCCTCGGATCCTCTCCTGCCTCCCAGGCAGAGCTACGCGTCTCCTCCGGGTGTGTCTCTCCAGGCGCTCCAGTGTAGCTCGTCTTGGAGAAACTGTCCTCAACGCAGGGGGGACTGGGATTCATCTGTCCACCCCCAGCTCCATCTCATGCTGCGGAGCACACGAGTCGGTTAACTGTTTCCAGTCCACTCTGAGGACACGGCTCTGCTCCGGACTTTGGTCTCTTTGGTGATGCCTCCAGACTGGTACTGCTCCGGGACGCACCTGAACCCGACATCAGGTTCCACAGTCTTACGCGACCAGAGACTCGGTGAAAGCTGTTCTCGTGACAAACGAAGGTAAACTGAACTTTTTTCGTGTCAGGTTTTGTCAGGAGACCAGAGATGGACGGATCGGTTGGGTTCCCACGGTTTCATCTCACGGGTTAGACGGAACCACACGATGCAGCTTCCACCCCTGAGGTTACTGTGTTTGTGGCTGTGTAGCGAGGCCGTGTCGAGTCAGCTCCACGGGCACAAAACAAAGGCGACTTTCAGTCCTCATTATGAATCCACCACCGCTGACAAGAATGCGCAGAGCCGGGGATTGCGCACTGTCAGCGCGGTGCACAGTGGGGGGACGCGCGGTGCTAGTGCGCAGGTTTCGTGGCTGGAGACTGTAAACAGGTCGTTCTCTGAGCGTCGGGGGACAGAGGTACACCGGCGCTCTGTGCGTAAAAGTGACCCGCAAAATGGAGTCCGACTTGTACCCAGAGAGGAAGCTTTACGCGCGGATGGAAACAAAATCGGTGGACCGCGGAGAGGTGTATGCGAGTCAGGAGAACTTGAGAAACAAACCCGGCATGGACTCATCTGCATCCCTGCGAGTACCGGACACAACCTGCGGCAGAGGCGAAGCGCAGACCCCGGCAGTGAGAAGCCAAGCGAGCCGCTGCAGCACGAAGCCGCGGGCGCATGGGAGGCTCTGCCCGTGGCCATGGCGCAGGAGCAGGAGGCCGAGGCGCCCTTCGGACTCAACACCAGCGACTACGAGGAGGAGGAGTACTCTCTACCGGACCTTCCCGACCCCACGCCATTCGTACCGGTGAACACGCGGACCAGGCGCAAGCAGGTGAGGAATCCGTTCTTCCCGGTCACCGCGGAGACCTACGGCGCGTACGTGGTCATGATCCTCGCCGTGGTGATCTTCAGCGTGGGCATCATCGGGAACGTGTCGGTCATGTGCATCGTGTGCCACAACTACTACATGAGGAGCATCTCCAACTCGCTGCTGGCCAACCTCGCGCTGTGGGACTTCGTCATCATCTTCTTCTGCCTGCCGCTCGTGGTGTTTCACGAGCTCACCAAGAACTGGCTGCTGGGAGAGTTCTCGTGCAGGATCATCCCGTACCTGGAGGTGAGAGGAGGGGATCTGAGGGTGATGGGTGCGCGTACATGAGGTGTGTTTCTGAGATCAGGTCTGATGAGTGAACTGATCAGACCTGATCATCAATCTTTTCCATCTACCTCAAACAGGTTGATATGATTCTGCACTTCGTTACAGTAACATCAAATCATGTGTGATGTAGGCCAGAGGTTCCCAAAGGGTTCAGTCCTTGACCTCCAGAATAACCAAAAACTTATGACCCGCATCATCCCAGAGGACATTGATTTGAGCAAGTTAGTGAAAAAAATCCATCTCCGTGCACATGCTGTTTCCTGTGGTGCTGTAAACACTACACCTGCTCTAGCTGATGCTGTCACATGGAGACACAGAAAGTTGTATTTTTTGAGCTTTTGTAACGATAATGGTTTAACTTATGCCATTTTGAATTATCTTTATTGTATTATTGAATTGTATTTGATTTCTGGAAATCATCTTGTGACCCTCCTTCTGCGGCCTGAGTTTGGGAACCACTGATGTAGGCTAATTATAAAATAAGGATTTGTCACAAGGCTACATAATTATAGATGCTTCATAGCCTCATCAATCAATCAATCAATCAATCAATCAGTCAATCAATCAGTCAATCGATCAAATGTTATTTGTATAACCTATATTCACAGAACAGTTTCTCACAGAGCTTAACAAGGAGCATCATCCTCTGCCCTTACCCCTCAACAAGAGTAATGGAAAAACTACCAAATCAACCCTAATAGCTCGTGGAAAACATAGACTCCTCAGAGAGAGTCATATGTGACGGATCCCTCTCCCAGGACAGACAGAAGTGCAATAGACGCCACATGTAACAGCGCTCATCAACAAAATAATGTTTCTTATAATATATTATTTCAAATGTGATGGAAGTCTTACTTAGAAGAGTTTAATGTTGACTTGATGCATCGAGGAGACCAGAAGGTGAAACAATACCAACACTAACAGAGAAACATGAGCAACTGTCACCATAAAGTCTGAAGATGTCTCCCACAGCTTCCCAGCTTATCTCCGTCCCTCTCCATCTCGCACCACCCATTGTAACAACATGTCCATAGAGGGCTAATGATGCTGTCACTATCTATCTTACCTGTATGTACTAGCATCTTATTGGTTACTTAAACCTAAAGCACACATATCTAAATCATGTTGTGTCCCTGTGTCTTGCCTCTCTACCTCTGCTCTGATTAGGAGAAGAGTTGGAGCCTCTGTTTAGGACCTCAGATTTAGATATGACTGTCCCTGAGCCTAGACATTACAATTTACCCCTAGTTTACCCTCTATTGATAACCTGGCCTTGGGTATTGCCAGGAGAGAAGGGAGTATGTGTGGAATGTGACCGGCTCTGTTCTCCTAATGGTAAACAAATGGCAGATATGCTGTGTTTGGATGTTAGATGATAAAAAATTCCTTCACATACAACATTGATGAAAAGTTTTGTCTGACAGAGACGAAGGGAACAGTACAGGCAATTGTTATGATAGAGGTATGGTCAGTATAGTATATGTGAGTAGGCATATCGTAAAACTGAGTAATCTAGTTGTAACCATAATTCATGATGAGCTGCCACCACGATCACGATCCAGGCTCTGCAGCCGCAAAGCACAAGAACTCTGAGGAACAAGTTATGTCAGTGACATGTATTGATGAGACATTAATGTGAGGAAGAGGTAGATGAGGAAAGAGAAGCTC
Source organism: Hippoglossus hippoglossus (assembly GCF_009819705.1). NCBI lineage: Eukaryota > Metazoa > Chordata > Actinopteri > Pleuronectiformes > Pleuronectidae > Hippoglossus > Hippoglossus hippoglossus. The sequence goes on along the minus strand of NC_047156.1, from coordinate 23,765,817 downwards.
AATGTCTCATGTGTCCTCCAACAATCTACACCTATAGCAGCTGAACTAAGAGCTGGTCCAAGGCAGATCTGAACCAGCTCTATCTAAAAATAACTATAACCGTGATGATCGGACGAGTTTAAATTTTTAATCGTAACTATAAAATGTAATAAAAAGTCAAAGTCTTGAACTTGAAAGGAATCAGATGGAGATGAAGTGTCTTGTGTCTGCAGGAGTTTAGTTCATAGTTTATTGCACATGTATTAAACCTAAATGAGTGTGTGATTCATCATTCCAACAAAGTACTGTTCCAACTGTGACGTCACTGGGTGCATGTTACACAGTGAAATATCCACTGATGCAGAGGTCAGGTCACATCAGAGCGGCTCCAGACTGCACTCAGGGTTTACACTCGGGGTTTACACTCAGGGTTTACACTCGGGGTTTACACTCGGGGTTTACACTCAGGGTTTACACTCGGGGTTTAATGTCTCCTCGTGTGAAGGTTGTTTAATCTGATCAGTGTCACATCAGGCTGCTGAAAACAAGACAACACCTGCTGACCAGACTGAGATTAGCACCATGGACCCCCCCCCCCCCTTCCCCTCTGATTACTGGATTGTCTTCATCCAAGTAAACAGAGCAAAGAGGTCTAAGAGCAGATCATTAGGGTTTTTTTTCTTCCACAGATGCTTTATAGTTTTGACCTGGGACAATTTTTTTCTTGTTTACTGTGTTTCCCATTATCTATGTTTCTGGTTTCTCAATAACAAAGTCCCTGCCTGTGCACCAATTCAGGTCCATAAAGAAGCCTTTTTTTTTTCAGAGTGTGAGACAAACCTTATCTCCCATGTTAGTTTTGGACTTCACTAGAAGTGCAGTTTAAAGAGATCTGCTTTAAATACCTGAAACACGGAGAGTAGAGGCTTTTATAATCACATGTTTGACAATGGCTGCAATATCCACGTGTATTTTGCCATGTAGTGCATGTGCCCACTGACAACGCTGACTTCAATCAGCTGGTCACTAACATGTGAACGTCCGCTGCAGCTCGACGTGTTTGCTGCTGGTTGTGATGAGTGAAAAGCGTCTGAAAACAAAAGGACGTGTTTACTGAGTTTAAGCTTCTTAGCTGCAACAGCTCTTTGTTTGAGACGATGACCTACATGACTGTAATTCTAAACGTATTCTTTTCTAAAAACCTTTATTGATGGATTTATTGTAATATAGGATTGACTGTTCTTTAATGTAATAATAATTGTTGCAACAAATGTGCTGCAAAAAAGAAGGCACTGCAAATACTCATAACACAAGCAAATACTCACTAAACTATCAAATACTCACAACACTATCAAATACTCGCAACACAAGCAAATACTCACTAAACTATCAAATACTCACAACACAAGCAAATACTCACAATACTACCAAATACTCACAACACTAGCAAATACTCACACTACTACCAAATACTCACAACACAAGCAAACACTCAATACACTATCAAATACTCACTACACTATCAAATACTCACAACACTACCAAATACTTACAACACAAGCATAGTGAGTATTTGGTTGTGTTGTGAGTATTTTCAGCATGTTTTCAGTGCATGTTTTGTCAAACTGTTGTTTTCTCCATTTGCACATGTTGTGTCTATTTGCATGTGTTTTTTTAAAATAATAGTCTCAGGGCCACTTGTGTGTGCGTGTGTGTGAAAATCAGAAATGCACCGATGTACCTAAGTGTAAATGGTTGACTTTTAAGATGAAGATGTGTTTATGGGGAGGTTATAGGTAAGTTAAGCAAGTAGTAGTTATAGTTGAGGTTATACAGTAAGTCTGCAGGAACTGCCCCAGAGCCAGTTTTGTCAGGTGTATTGACAGTGATAAAAGTGCAGGCGTGTAGTTGAGATCATAACTTTAAAGATGGGTGTGGTACGACCCATGAGCACTGAGCACTCAGCACTCATGTAATAATGTTTAACTACAGAGTCCTCATGGTTTGGTACATTAACAGGTTGACAGGAGGGTGTTATCCAACTCAAGAGAGTCTCCAGTTGTTTCTGTTAATACAGAGAATTGTTGCACTTTTCTCTCCTGGGTCATTTCCCTCCGAACATGTGTGAGAACGTTTTTCAAAGTGTAACCAGATTTTTTTTCCTCTGTTCCCAGGTGGCATCTCTCGGGGTCACGACCTTCACGCTGTGCGCCCTGTGCATCGATCGGTTCCGAGCCGCCACCAATGTGCAGATGTACTATGAGATGATTGAGAACTGGGCGTCCACCACGGCCAAGCTCGCCGTCATATGGGTGGGCGCTCTGCTGCTGGCGTTACCCGAGCTGCTAATTCGTCAGCTGGTCACTGAGGACGGCGATCCTCCTGACGTGACACCGTGCGAGCGCTGCGTGGTCCGAATCTCCACCGAGCTCCCAGACACACTATACGTCCTGGGTCTCACCTATGATGGTGCACGACTCTGGTGGTACTTTGGCTGCTACTTCTGTCTGCCAACGCTGTTCACCATCTGCAGCTCGCTCCTCACTGCTCGCAAGATCCGCCACGCCGAGCGGGCCTGCATCCGCGGCAGCAAGAAACAGATCCAGCTTGAAAGCCAGATGAACTGTGCTGTGGTGGCGTTGGCCATCCTCTACGGCTTCTGCATCATCCCGGAGAACATCTGCAACATCATCAGCGTTTACATGGCAGCTAGCGTTCCCAGGAGAGCCCTAGACATCCTGCATCTGGTCAGCCAGCTGCTGCTCTTCTGTAAGTCAGCTGTGACGCCGGTGCTACTGTTCTTCCTCTGCCAGCCGTTTACCAAAGCCTTCCTGGACTGTTGCTGCTGCTGCTGTGTTGAGTGCGGCTCGCCCGGAGCCACCGCCACTAGCGACACCGAAAACGAGTGCAACACCACTGAGCTGGAGCTCTCACCGTTCAGCACAATCCGCAGGGAGGCGTCCACTTCCACTAGCTATGCAGCTGTGGGGACACACTGCTGAGGACAAAGGTCAAAGATCAGCAGTGTTAAGTGGAGCCGGTTCTGGATCATTCCTGTGATCTGATTAAGGCTTTGATTGGTGGATCAGGCTGCAGATTCCTGGGAAGGACCTACAATTTTAAACACATTTTCACATTTCATTGACAGACAGCAAACATTGCTGTCTGTCCACTCACTGTTTACAGAATTTATATGAGAGAAACACAGTATTAATTCATAGCATTTATTTGTTTAGTTTTTTTAATTAACTCCCAAGTATTTTTACTCAATCTGCACTCATTATTTTTTGTTTGTAGTCACTGTTTTGTTGGACACTGATCATTTATTCTGTCCCGTATCTTTATTTCCTGTGTTGGACATGTCTCAACAGTTTCCATGGAAAAATGGAAATTATTTTAGTCAGTTTAGTTAGTTGTGTTGAATTCATAAGGAGCTGTTGCTCCATGTAAACACAAGTAAATATTAATTTATTTTTCACTCCTGTTATGCATACCCCAAAACTTTCTGTTCTACAATAGGAATTACTTTAAGTCGATTCATTGGGTATGTACAAATCAAACACTATGAACTGCAGCGTTCTTTTCAGGAAACTTTAGGGAAATAAAATAGTTGATACAATAAAGTGTTATCTTTGATTGTTGTCTTGGAAAGACAGCTGCTCTCAGCATCTGTAGTTGCTTATAATCTGTTCTGTCACTGTGTGAGTTATTTCAGTGGGATGAACAGTAACAGAAATGTCTGTAGATGCTGTGTTGTGTTAGCTGATGTTCCCGTGAATCAGGCCTTTGTGAGTATTTTGTTCTTCACAGAAAACTTCACTTCACTTAGTCTGTAATGTGACAGGTTTGTTTGCCACTTGAAAAGTGTCACTTGGATTAAAAGATATTTCAAAATAGTTTTTTAACCCTTGTGTGCATTTAAAGAGTTTAATTATGTGAGTAGGCAGAAACAAAACAGTACAGTCACTTTTTTCAACAACTCAAATTTGAAAAAGAATTGGAACTAACATGAAAGTTGTTACACACAGACAAGACATGTAACTCATTCTCATGTTTGTGGAGGAAAATCAGTTTGCTTCAGTTGTCACTTCAAGTTATGGATTCGCTTACAGAAGCAAAGTAAACACGTTCAACATTTAAACACAAACTTCCACTGCTAGCAAACCACTTGAATAGGGTTGATCCACATTCACGTTCAATGTCATATAAGTGGGACTATAATACGTATATAGTCTGCAGTCCAACTTATATTATTATATAATTGCTAACCGGCTGTTAGCAGCTAGCTAAGAAGCTAGCCAGCACTGTGTTCCTCGCTAGCAGGAGCTGGTTTCAGCACCAGGCGCATAAATGAATAATTATGAGTGTTGAACTAGAACTGTTTTAACCATTTTCATTAAAAAATTATTTTTATTGAGACTCTCCTGGATAAACCATGTTAGAGGCACCAGTTTTGGGGAAATCATGCTTTCTGACAATTCGGTTTTGCCTTAAAATACTACAATACCCATGAGCCTTTGCTGCTGTGGCCATGTATGGACAAATAGCGAGAAACATGAACCCACAATTAGGCTTTAGATTATCAAATCAGATCCTCAACTATATAACCATTAGTTGTCCACTGTTAGTGCAGCATGTTTTCTAGCTGAATGACTGGATTGGCCAAATTGTGCTGTAGAAGCTGTAACTTTTCAGATTAAGTTTTTACATTCACAGGCTTCTATCTTTTGACTTTTTATAAAATACATTTTTAACATAATGGGACTAATTATACATTTTCATGCTGCTACAGGCCACAGATCTGAGACCCATATAAGTCGATCTGAAAAAATATATTTTTTGAGTTTCACTTCCAGAACCTTCAATAGCTCCGTCTGTTGTTGTCTAACATCAAGCACTAAAATCCTGTTGCTGTAACCAGAGGCTACAGCACAGCCACAAAGGACCGTTTGATGCTACGAGCCACCAGAAGTGGGGCCAGAAATGTAAAGTTTATCCTGAAGTTTAGCAAAGCTAATTTTGGTCAAGTCCAATTTGCTGGTAGAAGAAGATGAGGAGGAAACATATGAACCCCAAGAAGCAGACAGTTGATGTTGCTGTCCATCCAGAGGACACAGCCGCCATTGTTTGTTCAGTTCAGACCCAACACAACATGTTACAGTCAGTCCAACAAACAGCTGAACCTCCATCAGGCAGCCACTGTCAATGAAAGAACATCATTAATTATTTTTTAATTTGTGCTATTTGCTCAGATAAAAAAAACCATCGGAACAAACAGGACTTCTTCTAATGTCAGTTTATCTGCAGCGTCAAGCTCAGCACCACTCTCAGCTGTCTTGTCTCTCACCATCGTTTCGTCATCACCGTCGCCGCCCAGCCAGGAGGAGAACACAGCGCGCCATTGTCCTCGTCCACCGTTGTCTTGACGACAGAGGGAGTCTTCCTCTCAGCTGGCTGCCTCGGTGAACAGAGCCACAGTACCACAGACAGACAGACGGCCCGTCCAGGCTGCTTTATTCAGAGAGGAGTTGTCACTGATGGTTTCTGGTCTGAACCAGTGCAGTCTGGACTGTGAACAGCTTCTCTTTGGTTTAAATACATGTGCAGCAGCTCAGACTGTGTGTGCTCACAGGTAGAGGACGAGACTGACTTTCACCTTCACTTGGTTTCTGTACAAGTGTGTACATGTTTCTGGTGGAACTGCTTTTAGCTCAACAAATTCTTACAGTGAATGGGTTGAACCACTAGTGTTGACTTGCACACTGGGCATGAAAACAAGGGTGTTAGGGTGTGTGCAATACTTCTAAGAGTAATACAAATCCATACTATCCATAAGGGCCATTCACCAATATTTGATATATGGCATATATGACATTAGTTTATTGAAATTATAGACTGTATATAAAGATGGAGGACATGACAGCTCCCAAAGGTGAAGCCAAAACATCTTGATCACCCCCTGGTGGCTGGTTGCAGTATAGATCATACACCTCCAGCCTCCTCTGTGTTCCTCAAAGATGGTTGCCGTCATTTTAGGTAGTTCTCATCACACCACTGTATGTTCAAGTGTTCATATTGTTGGTAAGTTTGGTTTTAATTTGCTCTTTAATATTATATAAACAGCCTGAAACGTCATGATTGACAGCTGAGACAACTCATGATTGGTCAAGCATGTGTATGGGCGGGGCCTAAATACTGCAGCTCCACACCACGATCACTTCTGCGCAGACTATGGCTGCAAATGACGTCATCAGTGCAAGATGGAAGCACCTGTATCACAAGTGTTCTAGCTTCATTTTTGTACAACGGGAGAAAGACAGATCATTTACCTTTATTTACAGTCTGTGGTTGAAAAGCATATATTCCATCTATTTTACATATGTAACATAATATACATTTGTATCATTAAATACTCACATGGGTGAAGATTGTTTCATTGTCAGGAATTCAGCCATTTGATTTTAATGCTGCTGCAAGAAAAGTCCGATACCAAACTGCCTCACCTGAACGCCTCATGCTCTTGATGAATTCATATGAAGTCCTGAATATCTCAATAAAGTTAGATTAAGATATTGAAAAGATGGAAAATATGGTTAAAATGAAATGATTGTAATATGATTAAAAATTAAACTTGTATTTATAGCATTCCAGTCTTTGGATAGTGAAGTATCATTAATGTCTAATTGTATTCAAACCAGGATCACCCAGAGGACCTGTTGTATTTAACCACATTCTAGTCTAATCTCCAGTTTGGCACTGATTTGCTCTCTGGCACCAAACTTGCATGTTCGTGTCTTTTGTGAACGAGGCCGGCGGCCCTGGTCCCTGCTCCAGTAATTGGACAGCCCCATTCATTTAGAAACAATGGGACGACGGGTACACTGAGGCTCTGCTGCTGAACAAGCTGCTCACTGACCTTCTCCTAACTGCTCCCAGGGTTGTGCTCTGGGATGAGATGAGATGAGATGGGCATCCTGGGAGCACTGGAATCACTGCCCCCTGATTGGTGGATAGACACCAGGTTACCAGGGTAACAAACCCACTTGTCTTGGACAATGCAAATTCAGGTAACTTGTTTCTGCTGTGTGCTTAAAAACAAAATATCAAATAAAATGTCATGATCATTATTACACCAAAACTTGCTGTGTCTGGATTTATTTGTATTTGGTCACGCCAAGACAAAACATTTACCAGATGATCGTCCTTTTCCTGATTAAACAAATGAATTTCCTAATGCAGCCTACAAACAGTCCTGCAATAAATCCTCTCTGAATGAACTTTATAATGTTCCATTTTTTGTTGAATCTGTTATAAGATGTGTTGTGTTGGATTATTTGTTTCCTAAAGTATCTTTTGTACCAACTATTGTTAAAACTGGCAAAAAAGCAAAAATAAATAAAGGACGCACAGTGAGCATTTCTGTGTCCAATGAACTATTTAGTTCAATTAAATTAATTCAATTTAACAAAGATTGCATTCAAGTAACCCTGTCTGCATTAGAAATGATGTTATCTAGTGCAGTGCTCCTCTGGAGCTACTTTCCGAATTATTCCTTGAGTCCTCCTCAACAGTTCTACAATATACTATCACTTCTTTAGCGTTTGTGAGCTGGGAGTTGTGTGCAGAGCTTTTTATGAACAGTCTGTGGTGCAGAGTAAAGTTAGAAAACTTCATCTACCTGCTTTATCTGCTCTGTACTAGTACCACTAACTGTTGTACTTCAAACTTGCAGCCAGAAATATGTTTTGAAGGAAGCATAAGGGTGAGCTGTTTAACTTTTCTATCAGCATCTTATAGATAATTAATGGTACTACCCACTGGTTGTTATCCATGTTATCCCTTTTCTACCCTCCAACATCTTAACATGCACATGTAGATCATTGTTTCTCATGGCCATGGTCCCGTGGTAGCAGAGACCGTGCAGTGGTAGAGTGGTTGTCAAATTTCATATGCAAGTCTGTCTGACTTCCTGTGGGAGGTGCCCAGGGGGGGTGCTCCCATTATTCCACCCTTCCGTAAAAGAATTGAATGAATTCAGTCCTGACAGTACCCATTGACCTGATTGAATTTTCTGCCCTGACAAACTCAGACAAACTGTCACCACATGCCAGAGGTGATGAGAAAAATGTGTCGAGTTCCAATGTGGCGATGGGACTGAGCCCTGCTAACTGGCTCCAGCACATTCAGAGGGGAAACTCCTCACGGCTGTTGTTTATCAGTGTGATTTGGTTGTGATGACTGACAGGACCAAGTTGTCTGTTCCAGTCTGGGCCAGTCGGTGCTGACAGTCAGGGTTAAAACCCTTGAGTGTGGGATATGTAAAGATTCTAATCTTTCAAATCTGATCAAGCAACTAATGTCGTAGATTAGTAGAAGTTAGCTTCCTTTTACAAGTTCACTCTCCTTCATTTCCCTATGTATGTTCCACAGTCCGACATCAGCTCCATCCAGAATCACGGCCACACATTGTTTTTCTAACTTTTCATAAGTTCAGCACAAATGTCTCCACATATATGAATTGTATGCTCACTGCTGTTATCCATGTTTGTTTTGGTACAAGAACATGTGACGGTTGATGGTCTCATAGGATATTATGGGTCGTCTATCTCCAAAACTCCAGTGGTTATTGTCAGTAGTCCAGTTGATAATTCAGCACCATCTTAATGCCTCACATTTGCATAATACACGCATAGAGGCTAATATGGCACGCCCCCTAACAAAAGCAGGAAAAGTTAGAGCAGAGGTTGATATTTCCAAGACAAGCTGAAAGTGGTTGTCCAATCCCAACAGAGTGAGCCAGCTGGCCAATCAAAGCCTTAAAGAGACACAAACTAAAACCAAGTGTTTCAGACAGAGGCTGAAGAGAGGAGCTGCAGCAATGGCCAGTCTGTGGAAAGTGAGGAGTTTTCTGAACATTAGAGCATGTAAACCTTTTTTAAGCAATAACACAAATTAAAACCATATGAACATAATGTGTTTCCTTTAAAGCTTCATCCCTTTGGAATTCTGGACAGAGATTTTCAAAACATCTTTTAAAGTGGACTGATTTACTCATTTTCCTTATTTTCTACTCATCACAGACTAGAGGAAAAATATCTAGAATCCTATTTGTGCCATTCAGCCGAGCACTCAATATGTTGTCATTGCTCGTTGTGTGTTTTGAATGTGGACCCACTTCTTCTCCTCTCTCCTCTGCAGGTGACAGTGTTTCTGCTGCCAACCAGCTGGGACTGGGCAGCAGCTCAACCTGCCGTCGGCTGAAGACTTTTAATGGCGACTGACTGTGGCAGCTGCTTTCTGACAGTTGCTGTGATCTGATGCGCTCTAAAGATTCCCTCCAGACGTCTGCTGCAGCTCCCTCTGCAGACTCTTCACATCCAATCTGTTTCTGTACAAAACCAACTGAATCAGCCTGGAAAGATAAAGAGGAGAAACTTCAGGCGGTCTGTATAAGTTCCTGCTACACTACAGGAGATGTGTAGTTCACTATTTCTGCTCAGATGTTGTGTTTTGTGTTTGCTTCACTGTCTGTTGGTTGAAAAGCTGTAAAAACATTCAAACTGGAGTCTGGAAATCGTGACAAGAAACGATAACTAATAAGTAATACATACTGTGCATAGAAGGTTGGGGTTAAAGGGATAGTTCACAGAAAAATGAAAATTCACTCATTATCTACTCACCCCAAAAAAAAAACGCGTCATCCAAGGGTCTGCAAGCCCCGACATTCATATTCGATTCGAAACGGTGTAATTTATACCAAGTTGAAAGCCTAAATTTTCACTTTCGGAAGTAACGATGCTAGCACATGCAGTGATGCTAATGCACACTCCATGCATGCCCTTGGACGAGAGTGTGTGAGGTTTTCCTGTGTGTCTGTGAGAATGTGAACGCACCTCCGAGGAGGATACCAGAGGACATTTAGGCTTAAAACTTGGTGTAAATGACGCCGTCTGTAGTCGAATATGAATATCGGGGCTTGTCGACACTTGGATGACAACACTTGAGCAGTATGGAGGCATGTTGTGTTTGGTTGTTTTTTTTACGTTTGAAGAAGTGGTCACAATTCACTCCAATTGTATTGGATTCTGCTGCAACAATGTTTACCCCTGAAATTCCAGAAGTGTTTTGTGGACTCAAACACTTCACCCACCCCTCCATCGGCATAGTGGGGAGTAGACACTAAATACAATTTCATTTTTCGGTCAACTATCCCTTTATGTCTTGCAAACACGATATTGTCCCCTACATGGTGAGTTACTTTAAAAACCAAATACCATCAGCCTCAGCTGTACATTGTGTTTGGTGCTGGGATGGTGAACATGGTAAACCTACTAATCATTATTATCTGAGTATTGTACATGTTAGCATGCTGACATTCGCATTTCGCTCAAGAACCACAAGCATTGCTATAGAAATCTGTTCCTGAAACAAATCCCCAACGAATATTTGGCAAAATGAAATTTGCCAGGAAAAGACCAAATTTAACATCAGTACATATAAAGATAGTATAAAGATTTAAATCACTCTTTGAGCTAAAAGGTTGTAAATCTTTATAATTTAACGAAAAGACTGATGCATTTTAAGTTTAGTTTTCTTTTGGGTCTATTCATGTGGATGGTAAACATTTTATTTTAAAATATTTCTACATTCAGACACTAATATACTCAAATTATTGTCACATAAATGTTTTTAACTCAACAATCATCAGTGATTAGCTGCAGCTTCTTATAGCAGCATCGTAACCTCAGGCAAGAACATTAATGTGAGCTTAACCCCAGTGAGAGTGATCACTGTGAAAGGTTGAAAATAATTATGAGGCGAAATGTGAATGGTGGAAAGGATCTGAAGGCTCGCCGCCCAATTATCACCATGAAAGAGCCTTTTGACAAACCGCTTGAGTCAGCATCCATAATGTATCTGCTGCGACAGAAAACAGACGCTGGAATCGTTTGGTAGGTCGCAGCCTGGCTGTTGTTGCCCGGAGCCGATTTCTAATTGCGTTCCCCCCTGACAGTGCTGAGTGAAATATGGGGAGGGGTGGCGGACACGGCGGGGGGGAGTGAATTCCCTCAGTGAAGCATCGGTTGGGCAGCGGGGAGTTCAGTCACAGCCGGTGACCTAGAAATGTAGCAATCCCCAACAAAGGAAGAGAATCAGGACAATAAAGCTCTTATCCCCCCTTGACCACAGCTTCCATCCAACAGAGCAGATAATAATGCAGGCAGGAGTTGGGCCGGACCAGGCTGGCAGATCACAGAGGGTGAAGGCTCCACCAGGAGCAGGCTGTAGTTCAGTCAGCTGTTGCCAAGTGTTCTTACTCAACTGTTTATTTTCTATGACTCCCCCCATCCCAGACCTTTCATGTTGGGTCATCATCAGCCCATAAACTGCCCATGAAAGCTAAGTGGACATTTGCTGTCAGTATTCACAATGAATCTGTGGTTTTGCTGACCTTTTCTCTAATGCCAACATTACACCAAAATGTCATCTTTACGCACAATTAAATTCTTAATTTCCCGGAGCAAAATGTATAAAGGATTCATACACACAAAAACCATGCACGTGCCTTGTCCCTCACACCAACTGGTCTTTTGAACTTATCTGTGGTGGATGTTAAATATGAGATCAGAGTTTTTCTAGGCTGTTTCACTAATTGAGTTATAATTTTCTACACAGCAGTTCAACTTTTGTCAAAGTAACATTTACAAAGATAATTTTAAACAAACACGAAGGAATTTTTACTTTATCTACATTCAAGCCATTGTTTCCCCATGTCCCACTGGCCCCAGCTGAAATCTGTTTGGCCCCTGAGGTGCCCCTGTCCTGTCCAATTCTTTTTTTTTCTTTTTATTAAACTAGCCACTAACTAATGATATTCAAAAATAAAAACAAAATAGGGACAGGAGTGCAGCTCTGCCCTGGCCCACAATGAGAGAACTACTGCAGCCTTATATATTAAAAATAGAACTTGTGAGTGCATGAACACAGTTGTAGTTTTAAGAGATGTTTGCATCTGGTGCCTGGATTGTGTTGCACAAGTTCTTTGTGAATCTATTACGGTTTACAGGTGAAGTCTGTAAGTTCAGAATAATGGATAATGTATTGAAAAGCAGTCAGTTGCTGTCTTGGCCTCCATGTGGTGTTGGAGTAATCAGAAAAAATGACTTCCTCAACACCATCTGTAGTTGGATCAACAACTTGGAAAGTTATAAAAATTGCTGAATTGCTGACGTCATCCCTTATGAACCATTAATGTACAATCAGCTTTTAAAAGTAGCTTCAAATGTTTCACTTTTGTCACTTGCAAACTGAATGTCAATTTATATCTTCTAACACCAGACTTTTAGCCATTGCAAACATTTTTAGGATGAACGTGCATTAACGCTATATGCCTATCACACCTGATCCTTTTTCTTTGCTCTTTGTTATTTTAGAAATATTAGAAAGAAATGTCAAGTGTTTAAACACATAAATACAACATATTTTGTTTACAGCATCCATGTTTTTTCCACATTCAAGCACATGAACACACAGACCAACAACTTCACCACTAGGGAAATGGGACCTGGTTAATCCCAGTTCAGGGGCCACACCTTTTGGAGGCTTCCCATTCAAAGACTCCGTCATATGCAGCAGAGAAATTAGTCTTTGCGTTCTGAAGCAACAAAGTAAATTAGTGGATCTTCTCAGGCCTGTATATCTCAGGATGGGATGAAGGATGGATCACTTATCAAAAAGAGAATCTGGCAGTGAGGAGGTGGCTCAGTGAGCAGCTCCAGGGTAACCAGGGAGAGGGGACTGGAACAACTGAGACTAGTTGGCCAATCAACTCTCCCTGGATTCAAAAGGCAGCAACGGAGCGGCCAGAGGAAGAGACACAGAGACTCGGGAGGACATAAGTGAAGCTCGTGAAGCAGAGGCTACACTGAACTAACCTGAGCTGCAAAGCCAGGGGCCAGCTGAAATAGCTGGCACTTTAAGTTGAGATTTGAATTTATGTGTTTGTTTAAAGAAAATAAACATGCTGAAAGGAACCAGTGCCGTCTCTGGCTGTGTGTGGGAGACCCCGGTGGCATTGCCACAAGCAGCAAATGCAACAATACAGAGTCAGGAAAACATTTTTAAGTGTAAATATTAGGTTTCAAACTTAACCAACAGTACAAATTTTACAAAAAACAAGGGGCCATACAACCTCAATGTGTTATTTACATGATAAGTTACATTTCATTAGTGAACTTGGACAGCTTAATAGGCGGCTGACTGAGCTGCAGTAAGTGCAGCAGCTCAAAGGGCGGTATAAAGCTTGTGATGGGAAATAGGAAATCCTCCGTTGACCTGACTGTTTTCATTCAGTTCAGCCTTAACGTGTCATCATCAACAGATTGATTCCTGCACATTCCTCTGAAGGATGCAGCCCCTCAGCTGGGACCCAGCTAATGTGACATCACAGGCTCTAAAAAACACAAATATACGTTTTTGGAGGCAAAACAATAAATGATGTTTCATACCATGACTTTATAAAGGTAGGAGCTGCACATCACACATTATTTATAAACTGTTGGCAATTTAGGGTTCAGTGTCTTGTCCGGTGTCTTGAAATGTAGATTGGAAGAGCTAGGGATCGAATCACCGACCTTCTGATTCGTGGATGACCCACCCTTCCCCCTAAGCCACAGCTGCACATTTTCATATGTATGAATGCACATGGAGAGATGCTGTATGAGCTTTAGAGTAAGAATATTCATACCTGATTGTGCAAAATGTCTACTACTGTAGAAACTTGAAAGTTTGATATATTCACGATAATCTTTTTAAATCCAGCTCTTCAGCAGCTCAGAGTGATTTCAGTAGAGATCTGTCAAACCTGCAGGTCACAGCAGAAACCAGGAAGAGATCCCAGACATGAAATATTCATACAGCACACAACAGTCAGGCCGTTGATCTGAGCAGCTCCGTCACTCAGAGGCCGGATTCTTCTGAAAGAGCAGCTGATGCTGCCAGTCCTGCATATGGATAAGAGGGATGTTAGATCAAGTCAGACATGAGTCCTCACATTAAATCCCACTGTGCACGAAGGAAAGTCATTCACACAAGTCAACAATGAGTGTGTTTCATAACTGCACATTCCACACATGCAGAATGAGTTTTATTTTACAACGGACACTAAGTTGTGTGGAGTTTTCAGATTTTTTATTGTAACTGAGGCAAAACCATGAGGACCAGTGAACCCTGAATGCCACCTGGGAGTTAAATTCCCCAGGAAGAGTTATCTAGATAGATTTGAGTTCCCCACAGATACTAGCAATCCAATGTTGACTTGAGGCAGGCAATTTATTACACAATAGTTATATAAAAGAGTAAGGGCGCTGTGCAGCACAATAAAAGCATAACCAGGCCTCAAAGAAATCCCAACTTACCCTGGATGCTAGACACAAAATGTTGAATTTGGTCATATAATAAAGCATTTTAGAAATTATCTGAGCTACACTTTTACCTCGAACAGCACAATACCTGGCAACCCAGATCTGGCTGCAGGGTCAATGTTAATTAAAGCAAGTTCTGCCATTCAAGGCTGAACTGGAGTTTAATGTAAACTAATGCTATACATCACAGGCAACATATACACACATGAAGAACTGAGTAAGGTAAGTACAAGGTCACTTTTACCTCGGTGGGATATCACAAGTCTTCCACCTATACATACTGTATAGAAAATGTGTGAAAATGTTAATAACACCTATGTTTATTCTAGAAGTAACCGAGTCCCTAATTTTACCTTCAGGCTGCTTTACCAGAAAAAAAGGTGAAAGTGATCAGTGAAAATCTGTTCATCAGGTTTAAACAAAGACAAACAGAAAACATACTTTCAATGGAAAAGTGATGGTGGCATTACTAGGCCCAAAACCGACCAATCACACGGCTTTAACTTCATTCATCATGTCTTTCCTGTAGTTTAGGTTAGAATGTGTCTTCCTTCACTCTTGTGGAAGTCGTGCCCACCAAGAACAAGAGAACTGGCACACCACATGAATCATTTGTCATGCTTAAGGTTGGAACTGCGACTTGGAACTGTTTTTTTTCACTTGTTCTAGAAATGTTTGTTTAGCCTCACAGCCAGAAGGTTCTTGGTTTGAATCCCAGTTTGACCGGAATCTATCTATTTGGAGTTTGCATGTCTCCCTGTGTCTGTGTGGGTTGTCTCTGGGAACTCTGGCTTCCTCCCACAGTCCAAAGACATGAAGATTGGACACTCTAAATCTGTTTGTCACTATATGTTGGCCCTGTCAGAGTGTTACTTTCCCTTAGTAGGATTATGCAAAAACGTAAGCTTCACTTTACAAAGAACAAAGTTTGTTGTCCCAGAGTGATGCAATGATAGAATACCTTTTGAATGCAATGCAATGCAATTACCATTATTTGTTGTGTGCGTGTGTGTGTGTGTGTCTGTGTCTGTGTGTGTGTGTGATGTTGCTGCTAGTATGGTAGCATGTTCTGGAATCACTGCTTGGAAGTGATTTGCTTTACCTGCTTTCACTGCTCATTGTTGAGAGAGTTTCTTACACTTCCCCTAATCTGAATGTGTTCTGCACCGGAAAGGCCAGTTTTATGTTGTGTTGTGTTGTGTTGACTGTCGTGATAAAATCTGAAAGAAAATCAAATCAAGTTGATCATATTAGGGAAAACTTAATGGTTGTTGATATTTGAGTATGTCAATCTCTAAGTTTTACCTCAGGAGTAAATAAGTAAGTGGGAGAATTGTTGTTTATTGTGTGACGTGTCTGTTGAGCACATGACATCACAAAGCCAGTGAGGCTGAAGTGTGTAAACGATACAGAGCTCTGGTTCCCCCTGCAGGACAGTAACATGAAGTACAACACAGACAGTTCACTTTGACATAGAACCAATAAATAATTGAGATTCTTTTGTTTGTTTAATTGTTTGCAATTTCACAGATAATTAACTTTCAAGATAATTTATTTTCTCTTATATCCAGTCTTTTGCCATGTGTTTATGGTGCAAGCTAACGTGTGTGTTCGGACAATATATCAGTCAGTGATTTGTGATCCTGCTACTTCACTGATACTCAGGAGGAATATCTTTGTTTCTCTCTGACCTTTAGTTGAAATATTATTTTGTTCTTTGTTTACAAATCATTACTATTTAATTACCCAGACGGCCGGCAGAGCCTGAAGCAGGGTGTTGTTTTCACCTGTGTGTGTGTGTGTGTGTGTGTGTGTGTGTGTGTGTGTGTGTGTGTGTGTGTGTGTGTGTGTGTGTGTGTGTGTGTGTGTGTGTGTGTGTGTGTGTGTGTGTCTTAGATAGATGATGTGAATGGAGTTTCACCAAACTAAGTGGAAGCTTTTGGGGCTGATCAAAGGTCAAAGGTCAAAGTGAACACGAATATAGTCTGAAACACACATTTTCCCAGATATCTCCACAAATAGTTGATGATCAGAAAATGATCAACCATCATATGATAAGTGACTTTATTTTTACATATCCTCTCCAACTCCAACTAAAAGCTCATATAAAGCTTATGTATAACAAAAAATAATTTATAATCAAATGTTCTGACATCATCAGTATGTCATATAGTTGTTATGCAATAACCTTTGCAGCCAATACGATTAGAGACCCACTTGTTTCTTGATGAACCAATCTTTCGTCATCATATGGTATAAGTGATGTCATTATGAAATAGCATTATTACAATATAAAAACTGCATTTTAATGGCCATGAAATTCCACTGCAATGTGGATGGCTGGTGTGAGTAAAGTAGCAAAGAGTCATTTAAAATGAAACCATAACAGTGTGGATGGCACCTAAGATTAAACAGTTCCATTAGGGAGAATAGATTTTATTCTTTGCTGCAGGATCTCTGAATAGGGTTTGGTACAGAGAAGGTTGATGAATATATACCCTGTTTTATCTGAAGTTTATTTAGCCTGTGTAAATAATTGTTGTGTTATTGCATACATGTGTTTTGTCTGCCTTGCCTGACTTGAAGAAGGACCACTACGGAAATACAGCAAGCTCTCAGTTGTATTGTGTTTCATTCTCAACTGCATGGCCGCAGTCTGATAAAATGAGTCTATTTCAAACACTTTGGATACATGAACTAAACAGTGTCAACAAGCTCACACATGATTTCAATCATAATCACTCAACTTAGTTTTGCATATCAATAAGCTAACATTTCCTAATAAGCACGAAAAACACATAGTACACAGCTGAAACCCTTTTTATAAATAAAAATATTACAATTCATCCTAAGGGGGACATAGGTGTTTGAATTTATTTGCATGGCAATAACTTCAATAGAGACACATTTCAATCTGAACGTATCAATCTCATGATGCCACAAGACAGATGATACCTAAAGCATCAGAGATCATCCTCTGGAAATCATGAACAGAAATATGTAGAACAAGCTAGTACATGTTCTTCAGGAAGATTTTTTTAATTTTAAGAATATGTGTTAAATGTAAATTTGCTCATTAGTTTTATTTAAAAGGGAAGTCATGTCAAAGTGTAGGTTTCATTCCAGGCTGTAGGGTGTAAAGTTAAAACACCAGACATTAGCAATAACATTTCATGGTGCGTTACACAATAAGTCAGTTCAGTTTATATTCCCGCAAGGAGAAATTCAGTTTCATCTTTAAACAATAACAACAATAACAAATAAGGACGTCTCATAAACAATACACAGGAAAGAGCTGGGTTATTCTTTAATCTCATTACCAACAGATTTTTGCCCCCCGGGTGTTGAGCGAGACAGGATCATGAGGCCAAATGGAATTCAAAACATTTTAAACACTGGTATAAACAGTCACAAATAACAAACAACAAACAACAAGCTGAAATAACAGTGTAATTATATTATCATCATGGACTATTCACATCACAACACACTTCAGAAAGAGTAAAATCATAACCAGCAGGAGGGGGCGTGGCCTGTCAGCGCCTCGATTGCCCCTGGTGATGACAGCCTCTTGGATGACATTGAAGGTCATAACTGATCTGCACGGCTTCTCGCTGTAGCACATGCAGTCAAAGCGGTGGTCAAACCAGTTGATGTCGTACTGCGAGAGGGCACCGCTCACAGTGAGCGGGCCAGTGTCACGCGGCCGCTGGATACGGAAACGGCGCGGGTCAAGGTGGAGGAAGACATCCTGGTCCCAGCGCTTCCGCACACAGCGACCTCGGCCCTGGCAGAGCGCCATGCTGCAGAGCTGTGTTGCCGTCGAGACATTCAGGATGTACGGGTTCATGACCTGCTCAAGGTGGCTTCGAGCATCAAAGCAGGATTCCTAAAAATGTGTGGGATGTTGGACCATTTAGTTATTGTAAGTTTAAGTTCCAAACCTTGCCCGAAAAATACTAAACTACCACCACTTTCTACCTCTGTATCTGTGACGTTCATGTCTCCCCAGGAAACAATGCCAGCAGCACCAAGAGCGGCAGCTTCTCCAATAGTGTTGACCAGATCAAACTGCAAAAAACAAAGACAATCAGCCAGAGAAGTACAGGAGATGACATCAGTCATATTGATTCCTAAACTGCAAACCTCACTATTGAAGTTTGATACTAGAATATGAAAAAAGCTATTTTAAACCAATAGATTTAAATAGATGGTAACAATACTGTGAACGAAAGTAATTATACACAATCATGATTTAATGTGTCGAAGGAGAGTGACTCTCAGAAGAGCACTTCCCTCCACCAAGGCCCAATAGTCCCCTGAAAATCAATCAAGTTGCACTAAAAGTATTTTAGACACTCAGAGATATCAGTCCCCTCAATATCTTTTTATAAAGATACATTAATTATCACCTACGGCAAGGATGTTATTTTTTTGCCCCTGTCCAATGGTTTATTTGATGGTTTGTTGGTTTGATGTTCAGCTGGAGTACGCAACGACTACTGAACGAATCACTGACAAATTTCAATGGATTCTTTCTTGGCCCATATTTCATCCTTCCACAGTGTTTTGTGAAAATCCATTCAGCAGTTTTTGTATAATCCTCCTGACAAACAGACAAACATATCCTCATTGGCTGAGGTAACAACTGGAAACCCACTAAAACTAATACTGGAAAAATGTTTTAATGCAAGTGCATAGTAACGCATGATGAAGGGTCCTGATATAAAACAGTAATAGGGGCAGACAAAAAAGACACAATGTGAGGTGTGAAGAGTGACACACAGTGAATTATCAGGCCTATTCCAGTGAAACAAGGAACAAAGGCCAACCATGTTTAAATCCTCCTCTGTATTTAAAAGTGTGTATGTGGTCAGTTTCTCTTGCAGTCAGGTGAGTTTATCATTCTAATAGAGCCTGATGCATATTTCTCTGGTTTGGGTTAAGGTGCTGTTTAATGTACGTTGAGCTTTAGATAAGGCTGCAAGACACTTGGCAGCCAATCAGTCATATCAGAGTATGTTCTGTGGAATGAAGGCACAGCATCATAGCCTACTTTCAGCCTAAAGGTGACAAAACCTGTGTTTCTGAGTGAGCACAAGTGTGTCTGACCTCTGACATGTAGTCATCAGTGCTGTCCTTGTACACAGGGCGGATGTAGGCATATACAGGGATGGAGTAGGAACTGTTGGGGAGTGTTGACACCCTAATGGCTTCATGGATTCGATGGCGGACGAACAGCCGAGCCTGCTTGGAGTCTCTGAGCACCAGCTCCAGATAGATGGATGGAAAGAGCGCTGTGGAATTTTTCCACAGCCACAGCAGCTCATTGTTCCTGTCCTTCTCGATGGCAGGGCACTCTCCAGTGTAGCCTGCCATGTCCTGGTTGTAGTCATAGTTGTAGCAGTCAGGGTACAAGTAGTAACCCCAGAGTCTGTTGGGCCTTAGCCTCTTCCCAATACTGATGGAGCGGAGGAAGTACTTCTTTGCTCCACGCTCAAACACGATCTTCGCCCGATCCTCCGCCTCATCGTCAGACAATGATGCATTTTTTTTCTTGACCGTTTCTATGGAAATCTCTCTGTAGATGTCTTTACTGCCCCAGTTTCGAACCCACTGTGGCCTCCACTCCTCAAAGTCAAGCACAGCAAGACCTGGCTGGTTAGAAGGAATATAGTGCTCTATGTCGTCCTCGGCCAGCTCATGGTGCTCCTTCATGTCTATCAGCTGTGGTACACCCTCATCGTAAATCTCACCAGTGTCTTCGTCCACGTACGGGAAGAGGCCGAAGCGGTCGGTGTAGAATATGGAGATGCTCTGGTTGATCGCTGTTTTCAGCGTGCTGCTGACAAAGTGGAAGTAGGAGAGATCGAGGGCAATGCCAAAGCGGCTGTCACACAGCTCAGTTGGGGCATTCCACATGAAAAGGAAGGGTTGATCAGCACGGAGGGGAGGGTCCGTCCTCGGTAAGGCCTGGCCTGAGCTCAGCAGAGACAACATGGTGATGAAGACGAAGAAATGTCCTCTGTCATGATGCAGTTTGACTTGATTCATTTTCAATCAAGAATTGTATCTGTGGGGAGAAGGAAACACAAACATCAATCAGAAATACTAGGAGGTCAGAATGAGTTTCTGCTGCTCTTTAGGAAATGTATCTGTGATATGAATAGAACATGCCATATTTTCAGAGTTTGAGCTGAGTATTGTTTTTGTCCATCAACGTTCTTCATAGAAAACAAAAGAAAAGAAAAGATTTCACCAGTGGAAATATCAAAATGTTCATCTCAAAAAATGTATGAGCTAACACACAGAATCAAAGTTAGTGTGAGAACAGTTCCCTTCTCCATCCATAGTGCATTGAGCAGATGTAAGGAATAATTTAATAATAATAAAAAGTTATTTAAAGCCATGCTAGCTAGTAGTTTTGTGGATGGCAGTGTTGGTTGGTCAGTGATTGTGGTTGCTAATCATAAACACATTAGCATTGTGTGGTTGTTACCATGCAGCCTCATAGAGCAGCTAGCATGGCTGTAGACTCTGTGTTGTTTCTGCAATGAAGCTCAAATGTACAGCTTTGGTTGGAAGGCTAACAATGTAGAGAGAGAGGTGATTACCTGGCTGAGTGAGAAAAAGTTTTTAGCTAAGAAGGAACAAACAAATCTCACTGTTAGATAATATAGCTATGTGAATTTTAACTTTCATGCATTCTGGCATCATCATAGCAAAAAATTGTTTCTTAAAAAAAAAAATAAAGGTTTTGTTCATCAAAGATTTGGGTTATTTCATCAAATTAATAAAATCAATTTAACTTCATTGTTCAAAGAAAGTATAACCTTTAAATTTACTTTATAACATTATTTTAATTATTTTGCAACATATATCATTAAATATTTTGTAGTGAATGATATTTACAGAACTCTCAGAGCTCCATTGTTTCTTTCATTTTTGAATTTCCTACATTATCAACCGTATGGCACATTTATTCAACCATATTTTTTTTCCAGCTGAGCAGATCCGAGGCATCAGTTCAAGTGAAAACAGCACTAAATCTCCTGACTTAGGAAAGATTTATGTTTTGAATATCCTGAAGACAAAAAGCTGACTCTGTAATTGTCTGGATTTCCCATTGTTGCGTAATAGAGATGAAATATGACAGCATGTCTGTTGTTCTCAGTTGAAGGCATGCAACAAACCAGCAGCAAACTAAGATGGGAACACTTTCCCCTCCGTCACTGACTGAGGATGTGGACCTGATAAGCACTTCACTCCTGAGGGCAAAGGCATAATTCATCTTGAATGAACAAAGTCATTCTCTGTTGTTTGAAAATGTGAAGAAATGCAATCAGAGTTACAACATAATCCACAGTTATTAAATGTAAATGGAATATGCAGTTTATGATAAAAAATGAGTGCCCAAGATGTCAAATCTTTTCAGCATTAAATCAGGCAGAAATTCTCAATTCATTTCACAAATATGAATGAGTTGGTCCAATTTTACTACCTAAGATCAGTGTCCGCATCAGCTTTCATCGGCTCTTCTCTGTTACTTGAGCCGGGATTTGAAAGACACGGAGCGAATTGAAATCGGACACAGATGCTACAGATACACTCAGTTCTAATTATAGTTTGATGTCCACAGTCTCTTACTTTCAAATCTTTAGCCTCTTAGAAAACTATCATCTGCACTTGGAGCATTTTACAAGCTCTAATCTGTTCAGCTGTCTTTACTGACTGTATTTATTATATTTGTATTCACATGCTCTGCTGCCCCACTAGCCCTATATGCTTACAGTATAACACAGTGTAGGACTATAAGAAAGTGTTAGGATGGTGATCACCCTTCACAGCACTGACTAATAGTTTTACAAACTCCACACAGTGTTAACATTAATATCTTTATGAGGTCAAAAGATCTGAAGTGGAGCTACAGCATCTTTGTCTCCAGGCAGGTTACAAGCAACCACTCAGTCTGACGGTTTTATGATTTCTGTCATTGCAGACTTAATGAATGAAGTTCACTCTCGTCAAGTAAAATTTGAGGGGAAACTGTGCGGCTAAACACTACACCTTGTAACTTTCTCCACTTTAACTCTCGAAAAAACACCAATAAACCTTTGAACCCAAATGAGACAGTAAAAGGAGACGTCATTAGCTGAGCACCAACCTGCTTTGGGGTCCAACCTCCCGCTGTTGAAACGGCACGCTCAGTTAGTCCTGGTATTATTACCTGTTACCCATAAACACCACCCTCACACTCCTTTGGGAGTGTCAATAGTTCCTCTTTAAATACGCTGCGACATTACAGGCAGGACACTTGTGGAAACTTGTCAGAGCTGAGAGATCTGCAGCCCTGAGGTGTTCTGGGTTTTATTGCGATGTCCTGATGTTTTTCAGGCTGAGACCAGCTCCCTCCTTCCTGCCAGGAGGAGGATAACAGCGGAAGCTCCAGGACGAGGACAATGTGTGTGGACACACTGCCACTCATGTTTGAGGCCTCTGTCCAAACACGCAAGGAATGCAGTGAGAGTTTGAACTTGGTCAGCTGTGGGTTAGAAATGCATTAAGCTGAAGGAAATCCACCTGGTTTCATCACCAGAATGCAGAATCACGTAAAGCGGAAGTTCGACCGGCTCCATCAACTCCTGCTGAGAGTCAAACTCAACTCTACTAAATCAGCTGGTTTTCAGATGCATTTCATCGAGAAGGGTCGAACAAAAGAAAGAGGTCTACATCTGATTCTGCCAGATTAAATTATGAATTAGTCTTTGTAGGAATGATTCTTTTCTGTTAAGATTGTTTAAATGTGTAGCAAACACATAAAATCCATATGGAAATAGTGTGATTTGTGTGAGTGTTGCCTGTTTAGTTACTGTTGCGTGATTAGAAGAAGTGTGTAATACTTGTACTACTAGTGTGTAATCAGACTCCTTTGTTATTGTGTGTGTGTGTGTGTGCGTGTGTGTGCGTGTGTGTGTGTGATTAACGTGTGAGCCATGTCTACATGTGGTTTGGCTGATCCTCCCGGAGTGTTCTGCACGCATCAGATGTGGCTGAAGGCTTCTTGTGCTAAACCAGACAAGGATCTTTCGCCAACCTTAACCAAGTGCGGCACAAGTCTAAACATGACCATAAAACAGTCACTACAAGTTGATACTATACTGAAAGATCAGGAAACTAACAAGTAGTCTGTGAATATTTGATTGATGAATTCAGTATCTTAGTATTCAGGATTCACCAAATATGTAAATTATCATTTTATTACATATTTAAAAAACACAATCCAGTCACGATTACACAATCAGCATCTCTTTGCTTCTGCAGTTAGGATAGAGACACATATTTTTTAGGAGGCACTGTTCCATGGCAGATAAAGAAATGATGTACTATCAATATGTATTCAATGTTCACACTGAAGCATGGACGTCTGTATAAAGTGAATTAAGTCATGGTAAATCTAAGTTTCAGGATTAACAAAAATGTTCATTACTCAGCTGCTTGTTGTTTCCCTTGCCCAGTAGGTGGCACTATCACTGTGACCAAGCAATATTATGTAGTCTCAGAAGTGTACGCAATGTACTTAACTTCTGAGGATACCATGACCTGGATGACTGAGAATCTTCACATACAATATTATGTAGATATTTTTACGCCAGGACTCTGATACAATGTCTGCAGTTGACAAAAATAACCTCTAAATTCAAAATGGCCAACCTCTTGGGTTTAGGTTTCAACTTTTTTTGTACATCTGGCACAATACTTGCTGCAACCAAGTTTTATGCATCACAGGTGAAGTGTGCTGCAGGGGCTGGTGTTAAAGGGTGCGGTCAATCCATTTAACCTCGCCTCTACACAAGACCCACTTCAGACATACATTTTTACCCTGACTCATGCATATTCGCTTTAATCCCCAAGTACGATGACCAACCCTTCGCCCCACCTTACCCCAAAGCTCTTACACTTGCTCACAGATGAGCAGGAATTCAAACAACTTTCTCTTGTCAAATGGAAAAATAAATAATAGCATCATAATTCAGGTATGCCACTGCCAAACCCTTGATTTGGTACATGCCATTTTACTGACACACCTAAATGGAAAGGATCCATCAGTGATATTATTAATTACACCTTCCTGGCAAAAGACAAGTCAAATTGTCTGCCGTGAGAGAAGCCTGTTGAGAATTAAAAGTTCTTCTAAAAACAGCAGAACCTGGCTAGGTTTTGACACCTGTTGATCTAGCAAATACAAAACCCCAAAACTCATATAACCCTCAATAGTTTATCAAAGTGGTAGTTTCTGATAGGGGTACTGATATAAAACACTTGTAACTGTAACCAGCATCGAAATGCACAGTGAAATTGTTCTAAAATCAGGGCTGTAGTTGGGTCTGATATGTTTTTCACTTCAATTATGGAGGTAATGTTTTCACCCCGTCCATGTGTTGGCTGGTTTGTTTGTTTGTAAGCAAGATTACACAAAAACAACTTAACGGTTTTCCACAAAACTTGGTCAAGGTCAATTTTATTTATATAGCACATGTAAGACAAGTTGACCAAAGGGCTTCACAAAGTATTAGGTACAACAAGAAGACAGCAACATGCAATACATCAGAATATCAGTAGTTAAAATGGATTCTAAAATAGAATAATATAATTATATAAAATAATATAAAATGAAGTTGGTGGAAGGGTCAGGGAAGAAACCAGGTCATCCTTTAATAAAATCAACATTTTAACTGTTTTCCCTTGGGAATAATTCCCAGATCTTGATGAAAGCAATCAGACATATTTAGAGAACTGATATCTATGACTCTGAGACATTTGGTGCAGCTTGATTGGATTAATGGGGACTGTTGGGCCTTGGCAGGGTTATATGCTCTTCTGCTGGCCATTCTAGTTCTATTGCTTTCAGACTCGTCTCTGACATGTAGTTGTTATTGAGGTGGACTTGTCTTGGTCTTGTAGGCATCTTTACACTGACTTATCATGGGAGCTAATTAGTTATCATGTCACAGTTTTTACTTTAGTTCTCACTGGTTCTTAATTTATGACCAACTCTGTGGACAGACTTTCAAATTTAGCTTGATTTAATTTCTTATAGAATTCTATTTTGTTTGCATAGTTGAAATAACGATATTAGTAGTTAATGCCACATTAGGGAACATTTTCTGTGTGAGTGATTGAAGGTCTAGACCTTATCTCCCTCTTGAAAGAAATCTCTCAAATACCAGAACTTGTTGGGATTTGACCAAATGCTGATTAATTACCGATGAATAATTATGTTTTTTGACTCTCCTCACAGGTTAAACCCAAATCTGTTTGATCTCGGTCGGTTGGGAGAGTTTTGGGGAACAGCTCCCCCCTGCATAGCACTGACAGGTGAAGTTTCCAGCCCAGTCATCGAGGTCGGCGGAGGAGGGTAGACCAATCGCTACGTACTTCCTGTTGGCCCGCAGGAGGCGGAAGTAGGTGGGGTTCAGGTGCAGATACTGGGAGGAGTTGTAGTTCTTCCTGACACAGCGGCCTTTCCCTTGGCAAAGGAGCTCGCTGCAGAGCATGGTGGCCGCCGTCACATTAGCAATGTACGGGTTCAAGGTAGACGTCAGGTAATCGGACAGAGACTCACAGGCAGCCTGCAGGGAGGGGGTGGGGTTTACACATCAGACTCAGGTATATAAGCACAGAGGGAAAATGACATTTAGAGGTTTGGTTTAGTCCTTAAACCATTGATTAATCCATACATATATGATATAAAAACAAAGTCTTTTTTTCTCATTTTCAAACATAAAATTTAGAGCTGATTTTTTTGTCACGTGTCTGATTTACAGAACTTTAAAGTGAGCTGAAGAAGAGGTTAAAGGATTTGTATTTTAATCTTTCCAATGGTTTGGATTGTTAGTAGAATTCAAAATACATGTTATCAAATATTTAACTTCAATGTGACTGAAAGATGATCAGAAGTTGCACTTGTCAAATTAAAGTGCCAGTGCTGTCACCACAGGAATGAAAAAATGTAGTAGTCCTGCATAAAAGAAGAGATTTGTGATGTTTTCTCCATTTCAATGATAACAAGCTCATTACTAGATCTGAAAATGTATTTTACCATATACACCTATTCAGCTGGATTGTAATAGAAAAATATTAATGGCTAAAGCAAGTAATAATAACTTTAGAGTATAATGTTTGTGTGAAAGCTGATAGTGAACGTTGACAGCTCAGATAAACAACCCAGCATTGCTGGAGATGGATATAGCTGGAGGCTGAAATGTGAAAGTGTTAAATTCCGTCTGTAGATGAAAGTATGTTGAAGTAATTGAAGTTCAAAGTTAGGAAGGTTAAAGAGGATTTGAAGATTCCATCAGTCACTTTTGAGGTGTTAAAAGATTTACTGTTTACAAAGTTAACGTGTGTGTTTGTGTGTGTGTCTGTGTGTTACAGATTGCATGTCCACATTTGTGTTATATGTTTCAGAAATGAGAGAGGTCACATAGCATTGAAGGTCATGAAGCAGCTGAAGAGTCTCTTATTGCTCAGGGGTCTGAAATACAAACCACTCAGCCCTCTGCTGAAATATGTCCACTGTGTACAAGAAGACAAAGTTCCCTTTATTCTGGTGAGAAAATGTTGTGCTGATTCATCATTCACACTAATTACAAAGAAATAATTCTTTCACACGTCTGTTGGCAGAGATAACGAATACTTCAGTGTCACGGCTCTTAGTTCCTCCTGAAAGAGGAAACAAGGTCAGTTTATTTCTTTGCTGATTAAAGCCTGGTCATCTTTGTTCCCCTTTTCATATCTGTGAAATGTGTTATCATTGCTGCAAACATATTCAGAGACCTGTCTTCAATTGATGTGATGAGGTCTGGTTTTTCTCTACTTTGGCAAGAAAATATGAAAAGCAATCAAATGGTTTTCACAAATACTTTTTGTAAAGGTATGTATATTTATGATCGCATGTGAATCTTGCTTTGAAGTTAACAGATTTGAACTCCCTTGTGTGACTCAGAGTAGACCAGTACAACCAGTGATTGAACTTGACAAAGCAGTGGTTACCTTGTTGTTGTAGTCTTTGGTTCCTCCCCACATTATGACCCCTGAAGCCCCCAGAGCTGCAGACTCTCCCACGGTGCTCACCAAGTCTCTCTGAAAGAGGAAGAAACACACAGGAGACTCAACACTTTATGAACTAATACAAATCCATCCATCATCTTATCCAAAACTAACAATCATCTGTTTTTAATCCATTTCTTTTCTTGCATCAAAATTCACTTTCAACCTGGAGAATTTCATGTGGTGATGCTGCTAAATGCACACACACACACACACACACACACACACACACACACACACACACACACACACACACACACACACACACACACACACACACACACACACACACACACACACACTTACACACTATTTTGTTTTTCAAGTTGCTTGTTTGCTTTTAATTTCAACTTGATCAGAATCCTTATGTTGGAAAACGGAAATTTATCTTTCCATACATTAACACACACAGTAGCATGGGCAATACATACTTTTAGTATATCGCTCTTACCTCAATAGCCAAGGGAAATACCTATATTACTGATTTTTTAAATATGTCTGGTGATGTGCTTATTGTCTGTTTGCTTGATTGGAAAACACCTGAGCCAGTTTTGTACAGACAGGAGAGTGTTGTGTTAAGGTCAAGCATGACTGAGATGCTTGCAGCAGTGCAGGTTTGTGAGTGAACTTACATAAATAACTTGATTTGACTAATGTTAAGTGAACAGCGTTAAGAAAACTACAACAGTTCTGTATTGACCCAAAATAAACGAAATGGGAATCCAATCTAACTAAACGGCTAATAATGTGTGATACATCTGACATATTAGAAGTCCCTGATCACATCAAAATGGAAGAACCAAATGATGCCAACTGCATAATCATCATCAGGTTAGTTTACCAGCTACTCAAGCAAATTTAAAGGAATCTGACTGTCTCACCAAGCTCTCTAACTTCTTGGTCTGATCCCTGTACAGTGGCCTGGAGTAGACGTAGATTGGCACTGTATACGGACGTTTGGGCAGCATTGCCACCCTCATCGCCTCATGGACACGGTTGCGGACGTAAAGTGCCGCCTGGGGAGAGTTCCGAAGAGTCAAGTGGAGGTAAACGGAGGGAAACAGGGCAGTGCTGCGCTCCCACAGCCACAGCATCTGGTTATTTTGCTTCTGAGTCTTCTTAGAGCACTCTCCTGTGTAATTAGACTTCTTCCAGTCGTAGTTGTAGCAGTCAGGAAACAAGTAGAAGCCCCAGCGGCGGCTCGGGCGCTCACCAATGCCGAGACTGATGGTCCTCTCCATAAAGTGCCGGCTGGCATGCTGGAACTGTGTCTTGGCCACTTTGGGAATTTGCTGTGTTGATAAAAATGGGGCCATCTGCAGGGCATGAGTGATGGACAGTTTCTGGTAAATACGTTTTGATCCCCAATTTTGGTCCCACAGGGGGCGCCAGGACTCCCAATCAATGACAACCAGTCCAGGAGAAGAATCTTGGTAGATGTTATGATCTATCTGACTCCGGGCCTTGGATAGATGTTCTGTCAGGTTGCCGTTTTGGGGGATTCCACCTCTGTAGATCTTGCGTTTAACGGTGTTGACTTTAGGGTAGAGGCCAAGATGGTCGTCATAGAAGATGGTGAGGAATTGACCGGGCTTGGTGACGGTCGTGGTCACTGCCTGGAAGGCTGCTGTGTCCAGGGGGATGTCGAGTTGTCGGCAACGCTCGGTAGGGGCGTTCCATATAGCTACAAAGGGGTGGTCATGGATCAGTGGCGGCTCGGTAGTTGGGAGGGCAAGGATGATGGTGAGAGATCCGATGATACAGAGGGCGGTGCAGGACAGAAAGGGCATGGCCATCATGGCGGCTGTGGAGAAAGAGAAGAAACAACAAAAAAACTAATAATTTAGGCTCAATCTGCAAGGGACCATCTCAAACCGTTAGGAGCAAGTCTTAACCGGTGTGGTCTCATAATTCCCCTTCCTACTAATATACATGCATTTTATTTCTCCTTTTATTTCATACATTTTCTCTCTTGATATTTTCATCCTGATCAAATTCCTGTTGCAGAAAGTGCAGAATGCAAAATGCAGAAAGTGTATACAAATCCTGGTTGTACCTTTTTGTGGTGGATTTAAAATCGCAGAATTTGACAGAACCATGTCTTTATCTCAATAAATTACCAGCTAACCATTTTTAGGCCTATATAACAAAGATTTGCAGAAAAGCAGCTGGTAAATATGAGACCTTTAAAACAAAGCATTGCCGAATGTTTTAATTCCACAGTGGACTTTAATTCCTTTCCTTGTTAGATTATAAGTTATATTACACGTGAGTTTGTTTCAGTTCAGTTTTCAGTTGTACCATAGGACATTTCTCTGAGAAACAATAATAAACAAACTAAGGAAATAATTTGTTTGGGAGATGATAAACCCATATGCAATTGTATTATCTTGCAACTTTGAGCTTTTCTGAGGTCAAAACTCCACTGACCAGAGGAAAAGTATCTGTCTAAAGATATGACAAGTATGAAATATGGCCGGCTATTGCTCATTACCCAAAGACTTAATATGTTATAGAAATAGGGTCGTCTCTTCATTATCAGCTCACAAACCTCTTTAAATAAACATAATCAAACATTAATACAAAATCAATCTAACAGTTGACTGTTGCTACAAAATCATCACAAACTCTATCGCCGGGGCCACACGGCTTCATCAAAGCTGTTAAGATCATTGATTTCACATTATTTAAAAGTGTCCATTGAAACCTCCTGTATCTTACAAGATATCGGTGAAATCTGAATTATAAATAGTTTTGCAACATTTCATCGGTTCCTACCTGCTGCTCTCTTCAGCGGTCTGTGAAGGATTGTTCACTATTTCTGAACTTCTCTGTGTCTGATTGCTGATTCATGTGTCAGAGAAAAGTTTCTTCACTCTGATCGATGGTTATCTGATTTCCTGATGTACAGGCCTGCACCCATTGGTTCAGTCAGTTGTTGAATGAGTTGGTGTTTCAGGGGTCAGCTGTACGCTGTCAAGCTGATGTATTAAAGCCTCTATTTGTGATTTTACATGTTTTATTGTGTTTAATGAAATAATAATAACTACAGACAGATAGCACTTTTGTTTGATCACTGGTAGCTATCAGTAGCTGATATATTTTGTGGCACTCACCAATTAAAGTGGGCAGTTATTAGCACAAACATGTACAACAATGTCATTAAGGCAACAATATGGGCTATAGTTAGGCTTGGCAATATTTCACCTCATCATAGATATCTATTGTGATTGGACAGATGCATTTCTGTTTGTTGTGTTTATATTGTGCTTCTGAGTAGAGGTCTGGACCCCACTGACCCAAACGGCTCCTGGGTCTTGGGTCCCATGGTTTGGGTGGACCTAAGAAGATCACTACTCAGTCGTGTTCTATTACCACGGTCCTGGGTCTGTTGAACATGTGTAATAACCTGAGAAGACCTGGTCCTGGCTGTGACAGACAGCATTGAAGAAAGTCGTGTGTGTGTGTGTGTGTGTGTGTGTGTGTGTGTGTGTGTGTGTGTGTGTGTGTGTGTGCGTGTGCGTCTGTGCGTCTGTGTGTGTGTGTTGTAACCTGCAACATTGTAGGATG
The DNA here is from genome assembly GCF_009819705.1 of Hippoglossus hippoglossus. Lineage (NCBI taxonomy): Eukaryota > Metazoa > Chordata > Actinopteri > Pleuronectiformes > Pleuronectidae > Hippoglossus > Hippoglossus hippoglossus. Next base: position 23,734,735 of record NC_047156.1, on the reverse strand, counting down.
AGAAAGTGTGGCAAGAGAAGAGTTCAAACTGGTCTGGAGAGGGCAGATGATGGTGCCAGCAGCCTATGAGCATTGGTAGCAGCCATGGTAAAAAACATGTAATTGGTGAAAGGCAAATAGTCAAAGCTATCTTTGATATACAGCAACAAAAATACATTGACCTTTAATCTGAAATCACTTGTGGATTAAGTTTGCCATGCTGCTATTCCAACTAGCAAGATAAACAGAAAACCTGGATGTACTTTCTTGGAGGATGGATTATATACGCTGCTGACAATACATTAGGCAAGACACAGAGTTTGGTTTTGTGAATTAATGTTAACTTCAGATCTGTGACTGGTTGGGCTTGGGTCAAGTGTTTCTCAGTTCTACACAGGTTGGGGCCCCATCTTTCAAATGATAGACAGTGATGGACCAGAATTGGAAAGAACATGTCCTGGTCTTTTCAGGTTCGGGCTCAACTCGTTAACAACTCTACTACTGAGTTTCACAAAACATCAAGTAAATTGATGAAATAACAGTATTGATAGCTACTTTTTGAAGGCATCTTTGTACCTTTATGATGTGAGGAGTGTACCGCAGAATAGTGGCCTCCTGTTTACATGCAGTCATCTTATTTTTGTTCTGAGGGGTTTAAAGGTTTAATGGCTGACCGTATTATTTAAAAGGGAGAATTTTTGTTTATGTTTACAATTTATGCTGAACAGTAGCTGCATGTGACTGTTAGTTTCCTTCAGATTAAACAGTCTCAGGGTTTCACCAGTCATCTTTGTTGAGAAAGAAGAGACAATCATCTCTTGAGAGGAAGAATCATCTTCCTCTTTTCTGTCCTCAGTGTTTAGACCACACAGCTCATGTATGATTCATGTTTGCGGTTTGTTGCTTTGAAAAGAGTAGAGTGCCTGTTTCCACCTTAGGATGTATTTTACAAAGAAGAAAGAGCAATAAAATGAAAGTCTGCATCCACACTTGTAGCCCTGTGAATCTTTAAGGCTCATCATGCACAGTATGCACATGTTGCACAAAGTGGAGATAGTTGCTTTGATCGTCCGTACATGGCCGGCAACAACTCCCAAGAAATGTATATGAACAGATAAAACACAAAGAAAATAAGAGGTACTGAAGAGAAGTCTTTATTTGCAGTGCATTTACATTCAACATTTTTCATGTGTTGCATAGTCCTTGGTGCATATTTGGTTTACAATCTTAAGGGGGGAAACAAAAACAAAAAACAGCAAAGGAAACAGTTACAGCATCATGATGAGAGGCTTGTTTGAGATGAAAATAACGGTTCATTATAAACCAGGATCAATGTCACAGAGAGTCGTGCCAGATGCTACATGTTCCACTTCAAAGAAACTCAACCTTAATTTAATGATGAAATGACCAAAACCAAGATTCAGGGCCACCTCTGTTCTGGATTTTGTTTGAGTTTGAGTATAAATGTTTCAGATCTGTGGTCTGTGATTAAATTTGGATTGGACAAAAATGGATGGAGACACAGCTAATAATGTAAGGTCAATGGAAAGACACCAAATGTTTTACAGGGCATGAACTGAATAAAAGCATCACCATCACAACTTTTTCTCAACCTTAAAATAGCAGCTTCAAATGAGTTTGACAGTTCACTGACTTGGATATAGAGAGAATGTTTCCTGTTTCAGTCCCAGTCCTCACCCTGAACATCTGTTCTTGCTCTATGTATCTTTGGTGAGTGAGTATGATCTCCTATAAGAAGTGTGTAACAGACCGATAGTCGAAACTTCAACTGCCAGAATTAGGTCCAGCAAGTTCAACAGTAATACAGAACTCTAGATCGATCTGAACACTTTGTGTCAAACATCTACCTCAACCTTCTTTTTAACATGGAGCAGAGCATGGCAACTATTTCTTATGAATGCAGGAGCTTTGTGGAACATAGCGCTGTGCAGTATGGTCACCACAGTCCCTCTTCTTCCTCTTGTCTTTGTGGAAAATGTGCATCTAATTGTGTCTTTTCATTGACTTTCTATCATGATTCATGCTGCCTCTAAAATACACTCCACGAACTCTGTGAACACACACAGTGGTCGAATGCAAGTTGGGAAATGTAGTAATGTTTCAGCATCCTAGTTTGTCAAATTGGAGAATTGGGAGCTGCACTTATTTTATTCTAATCCACTCAAACCATACATTGTTTTTGGTTTTCCATGATTTCTTTGTGGCACTATAACTCAACGCCACTCACACACATTCTGACAATGACCCGACAGGCACAAATCATAATGCAACCAACAGAAGGTGCTTGTCAAGTTAACAACTACTTACTTTAGCATTTGAGCAACTGTCTTTCATTCTCTTTAAAAATCTTTTGTCAGCAGATTGCTGTGCTTCTAGTATGCAGGCTGCCACAGATAAACGCTGACTGCAGCCCTTGAGACAAACATGATAATGAAGTGAAATGGTGAATGGCTGTTTTGTCTGGTGCAGTTAGATCCTCAGGTTTCACAGCTGTTTCAGGGATAGAGAAGGAGACAAATCAATACGTTTAAACTGGAGCCATCAACAAACCAGGGAGAACCTCTAATGTGTTCAGGTTAGGTCCTTGTCAGTTTTAATAAGAATTAATAATAAGAGACAGTAGCCGTGCAGCCACATTGAGATGAATGAAAATCCCAAACCTGACACAACCTGTTGATCCCATTCTTCCAGACTAAGATATAGTAACTTCTGCACAATATCTTGGGTTAGGTTTTGAGTAACAAAACCAACAAAAATGAAAAGAAAATACAGTTATACTGATTATTAGTACCTATAACATGTGCACGCCATGTCCCACACAGGCTCAAATATGTGGCGTTTCCTGATCAGAGCAGTTCAAGAGTATAGAGTAAGCAACAGTACTAAAACAATGTATGTATGTAATAACAAGTGAAATAACAGCTTATTGTTGAGGAAATAAACAGGTTTCATATCAGAAATAAATGTCTTCAAAAATACCACAAACAAAGTGTCAGATCTTAGTGATTATCTTTCCACATATGATTGTGTGCAGCACAGTTTCCTCAGTTTCCTCCGAGAGGCAAACAAGATGCTCTTCCTGCAGTAAAGCCAGATTTTACTGTGAACCATTTAAAAGCAGGCACATCAAATGGTTGGTTGCACAGAATCGTGTGAGAAGGCTTCATTGGAAATTTGTCTGGAAAAGGGCACGCAACACTTTCAAGTAGATCTTGGCAGGTGAGTGGATGAATCATCTGTCTTTCGTCATCTATCACGGTTACTGTCTCTAGTCGGAATCATCACAAAAACCCTCAGTGCCCTTCTTTGCTCATCTTTCAATGAAGAAATACTCTCAAAATCGTATATAACTAATGCTATAGCAGCATCGGCTAACCCCATTTGGGAGCTGCCATTGTTGTTAATGAACAGTTGTTTCTTGCTATTGCCACACACCTAAGACATGCCTGTAGCTGCCAGTAGTTCCCCCCTCATAGAATGCAGATGGGTACGAACCACTGTGGTTCTGAATAAGATGGATTTGGCAAGAAATCCAGCTGCCTCGCAAAGTTATTTCAAAGTAAAAAAAACGTGATCCCTCTGATCCCATCCCTCAGCTCTGCAGCGACGCTGAATCATCATGTCAAACATTTATTTTGCCGAAGGTGACTCATGCCACACTTTAATAAACCACAACTCTATATTTATATATCTACTGATTAACATTCCTCGAAAAACTGATGCAGTTGTCGGCTAAAGATGAAGTGCAGGTTGTTGCAGAAACTGCTGCAACATTCAGGTGATTGTTTAACAATCAACCAAACCTTCATCTGTCAACGTGCCAAACCTCTGTGCCATCACACACTCCTTAATAAGGAAGTGGTGATTTTCACACATTTGTCACTTTTCAACATTCATTTCACACTAACCACCTTTAACCATTCCTTTAAAAGTTGTATTCTGCACTCAGCAGCCACTTGGCTGAGCTTTGAAGGAACTCTTCTTGCATTTCAGAAATACACTTTTTCACAGAGTTAGAAGACTGAAAACACAGTCATGTCTGTCTGGTATATACAGTACAATGCCACAGCCAACATCCCATTAGCTTGGTTTGGTGCAGATACTATGGGCTACATGATTATTTGCCTCTAAGTTTAGTGCAGACATTCACAGCCCTTATGTGATAAATCCTAATGACTTTGGTGATCCCTGACTTTTAGCGCCATCAACAGGTAGAATTTCTTCTTTTGTTCAATACTTTTTTAATGACCAAATACCTGCAAAAGTGACTAATATAGCAAATGTTAACATGCTAACATGCCAAAATACAATTGTAAACATGGTTAACATGTTGCTGCTGAGCATTAGCTGTTGCCATTGTTATTCTTAGCATGTTAGCATGCAGCCTTACTGTATTGTTTGACATTTTTAAGACTAAATGATTAGGCGGAATTAGTACTTAGTCATTTCCTCAATTACTTGGTCGGACATCGTGTTCATGGAAAAGTAACGTCTTTACTCAGCTTGAGAAATGACTCCTCCTTTTGTCAGCGTGCATCATACGACTGTCTTTACAAACACTAAGTTTAACAGGAGCAGCAGCAACATGACGTGAAGGCTGAAGCCACCGGGGGGCGCCGCATTCTCTCCTATTTCCCGTTGTTCATCCTGCTCGTACTCCCACTCCGTCCTCTTCCTCTCCTGCTCGTCCTCCTCCCCCCCCCTCCACGGCCCATCGTCCTCCTTCACTTTGTTGATGCTTTCGCAGGTTTCGCCCTCGTGACCTTCGTAACAGTGACAGCGAAACCTCTCAGTCAGCAGCTGCAGGTCGTGTTGAGAGTGCCACCCGGTGACAGTGAACTCCACATTGCTAGAGGAACTGATTTTGTAGCTTTTGGCGCTCAGGTGGAGATAATGGCGGGCGCGGGGGTCCCGTCGGACACAGCGGCCGTTGCTCTGGCACAAGAAGTCGCTGCAGACCTCAGCTGCTCGCGTCACGTTCATGATGTACTTACCCAGGCGGTAGCTCAGGAATGTCTTCACTTTGGAGCAGTTAGACTGTGGAGACAAAACAACACGGAACAAACATGATGCCATATGTGCGTTGGTTTGTATGATGTGGAGGTAGACAGCTGTTTGGCCCCCTAGTGGCCAGAAATTGTCCCGGTGGCAGTAAAAGTGTTCCAAGATTATGATGGTTGAAATCAGGTATTTTCTAAGCTAAGCTGATTTTAAGGAGATAAGGATGAAAAGCTTGAGGGAGAAGAGAGGAGGAGAAGAGGAAGGAAGGAAGATAGATCATAGATAGATTATAAAGCACATTTCTTTGAAGCAGCTTTAATTCCATGCGTCATGCAGACAGGGTCACAGCGAGCCAAAACATACATGCATTATACTTTTCCAAATGTCAAACACAAAGCGGCCACACAATGTCAACATCCTATTGTCTGACTATTCACAGGGGCAGTTTGTCTGGATTTACCAAAAAATCAAGGCCCCTGAGAAAAGATTGTTTCTCACGGAAAAATACAAATTTAGACTTCAATGGACTCAACAGCACAACAAGTTTGACAGATCTTCAGCCCAACAACACATACTGTATGATCTATTTCTATAATCTGTGTCATTAGCTAGTACAGAGATTTTGGAAGATGTTCTCCATCTGTGACCCATGAGCAGATTGTTTTTGAGCGAAAGTAGGAGAATGATTAGAAAAAGAGGACACCCACCCTGGATGAGGTCAAGTTCAGGTCGCCCCAAATGACAAATCCCGCAGCACCCAGAGCAGCACTCTCCCCGATGGTGTGGATCAAGTCTTTCTGCAGGAAAACACAAAGAGTAGGTGCTGGGGTCACAACTCATGGACACACTGACACACGTTGAATATCAAACATACTGAAGTGACACAGGCACAGTGAATATACAAAGCACATATTGGATTTATGAATTTTTATAACATGATGGGATGATTAAAAAGAAACAGCTATCTGAATTCTGAACAGAAAAACAAATACATACATCTATATGACCAGTGTGAAAAATCATGGAGCAAAGAGCCACAAGGAGGCGCTGCAAATTATTTTCAAGGTTAAGTGAAGAAACAACTTAGCTATTGACTCAAATATTTCAACACAGATATTTCAAAGCTTATTCAAAACACTGCTCACACAGTGTGTAGAGCACTGAGGCTATTTGGCTTGAAGAAATCTCTGGTTGACTTTGATGAAGTTTAGGTATAAAAATGAAACCACAGCAACACGGTTTGTATTTGTGACTCTAAGCCGTTTTTTCTGTGCATCTCCACAAGATGGCAGTACGTAACTTAAGGAAGTTCACTGTGAGTATAGACACACTGCTGCCAGGAGAGATTTATATACTGATATGTCTTTAATAAGCATCTTTGTATGAAATGCTTGAGTTCAGTTGTTGCCTAGGAAGCTTCTCGTCAGGACATCTCAAAATGGGTTGGCTACAACAGTGATAATAAATCAACTCAACCTAAGATATTGCAAATTGCAGAGTGGGAAGTGGCTGACAGTTTAAGAGTTTTCTATCGTTACTTAGTTTATTGATTTCTGTGTGATTACCTTTATTATAGGTTTAGACTTCCTTTTTAGGACTCTGGACCTCTACCAAGAACCAACAAATAACTGGTTGAGAGTCCTGCATCACAGTTTATAATTTTAGTTGTAGCTCATTCTAATGATGTGTAAACACAAATAAATGAGTAAATCATTGGAAGTAAATAATTTGGATGAATGAGTATAAATGTTTACAATGTTATCTTAAATATGAATTTCTTATGCAAGTATCTTCAGTCCTTGGTTGATTTAAAACAAACCTAACCATATATCTGGAGTTAAAATTATTGCATGACAGCTCAAACACAGAAACAGCTCCTTGTGCCTTTTTAAACCCAGACTTTATTCTCATAGTCACTTGAGGAGATTTTTCAGTTTGAACTCACAGGAACATACACACAGCCTTGTACCACCGTCCCACATGATTTTATGGCAGTAGACATCTTTGAAATCGCTTTACTCCCTCATTCTAGTTTTAGTTTTCATCTAAGTCTGCCTTGTTTTCTCCCCCTGTGCAGTCACTGTTCTTTCTGATGCAAAATCTGCTCCATTGCCGTTTTGTGATAACACTGATCACAGTGACCCGTTGCCCAAACTTTGCCTTTCCTGCCAATTCGTCGGTTTGACATGTCGCCTAACTGCTCAAATTTAAAAGTCTTAAAAAACTCACTCAGTACTGTATGACAAAGTTTAGCTTTAAGAAGTGCAGTTGGTCACAGAGTTACCCTCAGCCTCACCCTGTACATGATGAACTGCAGACTCAGAGCTTGTTAGCCTGTGAGTTCTATTTGAGGCCACGTCCATGTTATTTTGTACATCTGCTATACTGTCATTAGTTGACTGTGAGTCAAGTTGGTCGATTTTTGTTTGTTTACAACAAAAACAAGAAAATACAGTAAAAGACTTTGAGTTCAGATGTTCAAAGAGATACCACACATTTAAAAGTGTTTTTTGTGCTGTATATACAGTATATATATATAAACACATCATAGTGGCTGGAAATACTCATTTAATAGTCAAAAAAACAAACACCTGTGACATTAGATACATGTAGAGGTCCAACCTTTCAGTCCTGTCCAGGCACAGTAACACTCTAACATCATGGCACCGTTAACTAACAGTGCATGTAAGCTTACTTTTTTAATTCACGAATAGGATTAGGCGATTGGCTCGGAATAAACTAAATTAGATTTTAAGTCACATGACAGGGAAAGTAGATCATCCTTTGTCATGTGAAACCTTTAGACTTCACTGGGATTGGACAAATGAGGGGGAAAATCTCTTAATTGAAACACATTGTTTGGGAAATTAACTATTCTTTTGTTCATCAGTAGAGTGGCAACTGTCCAATCTAAATTTTGCTCATATTTAATTCTGTTGTAAACCATGTATCTTACTGCGGTGAGGAAGGCCATGGCCTCGTCCCGGTATCCCAGCCTCAGGTACACGTATGTGGGGAGGTCATACTCCTTCGAGGTAAGCGAGGCAACACGGAGCGACTCTCTGATCCTGTGCTGGGAGAAGTGAAGGTTGCTAATACTGTTTGTGTGGCTTTTCCTGATTGCCACCGAGGGAAAGAGCGCCGTGCTGCTGTTCCACAACCACCCCAGCTCGTCATTCCTCATGCTCTCCAGCAGGGGGCAGAAGCCTGTGTAGTTCTGATCATGCATGTTGTAGTTGTGGCAGTCAGGGTAGAGGTAGAAACCCCAGAGCCCATTGGGGCGAAGGCGTGTCCCCAGCTGAATAGTCCTCTGCATGAATGCCCTGGCACTCTTCTCAAATCTCCGCCGTGCCAGCTCCTCCACCTGCGCCGCCGTCACATTTACATAAGCCTTGGCGGTCAGCTCCCTAGACTTTTGCCGGTAGATGTCCTTTTTGTGCCAGTTACGGCTCCACTGAGGCCGCCAGTACTCCCAATCGATGACAGCCAGGCCCCGGAAGTCCTCTGCAGGGATGAAGTGGTTGATGTCCTGGTAGGCCTTCAGCAGGTGCATGTCCAGGCTGCAGTTCTGTGGCAGGCCGCCATGCACAGGGTCGCCCTGCGGGGTGTAGTAAGGGTAGTTGCCCAGCCGGTTGGCATAGAAAATGGTGACATTCTGGCCTGTCCAACCAGCACGTGGGCTCCCGTGGATGTGGAAAAGACGGTCGAGGTTGGTGGTGACATTGTACTTGATGGTGCACATGTCGAGAGGGGCGTTCCAGGCCGCGATGAAGGGCTTCCGATTGATCAAGGGCAGCTTGGCAGGTTTCTGACCAAAGGCAACGTGAAAGAGCAGAAGCAGCCACGAGCAGGTGAGGGCAACAGGTACAACAGGGTGGGAGGAGGATGTCCCGCCCACTGGCACCACAGGCATTCTGGGGTTCAGGAGGAGCAGCTGTCAATCATCCTAAAGAGAGGGATGGAAACACAAGGAGGATACAAGTAAATATTTGATTCATTAAACTGGTATAGCTGAGTTTTCCCAACCTTATTTTAGCTTGACCATTTTATTTATTTATTTTCTGTTTATTCTCTGGTTTCTCTCTCTCTTTCCATGTCTGTAATTTATTTAGTTATGGGGAGCAGTCACTATAAGGTTATTATTACAATTGAATTCAGCATATCTTTGATTGGTTTAGTTTTTCTTTAAAGGTTCAGTATGTAGGATTTAGTGACATCTAGTGGTGAAGTTGCATGTTGCAGCTGAATACCCCTCAACTTCCTCTGACTTTCTAACTGTATTTATATTATTTTTGTTCACTGAGTTTATAGAAGAGTTTATGATGAGCTCAGCGATTCCTCTAAATGCACCTCAAACTGCTCCCCCACAACGTCTGCCATGTAAATAAACATCGTTTACGCAGATCATGAAAACTTTTGCATTTGCTTGTAACATTTGATGAGCTGAGCTGGGTTTCCATCTTTAAGCATGTGAAAACATCTGGGATGTATTTAGCATCCCAACAGTCTGCACAACCTTGTGTCGTAATTAAGTAATTACTCATTTATTGTCCAGTTGGTCAGATTGTATTACGAAGTCGTCAGACAAACAAAAAGAAGAAATCAGAGAATACAGTCAAAAAAAGATACAATTGGATCGATGGAAGATAGACAGAAAGACAGACAGACAGACAGACAGACAGACTGATTGATTGATTGATTGATTGATTGATTGATTGATTGATTGAAACATTTGAATCTCCTGATCAGCGCTGTCCTCAGAGACTTGCTCTAAATAGTTTTTGGCTCATTTCCATGGCTAACAGGGGTCAGAGGTCACAAAGAGGAAATCAGTTGACACCCAGTGACTGGAACGAGGACTTCAGCTGCACAGACCGCTGCGTTCCTGTCCACAGCTAGTCTCCCTGTGACCAGAGCTGAAGCCTCAGGCCACAATGACAGGCCTTCCTGCCAAATGTCTCAGTGAGGTTCCCTGTTTGCTGTGTCTCTGTGTCGCACATCCAGCTGCTAGAACCAAACATCCAGTCAGAGAGCAGCAGACGCACAAATCAGAAGTCTGATTTCTGCACTTCATCTGTTCAGCCTGTTTTCTTTCTTTGCCACTGAGTGAATTTCAAGAGTTGACTTTTTACCCCACATACCAAGTGTTGATTTGTTTCTCCCTGACTTTCACAACATATATATTATAGCTTTAAAAGTCTGTCTCGCTTTGGGACATTATTTGGATTTTGATCACTTCTAAAAGTTTCAATATTTCTCTCTTTATAGTCTTTTGACTTTTTGGACTTTGGACTTGTTGTTGTCGGCCCCTGTGGCCACTGATCCCTGCCTCCTTGTGTCTGTGTTCTAACTCCTCTTTGTCAGTTGTCTCATCTCATGTTTCAGTTCCCTTTAGAAGCATCTGTGCACCTGTTAATCACTTGAAATATTCTTCCCTGCCCCAGCCTTCATCCTATGTGTGCACTTTGTGTCCTGAACACCTCACCCAGTCACGTTACACCTTCAAAATGTCTCAACCATCTATGAAATTTAAAGTCAAACTGTTATTAAAATTAAAAAAACATGCTACTGTGTTAGCAGGGACTCTAAAGCTTAACCTTAAAGCATTAGAATGCATTTAACCCATTGCCATCTTAAAGATAGTGTGTACACTAATATGTTTGGATTACTGAATGGACCATACATTCTAGAGCTAGAGCCTCTGTATGAAGTGTCTGCTTGTTTTTCTTGTTTGAAAGTCATAAAGATCCGTTAAAAGTAAAAAAAATTCAGACAGAGGCAAATTAACTAAAGACAACTAATTATTATATGCTCAATTTATGAATCTGTAAAATTATTTCACAACTAATACTCATGTTTTTAAAAAACGTCAACATAAGATGCCATTAGTGTTCCAAAGAAGAATGTTTTTAAAAGGTATCTCGGCTGTTTTAGTTACTTATTAGCAGCTGAAACCGTTTAAATAAAGATCATATTGTATTTTACACTTCCTGTGATGAATATACAATCTCATCAGTTCAATATACACGATTTGTAGCTCTGGATGACAAATGATGGAACATTTCTTCTAATCCTGCTAAGCCACTAGTAGAACTCTTAAACTACTGTACAGATTTGGTTCTTTAAATGTTATTTGTTCATTTTTTCCCACTCAGAGTTATGTCGGTTTGGAATCAAAGTCATTTCCTCTCTTTATGTTCCTGCCAGTCTCTTCCTGCTGGTTTGGAAATAATTTGACTGCTGTTTTCCCTGAGAATGTTCTGCAGTGTTGCAGTAAATGTATGCATGTATGGCTGCTTAATGGTCCTCTGTTCGAGCTGAAACTGCTTCCATATGAAGCCTGGCAGAGAGCAAAGCCAACATGATTTGATGATAGGAATGTTTCTGATTATGACCATTATTTAACTTGCTTTTAGCCTGTTTTCAATCTCTAACTGAGCTCATAAACCTGTTTTATTTCTCTTTTTAGGTTGATTCCCCATGATTTTTCGGATGGAGCTTGAAATCCCAGACCTCCATAATGCTACGCTGGCTGTCTGGACACCATCAAAGACCACTGTTTACGGTTTACTATCATTATGCAACATTGATTTGTACACAGGGGTTGTGCACCTCTGAAAAGCTTAAAATTCTAGTTTATTCAAGTATGAAATTATCTGAACAGGCGTTTGAAAGAACTTGAAAAGAGGCACTTTGTGATAATAGGTTTTTACAATCTGCAAGATTTTAAGACTATTTCAGACAGCTGCTACATTTGTGCTTTAAAGCCAGGGTTGGTAATCCTAAAAAAGTAAGCAAGAGCAGCCTACACATTGAAAAAATGCAACTGATACATCTCACCTCCTCCCATCAGCCCTCTTGTCAAAGCTACAGCCCTAAAGCACTGACTGACAACTGCTAGAAGCCAACCTTTCCCCCCAGACAACTTTATATATTGATGGCTATCAGAACGTAGAGAGAATTTAACAAATAAGATCAAAAGTTATCAGAACCCAAATTTTAACTAGGGCTGCAACGCACTGTTGAGCCATTTTGCCACGCCCATTTTGAATTACTCCAAAATACATACATTTTCATCAGGCCTGACGCGCCTGCGAAGTTTGGTGAGTTTTCAGGTACAGTATGTTCAAGCTGTCAAAAATGAGACAAATTTTCCTGAATAACGATTGTGGTCATGGTTAATAAGACATCAGCGATGAATGTTGGTGCATGAGAAGATGCAAAATGTCCTATGCTTTGTTGCAAATCAAGAGTTTCCAATTTATTTCCAATCATTGATGTATGTCAACTCTGCTTTTCGCAAGCAAATCACACTTGTTCATTGAATCAGAACATTCTACTGTACTTCTGTCTGTATAGTATCATTCAAATCTTACAGTGTTTGCCAGTGATGTGTGATTTACTTGGTCAGTAGTTAGTTATTACAGCTGCAGTTTACAGTTAGCTATCTCAGGTGCTTCAGTACTGATCAATAGTCTACATAAGGGCTCTAATACATACAGTTTGACATACAGTCCAGAGTTGTACTGTATGTCATACTGCTGGGTCATGATTCTTCATGTAAAATGTGAATAAAACAGTAGCCATGGGGGACCTTGTACCTATCCATTATTACCTGTGCAGCACATATTTTCGCTTTATCTATTCAATTTCCATTTCAATTCAAATAGATTGATTTGATTTATCTGACTAAAAGTCCAACAACCAGGGAGGATTGAAATTATTCATGAATTATCAAGCAGCTGCAGTCATTTTCTCTTACGTCTAACTGATTGACCAACGTATTGTTCCAGCCCCAAAACACAGTGTGTGAACACAGAGCCAGTGCTGTTATGTTTCGGGGAACCACACTCTCCCTAACTGTAGATGGTCTGATTGTTAGGCAATTTAAATGTAATCATAGGCACACAAAAAACAAAAGAAAATTGTGACCACAGTCTGGGTCAACCAGGAAGGCTGCACTGGACCAAAACCTTCATGTGCTTCAGTTGATGGTTCTTATCATGATAAAAGCTGGAGGGAGCAGCCTCAGATTAAACACACTTAAGCTCATGTTTAAAGTTCGGCTTTGTGTCGACGTGAATTATCTATCCAGAGGAGCTTGGAGCCCTGGGTCGGTCTGGCATCGATTAAGATAAGAGTTTGTTGACGTCTGTGGTTCTTGTGGAATGGCTCCGCTCATTCAGCAAATACAAGAGAGAAAAAAGCGAGAGCGTCTAATTTTCATTTTCTCTGCTGGAAAACTGGGGTGAAATCGAGCCTCAGAGGGTTGGTCGGCCTCTCAGCAGCGTCCATGAACCAGAAGATGACGCAGGGCAAAGGTCAAGAGGAAAGTAAGAAGGAGGAATGTTGGCACACCTGCACAGCTTATGGAAGCTCAGAGTATGATGTCCTATCTCTGTGTTCAAACGAGGATTGAAGTAAAGACAGTTTTTATTGTTGGTGCATGGCTCAGAGTACCGCTGCATGACCTCAACAACATCAGCAACCTTGCAGGGTCTCATTTCACCAAGGACTTGGTACCCAAAGAAAGCATTTTGAACTCAGGGGTAAATGAAGCTGACAGTGTGATGGAGGCACTTCTGAGAGGATAGAAAGATGAGAACACTGAGCACATTCAGAGATGCCAGGAGAGGAAGAAGCACTCGCTGGGTTTGATGTGTGGGAATCGAGCCGAACCCCTGATGGCTGGCTGAAGGCCAGAAGCCAAAATACCAGATTTTGTCACAAAAGCCATCTGTCATGTAAATATGTTCCAACACCAAGTCACATCACTATTTACACAGGCTGATTCCGAATGTGTGGAGCTTCAAATGGCATGACAGTAATGAACATTTCACGCTGCAGTACAATAATCTAAAGCCATTTTTTAGCAGCCTTTTTAACGAACAGCATTTCCCGTAAGCTCAAGACCATTCTGGGCTAAACGTCACAGCTCAACAGAGCGAGCGAGTCAGCAGCAGCACAGAGACGACTCAAAGCTGTGGAACAACTAGAGTCACAAAAATGACTTTGTGGATTTGGACAAACCCAACAGCACTGTATCTGTTTCATGACTCTCAGACGAAACTGTAAATTCTCACCAGAGCAGCAGTGATGTATCTATTCACAGTTTAATTGATGTGCAATTTTGCCAAGGTCTTAATTTCTATCATAGTTTTTTATAGGGTGCTGTTGTAGAGCTGGAAAAACAAAACAGAAACAAGTTAAATGAGAGACTCAGAAATCAGAGCCAACAGCACATCAAGAGCCTAATGATTGTGTATTTAAGTCTTTTCAACAGTTTCACCAGACCAGTAGAGGCCTCAACACACAGAGGGGCCCATGCAATGCTTCAGCTGAAAACAGACCATGAAAATCCTCCAAACTGTAACACGACTCTGAATCAGGACTTTCCATGAATCACACACAAAGCTGGTTGCCCCATGTTAACCAGAGCAAAGAGAGGCATATTCTAACAAATATTCCTGGTGGTATTCTGAATGTGGTCGTGATTCATGTTCCTCACAAACAAAAGACGGAGAGCGGGAACCACCAAGGCAGAAATCTTTCCACTCGGCTGAGCCAAAGTTAATCCAGCGCCTGGTGAGCGCCGAGGCTCCAGAAATCACTCTGTTTGGGGTGGATTTGTCAAATGGAGAAAACAGATGGATGATCTCATGAAGAAGAGAGAAGACAAAATGAATAGAGCAAAAATAAAGAAAGGAAGGCAAAAAAAATTCTACCCAGAATCTGATAAATTATCTAAAGGGGACATAGCATGCCCATTTTACCACAAGTTGATATGGTTCCTTGGGGTCTTAATGAAATGTCTGTAACATACTTTGGTCAAAATACCACAAGGATCATATAAAACAGCACCCTTTTTACCCTGTATAAAACAGCCCTCCACAGAGTGACCTGTTTTGAGTGCCTGTTCCTTTAAATGCTAGTGAGCCAGCTCCCCCCTCCCCCCTCTCCCCCCATGATTTTAAACGATATAAATTACATATTTTATATGATATAAATTATCAAATATGCATCCCATACTTTGTATTCCCCTTCTGTTGTCCTGGAGTTTTAATTTTCCCAATCACATAATTAAATGTCCCCCTCTGCCCATCCACTACCAGCACACAAGCAGACAGACAGAGAGAGAAAGAGAGGGGTGGGGGGGGGGCTATGAAGACCATCATTTACCCCCGAACCCCGACATTCAACAGGTACAACAACAAGCGGAGAAAGCAGAATCGCGGGCTGACCTTATATATACAGTCTATGGGGCTGACCAGCGCGGAGAAATGCGCGTCCCGTGTGAACAGCCAGGCGGCTGCGTGCTGGAGAACGGCGCTGCGCTGCCTCTCAGCCTCGCTGCGTCCGGTGTAAACCCGGCGTAACGAGTGTGGGGGGGCGGGGGGGGATGAGGTGGGGGGTGGGCCAAGACCATGTAGGGAGACTTCCAGTGTATTGTGACGACACAGTACACAGGAAGCTCATTCCAGTCACTCAAGCATGACGTTTCTGACTTAGAGGAACCATAACAAAACGCGCAAGTGGTTTTTTTTCAGAGTTTTTGGGTTGGTAGACATGCCAGATACCCAAATTAATGTGTAGAAGCACTAACAAAGTGGAATTTTCATGATATGTCCCCTTTAAAAGAGCAACTTGACAGTCTGAGGATCTTTGTTTTAGTTAGTAGCTGTACCAAGTAGCTCTTTCCCAGCTGTTTGTTTGTCTGTTTGTCAGCAGGATTATGCAGAAGCTACTGAGCAGATTTCCATGAACTTGGTGGTCAAGAAATAAACCCAGCGTTTTCCAAAGAACTTATTCAATCTATGGTGGTAACAGGTGTGCTTCTGTCAAGCATGCACACAAAGGTCACTCTCACGCACAACAGATTCCGAGTGGCAGGTACAAAACTTAGAGAGTTAAAGACAAATTCTCTTGTAATTGAAAGAACTGCATTGATGCCACAACTGCAGCTGAAACTATGAGGTCTGACTGTCTGTGTTTATGGTAAAAATGTTATGGACCATAGTACTAACATGCAGTAGCCCAACAGCGTGAGCAAGCACGCAGCAAACTGCGCTGCACACACCAAGTTAAAAATCTCTAGTAGTGAGAAGTGTAACAAAAATTGCTTAATTATGAAACTGTTCGGGACAAATTACAATACGGCAGGCCGCCATAGTCTAGATCATTTATGGGAAACACTGGAAACCATTTAATTCAGGACAAAGGTACGGAACCAGTCATTTTTTATCACTTTAAAGATGCAAGGTTTTTAGTCTTTTCACATTTTTTTAACTTTTAGGGAATAATTAATGGATCTTAGTAAAAAAATCATTCTTCTTCAAGGGGGATGATGATTTCATGATCTGCATTGTTTTATTGGCTCAGCTATAAGACCTGAACAATTTCAGCAATGAAACTATGTATTCACTTTTACCTATACAACATTAGAGATGAGAAATAGATATAGTCTATTCATTATTTTTGAGGCAAATGCCATTTTGGTAAAATTTTGTTAACCAACAAACACATACACGCTAACATACCCAGACATTTTTAATAAGTTCCTCCTTAAAACAACCATGTATTTAGTGTAAAACATGAAAGCCACTGTTTTCCCACAAATTATCACTTTGTGCATATAAGAAAATATATATTTTAGCACTGTGGCAGCCCATAATTTAACACTTTCAAAAACCTCCTTCTGCTTTATGAGTAGTTTTACTTTTTCTACCAAAACGTAAGACTTTGAAAGTTAAATAGGATTGTAACAGATTATTTTGTTACATCAATATTTGTACCTATACTTTTTCCACAATTGGCTGAACAATTCAGCTACTCTAGATTTGATATATTGATCTGGCTCCGTTGTGAATCAGTATCTTATTGAGTGGCTTAAGACAATAAAGATCTTAAAGCTTAAAGCAGCCCTGAAATCCTGCCAGCTAATCAAGACTCCCGGCTCAGCGTTTGATCTTTAACCTCAGACACTCTAACGCTCTGTCTCTGTGCGGAGAGGGCAGACTGGAAAACAGCGCGCTCCCATAAACAGTGAGGGACTTTTTATAGCCTCCTCTGATGAACTTGTGCTCTCTTTGACGTTCCTTGAAAACCATGACCTCCCGTGTTGTCTGCATGTCTCACCATTTACTGTAGGTTGTTGTGAGACAGCGCATCTGCTAAATGACTGAAACTCTACCAAGATTTGCAGCCTTCTAGCAAAACACTTAACCCACCGAGACTTAAGAATAGCGTGCTCCCGTGTGTCCAATTTCGAAATGAGAAAACATTTCTTCACTGCGAGAGAGTTGTTAGGGGTGACCCAACATTCCTGACATGACAGAACCCTTCCCTTTTCCTGCATCACCCAAAACAGTAGCTCAAATCCATGCTCCAACAACCCAGGGTTTAAAAATACACCTTATCTTAATCTTTGTGCGGCAAAATAAAAGATACTCCAGAGCAACTTGATTTTCTAACTTTAGCCTGATAGAAATGAAACTATGAAACCACGGGGGAATGTTGCTCCCTGATTTGAACAGCTCACCTGTAGATGCTGCACATCACCAGATAATTAGCAGTCCGCGGGGGGCCTCTTTCCCGGGGTCATGATGGACCTCAGCGCTGTACAGCCATCAGGCCTGCATTCAGTCTGTCACTGTGAAACACAGGCCAGTGAAACACACTTATATACAGCCCAGAGAGGAGAGCAGAGGGAGGAGAGAGCCTCACGACCACAACACAGCGATTAGAGTGCAGCGAGCGAGGGTGACGAGAGACAGAGAGACACACAGGCAAGAGAAGAGAGGGGGGGGAGAGAGAGAGAGAGGTT
Organism: Hippoglossus hippoglossus; assembly: GCF_009819705.1. Lineage (NCBI taxonomy): Eukaryota > Metazoa > Chordata > Actinopteri > Pleuronectiformes > Pleuronectidae > Hippoglossus > Hippoglossus hippoglossus. The sequence continues at coordinate 23,716,911 of NC_047156.1, read as the reverse complement.
TTAAATCCCTGTGAGTTTGCTGAGCTCCTCTAAGGTCTGATCCTCTCTGGAGGAAAAGTCTCAACTCATCCACTTCAATCAGGATCAGAGGGGAAGAAAGACGTAAACACACAGATGTCAACAACAATTTTCCTGATGTGTGTGTGTGTCTGTGTGTATAAAACTTTATGTTTCTACAATCAAGTCTGAATTCAGGAAAAAATTTCATTTTAAAACGTAAACCAGGACAGGAAAGAGCATTTTTCAAATGTTTACATCTACAATTTGGTGAATATGAATGTGTGAAGATGTGTGAAGTGTTTTTTGTTTTTTTTCTAAACACAAATATCTGGGTAACTTATGAAGAAACTGTAAGATTGGAAACACAGGCACACAGGAGCCTTCAGGGCTTTCTGTACGAGCGGACTCCAAACCAAGTTAACAAATTCAAAACATGAAACCCGATACAAACGCCAGCTTGCTTGGTGAAAAGTCTACTTCCACCACAAAATGTTCTGTTCTGTTCTTTTTACCATACCTGACTTTCTGACAGAAACAAACCCTGATGGTTAATATTTAAACTACAGGCATTTTGACCATGAAACAAGATATACCGTGGTCTAGGACTTTTTCACCACCACTCTGAGTTGTGAAGGTTCAACATAAACAGTATATGACTTCATATATTTGACAGTGGACATATAAACTTTTTCCAGGAAACAGGTATAACTCCTGTTCTAACAAGTAGTTTTGGGATTTGAAGGTAACTGACCAAATAAAGCATCATGCGGGGAGTCATCTGCACCAATAGCTGAACTTCAATCAGGAGAGACTTTGATTCAACGTTTTAACAAACATTTATTCACATGCACACAGAGAAAGTGATGTGAATGTTATGGTGTTTGGGCGTTTTCGACCCCTTTGTGATGTCATCAGGTTTAGATGGGGGTGAAGCAGAACCTAGTACAGGAATCCACCCCGGGGTCTAGACACTGGTTGTGGTTGAGGATCCAGATAAGTCGATGGTGATTCTGCTGAAGACTGGAGGAGATCGGGGTGGAAGTGGGTTATGCGCCTCACTGAATGACGGCTGACTGCGGAAGAGAGGAGAAGGGATTTAAGGTTTGACAGCAGCCGCATGATTGGCTGGAAGAGACTGTGGCAGAATCTGATTGGCCATTTAGAAACGCCCACAATCAGCTGATTAATAAGCAAAGAGAGAGTGAGAGATTTAAGATTGATTGAAAGGGGGTAAAGACTTGATGACTAAACTTATGCTAAGGTACATTTTTGTACCAGTCCTTTCTCTGACATCTTTCTCTGAAGACTCTAATGGGAAACCCTGTGTCACTATGTCGCTTTTTTAGACCAATTTAATAAGTAAAAAACACACATCCTCAAAAACCCCTGAGAAAATGTGTGGAGCAGAACAAACATCAGGCTGTCAGAAGCACAGTTAGCTAGTATTTTCAAATGCATGTATTCTTCTTTAATTTGTATTCCCATTGCAGCAGAGTGTCACTGTGCTGATTAAATGACATTACATGTGGACCCAGCACTTGAACCCAGCCCGAGCAGAGATTCCAGTGGTTAACCACGCATATTTACAACCAAGGAGACAAAAGTCACAGTGAACCCGGTCCCTGCAAGTCGCTCCGTTAAATATACACATGGATTTTCCCTTTTCTTAGCCGTGTGTTTTCATATGAGAAATATGTCATCCAACTAAACAGCACTTTCATGTAGCAGAGAGAGACGCAGCATAGTTTGTATGTTTAATTGTACTGTTAGATTATGGCAGAACATATTATTAAAAGAGAAACCTGACTCGCTCACGGCATCAGTAAAACTTGTGTTTATTAACATCTTAGATCCACTGTGTTCATTCATTATGAGCTTTGAACATCAGAGAGTGTTTCCATGCTAAGAAGCTTAAAGTGGTGCAAATTCAAAATTAGGAAAACTAGTGCAGTGCCAGTTCAAAACCTGCCTGTTTGGAAAGGGCAGTTTGCTTGGTCTGTGGTGACGGTGGAAGCTTTCTTTCTGAAACTCTTAGAGTGCCCTGCAGTAATTGAGCCGCAGGAAGACTCCGACTCAGTCTGAACAACACTGCAGCTGCACCACCGCTGCTGCACAAAGAGCTGTTCACCTGTTTTTTAAAAGTTCAGTCAAGTTCACCTCAGTACACAGAACACTGAACTGGGGAATCAGTTGTTGTCATGAATGCACCTGCTGTCACGAATGGGCTGTTGATGAGTCCCAGCCCCCTGCTACAGAACAAGGGTCATCTGTTTATTTAACTTTTATAAATAATGAACATGTTGTGTGTCTAAATTGCAACTTCGAAATTACACTTCCTTGGCCCTTACACATGTCAAATGTCTCGAGATATTTGAGATACATACAAACAGACAATTCTGGAATTAGTTTCAGATTAGCATTCTAATTAATTTGATTAATTGTTTATTTTTCTGTTACCTCTACAAACTTGGGTCTTTCTATAGGCATATTTTCTTCTTAGTTGTGATTTAACTAAATGGACTGTCAGGTTGTTTTATAAGGCTTTTGGAGATGGTGAACAAAAACAGGCCATCAGTCTGCAACAGGCTGTCAAGTCGGGGAGGGACAGCATGGTGTTACTAGGACAGGTTCAGTTTTGTGGGCAGTAAAGGCTCATGCACAACACACACCGTATGACCACTGACCCTCATGCAGCAGTCCTGTATGTGCATGAGGTCACAAATTTCTGAAACAAAGCTACTCCAAATTCTTTTGTAATCTGTCAAATCTCATTAATCTTCGGTCTAGACTAATTCTAACTGTCGAGGACTTTTTGTTTTAAAGGGCTCAAAAGACTGAAGAGGTTACAGGAGCCACCATGGCTTCTTCTTTTGGTGCTGCTAGATGAGCAGGACAGATGCCAACCTGGTTAACCATCTCCAGCTGATCGGAGGGGCGGGGGGGCAATCCTTTCTGCCTTCAGAGGACGGTATAAACTTATAGATATAAGAAGAACAGCAACTTGTATTTACCATGGTGAGTAAAACATGAATTATGCCTCCAACCTGTAGGGGGACCCTGGGTGTACCTGTGAGAAATTCTTACACTGTGCTGTTTTATATCAGCAGCTACTATACGCCAATCTCAGATGTGTTTTTTTCCCTTTCTCCTGTACACTCAGTCATCAGTGATTCCTTCAGATCTTCTCTCTCTACTGCCTCCTGTGCAGGTTCCTCTGATTTGCTCCCTGAGCAGCACTTCCAGCACGCACTGTGAACAGCACACACAAACAGTTTGTGTGTTTCAGCACTCATCAGGCCGATGGTAGAATCTGCAGCCTGGGACGTTCTGACAACTAATGTGAGTCTCCATCAGCTGTGACAGATTGTGGGTTGTAATTACATGAACTGCAATTACGCGTAAAAGTGTTTGGAAAAGTCAACCGTGTTTAAGTGTGTTTTCTGATCGTGAGCAGCAGGTCCCTGAGGTTTAGGTTGCTAATACAAACATTTTGACTTTATCTGAATGACCCAAAGCTGTTTTCAATAAGAAGAGCCACACCAGCCAAAGAGTCTCGGAACAACTAATGTTCCAAAGCTTTTCAATCCAAATAATGATGAAGAAGTAAATAAAAAAGGTCAAGTGATTGTGTTTGACTTGCAAACTCAGTATTCATGGAGTTGGAGCTGTTACTTTACAAGTGTTATTTTGTTTTATTTGTTGCATGTATGTGGCACTGATGAATGTCACAATGTGCTGTGTCTTGTGTTTAGTTTGACTTCCAAGTCATTTCTGACAGAAGGTGAATTTATCAAAAACTAACCAAAAACTAAACATTTACTTGATCTATTTGCTTCCCTTTACTTATTATGTCTTTAGCCAATGGCTGGATTATGTTTTTGTGTTATTAGATTGTCCGTCCGTCCATCCAAAATATTCATCCATCCATCTTTCCCGAACATGATATCTGATTAGACACCTTTAGGAGGGATTTTTGGACTCTAGGTAAGTGTTAAATGGTCTGTATATATATATATATACAGACCATTTAGCACTTAAGGTTAGGGTTATATATATAGCGTGTTCCTAGTCCTAATGATCACTCAAAATGCTCTACAGTACAATTTTGCCATTCACACGACCCGATCTACCTCCGGAGCCAAAGCAAAACATTTTCGTGGTCAAAGTAGCTGTGACCTCACAAAGCCCATTTTTTTCCCTGTGAATGCGATATCTCAAGAACGCCGTGAATTTCTTCTACCTCTGTACAAGTGTTCATCTGGACTCAAAGAACTGATTAAATGTTGATTAAACATGTTTTCAGCCTCTTTAACACAATATCTCAAGTCTGCCTTTTTATCGAATTTCATTAAATTTGACCAGTTTTAACTTCAAAGATGAATGGATTTCAGTGGTCAAAGATCACTGTGACCTACAGTATATGACTTTGGAAACAAAATGATGTAGACTGCAGCTGTTCTGGTTGTTGGAGGCACACAACCGCAGTGTGATATTTTTAGTTTTTCTTTATGCATCAAATATTTTTTGCTATTGGACTTATAATTCCCTTAAGCTGCAATATTTAATGTTACGAATTAATTGTCTCCGTTTTTTTATGTGTCCACTCATCACATGGTCAAATTACAGATCAGTTGCTTTTTGTCTATCCAGGTTCTAATAACATTACCCTTGTCCACGGTAAGCTGACTTAAGCTTTGTCAGGCCCAGTGGATGCAGAAACCTGCTGAGAGTGTGTTTTGCATATTGGACAGTGTGTGTTGAACGTCAAAAAAACTTCAGTCATTGTTTTCTATGTAAAATCCCCACACCCTGCCAGCATTGTAGTGCACCGTGATTCTTCAAAAAGGTGTTCAAGGAAAAGACAGATGCTCAGATTATTATTAAATTAATTGTTGAGTTTATAAAATGTCCGATAATAGAGAAAACGGCCTCAATAGATTCTCAGAGTCAAAGGTAAATAACAACATAACCATTCTTAAAACTTAAAGATATAAAATTACAGTGATATAAATTTGCATATCTTCATTTTTACATAAATGTCCTCACGTTACCAAACATGTCTGCACTTTCCAAAGGTGTCCTCGCTCTCAAGGTCAACAGCTCCAATGAACATTGCACAGAAACTAATGGACACAATGAACCTTACACACACATATACACACTTTGTCTTATACAGTGTTTTAATAAATGCAAACTCAGAAAAAAACACACCTACAGCCTAATTTCATAACAACTCAACCCCAGTGTGTGTGTGTGTGTGTGTGTGTGTGTGTGTGTGTGTGTGTGTGTGTGTGTGTGTGTGTGTGTAAAGGAAACCACATTCCCACAGAGGGTGGAGTGAAGTGGGGTGTCGGGGGTGGTGGGTGGGTAGTGTATTTGGATTCCTCTGGCCTGGCGTTGTGATCCTGCCTGCAGATTAGTTTCCATCACCTCTGTGGCTGAACGGCCCACCCTGAACCCATACAACCCCCCCTCACCTCCTCAACATCGCCGCCTAACCCACCCACCCACTGCATGGAAACCTCAGCGTCCGCGGCTGTGGCGGTCGGAGCCTCCACACGAACACATGGACTGTGTTATAAAAATGTGGGCTCAGACAGCACGGATCCTCCCGCCGCTTTAATGGCCTCAGCTGTAATGAGGCATCAAGTTGCCCGAGGAGGAAGCGATGGTTCAGGGTCGGCTCACGTTCAGTACATACTGTATGATATGAAGGGTTTTTCTGAGAAGCAAAACTGATTTTCATCTGAAAAATGTGCATGGCGCCTGCTCTTGCAAAACGATGGTCGAAAGAAATTTAATTTAAAAGAATGGAAAATGGAAACTGATTTCTGTGGTGGCTGCAGATGAAAGTCGGCACTCCTTCATTATATTGACTGCACTGACTGTTGGTTCCTTTAGTTTTAATCTAAACATTACACATATCTTAAACTACTGCAAATCACTTTCAATCTCTCCTTAAGTTTTTAAATGTCCTTCCTTCCACTGGTGTCTTTGAATTTAAATGAAAACAATCAAAATTTGTCAAATGTTTCTTTTCTTCACTTTTGTCGAAAATATACTTCATCTTTTTGACAAACATGTAAAAAATAAGATCCAAAAACCTATGTAGCAATTTGGCAATTTAACCTGTCTTTTAACCAAAGGAAACCACAGCTTAATCCTTCTTATTGAACTGGTGCTAAGCTCTTGCTGCATAATGCTGACAACTTTTCAGGTGCAACTACAAGGTTGTGTCGCTTTAAATGTTGCTGTCGCAATGAATTGTGAGGCAGCATTTTCTCCTTTCCTTTCATGAAGGATGGTCTGATGCTTCCTATCCTAAAGGAGATAAGTTAGGAAGCATTGAAACTCCTTTCATAATCATTGAGAGAATTCGAACAGCTCTTATTATGGCGGCCGCTGAAATACTTCAGGCTCATTTCACTCAGTTAGGAAGGTTCCTAAGCAAAATAGACTATTTGAACTCACTTGTGCTCTATTTCAAGTCTTACTTCTTCTTGGGTGTTATTAGTTAGTGCAACTATCTGAAATTAGCAAACAAACCAAAAAACACAATGCATGCATGGCGGCCACCAGCCGTCCTGGACCACCAGCCATCCTGTGTTTCTCCAGAACGTGCAAATGATCCAGTCCGACAGGGTCGCTCTATAGCTTCGACTGGCTCTCTGTGGTTTCCTGTTCCTCTGTTTTTCTGCCTTCTCCGAAGTCCTCTTTGTAAAGCAGAGCTGCGAACTGGCCCTGCTCATCCTGGGCCTGATCCCAATGTTGTCTTCCATGTCTGCCTGCAGGTCTTTATGCCAGTCCTGTTGCCACTTGCAGCCTGGAGTTCATCAGTGTCTGTGATGTTCAGGGGCAGTTGGATAAAACATTTGCATGCAATCACACAAATAATAAAAGCACAACAACCAAACTGAAGGATAAAAATCATTAAGAAAATATTTTTTTTAAACTGTCAAGTTAAAAAACACAAACTGCACCCATCACATTATCTCATCTGAACAGTTTACAGTACAGCATAATTATCATTTCCTGTTAAAACCAGCGTCATAACCTCATCTCTGTTGCTTTTATCAGACCATCACGTAGGAGGAAACGAGCAGAGCTTCTTTCATCTTGGCCAGTCTTCTGTGGCTCTGACCTTTGACCTCCAGGGACTGAGAATTAGTCTACTATCCGCAGTTATGAGCACATTTTAAACAAACCGTGAGCAGCAGGAGTCAGCGGCCCCTTCCACTCCTCTTGTGGTTTGTTTCTCATGTGTCAGTGGATTTCACAGGCAGTGTGTTCTGTTGCAAAGCTGCCAGTTTTACCTCCACAGCATTATTATTGTTTCTGATGCCATCCTCGCCCACCAAGCTAGCTCTGCATTTTATGGCCCTCGAGGAGCTGCACAGAGTTGTTGTGTGTTGATGTAGGATCGCGATCTGAGCAGAAGACTGGATTCAAAATCAACACACTGACGCCGAGTTCTTGTTTTTACTGGAGGGGACGACTCCTACTCACTCTGAACTGAGTCTCTTCTCACAATACTAGAAAACGCTTCCGAGTGGTTTTTAATTTTTTGGGATTACGATGGAAAATTCTCTTTTTACTATTATCATAGGGGCATTTTTACGTCTTACATTTTTATATCACAGTGTAGGAGAGACAGGAAATAAAGGGGGGAGAGAAATAGGGAAATTAAACACAGGAAATTGTATGGCTGGCAGAGCAGGAGTCAAACCAGAGACCTGCTGCTCAAGGCATATGCGTCCATGCAATTTGGCCATCAGGCACCACCACAGGATCTCTCTTAATGATTGGTGACTCCATGATGTCCTCACGCCATATTTCCTTTACCAATGCTGGACCATGACAAGTGCTACTGACGAGATATTTATGAAACTAAGGCAAATAAAGCACATATTTATTACCTTACCCGAAAAATGAGCACTTGAACAACATCATTGTGATGAGAACTACCTAAAATGACAGAAACCATCTTGGAAAAAATTATTTGCCATGTAGTTTGACTTTTCAGTTTGGCCCATGTCCCATCTGGTAACATGGAGAAGGACGAATATGAACTATACTGCTGCCAGCCACCAGGTGGCAATGGAGATGCTTTGGCTTCACTTTTGAGAGGCCGTCATGTCATTAAAATGTGTATAGAGTCTATGGTCAAGATGCAGTCATGAAACATTACAGGTGATCGAGGAGTTGAGATCAAACAGAAGTTTCACCTGTGATCTCTGAGCACTCATATATTCATGTAGTTATGATGTCGTTTGACCGACAGACTGGTTTGATCATATTGAAAGATGGTCTCTAGTTTATGCAATGCAAGTTTTGCACTGATGTTTACTTTAGTCATAGTCCCATGGCTCTGCAGCAGCGTCAGTTGGTTGGTCAGTTCACCACTGCAGAAAATTGTGTCAGATATCCATGGTGTCAAGAGAATGAATCCTACTAAACTTTGTGATCGCCTGCCTTTTTTTCTAGCGCCACCATGAGGTTGATATTTGTGGTTTGTAGATAAATACTGTATTTCAACAGCACTATGCTGAACCCCCAAAAAATTACATGTAATGTAATGTAACCACTGTCTCAGTGCGGCCTCACAGGGATCTTGGCACGGCTGTTGGCTCTTAGTCTTGTTTCAACAACGTCATTTTAAACACATATTCTCACAGTTTTCATTCCCACTATTTCAAAAATGGTTGTTAGTAATTTATTGTTACCCTTTTGGTTTTCTTGTCATGAGCACATGACAAGAAAACCAAAAGAAAACACAAATTAGCCAATAACATATAGCTTTGAACTTGCAAACACAATCTGAACCACAATATAAAACATTATTGCTGCATTTTAACACTACATCATAAATCTGTCTACAAAGGACAAAACCTGACTGATACTGACCGACACATTCACATTCAAATTTATACTTGGACACATAAAAGGAGAAAAGTGAAAATGAAATTCTGAGTATTTATCCCTTTGCTTCAGTCAAGCCTGAAACCTGTAGCTGAATGAGTCCACATGTAACTTTGTAGGTTTATCTTTTCTTCTTCAATACATACTTTTATTTTTAAAGGAGGTAAGTGATGTGTTTTACCCATCAGTCATCATTCTCTGCTTACAGAGAGACGGAAGTGAAGCTGATATGAATGTTTTGTTTCCACCTGAGGCTGTTTTGGAGGTGAAACATCAGTCGTGAGTGTTTAGATATGGTTAATTGTTTGTTTACTCAAGTCAGAAATGTTTAGCTGCTTCACCCTGAGCCCTGTAATCGGCAGCAGCAGCAGATGAAGCTGAAGCAGAAGCTGCAGAGTTGGTAACGAACCGCTGATAAACAGCCAATCAGAGGTGAAGACAGAAGTTGGACTCAGTTCATACATTCTGCCGTTGACAACTGCTAGAAGGGTTGCTAACTTCTGGCTATCGTCTCTGCTTCAGTGGTGTATGTCTCTCCGGCTGAAGAGTCCGCTCATGCACAGTGACAACACTGGCAGGGTGCATGCAGGCAGTATGGTTGATTAGTGACAGACAGGTAGACAGGTGTTTAATACAGTGGTGCGAGAGCCACAGACACTGGCCTTTTTCTTCTTTTTTTTTCAAATCAATTTATTAGTTGATGGCTATTGGGGCTTGAAGAAGATTTTTGCAAATAAATGGGAGATGGGAGAGAGAGACCAGGAACAGCTGCGCAACCATCACATTTAAGCTCTGTCACACTGGTTGTAATAATGAAAATAATAATAATAATCCTCAATTGTACCTTGGCGTCATCACGTGTTGCCTTTTAATCGCAATAACGTTAAAAGCCAAACCTGAGGGTACGGTGAGGCTAAAGGTCAATCTGACTGGCTGACTGGCAGAAGAGAGCATAACCTCCACTAAGGCCCAAAAGTCCCCTCAAATTCAATCAAACTGCACAATTTCAATTATCAATGAATTATTCTCTGAGAAAATGGTGAAAATGTAAAAAAAAAAAGCAATTTTGTTTAAAACCCCAAAACTAACTAACCAACAAACGCAAAGGGGTGAAGACATAGCCTCCTACTGTTTGTTAAAAAATTCTTGTCCAACTGTTTCAGGACACCACTGAGCCATTTTTAACAATAGAATTTTTGTGAGCAATTTTTTAAATATTAGTGGGAACCAGTGGGCTTTGGACAATGATTTGGACAATGGACAAACACGTCATAGGTTGCGTCATTTTCAAGGGTTTTGATGACAACAGAGAAAACAGAAGGGAGCTGTGCTTATTCTTTAATTAGCTTTTATATTTTAATTAGAGACTTTTAGCTCTACAGAGAACAAACTCATGTTGAGTCTGTGCCAGCTTCACTGCAGACGAGCTGAACGCTGCTGACACTGTGCTGCAGCAGATTATGGTTATTAGTTAAAGTACAGGAGCAAAGTGAAGCCTGAGGTCTGTCAAATTACAGGTGTTTGGTTTCTGTGTATTTAGGACACATTGAATGATGAACCTCAGAGTTTATTTTATGAAGTGGATCCAGTATTCAGTGTTTTTAAAACATCAACTCCTCAGATGTGGTTATGTAAAAACAGTTCAAGGAAAGAAATTATTCTCTGATAGAACTGTCACACACAGCATCATTTTCTCTGTCCTCACATTATCAGGCTGGAATTTAGAAGGTGAAGAAGAAAAAGAATCTGACATGAAACTGAGAGGACTGTAAACTGCAGATGTAACGGCTGTTTGCTTCCTTGGCTGCCAATCATCATAATCCAATAATAACAGCAACAAAGACGCACTGACGCAATGATTCAGCCAAGTCAGCTTATGCTTTGCAAGAGCCGCATTTACTCATCATGAACATCGAAGCCCCTGAAATTGAGTTCAGACATACAGTGTACACACAGGATGAATCCTAATGACGGTGGTGGTCTGATCTGCTTTTATGCTAGCGCCACCTAAAGGTCAAAATCAAAACACTTGCTTGTTTAGTGACAGGAGAAAGTCATCTCAAGTCATTTTTATTTATATAGTCCAAAAACACAAATGCACCTCAAAGGCTTTGGTTTATTATAACTCATCACACCCCAATTCTTTTTCTGCAGATGCTGTTAGCTGCCATGTGATCATCCAGCCAGCTGCAGACTGCAGCCTCATGTCCCACCGTGAATCTCAGCTGATAATGCAGCCACAGCTGCAACAGGGTCATCGCCAGCATCAAAAAAACACTGGCATGTAGGTATCAAGGCTCAATTTTGCAAATTAGAAATTTCTCAGTGCAGACAAAGATGACAGCAGGTCAAACCCTAAATAAAGCTGAGCTATTTCTTCCCTTGACTTTGTGGTAAATAAGGTAAATAAGGTGAGGGGTTTATCAAACACACAGCCCCACAGTAAATCTACAGGTAAAAAACATGCAGCTTTCTGATCCTCTAGCAGCAGCAGATTAGTGCCGCGTCTCTCAAGCTCCTGTTCAGTTTGAGCTGTTGAGGAATCAGCTGACTTCAACACTTCCTCTAATCCCCTGTTGAGACAGTTTTTCTTTTTAAGAGGCGTGAAACTCGAACCTCCAGTCGCAACAGAAGCTCGCTGCTCCGTCCTCTCATCAACAGAAACAACATTTGACATAGGGTTGTCCTTCCCTTTCCCATGGGACAAACACAGGGACTATTGTTGTGTTGTTTGGTCACGTGACCCGTCCTGCCACGGCACGCTGTGACTCATTTGACACGCACTGTCACCACCGAACTACATCTGCACTCAGCAGCCTGATGGAGGGCTGGCTGTGATGTCAGCCTCATTACAGTCATTATCCCAAATTAACGATTGAGACTTTGGACCAAATGAAATGTCTTCTGAAGGGCTCTGTTGATTTACTGATTGTTTTTTTAGGTTGTTATACTTTTACGTCTCGTTTGTCCTCCCGCTGAAGACAATACAGAACAGTTTTTCTCTCATGTGTTCTCTAAATCATCAGAAATGTCATTGCTACACTAAAATTGACGAGAGTGATTTCTTCTATTTATCTCTTTTATTTAGGCTGTAAACACACAAACACATACACACAAGTTACACTAAATAAATCATGTATAAATGCCAGTGAAAAAGACAAATGCAGTAGATTACAAGAAGACTAATGAAGTCTACAGCCCCAAAACCCTCCCCTCAACAGCAACTGTAATATCATAGTTTAGCACAAGTTGTCACTGTAGTCAGAGTGAGCTGCGCATGAGTTTGAAGGGTGCTGTTGTGTTTTCTTCTAGACTTTCCAGCATCAGAAAACACAATAGCTAACAATGGAGGACTCAAGCAGCTCTTTCTTCACAATTAGTGAGCAGTGTCCAAATTAGGGTGCCTCCTTCCTTGGTGTCTGCATTTGATGAACAATTGTGTCACAGCAGTGTGACTAGGCTTTTCCATTTCAAAGGCACTGTACACACATTGTATTAACATCTGTCCTGAGAGATCCAGTCACATGTGGCGAGCGATAAGTACACTTGGCATTAAAATGCGTCCTGAAGGTGTCTCCTGTGACCACTTGTGATCGGATCTCACTTCCCCCGCTCTACATGCAAATGAACACGTATGTGATTTGTGTTACGACAAAATTTTGACCCAGTTTGAGTGTACAGATGTGTCCGATATTGTGTGTCTGTATGTCGGCATGAGAGATAGAGTAGTTAGGAGGCGCTGAATGAATCTCCTGCAGCTGCAGTAAAGAGAGATTTAATCAATTTTAAAAAACAACAGTCATGATGTCTTGGTCAGTGTTGATATTTTGGCGATGACCAAAACCAAATCAGCATATGGGTACAGATAAGTGATAATATCTGATCTGAGTGCGTTCACACCTGTACTTAGAGGTGTCTACTTGAGATCGGATCACAAAAACCACATGTGAACACCAGGTGAGTACAGGCCAAAGTCTCCTCCAAATGCGGCCAATAAATCTGTCATCATCCAACGGTTGGATCCTTCTTAGGCTAGGCCAGGATTGCTCTTCAATTGTTTTTCAAATGTAAAATGACGAGTGCAAATGACAAGAAGTCCAATGCCTAAATATCAGGCTTCAACTCAACTGAACAGCTATTGGTAAACATGTTAAAAACCAAGGTGCATTGAATCTTTCTTGTTGTGTCAAACTGCAGCACTATTGTTAGGTGACAGCGGTAAGGACAAGACAAGCTGGTGATGCAGATCACAAAGATCTTCTGAAATCTCAATTCTCTGCCTTTGTGGTCAACACAGTCCAAAATGGCAACAACCTTCGTGGGTTACGTATACGTGTAGACCGCTTCCCCTGAAGGAGGCGGTCTGACAGTAGGAAATGATAGGTTTCCCTCAATGTTTACAGTTTCATGTAAAGAATTTAACAGCAACAGACAATGACACATTCAAAAGAGCAGTTTCTTCTGCAGTAGACCTAAAGCAGAAGGTTCATGGGATTCCAACACCATGTACAATTGTAAATCCAGTGTTCCATTGATAATGCAGTAGCTAATTTGAAGCTAGTTAACATTTACATCTGAAGATATTCACCCCGTGTAGGATCTGAAATATTTGGAGCTTGCTGTAATTGATTTGTCTGGATTCACCACAGGTGTAATGGATCAACACGAGACACAGCAAAAATAAAAATAGCAGGTATTGAACCATCCATAGAAACTTGTGAAATCACAAACATCTGAATGATAATTCACTCCCCCTCGTTGCTCCGTCCAGATTTCACCAGCAACAAAGGCAGTGTATCTTACACACTCGGCAAACAGAGACCTGTAATGTTTCTGCTCAGCCTGAAGGACAGAGTGATAAGCTTGGAAGGAGCCTGCAGTTGAGGCACTGGTTCTAAAGAATTCATTTGATGTGGGTTGGGCCCCCGATCAAGCTGAAGGACATAGATGAAGAGAGAGATCTCTGGATACCTTGTTATGAGCCTGCTTTCACCACATCCTGGGTCTGGATAAAAAATGTTGAGGTTATTGTGGTGGCAGTGGTTTCTAAAGTTTTTATGGATGTTTTTTATGTCAAATCTTTAACATTATCCATTGCAAATGGGCAAGTTACAAACTTTACAGGGCAACATGTTAAGTCTGCTGGGTTGTTAGATATATAAAACATGATTTTTGGTGTAATATTCCTTCAGACAAAAATGTCCACCACTAAGGTACACATTAGAGGAAGTGAAGTCAGTAAGTGAGAGCTGACTTTGAAAAGTTGGAGGTTTTCCTATTTCAGGAAAGTCCGAGTTTTCTTGAAACAACATCTATTGGACATTTGAGAAACTGCAGCTGATCACACTGTGAGCTAACACACAACGGCTTAAGTCTTGTTGGCTACAGATTGAGACACTTAATAATCAGACAGAGACCCAGGAAGATAATGATGCACAGACAAGAGAAATGGAGGGATAGGAGGAGCAAGATATCCCCCAGCAGGCTGTTCTCGTGGGGGTGCGGCAGAGGGATGGCAGGCTGAGGCGGGGGTAGTGGAGGTGGGGTCTGGGGCATCTCGCAATGAACCCCCGTCCAGCCCTGGTAGCACTGGCAGGTGAACTTGTTCTTCATGTCCAGGATGTCATAGTTGTTGAGGTGACCGCTGACGTGGAAATGGGGGCCCCTGGGTGTCGGCCTGCGGTGAATGTGGAAGAAGCGTGGATTCAGGTGCAGGTAAGCGTTTGAGTCGAGGCTCTTGCGGACGCACCTGCCATTCTTCTTGCACAATGCTTTGCTGCACAACTTAGCAGCTGATGTGACATTGATAACATAATGTCCCAGTGGGCCGTCGATATACTTCTTCACTGTCAGACAGTTCCTCTGTAGGAGGCAGAAGGAAAAACACAATCATAAGTCTGTAAAAATGTTTATTATATATAGCACTGTTTTTTTATTTCATACCTAACTATAAACTTTAAGTTCGCTAAATAAATACAGACCATTTACCATTTAATTTTCCTCACACTTTTGCTATTGTGTTTTTAATTTTGGAAAGACAAATCTCTCTTGTTACAGCACCATACGCCACGTCAGCAACTTAAGAATCAAAGTTGGCACTGTTGGAGCCCTAGGCAAGATTTCCGATTGGCGCCCCCCCAGGCCCCCGAACATACACACGCAAATTGTCATGCATCCTCAATAACTTTTGGACTTTGTACAGTTTCACACACAGGCAGACAAAAATATAAAAAATAATAAAAATATATAATAAAAAATAGTCTGAAATCTGCTGGTGACTAGCTAGCTAGCTGTCAGAGCTAGCTATTCATGTCGACAAAAATAAACATTAAGGATGTGCACAATCGTGGTGATTCTTACTTCTATATTATTCTTTCTTCTCCTCCTATTCTTTGTGGCGCCTTCTGAATTGTGCACCCGATAATTTTATCCTTTTTTGATTCATCTTTGACTGTAACTGCAGTAACCCTGCAGACACACACCGGAGGCGGAAGTGCCAATTCTCGTGCGAGCAGCTGCCTGGCTGTTCACACAGGAAGCACATTTCTCTGTGCCGGTTCGGGGGTAAATGATGATGGTCTTCACAGATGACTGACCTACGCAAGCCTATAGCCGCAACCCCCCCACAAGAGATTGTGTGCTTGTGTGTGTCTGTCTGTATAGGCTGCATATTTAATCATTTATATAATATAAAACTTTGTTTATTATGGATTTTCAGTGTTTTCTGGCCCGATTCACTCGCGGCGAGCAGAAAAAATAGAACAGACCCCTAAACCATCGCTGCAGATCGCGAGCCAGGAGCCGCCCCTGCGTTAGCAAACAACAACATTTGTGTTCAATTAAGAAGTAAGACTTGTTGCTGAAATTAATGTTTCTGATGACAAGTGAGCACAAGCTTATTTTTACAATTTCAGTTGTGTCATGTTATGTTTGAAAATGTCTTTTTGTTGATTTAAGTTTTTCTTTAGGAGTTTGTTGCAAAAAATGTCACCAACGGAAATACTAACCAATTAACCACATGTATCTCTTGTCTTCTGGATTCAAACACAGGGTTATGGAGGAGAAATTAAAGAAAGCTTTTTTGAATTATCACTGTCAGTCATCATGAAGTCTTATTTTATGCACTGTGACCGCAAACAATAACGCCATCCGTGGTTCCCTAATAGTGTTTTATGTAATGTATGCTGTAATGTAGTGGTAATCTGAGAATATGATGAATGCTCAGTTTTTTTGGGAGGGGTAAATGAATTTCATATTGAAATATATTTAAAGACCTTTGTAGTCCAAGTTGGTGAATAAAAACCAAGTTTGTACCACTTAAGTCAATGCTAACTCATCATTTTTGAAATATTTTTTGATGTTTACCATTAGTTACCATTACCTGTGATCGAGAGTATTCTGATGATCCCCAGAGGACGACGCCTGATGCTCCCAAAGCGGCGCTCTCCCCGATGGTATGAAGCAGGTCACTCTTAAACAGACAGATAATTAACACTGTGGCGAAATTAAAATTCAACCACTCTCCCTGATTTTTCTCAACTGATTTATTCTACAATCGCCTTCTACAAACACACTAGTTTCAGGTTTGAGGTTATTTTAAGAAGTTTGATGGGTTTATTTTATTTTGTTTAGTGGTTTTCTTCTTATTCATGAGATGTCTTGTGAGCAGATGCCCTAAGCATCTGTCTTAAGACAAAAAACTTACCTCAGAAAGAACCACAAAGGTGTAGGCATAGAAAGGTCTGGAGTAGACAAACACAGGCAATGTGAAGTCTGTACGGGCAATAGACGCAATCCTCATGGCTTCCTTGACTCGATAATGGACAAACTTGACAGTGTTGGGGGAGGACTTGAGCTCATAGTCAAGGTAGATGGAAGGGTAGAGGGCTGAGCTCTCCTTCCACAGCCACATCAGATGGTCATTGCGAACGTGCTCGACATTTGGACATTCGCCAGTGTACTGTTGTGGATGCTGCTTGTACCCATAGTTGTAGCAGTCTGGGAACAGGTAAAACCCCCACAGCCCATTCGGCCTGCGGCCCTCAGCCAGAGCTAAGGTCAGGTTCATAAAGTCTTGCCCAGCTCTTTCGAAACTTTCCTTTGCTTCCTTCTCTACTTTGCTCTCTGGCCAGTTTGGGTGAAGTTTCCGGATTTGATCCTTGGACTTATTGCGGTATATGTCCTTGGAGCCCCAGTTTCTGACCCACTGTGGCCTCCAGTTCTCCCAGTCAATGACACCCAAGCCTCGAAAATCCTTGTGCGGGATAAGCTTGTCAATGTCAGTCCGGGCCTTACTCAGGTGTTTGGAGATGCTCTGGTTCTGTGGCAAACCACCATTAATGGGGAACCCAGAGTTGGAGTAGTATGGGTAGTATCCCAGGTGGCTGTGGTAGAATATGGTGACATTTGGTCCACTGAGGGTTTCGTTGAGGTTTGCTACGATATCAAAAACACTGAGGTCCAGGTCTACTTTGAATCGAAGGCGGCAGGACTCCGTAGGTGCATTCCACACGACAACAAAAGGCCGATGGGGGATCAGAGGTGCACGGGCCGGCTTCATCTGGTCACCCCCAACTTGGAGCTTTACTCCAATGCCAACCCATAAGGCCATCGCAAGGAGATGGGAGCCCCATCTGTGCCATGGCCCCCGATTCTTCATGGAGCAATTAGTGGTCCTACACAGGGAGAGAGGAGAAATTACACATTTAGAGAGGAAATGAAGACATTATGAGCTTCAGTGAACATAGATAATAAAGCAGGCCTGTGGCAGGACACATGAGATGAAGTCACTGAAGTGAATGCTCCAAATTACACAATAGAGCAAAACACAAAGCTCCCCTGTTCTCTGATGGACTGGAATGGAAAAGATGCTAGTTCAAATCATAGATCAACAGAGACATTGTGGACAGGAAGAGCAATCAGGATAAGTTCCCTCTTTTCCTTTACTTCTCATAATTTCACATCCATTATAACCAATGCTTTTACCACTGTCAGACTGTGGGCTGGAATCTGATTGGCCCCTACAGTGCCCTGTCCCGACAGTAGTATTTTTTATATAAACTAGTCACTGGCTAACGATACTAATAATAGTAAAACAATTTGTTAAGAATTATTTTTATTTTCTAAGTATTTTTAAGTATGTGCTTGAACAAGGAACAATTTTCTAAATTTATTCAGGGATGTGTGGCTTTGCTTAAAACTATAGAGCTAACAGCATCAAGGAATTACTTAAATGTGCTAATTACTAAATCAGCAATTGTGCATGGAAGTTGGACATGTAATTAGCCCATCTGTGTAAAGGAAGGCCCTTTCATGGCCCTTGATTTAGAAAAATCATAGATCTGCCACTGGTCTGGTGGCAGTGAAGAAATTCAGAATGTGAAGATCATATTCCTACATAACTAGCAAGATACTCAGCAACAATCATTTAGCCATGAAAACAATGACAGGCCTGGTTGAGATTATCAACATATTTCTTTAAACTGCTCCTAACCGCTGCAACCACAGTTTCTGTACTTGCTGAAAACAGAAGCAACAGAATGCATTCAAATGAAATGCACACTCTGATTATAAAGATATTGATGGTTTTCAGCAGTTCTTTATGATGTGACCTCAAAAATGAATTGCTTGTCTTGAAGCAGTGTTAAGTCAAGTTACAGTTTAAACAGGATCCATACATTTTTTTAACGTTTCACATTACAGCAGAAATATGTTTCAACAAAATGTGTATTTTTTATTGTGGAACCACATCTATTAAGTTTAAAGTCTAATTCTGTGTATACTGTCTCCTCAGTTGCACAGTACATAGTCAAACACATCTTTTTTATCATTCATCTGAAACTATTCCCTCAGCTCTTTATGTAAGAGCCCCCTAACATACATACACACACTGTCCCCATATAATTGCTATTGGCGCCCCCTCATATGCAAGTAATCCATATTTAATGTTTTCCAAAGTCGGGGGGAAAAAGACATTGTGACCCAGCTCTTGGGAAACACGACCACTGAGGTTGCCTCCGAGGACGCAACGGAAAATCTCTCATCATTCTCTTTGCAGAATTGTAACCAGAGCAGGGTTGCAGGAAACCACCAGTGGGCTGAGGCTCCTCCAATCATTTCAACTTTTCATTCATCTGAGTTTTCTGATGACTTTAATGGCAAAAGAACTTTATGATCGCAGTAATCCTGGATGTGGATCAGTGAGTGGAGAGCTGAAGGAGATGAGGGTGAAAGGTTGAGGAGTTGAGAGTTTATATAGTCACAAATAAATTGTCAACATTTTTCCCGCAAAGCATTTTAGGAGGGTTGGAATTCTTTAGAACTTCCCTCGTGTCCGCTTCAGCTTTGTGAAGCATTTCTTAAGGCTGTGTGTGTGTCTCGCACCAGTTTCATAATCCTCCCTGAGTTATGGTTTTTCTGGTTATGCTGATCCAAAACAAACAAAGTGTGGTTAAGCCAGTCAGACTGTCCTCCAAACCATCGAGAGGCCCAGAGCCGCTGGACCCCCCAAAACAAAAAGTCTGAGTCAAGACTGACACAGGAGACGCAGTTTGATGTTTTGTCTCACACAGAGACAACAAACCGGTGAAAAGAAGCTGAACTCAACTAATTGGATCCAGATGTGGACAGAGGGGGGTGAGCTGTCACACTGAGTTAACCATCCTGATGTTTTGCCACCATAGTTGGTTGGCTCTATGGACAGCAGACAGTCAGTCTGGATTGACATATTTCAACAATTATAACTACTAAATGAATTGCCATAAATTAAGAAAAGAGAGGGACATTCACGATACCCAGAGAATCCTCATTGCTTTGGTGACTGCTTCAGAAATTATTAATGTGAACTACTAAGCAAACTAGCCAACCAGTCACACCAGCCTTCTGACTGGGCTGTTTACTTCCGTGTATCATATTATTGTTCTAAAAAATACATAATTTTTATCAGCAGAGGGCTGCTGAAGAAGCAACAAAGGCTCTCCATGCTAGTGAACTTGCCAAGTCTCAATTTCCCATGTCAGTATGAGTCTTAGAGGTATGGCGAATTGGTAAATTGTTTCTGAAACACTTACAATCTCATTGGTCGAAATACCCTTCATGTCCTTCGGACCAAATTAAATGATTTGCTGACGTACCTGTCTGTCACTAACTGACCTGCCTGCCAGCACCCTCCCTCTGCTCTCAATGCACATGACTGGAGTCTTCATCAGAATCAGAATCACGATCTGGTTTTATTGCCAAGCAGGTTTACACATACAGTGAATTTGCTGTGGTGTATTTGTATTTATAAGTATAAAAATGAACTAGGGCTGCGAGCAGCACTGTGCGGGCCCGAGCACTTGCGAACTCGGGACCTGATGCGGCCGCGGGAGAGGGTGAACAGGGACCGGGCGAAACGGCTCTGTGATGCTTGCATTTTGGTGGGAAGGATAAACACATAACTTCCTGCATCCGTCACGCGGCGCTGAACCCAGCCACTAATTACTTATTACAGTCCACACCATCAAGTGTAGACCACATGGTGAAGATTTTATGTAAGTAATCACCTGAACAACTAAACTCAACAGTGCAGTAAATCAAGGAAAATACCATAATGGCACACAAGATGAATGACCAACAGCTGGTAAATTCAGGCAGTACCTTGCAGAAATGAGGGCAAAGGAGAATGAAGAAAAGAGCAGACAAGAACTTCAGAAGATAAAAAGAAATGTTCATCATGTACGATGACTATCAGGAGCCCAGTAAGGAACTGGCGACAATGAAAAATGAGAAAAAGGTGGCAGATGACACTATAATTCTAGAGGCGAATGAGCGGGAATCAGAACTCAGAAAGGAGAAGGAGAATCTGCTAAATCAAAATCTGGAGCTCTTTGAATTGCTGGTACAGGAGAAGAGTTTAAGTGCTCACCTCAATATCCAGCTCTGCGAAACAAAAAAGACTGCTGAGTTTACAGACGGACTGGAGATAACTTCAAGAGAGATACAATGAGGTCAAAGCAAAGCTGACTGCTTTTTTGACGGCTTGAACAAACTCGAAAACTCACCAAACTTCTGGGAGCGCATCGGGCCTGGTGACAATGTACGGATTCTGGAGTAATTCAAAATGGTTGTGGCAAAATGTTCACTTTTCAACGCTAAAGCAGAGAAAATAGTCAGAAGTTAGCGAGCGAATCAAGGAGAAGTCGTCTTCTAGCAACTGGTCAGGAAGTGCACAATCATATGTGGTGTATTTTTTTGATGAGAGGGCCAAAGGAGGGAGTGGGATGCATCGGTTGTATTGCGTGGCCTACTCTTGCCAGTTTTTCCAGGCTAACAAACCTTAGCTTTAACTGTGCACTTGTTTGGCCACATACTGAGTAAAGTTAGTCCAACAAGTCCCAGATGAAAAGTCACCATGAGAACAAACTTAACTTTATTTTCATTGTAGAGCTGCTGATTCCTAGTGTTGTAATTATGATGAGAAAAGATCAGAATAATATTTCTTTCTAACACAACATTTGTGTCTGTTTCTCAACTCGATGAAAGAAAAGACTTTTAGGATCAGGACAAGCTGATGTGTTTGACAAATGTAATGGTGGGGGGTAATAAGCTGTGATCAAACAGATTTTGTGCCTGTGTTTGCTGGATTTGTATCTGCGGTGGCTTGGCAGTGGTGCAGTGTGCGCAAATGTGGAGATGCTGTGTTCTGGGGTCTCTGGCTGAGTCTGGATGATACTTTTGATTCATGACCAGCTTGCACAGTGTAGTCTGGAAAATATGAAGCCGGCCTTGAATTAACAGTTAATGATCCAGCGTTAATGTCCAGCAGCCAGAGACACCACACATGATGGTGGTGGTGTGTGTATGGGTGTGTGTGTGTGTGTGTGTGTTATGAGGGGGGGGGGGGCTTTAAAACCTCAGAAACTCTGAGTCAGACTGCTGATTTTACTCCCAACATGTGTGGAGTTGCTTAATAAGTGAGCTGATTTAACACAGTATTCTCCAGACTAGATGTCTTCGTTGGTCTGATCCATAACGTACCCTTAAATAAAAGATACCTGATTATCTGTTAGAGAGCTGAGGACCGCCAGAGCTGGTCCCATTTGACTGGATGATAGTTAGACCTGATGCAAACTGTGATGGATGGGAACAGACCAAAACAGGAGCATGAATTTCCATCAAAGACAAGAGCAGCAAAACCAGACAGTTTTCCGACACTTCAGCGCTCACACTCTGAGCCTCATAAAACAATTTTTTTTCCTGTTATTATATAGTAACCATGATTTTTTTTCCTTTTTTCAAGAACTCTGTGTTTCATTTTTTGGAGGAGGACTTGATTTCACATTCACATATTATAAAGCTCACTTAAAACCCTGCACTTGTTCCCAAATAGCCTTGTGCTCATATTTGCTCTGCTTGTGCTCACACTGTGCACTTGCACGCAGACATTTTGTTGACAAACTTAATGCATTCACTGAGCATGTTTTTGACTATTTCTTTAAAGTATAACTACTATGGATGCAAAGAAACCTGGATTCAGACACAAACGTAATTGAAGGGATGTAATTGCACTGGATCACTTACTGTAGGTCAGAGACTTCTTAAAATGCCGCATCAATGAATAAAGTAGAGTCTACACACTGACTCCAAACCACAAATGATCCATGTCAGGTCTTCATCCTCTCAAAATGCTTAAAAACGGCCACCACACCCATTTACAGTATATACGCAGCAATAGGCTGACGGGCCGCTGATGACAGGTGTGGTTAACCATCCAACCTGCCCGCAGTGATAAACAGCTCCAAGTTAAAAACAGTGCAAGGAGATACAACACATCTCAGAGAGTAGCAGTATGTCAAATTATCCACAATACTGTGAAGATATAATGTAGAGAAGGGGGAAGTTACAATGTACAAGAAGCAATTTGAACTTGAAAAATAAGACAATAAAATCACTTAACAAAAACTGCACACAAGCATTGAATTTACTTTGAACAAACACCACAGGGTGTGTGATATTCAACAATACATGAGATATGTGACTATAACTTACAAAAACATTTGTGTGTTCAAAATAGCTGCTGTATTGCTCAAAATTATAGACACAAATATAGCTGGGCATCGAACATGTCTTTAGTTTTGACTTCCATGTTTCAGCAGAGGGACTATCCTTTAGAGTGTGATGACCTCATGACCTTTCCTCTTGTGCCACCCTCAGATCAAACTCTACATTTTTAGCTCCACTACTAAGTGGACTAAGTATAGCCAATTCATCAGGACAAGTGCAGTGCCCTTGTAAACCTGCTTGTTTGGAATGTTCTGTTCTCTTGTCCTGTGTTGATGCTCTGGAGCTACTTCAGAATATTTCCTTGTCATTAGTGAGTCCTCCACAAACAGTTCTACAATATACTGTTACTTGTATTGTTTGTGTGCTGGACGTTATGTGCAGAGCTTTTTATAAACAGTCTATGGTGCAGAGTGAAGTTCATCCTACCTGGTTTATCTGCATTGAAGATGTTATAGTCGATGCCAACTGCCGACCACTGCTGTAGTTTATCTGAGGGTGTGGAAGAAGACATGTTCAACTTGGACTGAAGGCACACTGCCCCGCCCCCACTGACTATGGAGCACTGGTTGCCACCGAACTCGGCACTGCCCTTTCTAAGGCTATTTACACTTGACATGCCAAGTGAGAAGCTGAGTAGAAGAACGGTTCATAAGATATGCATTCCACATACAAACAGACAGACGTTTGTGGAATTGGTAGGTAGATATTGAGTAATCTGTTCATCATTCGGGGGGGGGGGGGGCAGTAGGGCGTTTAGTCTGTGTCACTCAATAACACAGGTGAACGATACATTTGCGGCTCAGTTTAGGCCTGTCTGCTTCAAACACAGTGCCCGTTGGTTAGTCGACACCTCAAGCAACCTCGTTCATTTGAAGCCTAGAGAGGCCTTTTCACGGCCCATGGCTCTCACACACACTGATTATATCTGGTTCCTTTCCAGCTTTCAGTGGAGTCCTGATTACCTTCACATGTGTTTTTCAGGCTGCGGTCTCCTTGCTGCACTTTCCAGATGTGATTTGTATGGCTTTTATTAACACCAGCGCTCAGACACGTCACTGCTGCAACAACGGGAAGCTGCGTTTTACATTTTTGCCTTCACAGTTCAGTCATTAAGTCCATCTGTCCAACAGTCTGCCTGTTTAGTTTTTTTTATTTCTGGAACACAGTGTCTCAAACATTACTGCTGCAATTAAACTCGACTGACCAAATGATTGATAGGAGGCAAAAAAACTGTATTTTACTGTGAGTGCAGGACCAGTCAGTTTTACAATAGATCACTAACCTGAGCATGAAATAAATTTCACTCAAAGATCAGAACATCAGACCAGAACACCGTGGCAATCCTCAAGTGAAGGATTGTTGCCAAGACACGACATTAACAAAATCAAAATAATTTAATTAATAAAGGAAATTCTGATAGAGGTCATTTTATACAATACTAGATTAGATGTTTAGACCTGTGAATACATTTTTTGTTTTAATGTATTTTAAGATTTCAATGAAATAAAAAAGTTTTTATGATGAATTTGACATACCTTTCCGTCTCTGCTGACCATGCTGCGAACCAGAGCCTCCTTTTAGATGATTTCCTCACCTCTAGGGATTTAGACACAGATTGTCTGTCTGAAAAACTGCTCAATTGTCTGTTTCCCCCTCTCTCAGGTCCCCTGGGTTTTATTGGGGCAGAGATGCCCTACCATTGTTGGTTTGGCCCCTCCTCAACTGTGTCCAACAGGACTCTGATTTAGTGAAACAAACAAGACAGCACACAGACTTGTATGTTCCCTGAATGTTGGCTTTAACAATATGAAGTTCACAGCAGGGAGGGTGTGATACTTCAATGTTTGTTTAAATTTTACATACTTTATTATTTTCAGATTATTTACCTTTTGATGCCCTATATTTTATTGTCTGCTTTTTGTAACTTTAATACATATTTTCTCTTATTTCTATTCTGTTCACTTTTCAAATTCTGACTCTAGTGTTCCGTCATTGGTATTTTCAGGAGTTTGGTAGTGCTGGTGTATGGGGCAGCTGGTGTGTGAGTGTGTGTGTGTGTGCCTGAGTGGGCCTGTGTGTCAAATGTCCTAATGACGTTTCTAACATGCAACAGACACAAAAAAATTTAAAACTAAAGTTTTACAAATATCTCCAGGTGAAACATGATGTCAAACACATAGACGACACCACGACGATGTCAAGAGAGTTTGTGGTGATCAGAGCCAATGCCAGTGTTGATGTGCTTCCTGCCTCTTTCTGCTGCACTTCCCTTCTCCTGAATCTGGAGGATTTGTTGCTGTTATGAACCATAGACTGTATATGAACACATCTGAACAGAGAATCTCCTGATGCGTTGTGAATGTGTGAAAGGCAAGCTAGGTGGGTTTTTATTTTTATTTTTTATTTTCCTTCATTACGACAAACAACTGGAGGAATAATACATTTTAAGTCAACCAATCATTCCTTTTTTCTGCCTAGAGTCGGCACCAGATGGGGCCGTTTGAGCTGACCCCATCTACATTGATTATTGTGATTTAAAGCAAAAGATAAAATAACTTAAACTCCTTCTGGTTTGTTGTGGTGGTTTAGGTCACTTCATTCATAAAATTACATTGTCATCAACATTGTCCACTAATGATACAAAACCTCTCATTCAGGATGTGTTGTGACTTTGTTTTCATTTGACTATTCTCTTTCTTCTGCAGATGTGGTTGCAAGTCCATGAGGGAGAGTGAAAACATCCAGCTCTCCCTGGAGGCTCAGTGAGTGACTGTTTGCAGGAGTACCTTAAAGTGAGTCAAATATGTATCCCACCATAATTACATACTAATGTGTTACCAATAAAAGGGGTTTGTGTCGTCATGAGAAGATTTACACTAAAACCTGCCTCCGCTTCGTGTTTCCTGTCACAGGAGAGTATACATGTGAGTGTGATGCTGAGGAGTTGACAGAGCGTTCCTCAGTCTCGACTCTAGCAAAGTGAGTAACCTCTCATCCATTCAATGATGCAGCTGTGGTTCGGGAGGTAGAGCGAGTTGTCCTCTGACCAGTAGTATGGGCGTCGGATCCCAGTCTTCCATGCTGAAGTGTCTTTGAGCAGAATGCTGAGCCCCCTATTGCTCCTGACGGCTGTGCCAGCAGTGTGTAACCAATGTGTGATAAAGAAAGTGCTGCATATAGATGTACTGTATGAATGTGTGTGTGAATGGGTGAATGGCAGAATACTGTTGCTACATCCACGCTACTACGTTTTCATTTGAAAAAAGCATCAATTCTGGTACGGTTACGCTTGTCCATTTGTGATCTAACCCTCTTCCTGCTGTCTCTTCCTCTGACATCAGTGTGTTGATCATCCAGCTGAAGAGGTTCACCTTCACGCGGGAGCTGGAGGTCAATCTTGAGTCCAGCTGCATCGAACAGGTGAAAAATCATGTTCAGTGTTGTACTTTGACAGAGACATACACAACCTGCAGTCATATGTGTGTAGCTAACTCTATGTAACTGTTGCTCTACTCTCTGGTGAGCATCATCAGCCATTTGGGCTCCAAAGCTAACTCTGGTAAGTGCTTGCTGATGTTTCCCAGAGACTCAAGCCTCAAGGTTTCAGAATCCATTACCTTTTCAGATGTGTGTTCTCTCCTCTCAGGCCATTACATCTGTGACGGGACGTATCCGGTGACTCGATGAAACGTTGGCTGACGTAAAATGACATGTGAAGCACTTTGTGTCACATTTACATTGTCTTTGTATGAATAGTGGTATATTAAGAGTCTGATTGATTGATTGGGTGAGTGAGTGATTGGGTGTGTGTCTGAGCTGTCTGTAATATTCCCGATACACAGATTATTACAAGAGAAGAAAAAGTGATATTTTTATGATGAAGTCAGATTCTTGACAGAACCCTAGATTAAAAAAAAAAGGCTGAGATATAAGCAACAGAACAGTTTACATATCAGTTTGCAATTACTCTTTAAAAACAGGGGGTCCTGTGCCATATGTTCCAAACAGAGAAGGTCACACTTACCACACAACTAACAACAGTTTCCGGCATATATGCTGTAAACCAATACAAGGGGCTATTTTTTCTAACGGGGGGGGGGGGGGGGGGGGGGGGGGGGTACTCTGCTAAGTCACTTGCAAACATTCCAAACAATAAATGTGACAATTTGTTAAGATTTTTTATTCTCTAAGCTTTTTTTTACAGCTAAGGAACTTTTTCCAAAATACAGTATATTCAATGATGTGTGACTTTGCTCAAAGCTACAGAACTAACAATAAACAAGGAATATCTTAAATGCTTTCTGAATCAGGAATTGTTGAACATATATTTGTGCCTATGTGTAAATTGTAGCCCCCCTTTATGGTTCCTGAAAAAAAGATCCAAGATCCACCACTGATTTGAAGATCAAAAGTTATGTTTCAAAGCATGAAAACATGTTTGCCAGGAACAGTAAGAAAACCCTTCTTTTTTTTTACTATTCAACTATTGTAAGATGGCCGTAACGCTATCAAATAAAATAGCAATTTTTTAAAAATTGTTGAATGTACCTTACCTGCCCCAGGATACTAAACTCTCAGGGTCTTCAGAGGCAGCTCCGGGCCCGATTCTTGACACTGTCGTGACCTTGGAAAAGGTGTTGAAGTCAGCCATGCATTTCTCAGCCATCTGCACAGCTTAGGAAATATCTGGAGGATTATAAATGGACTCTTATTACCGCCGCACCTCTGCATCAGCATCTCAGAAATGTACAGAATCATCAGTTTATGTCTGCACCAACAGACTGAATCAACACAAGGGTTTACTTCCTAAAAGCCATACGCCCTATCACCTGAAGATGACTGTGACATAGTTTACTCTTGCAAAATATTAACTTACATTAAAATAATCTTGTATTAGATCAAATTCCTTCAGCTGGAGACTGTGCTGCAGTGTGTAGGATTTGCTTTTAGCCCTGTATGTTGTGCGACACAAGGCAAAGTTCGTCCCTATTCATTTTCCATTTGGACTAACACCTATCAGACCTTTGTAACGGGGCAGACCAGCTAAAAGAAGGTAGAGATGGAAAGTGTAATAGTTACTTGACAAAAAGTTTAGTCTTTACCTGCTGTGATGGAAAAATCATATCTGTGATTTCTTGGATATTTTTGGATGTCCTTTGCATCAAAGATTACAGATGACCTATTACAGATTACTGTCCAGTAAACAGCGATTCTATAACATTGGTTCCCTGGATTGAAACATCCTAGTCTCTTAACTGACCTTTTGTCTGAGATAAGTAATCAGACTGCAATCAGGCCATTGAATGAGCATTATCAACACACTTCTGTCCCATACATATGGGCTAGTAGGGGCCTAATAAACCTACTGCCGAGTTTACAGCCAACATGGAATAAAACTGCATGCTTCCTCTCACACCAGTTGGGACTGTGATCAGACCATTTAATTCTTTGTTATCCAACGCTGGTAGCCACAGAAACAGCTTCCAGGACACTGCATTATTTCCAACTGTTAGATCCTTATAAGACTTCAATAGAATGTAATTTACAACACATTACAGACTGTTTCTTTCTGCACATATGCACTGTAAAACATGACACATAAGTCAGGAGTTTTTGCACCATGCACCCTACATCTCACTTAAAGAATATTCATCATAAACCTTTCTCACTTTAAACATCAATACTTTATCAAGTTTATTTTATTTGAAAAAATCTGTATCCTGTTTTTTAGTGCGCCACAGACAAGCTGTTCTACTTTGAAAGTACCTACAATACAAATAACCTGCACAGTAATTTTGTTGGCCAAACTTACTCTTTCCCTAGGGCCTGGTGTCAGTTTGTGTCTCAGCATCAGAGAAACATAGCTAACAGAACTCCATCAGGACTTTCACTGTTGGATCGCTTGGTTTTCATTCTCATTCTCATTCTCTGTGCACAACAACCACTGACTAATCATTTTACATCCACAGATTGAACTGGTGCTCCTGAGCGATGTTGCAGCACAGGCAGGAAATCAGAAGACCCCACCACACTCACACAAACTGCACCACCAGCAGCCGCTTGGTTTCATAAGGCTGGAGGTGAAGCAGTTCCTGTCAGCTGTGGAAATATTGGAAATGCTGAGTAGAGCAGGTGGATGTTAGTTCTAGACACTCAGAGCTGTGGGAACAAGAGTACTGGCTGGCATCCACACAGCTTTTTCATTAGTCCAATATTTATCTAGCAGGAGCTAACATGCAAGCTTTCAGAAACTTCACACCTGCATTAAGCTGTATTATTGGAGTGCAGACAGTATGCAACCTCATAAAAACTTCAGATATGAACAAAGTCTAGTCAAACCTATCGATCCAAGACTGTTCAGACACATTAAAGCACTGTAAAAGTTCCTGAAACACACTCATAGCAGCTGCACTAATGGAACTTTTTGTACATATTGATCTATTTTGTCTAAATGCATTTAAATTATGTGTAACTTCTGTTGTGTTTTCAGTGCTTTTAAACATGTTTTTGGTTTTAGAGAGGCAGTGGTTGTCTTTTTTTTTTGTTGTCTTTTCTTCTCCACTTTGTTCTTTAATAGTATATCTCAGCAACTATGGTCAGAATATGCTCAAACATTAACATGTTTGGGGGCGCTGCACAGCTCATCTGGTACAGCCGGGACCCCATGTACTGAGGCATCAGTCCGCTAGAGTGGCCCAGGTTCGGCTCTGGCTTGCGACCCTTTGCTGTGTCACTCCCCTTTCTCTTTCTCCCCTTTCCATACTAACCTTTCACACTTTTCACGTTTCACCTCTCCTATAAAATACAGGAGAAAAAAATGCCCAAAAACCTTCTTTTAAAAAAAGGTTTGTACAAGTATTTGTTGTTTTGAATGGCTGCTTGCAAAGGTGGGATGAAAAGCCAGCCATCATTAGGAGAGGGGACCTGGTCAGACAGTTTCCTTGAAGACTTGAATGAACGTCTGGACAGGAAGCAACACAGACAGACAGACATGATGACTCCCATTATGTTGTGCTGCAACCTCTTTTATTAGATTATGTCGGCAGGCAGCAAAAAAAAACAGTCCAGGTTACGTCTGGGCAACAGAAGAGGACTCTGGGTAGAAGACATTATTACAGATGCTCAGTCCATTTGTCTGAAGCCTCATGTTTTACTGGCGAATTAACTTCCGTCCATTTTGGTGACGTAAACGAAAGAAATCAAGAAATGCATTACAGAAAGTTTCAGGTTTCATTGATTAAAATTTAACATGGCAGGAACTAACACCTGCATAAACCATTTTTAGCTGTGAATCCTGAACTGCATAAAAACGAACAGAATTCTTCATAACCATCAAAAAAGAAGAATTTAAGACAAATGCCCAATACAACTATTAATAATGAAAAGGACAATAAGACTATAAATGAGTCATATCTTTTGGAATACAAGAACAAATAAAGAGCATAGTACTAAAAAAATAACTAATCTACCTATTTCCACAAATGTCTGTCTCTCTGTATAAGGAACATATATCTCACATTAAATCGTTCATTTAATCAACTTTACACTTGGCATGTGTATTCTTAGTGGTCATGGGAAGGGCAGTGCCATTTTTGGGGATTTGGACACTTGATACATTCCAAATTAATAACAATTGAATTAACTTACAACCAGCACTCTGTAGCAGTGTGTGTGTGTGTGTGGTTGTGTGTGTGTGCTCTTGTACAGCTATCTTTGTGAGGACCAGTTTGAGCCGACAACCGACGGAGTGAGGACATTTTGGCCAGTCCTCACTTTGTGACCCCCCCTTTTAAATCCTTGAGAGTTAAGACTTGGTTTTAGGGTTAGAATTAGGTTAGGTTTAGGGTTAGGCATTTAGATTGGATGGTTAGGGTTAGGGGGTTAGGGGGTTAGGGGTTAGGGTAGGGGAATTACTTACAGTTCAGTCTCTTTTTCTATTTATTTATGACTTACCATCTCATAATTATGACTTAGTATCTCATTATTATGAGATACTGACTGCAGGGTCTCTCTGCGGAAGTGTGCGTTTCTGTGTGTGTGTGTATATGCTTGTCTCTGTCCCTCTTCACTAAAACTGATAATCACATGTATTTTTTAGTTATTAATCGATGATGACGGATCATGACTCCGGATTGTTCCGTCACTTTAACCCTGATGTCCTGACTGTGCGTGTCACGTTACGTCTCGTGTTGTGTGGAGCGGGGGACTGTGTGCACACGGTGTTTAAACATGTGTCTCATGAACTCAATCAAACACAAAGTAAACGTCAGTCCTGTACGTGTCCTAATAACTTGTGATCAGTGCTGGTGTTTATTGTTAAAGTGTAAAGTGAGCGCAGGTCAGATGGGAAGTGAGGTGGAAACAGACTCCGACACATACAGGACGACCAGACTTTTAATGAGTCTGTTCTGATCCTGGAGCAGCGCTGGTTATAATTATGCAGCGGCAGCACATCGCTAAGACAATGAACGGAGCAGAAAACATGAATCGATTATGTTATGTCTCTGCCTCGATGCATAGTCGCTCGCTTCCATGAGACAGGCGGCTGTCCTGACCGCAGCCTCTCAACCACGGTTTCCCTGCTCTGTTGCGCCCCGCCGACATTCAGTATCTCATAATTATGAGATACTAAGTCATAATTATGACTTAGTATCTCATTATTATGACTCAGTATCTCATTATTATGACTCAGTATCTCATTATTATGAAATACTGACTGAGGGCGGGGTGCAGCAGAGCAGCAAGCAGTGGTTGAGAGGCTGCGAACTCGGTGAAGTAAAGATAAGGTTCGAGTTAATGACAACTACGCCCGTCACTGTAACCGGAATACAACCTTTGCGGGTAAAAGCATATGAGAGTAGGCTAATGGCCGTTCAACAACATGGATAAAAGCGATATTTTCCGCTCCTTTGACTGCAGTCTCACTGTAGTTTTTACACAACCACAGTGCGCTGGTTAAGCTAACAGCAAATTGTTGTAAAAAAGGGTTAGCTTAAGCTGTCTGTATGAAGCCTACCTGTTCAGCTTACAGTTTGTAACATAGGCTATATTAAAACATGGTAAATTCTTGTAAATTTTGGTAAACAATATTTGTTATTGTATTGACATTTTAGATTTGTTTCCGGTAAGATATTACTACGTTCATATAGATTTATTCTGAGGTAAACATTACTGTTG
Source organism: Hippoglossus hippoglossus (assembly GCF_009819705.1). Lineage (NCBI taxonomy): Eukaryota > Metazoa > Chordata > Actinopteri > Pleuronectiformes > Pleuronectidae > Hippoglossus > Hippoglossus hippoglossus. The sequence goes on along the minus strand of NC_047156.1, from coordinate 23,684,772 downwards.
CTGCTCTAGAAACAGTTGGTTTAGTTATGTTTAAAATATTCTTTGGATCTCATCCAGTTATGAATTTATTATTTTTTTATACAATCATCCCTAGCTTGTTTTCAGGTTTAGGAGATGGTTGTTCATGTTTGCAAATGTAAATTGAACTATCATGAGCCATAAGAATAGCAATGTAAAACCTAGAATAAGACTGAAACAGTTCAAAAGATAGCTCTAAAGACCAACTGTCCTGTTTGTTACCTAGATCATTTGTTAAGGATAACACCATAAGTCATAATAGCATCATGCCATTGGAGATCAAGGTGTCATGGTTTTGTATTTTTCAGTGTTTTTTCCGCCTCTTTATTAAGGTTTTTTTATGTTTAATTATTACCTTGTGTTTCTTGTACTTCCTTGTGTTTATGTTTGAGTTGTTTCGGTGTGGCATGTTTTCTGTTTCCTGTTTTATTTTGTAGGCCCTGCTCCTAGTGTGTTTTCTTTCTTCACTTCCTGTCTCTGTGATTGTCTGCACCAGTCCTCATGTGTTCCACCTGTGTTCAATTGCCCCTGCCTTCCCTGTGTGTGTATATAAGCCGCTGTGCTTCCCTTTGTCATTGTCGGTTCGTTGTCTAAATGTCGTGATCTCCTGTGCTTCGTCTCCTGTGCTTTTTGTTTTGCCTCGTCTCCTGAGCTCCTGTCCTCTGCTTCTCTTCGTTTGCCTCCAGTGTTTTCCCCTGTGTGCCTTTAGTTGTTTTTTCTGTTAAAGACTTCTTTCATTAAAAATACACTTTTTGTTAAACTCTGCATCCTGGGTCCATCTGCCTCACCACTCCTCCTGACACAAGGAGGGCAAAGATGTACGTTTAAACAAATTTTGTTGGCACTTTTAAGTATAAAGGTCTATGCTTTTAGCTTTTTTGTTTTTGAGCTAAGCAATTGTTATGTAAAGTTAATACTACAAAAGTAACATTTTGGCTGGCATTAGTTAATGTCACTTAAGTTTAAGGGTTAATGTCTTAATCCCATTTTGAAGAACATCTATGGCAGAATGACCATTGTAAGATTTTTTGGAACCAATACTTGCCTAAAGTAAGGGATGTAAACATCTAATATCAAAAGTAGAAGAATTAGCAGTTCTATAATTGCTCAGTGTTCTATTGCTCTGGGGGAATGTCAATGTGTAATGAAAAGAGCACTATGATACAAATCACTTGCTTATCTGTTTTACTCTCAGGGTTAGTCACTCAAAACAACCATTTTGTCTTAGAATTTCTTGGCTATATCGTCAGACATATCCAGTTACACACCTACAGCATGGTCATCATCATTTTCTCATAAGTGTATACAGTACATTTGTTCTTACACAGTTTAGATACCGAATAATATTTTTTGACACAAAGGCATAAAGGGAAGATAGGAATATGTGTACGAATATTTACACAAAATTAGTTGGGAGCTGTGAATTCACTGGTACTGTGTAGTCATGTTCTTTTATTGTCAAAGTTTTGACAAATGTTGTACTGTACTGTTACCATATGGTGCATACTTTTACAGATGCATCTATATGTAGCTATATATATATGTTACACGGATGATGCTCTTCTTTGTGCTCTTGGCATTTTCAATTAAGAAGCAGGAGGCAGCCCTGGGTCTCATGTCTTTAGTTTTGATCTGGTAAATTAAAAAGTAAAAAAAATCATCAGCTGCTGGTGTGTGTGTTTGTCTGCTTGGCTCTCTGTCTCTGTCAGTTGGAATCAGTCACCCCGCGCAAGATAACGACATTGCGCAGCTATATGCGCATTTCACCGAGTATAAAAGTAATAAAATGCCTCACATTGTTGTCACCTATTTAAGACCAGGGTGCTACTGACATTAACATATAGATTTATAACAGCTGATGACTCACATGGGTGGCGAATAACCAGCCCAAAAATGTACTATAGGTCTATGTATTAATTAATAATGAATAATACGATAACAGGATGTCTATATCAGCTTGCCAAGCGCGCTTCCAATAATGAACAGCGCTGTCTACACAATCAGCATAATAATGAATATATAGTTATTACTAATAATTAATATATATTATATATTTATTATTAATTAATATATATTAATATTTATTAGTAAGCCTTTACCAAAAGCACTGCAGTTACTGAAGACTATACATTCATTCATGTGATGCTTGATGTTATATGTTGAACATATTGTAGAGGGAAAAAAACATTAACAAGGTATATGTTGAGTCAAAGTTTTATTTACATACAGCACAAATAATGTAAAAACACAACTGGCCTAGCCAGTGAAAAACGAATCCGGTGAAGCTTGAAATATCTCTTTGCCACCTCGGGGTCATAAGTTCTTTGTGGGACTCTGTCCGAATCTGCTCCAGTGTGTAGACGTCTGTGGTGTGTAGCTGTGAGATTCAGTGTAGGCACACAGGTCAGTGAGCTCCTGGCTGTGGAAGGATGGATCCATGTCATCTGTCCCACTTCAATCAGCTGTAAACACAATCAGTACAATTAGCACAGTTCAATGACAACATACACCTATACATGTAACTGAAAAATGATCTAATGAATCTTATCTTACCCTTTCTTCTCTGTCGACTCCTGAACTTCTCATGCTGCTGCAAGAGCTGCAAGGTCCGGTTGGATGTACGGGAAGTTCCTTCATACTGCCTCATAGTACGTCTTAGTACGTCATAGTACAGGCAGCTGGAAAACAACATGAGTTACATGAGTATATTATTAATAAACAGAAATAGCCTCGCTACATCACCGTTGGAAGATCCACAGTAAAAAAACACATTTACTTAACAGTTACTTACAGACAATGGCGTCGTTTTCCACACTGCAAATCCGGACTTGCAGCTAGAGTCTCGGCCAAATGTGCAGTGACTGCCTCGTTGTGTGTGTGGGGGCTCAGGCTGTGAAAACACAATGATGAAATAGATCAGATAAAGTAAACCTGGAGAATGTATTTTATACAGCACAGCGCGTCTCTTCTTTATCTTACCCTTGCTCCGGTTCGTGGCGCCGGCCGTTTGCCACAGAGGTGTGAAGAGACGGGCTGTTTCCTATTAAATACAACAGGACAAAAAGTTACGTTTATGAAAAAACTTAACGAGAACAAACTCTTGAGATGAAGCAGTTCGTACACATTTAAACATGCACTCGTTCTGCTCAAGCACTCGATGCTCTCTTCTTCTTTTAGCAACTTTCTCGCTAATCCCACAGTTGTTAACACGCTATTCAGAGCTAAGAGTTAGCTTATCAGTTAGCAATGGCTTCTCTATGTAGCTCTTACCGTAATTTTGGGATTGTGCGCCCGTCTTCTCCGCCTCGACTCGTCCACACTGGGCCCGCGGCTTTGCTTTCCAACGCACTCCTCTCCTCCAGGGAAACAGTGTCGTGTCGACTTCAGCAAGTTTTTTACACCGATAACAGAGTCACTCGTCGGACCACGCAAAACATGAGCCGCTAGTTTCTTGTCTGCAGGAGACAGACGCTTCATTCACGAGGCTGTGATTGGACCAGCCCTCTACCGCGTTGACGTTAACGACTGACGTGGCATGAAGCTGAGTGTGACGTTTTCAGAGTAAAACTTCACAAATGACCTTTTCACTTTTGAAGTAGCGGTTATAACAGTTTTTAAATTGTACTTTACATTTATATGGGACGAGTATGTGACTGAGGACCAGTTTATTCTTTCTGGTGTTAAGTTAATGTACTTACATGATTCTTGCTGTTCTGTGTTTGTACCGTCATAGTTGAATGCACTTAGTGTAAGTCACTTTGGATAAAAGTGTTGAGTGTTTTAATGGAATACTGAAATAGTTTAATAACAACAATTAGATAATTGAAGTTCAAATTATGAGGCAATTTCAACAGCTTAGCATGCCATGGACATGCGAATATGGTGCTGAGTTTGCCAGTATTTTGGGAGGACAAATGGTTGGAACTTTGACTCGCGATGACACAACTGATTTATGTGAAGCACAGTGTTTTGATGTCAGCAGAAAGACTTCTCTTAGAAAACTGTACAGTGGTGCCACTCTCTCCATTACAACATATTATCTTGGATGAGCTTGACAGGCAAATGTTGAAATAAATTGCACTGTTTCTAATTTTTTTATAGCATTGACCTTTGCTCATGGTATACAATGTAATTCATAAGGGAAATCTATATGAGCTACAATTTCAGATTTTATATTTATTTTAAGCCTGGTGTACTTACGCCAGATATTTTAGTTGGTACCTTAGTTAGTACCTTTTAGAAAAAGGTGTTACCTCTGCACCACTGAGTGAAACTATCCTGATTTGCATTTGTAAAGCTCACAGCATTGTCATTTACATGTGAAAGCCTCCCCTAGGCTTAGGAGCAGGGGGGGGTCACCTCCCAACATTCTCAGGCTTGTAAAACTGCCAGAAATTGGAACCCCGCGTCAGTTACTGGCAGTTTTCTGTGCTGCCTGCAGATTCCTGTGAACAGCCGTTAACCTGAAATTCCACCGAAATTTGCAGCGACAGTATCTGACACAAATACTTATTTTCCTGCAGTGATGCTTCCCTAATGTGACCACATGCCTGCATGAAACGGTGTTCAGCAATAGCTAATGCTGTGGTGGCTTCAGCCTTTTTTGCAGAGTAATTTTTTTTTACTCATTCATGGCAGCTTGCTTTGGGTGGAACTGTTATAAGGCTTTGCCTTTTGAGTTGCCATGTGTTTCTTTATATCACAAAGTTTGGCGTAGAAATCAGCCTTACAATACAGGCAATATGCCCGTGTATCATCTCCAATAAACGGCTTCAACCAGCCTTTGATTCCCACTCCTTTCTGTATTTTAGAGTGTACAGTTTAGACTGAGACATGATGAGCTAGCTAGCTAGATGTTTAGCTTATGTCACAGAGAACACACGGGTGACGAGGTGTGTAAGTGACTGAGGCTGTGTGAGTCAAATGCAGTGATTTATTTTAGCGCTGCGACAGTGAAGAAACATTTTCATTTACATCCCGCCCGCTTTGAGCACGCGCAATTCATTTGCAGTCTGGACGCGGAGTGTGGGTCTCCTCTCTGCTCTGACTGCTGCGCGAGGCTACTGCGAGACTGACCGCCTGTGAGTGCTTTGGGAAGGCGGAGGGGCTCACGGCAAGAGGATTTGGAAAGTCGCCAGATTTAGCGAGAAAGTTGCCAAGATGGCAACACTGTGCCTGCCTCCTGACAGCGTTTAAACCCTTTTGGGTCTTCTTCAGGTCAAAATAGGCACATGATGAATGAAAATAGCTATTGATTTCAGGCTGCAGGTCTAACTTGTGAGATCCTTCCACTATAAGGTTCAGGGCAAGAGTGAGTGAGGAGGCTGAGTGCTCCCCTTTTTATAGCCCGCCTCTCGCAGGCTCCTCCTCCTTGCCGATTCCACTGTGGTGCTTTATTTAGTAAATCCAAAGCAATCCTCTAATCCTATGAACTGTGAATAAAAATTAACTTTATTAAATTCTTTTTTATGAAATAATGTATCTATTAATATGTTGATTTATTGGACTTAGTGATATATTTATTTATTTATATACTAATGTTTTATATATGTGTTACCCCCCAATCATGTTCATTACTATATTTATTTATTCTGTGAATCATGACTGAGTATATTTATTAATTGTATTTTTTTATTTATTCCAATGGTGCTATATATAGCACCATTTTTTTTTTTTTTTACAAATTATAGCACTTTATTTATTCCAGTGCTGTTTTTGACAATGTACCTTGTACAGCTTGTGATGTGGACGAGTTCCTTTCTTTCAAATGAATAAACTGATTATTATATTTATTGATGTTTATTTATCCGTGAATTATGACATTGTACAGCTTTGTGATGTAGACAAGGTTCATATTAATGCACTGATATGTTATTTGTTTATTCTGGTACATGTTCATGAATTGTTTTTTGTAATACAACATAGAGTCTGTGATATTAGACGAATTTCGTATAGATAAACTGTTATTATGCATTAATTAAATATCCACTTACACGTTATTTATTTCCTTAGTATTAATTCGTGTTGTTTATATCCATGTATTCTTTTTGTGATCAATCATGTTACTATTGCAACTTTATATTGAATTTTAATTTTTGAGTGAATTGTGACTTGTATGTATCTTTCTTGTTCTTATAAATTCATAAATATATATATATTCATTGTGAGTAATGTAACTTATATTGTACATAATACCTGAATATAAACAAACACTGTTATGCACGAGTTAAAAGGGTGGTTAGGTTTAGGGCAAAGGTCAAAGGTTAGGTTCAGGGAAAATAGAAAGGGGTTAAGTTAAGGCAGTGGTTCTCAAACTTTTTCTGTCATGCCCCACTTTGGAGCGAGAATATTTTTCATGCCCCACCCACTCCCCTGCCCCAACAAAATTATGACAAAATAGGCCAAATTTAACTAGTGTATTTTAAACAACATACACATGAACATTAAATTCACATCCCTTTCAGGAATTTCTGATATGAAAATAAAAAACATTTATGGACCCCATTGTTAACATTTTTGTGACATTTGTCACTACTTTCCTCCATCAGTCTGTACTTTTTCAAAAATAGAGAAAAAATAAATTATAATCACTTTGTTTCAAAGATGATAAAGCTCAACCAAAAATAACACATGCAGATACTTGGCAAGAAAGATGGGCAAGTCACTATGTGAGAACTCAAGTCTTATCAACTGTATTAGTGGCTGCAATGAGACTGTTTTGCACTGCACATCTTTTCAAAACAGGGTTGCAGGCTTGATAATGCCACTCTTAAGTCATTTTCAATATTGAGCCTAGATCTGTACTTTGATTTCAGTGAGGCAGGAGCAGAAAAGCCCATCTCACAGAGATAGGATGTGGCAAAGGGAAGCAGAATCCTCACAGCCCTCTGCCCTATGAGTGGATGCTCCCTCTCCACACCAAGCCGGAATTCACTCAGTGTCTGTGCTGTAAACCTAAGCCTCAGGGTGGAGTCAGATGTCATCTCAATGAACTGGTCCTCTTCAGTAGAGCTGAAATCAGCAGGTGGTGATGCATTGAATGGATCTCTCACCCAGTCGTACTGAGCACTGTTGTTTGGGAAGTACTTTTGAAAGAATCCTCTCAGGGAAGAGATGTGCTCCCTAAGACATGGAATCACTCTGGTGGCTCCAGTATCACTGGTGTCAGCAAACTCACTCAGATTCTCAAAGGAATCAGTATTTCCCTGATCAAGTCGCCTGCCCCACATCTCAAGCTTTCGGGTGAATGCACTGATCTTGTCAGCCAGGTGTGGAAGGTGCTTGTCTCTGCCTTGAAGCTGAAGATTTAATTCATTCAGCTTTCCAAATACATCGCTGAGGTAGGCCAGTTTCATCAGAAATAGTTCATCACTGAACTTGCTTGCAAGTTCATGCATCCTCTCCTCCAACAAAAACACCCGAATTTCCTCTCTGAGCTCAAAGACTCGCGACAACACTTTACCTCGCGAGAGCCACCGTGCTTCGCTGTGAAACAGCACTGCTGAATGTTGAGCGCCCATCTCCTCACAAAGTGCAGAGAACAGCCACGCTTTCAGTGGTCTTGTTTTTATGAAATTAACCATGTTAACAGCATCAGCCAAAACCTTGGCTGAACCAAGTTCAGGACTAAGCTGCTTTGATGCTAGAGCTTCTCTGTGTATAACACAGTGGGTCCATTGCGCATTTGGTGAGACCCGCTTGATCAGTGCCTGCAATCCCCTCCTTTTCCCTGCCATGGTCTGTGCTCCATCCGTGCAAACACCTTCACAGTTTCCCCACTTCAGTCCATGTTCTGTCATGTAACAGTCAAGAAGCTTAAAGAGCTCATCAGCTGTGGCTCTACTTTGGACGTACTTGCAAAACAGCAAATCCTCACAGAGTGATTCTGATGTGACAAAGCGAACATAAGCAATTAATAAGCAGTCTTTATTGCTATCAGTAGCCGCGTCCACTTGTATGGCAAAACGTTTGTCTTTCATTTTTTCGGTGAGTTGTTCTTCGAGGTCATTTGAAATGTCGCATATACGTCTTGCAACTGTGTCATTGGACAGGGGAATAACCTTCAGTTTTCAGCGCTGGTCTCATCAAGCATCGTTGACACCATATCTAAATCTGCAGGGAGTATGAGATCCACTGCTATTGTGTGTGGTTTTTTGCACAGGGCAATTCTATATGCGACTTTGAATGATGCCATGGTTGCTTTGCAGTTCACCGATGTAGCTTTCACAAAGCTTTGTTCCTGCTGACGATATTCCTCAAGTTTTCTCTGAAAAAACTTGAGTGGCTTATTGATGTGACTGGGGTGTAATGTTTCTAAGTGTCTTCTTAATTTGTTGGGTCTCATACTGTCAGCTGCCAGAGTTTTCAGACATATAATACACAATGGTCTCTCCTCATCTCCTACGGCATTCACTGTGAACCCAAGAGCAAGATAGGCTTCGTCATACTTTCTTCTCAACTTGGTTTTCGAACACTGTCTTTTTTGTCTCGGAATCATCGCTTGTTTTCCTTTTCGTCCCTGTCAAACATCTGTCCATTTCATCCACGTTGCTGACCGAACACTATAGCTACGGTGAAAGAACGATTTGTTTACTGTTCCGCTGTTAAAGAGATTCCGACATAAAAACATTAGTTCCGCTACATTAGTTCCACATCCCGCCAGGTTCACACCGGACGCGGAAGCGCCGCGCCACACCGCGCCAGGCAGCACCAAGAAAAGCCGGGCGCCTCCTTTCCGCCCCCGTTACTCAATTGGGCTGTTCACATCGGCTGCGATGGGCCTCGCGCCTTGCACCGATGGTTTCGGCGTCAAGTATTTTAATATTTAAGCCCATTGGTTCTTTTGTACCTAAGAGGATGATCCATCTTCTCTTTATCTTCTTCATTTCTGTATTCGTCCAAGTCAAATTATATTGGAGCCCTGCCACCCTGACCGATTGCGGTCCATGTAAAATAAAATGTTGGACTAAAGGAGTATTTGTGTTTTTCTTTTTTCTCAAATTATACCTATGTTGTATCATTTTTGTTACTGTGGAATTTTGAGTTTCTCTTATATATTGTTTTCCACATTTGTCACAGAATATTATGTACACGCAATTGAATGTCTGTGGTGTGAAAGTCTGTGAGATCTTGAAATTGATCTTGGTTTGTGTAAAAAACACATGAGATAACATGTTGGTTTTCTTGTGATGTGTCGGTGCGAGTGTTGCCTTTACTAAAAGGTCTTTTAAGTTTTTATTCCTTCTGTAGGCCGAAATCACCTGGAAATTGTCCAGCAATCCTTGATCTTGTATCAGTGTTTGAAAATTGTTTTTAAGTTTGTGTTTCGTTACTCCACTCATGGTAGAAAATGTTGTGATAAGAGGAATCATTTCTTTATCCAATTGTGGCTTTTCTTCCTTAAAATGTCTTAAACAGTGTCTTAAAAATGATCTTGAATATCCTCTTTCATAGAGCACCATGCAGTATTTTGACTGCCACTATGAAATCCGAATTGCGTGTACATACTCTGTTAAATCTCACAAGTTGTGACTTAATTAGTCCCCTGTATGTGGGTCTGGGATGAAAGCTTGTTTTAAAAAGAAGCGCATGTGTATCTGTGTCTTTAAAGTACACCTTGATGTCCAACTTACATTATGTGATTGTTCGAATGTCGGTCCCTTGAATACCGTGGTGTACAGAAAGTCCACAGACTGGTCATTGGAAGTGTATTTCGGTGTGATGGAAGCATCGTGTGTTTTCAAGATGTGAATGAATTCCTCAAATTCCTCCTTAGAATGGGTCCAAATACCCCAGTGTCAGGATTTGGTGAGGCAGATGGACCCAGATGCAGAGTTTAAACTTAAAGAGTATTTTTAATGAAAGAATAACAAGAATAAACGCAGGAATCTCAAAAAAGTAAAACTGAAGAAACAAAAGCACAAAGAAAACACAGGAGGCTTACACAGGTGAACAGGACTGGAGCTCAGGAGACACGGGATACAGAAACACGGAGGACAGGACATCACGGCACTTGGACAACGACGATAGACAACAATCCGACAAGGACAAAGGAAAGCACAGAGGCTTAAATACAAACACAGGGAAGGCAGGGGCAATGGGACACAGGTGTAACACATGAGGACTGGTGCAGACAATCACAGACAGGAAGTAAAACTAGACACAAGACACAAGAAACCAGACTACAAAATAAAACAGGAAACAGAACCCGGAGTGCGAAAACATGAAACACAGGGATGTAAACAGAAAACACCTCTTCCAAAAGAGGTGGAACCCAAACCCTTACAGAACCCCCAAGGGCCGAATTCTAGACGGCCCAAACGCGAACTAGACGGGAGGGAGGAGGGGGGATCCGGAGGAGGGAATCCTGGACAGAGCATCGGGGCTCGGGCGGGCGGCGCGGAGGCCTGTCAGGGGCAGAGAACAAGGGCTCGGGCGGGCGGCGCCGTGGCCGCTCAGGGACAGAGTACAGAGGCTCGGGAGGACGGCACTGTGGCCGATCAGGGACAGAGTACAGAGGCTCAGGAGGACGGCACCGTGGCCGATCAGGGACAGAGTACAAGGGCTCAGGTGGACGGCCCGGAGGCCGGTCAGGGACGAAGCACTGGGACTCAGGCGGACGGCCCGGAGGCCGATCAGGGACAAAACACGGGGACTCAGGCGGTGATAGCCGCCTCTGCAGCTGAAGGGCCATTGTCCTCAGCTCCGGACGTGGGGCAGGAACTGGAGTAGCCGCTGCCGGGACAGGTGTGACGTCTGCCGGGAACCCCGACGCCGTAACAGGTGTGACGTCTGCCGGGACCCCCGATGCCGGAATCAGTGTGACGTCTGCCGGGACCCCAGATGCCGGAACTGGAGTGGCATCTGCCGGGACCCACGACGCCGGATCCGGTGTGACGTCTGCTGGGACCCCCGACGCCGGAACAGGTGTGACGTCTGCCGGGACCCCCGACGCCGTAATAGGTGTGGCGTCTGCCGGGACCCCCGACGCCGGAACCGGTGTAATCCGTGCCGGGACAGGAGTGGCGTCAGCCGGGACCCTACGGCGCGGGACAGGAACTGGAGTAGGCGCTGCGAGGACCCCCCGACGCCGGAACAGGAGTGGCGTCAGCCGGGACCCTCCGGCGCGGGACAGGAACTGGAGTAGGCGCTGTGAGGACCCCCGACGCTGGAACAGGAGTGGCGTCAGCCGGGACCCTCCGGCACGGGACAGTAACTGGAGTAGGCGCTGCGAGGACCCCCGACGCCGGAACAGGAGTGGCGTCTGCCGGGACCCTCCGGCGCGGAACTGGGACTGGCGTGGTTGCTGCCGGGACCCCCGACGCCGGAACAGGAGTGGCGTCTGCCGGTACCGTCCGGCGCAGAACAGGAACTGGCGTGGTTGCTGCCGGGACCCCCGACGCCGGAACAGGAGTGGCGTCTGCCGGGACCGTCCGGCGCAGAACAGGAACTGGAGGAATCAGTACCGGGACCCCCGACGCCGGAACTGGAGCGGCGTCTGCCGGGACCCTCCGGCGCTGGACAGGAGGAGACTGGGGAGGAGGAGACTTTTTCCTCCCAATCTGCCATGAAAAGGCGGGTGCGATTTTTTTGCCGATTTCCGTACCTTTGATTTGTAAATAGAATTCTTTATTAAACTCAAAATCATATTTGTTGAGATTAATTTTCAATAATTGTAACAGCCAATAGTCCAGCTTTGGTATCAATATTTGTATATAGACTGTTCCATCGTGAAAAAAATGAATTTGGAGGAACTCGTAGGTTTTTGACAATGTTCGTAAAGTGATATGTATCTTTAATGTATGATGAGTTTTACTGACAGTGGATTCAGATAATAATCTATGAATTCTGCCATTTGGTACGTTTCACTACCATAGTCTGACACAATCGGCCTGCCTGGAGGCACTTCGAGTGGCACAGTCCATTTTTCAGGATCTTTATGGATTTTTGGGAGCATATAAAATCTCCTCGCCCTCGGTTGGCTCTCCCCTTTTTAAGTAGTCTTTGTCTACTATTTATAAATTTATTTAGGGAATCCTGGACAGAGCACCGGGGCTCGGGCGGGCGGCGCCGTGGCCACTCAGGGACAGAGTACAGAGGCTGAAGGAGCCATAAACAGCAGCAACTCCCTATGTCCTGGTCTTCGAAAATATGCCGCTAACTTTATCTTCCTGTGATATTTTTGAATGTCAGTTTCAAGTTGTCTTTTTTGATCTTTATGTATATCAATAGTTGGAATAAATGTCAAGCCTTTGTTTAACAGATCAAATTGTGGTTCTGAAAGGCTGACATTTTTGGCCACATTCTGTGATACAAGTGATGTTGACTTCTTAGCCCCCTCTTTTAAAAGGCTTGTGGGGCTTTGGAGTTTAAAGTTTATCATGGGAAAAATTGATCATGGGAATCCAGATCTCAGAAAATGGGAATTGCTTTTTGGCAGTTCTCAAAGCAGACTGCATCTGCTTGACCGAGGTTTGCTTGGCTCTTTGTCCCCTGCAATTAAGTCTGAATGCCAGGACAACTTTTTCAACCACAGTATGGCAATTTGCCTTTGCCATTATGGCCTGAGCGTGGCGGAAATTGGCCCCCGGGTAACTCTCAATCTGCAGGTCCGGGATTGAATGCGCCGGAATCTTGGACAGATTGGAGTCACCAAGGATGAGCCACCTCTTCCACACACTCAGCTCCCAGCCAACCAGTTTTCGGTCTATGTTAATGTGTCTTGTGACCTTAAACGTCTGGGGTTTAGGTGTAGGAGTCAGATCGAACAACAAGTCGTCTTCATCTTCATCACTGTGATCTGGTGAGATGTCATTGTTAGGATCCAAACATTAGTGAACCATCACTGAAACCTGCTGGGTGCTGCTAGTCACCTGTTTGCAGGGCAATGGGCCCGGTGAAGGGGTCAGAGCTACAGTTCTGTCCGCCCTTGTGTCACCATCAGCCTCGATTGGTGAATCGTTGTTCTTCTGTCACAGATACAGCCTGTCCGTTCTCATAGGTTGTAAGCAGTGCTGCTGCATGATCTATCACCTCCTGTGTAATCCGTGGTAAATTTCTACGGGCCAATTTAGTTTTATCATTGAACCACGTTCATATTTCCAACAGACATGTCATTTTTTTCCATCCATATTGGCTTTATATAGAACAACACTTTAAAGAAACATATTTCTCATTATGATTGCAATAATACGTTTGTCATTAATCCCACCAACCACACTCATTCAGAATTTCCCCACCCCATGACAAATTGCACTGACAACATTTCAAAACACTGCTTTCAGTAACTCATTAACAAGTATTGCATTGGAATTGTCCAAAGTGGACAAAAGCAGATCAAACATAAATAACAGTACTAGGGCTATACAAGAATGTGACCTCATGAAAACATCCACATCTGAGTCAGAGAAAAAGAGATGCACAAACAGCAACATATGCAAACACATGTGTAGGCCCTGCAACAAATACACAGATGCCTACCAGTCAGTGTGATCCCTGACCTTGCTTCCCTTTGCTGAGCTCCATTATCTGGGGGTTGTAGCTAGTGACTTTAAGTTGCACACATGCTTCGGAGTGGTCAGTGGTCAAACGACTGCGGGAGGGGCTGAACACATTCTTCATGTGTGAGAATATCTGCTCACACAGATACGTTGCCCCGAAGACTGTCAGTAAAGCCAGTGCAACGTTGCGGAGACAGTTGAACTTCTCCGGTAAAGATGTCCAGCAGGTGAAGATGAAGGTTCCGTGATCTTGCACTGTTGTAGTTTCCAGCTGTTTCCGTAGCTCTGCAAACTTAGTCACCCACAGTGTGGAGCTTTTCAGCTCAATCAGCTGCATTTCCATGCCCTGTGTATCCAACCAGTCTATCAGAGATATATCCAATTCATGTCCATGAAAGTTGTCAGGCTTGATCAAGAAAGAGAACATAGGTTCATACTTCTGAAAGTCCCCAAATCGTGTTGTGAACTCCAACTGGAGCTCGCTCATGCATTTGCATATTTCAGCAGTACCAATGCTGTGCTGCGAGGACAACTCCCTTACGTGTCTGAAGTAGTGGAAAGTGGAGTTATTAACATCACTTGAAAATATTGCAAGCTTGCCGACAAAAGCTATGTTGTGGTATCATGAGGTTTTACCAATAAGCAGGGTGTAGGGCAGTGCGTCACAACAGGACAGAGCAGGCAAAAGTGCTTTCAAAACGAAGAATCCGGTTTATTCACCAACACAAAACATAAGAGTTCTTCAAAGGCAAAACATATGCTCCATAAAGTTGCTCCTCACTTGTATCCTACCAACTGTAGTTGCCAAATCAAAGTTCCCCAGACGCCGAGCTAAGTTTGTGCCACGTACGATCCCGCCTGCTTGGTGTGTGTGTGTGTCCACTCCTTTGTTCTCTCTCTCTCCCACACCTGAGCTCCAGCTTTAATCAGAGGGCTGAGGCATTTGCACCTGTCTGAGTAGTGCATTCTGGGAGATGTAGTTTTCCCGGCAGCCATCTTGTGGCGTGGAAGCCACTCCCGGAGAGGAACATAACGCCCCTCTACCACACGTCCTCTCGTGATGCCACAATGTGTCGAACATGTCCTAGACAGTTTGCCCTACACCTTGCAGCCGGAGATTGAGCTCGTTGAGATGTCCCGTATTATCTGTGAGAAACATGAGTTTCACAACCCACTTCTCGTCCTCAAGTTCTGGGCAGTCTTGGCCCTTTTCAGCCAGGAAGGTCTTGATGGCATCAAAGCAGCCGACAAACCGCTCCAAAACCTTTCCGCAGCTTAGCCAGCGAACCGCTGAGTGGAGAGGGATATCTTTGTACTCGCAGTCCATTTCCTCGAGCAGGGACTGGAACTGTCGGTGCGTCAGTGAAGATCGCTTAACTATAAAGTTAATAATCTTTACCACTGTAGCCATTACCTCATTAAGATCTGACTTTGACATCTTTGCACAGAGGTTTTCTTGGTGTATTATGCAGTTGAGTTTCATGATGGGGTGACCGACTTTTTCTTCTATTAATCTGACTGCTCCCCTCTGTCTCCCGACCATGGCGGGGGCACCATCTGTTGTTACTGCAAAAATCTTACCGGTGTCAATCCCTCGCTCAAAAAGTTCTATAAACACCCTGGCTGTGTCCTCACCTTTTGTTGCATCGGACATTGGCTTTAAACAGCAGAGCTCCTCTCTTACCTTCGAATCACAGTATCTTGCCATGACTGCCAAGCGTGGTATGTCGTTCACATCAACGCTCTCATCAAGTGCAATGCTAAATACCACGGCATCTTTTATCCCAGCTGTTTGCTGCGCCCTGACATTTTCTGCCATTTCTTCGATGCGTCGCTCAACACTTCGAGCTGATATGGGGATGTCTCTGATTCTTGATTTGATTGTCTCTTTGTTTGGTAGTCCTTCAAACAGAACCTCTGAGCTAGAGAGGAAAGCCTCCTTTTATATATTAGCCATCAGTAAATGGCTTTCCATGTTTCACAATGCAGTGAGCAATGCGAAAGCTTGCTTCAGTCGCATGGTTTTTGGCAGTGGCAAAGACTTTGAGAGAGTTGACTTGCTTCCCATACCTGAACACTGCACGTTTGATTTATTCTCCCTTGTCTGACTGATCTTTGAATCTTCTTTCGTGCTTTGTCTCAAAGTGGCGCTTAACACTGGACGTTCGGCAAACAACATTTTCAAAACATAACGTGCACACAGCACGGTCCTTATGAAAAACAAAGCCATAGTCTTCTGCCCATGAGGGCTGAAATGCCCGTGCCTTCGGATTTTTAGCTAGCGGGGTTGCCATCATCAATACACTTGAACGGCTGCACTTCACAGAGATTCATGTGGGAAACTGCGAGCAGCGCTGGCTGGGAGGCTTCTTCTTCTTATTATTTAATGGCGATTAGCATCCAGCCTATGGTGCATTACTGGCACCTAGTGGCTGGGAGGTGTTAACATCAATCAAGCTAAATAATAGCGCAAAACCTTTGAACATTTCTTTAATAGGAAATCGCCTGTGTGCCAATGATTATGGCGCCCATTGGCACGCGTGCCTAAGGTTGCTGACCCCTGCTCTAAATAGTGCTGCTCTAGAATGAGGAGGGTGTTATATCCCCAGTTCTTCGCATTCCCGGTTAGGGTAGAGGTTAGGGTTAGGGTTAACCCTAACCCCCTAAAATAGAAGTACAAACATGTGTGTCTGTGTAAATTGCTGTCAGATCAATTTGATAATCTGATTATTTTTATTTCCCCATATGGGACTGAGATACAGACATTTACGGGAGTCTGCAGGCGCTGATCCCCAGTGTTTAAATAAAGGCTCTGTAACTCAGCTTGATAGGTAGCATACAGCAACAAAATAAACATTGTGCTTTTACCCTGAGAACAACTTGCTGAAAGGGATAGTTCACTGAAAAATAGATAAATAAATTCACTCATTATCTATTCACCACTATGCCGATGGAGGGGTGGGTGAAGTGCTTGAGTCCACAAAACACTTTTGGAGTTTCAGGGCTCAGCCAAATCCAATACAATTGAAGTAAATGGTGACCACTTCTTTAAACTTAAAACAAACATATAAATGTCTTTTTCATTGTTAAAGTTTTCCACACAAGTCCCCACTCCCTCCCCACCATAGTGTTTGTGTTTGTTATCATGTCTTCAATTCTGGATGTAGTGTGTGGGCTCATGGCTGCCGCTTAGCTCTGCCGCTTCTCCACCACCAAGAGTAGACTGGACTTTTCAGAGTCGCATGAAACAACAAAGTGTTCCACACTCAGGTGGCATAATGATGTACAATTGTAATATTGGATTTGAAAAGCACTTATTCGTATCATGTGAGACTGTAACGATATAATACCTGTCTCATCATCTTCTGACACATGCTTTGACTCTTCACTTAGCTGCATGCTGGTTTTCAACAAGTTGCAGAGTTTGGTGTGTGGGCTTGCTAAGCTTTTTGCTTTAAAATTTTGGTCATACGTACTCGTATTTCGGTCATACATATGAAACACGTTCACAAGATACAGTACCCACATAACAGTCAGGGCTGTACCGAGTCCTTGACAGTGTTAGTGGGTCATCAGGAAAAGTAATCAGCAACAGAAATGACGAAGCCGCATTGGCAGAGTAAACGCACCGTTTTCGCAATGTGTCTGATTTATGTGTCTGACATACCACCTGCGAATACACGAATATCACTTTTTCTTTCGTAAACTTAACATTAGCCAAATGTTGGTCTCCTCAAGTGTCACCATCATTGTTCATGTTTACACGCAAATCCCAAATTTGCAGAAAGATTGGTGTGAGTCAAAGATAATAGAGCGGAGCACTCTACAGTCTTTACTCTGAGTTCTGTAATGCCCTCTACTGTGCCCTCTACTGGAATCCTCCAATAACAAGCGTGGTACCTACAAGCAAGTACGTGAACAATAAGGTTTACGATGCTGCCACTTGCCTACACGAACGCCTTAATTTCCTCTTACTCACTCGCATCCACTCCAATCTGGGTGTACAGTCAGAGTGTAATCTAAATTATTGTAAAAATATTATCATGTGTGACATTTAATTTCATCATTCTTCAGAGTTCAGGGGTTTGTGAGTCCAAGTGGAGTTAGTTATTGTTAATTACTTAAAGCTTATATGTGATCATCTATTTATATGAACACATAAGTAATTGTGTTTGGCAACACTGTCACTGGCCCTTGTGGCCCAACAAACCAGCTTGGTGCATCAGCCACTCCAGTTGAACATACACTACCGTTCAAAAGTTTGGGGTCACTTAGAAATTTCCTTATTTTTCAAAGAAAAGCACTGTTTTTTTTAATGAAGATAACATTAAATTAATCAGAAATACACTCTATACATTGTTAATGTGGTAAATGACTATTCTAGGTGGAAACGTCTGGTTTTTAATGAAATATCTACATAGGTGTATAGAGGCCCATTTCCAGCAACTATCACTCAGTGTTCTAATGGTACATTGTGTTTGCTAATCACCTTAGAAGACTAATGGATGATTAGAAAACCCTTGAAAACCCTTGTGCAATTATGTTAGCACAGCTGAAAACTGTTTTGCTGGTGAGAGAAGCTATAAAACTGGCCTTCCTTTGAGCTAGTTGAGTATCTGGAGCATCACATTTGTGGGTTCGATTATACTCTCAAAATGGCCAGAAAGAGAGAACTTTCATGTGAAACTCGCCAGTCTATTCTTGTTCTTAGAAATGAAGGCTATTCCATGCGAGAAATTGCGAAGAACGGTGTGTACTACTCCCTTCAGAGAACAGCACAAACGGGCTCTAACCAGAGTAGAAAGAGAAGTGGGAGACCCCGGTGCACAACTCAGCAAGAAGACAAGTATATTAGAGTCTCTAGTTTGAGAAATAGACACCTCACAGGTCCTCAACTGGCAGCTTCTTTAAATGGTACCCGCAAAACGCCAGTGTCAACGTCTACAGTGAAGAGGCGACTCCAGGATGCTGGCCTTCTAGGCAGAGTGGCAAAGAAAAAGCCATATCTGAGACTGGCCAATAAAAAGAAAAGATTGATATGGGCAAAAGAACACAGACATTGGACAGAGGAAGATTGGAAAAAAGTCTTATGGACAGACGAATCAAAGTTTGAGGTGTTTGGATCACACAGAAGAACATTTGTGAGACGCAGAACAGGTGAAAAGATGCTGGAAGAGTGCCTGACGCCATCTGTCAAGCATGGTGGAGGTAATGTGATGGTCTGGGGCTGCTTTGGTGCTGGTAAAGTGGGAGATTTGTACAAGGTAAAAGGGATTTTAAATAAGGAAGGCTATCACTCCATTTTGCAACGCCATGCCATACCCTGTGGACAGCGCTTGATTGGAGCCAATTTCCTCCTACAACAGGACAATGACCCAAAGCACACCTCCAAATTATGCAAGAACTATTTAGGGAAGAAGCAGGCAGCTGGTATGCTGTCTGTAATGGAGTGGCCAGCGCAGTCACCAGATCTCAACCCCATTGAGCTGTTGTGGGAGCAGCTTGACCGTATGGTACGCAAGAAGTGCCCATCAAGCCAATCCAACTTGTGGGAGGTGCTTCAGGAAGCGTGGGGTGAAATTTCTACAGATTACCTCAACAAATTAACAGCTAGAATGCCAAAGGTCTGCAATGCTGTAATTGCTGCAAATGGAGCATTCTTTGACGAAAGCAAAGTTTGAAGAACAAAATTAATATTTCTAATAAAAATCATTATTTCTAACCTTGTCAATGTCTTGCCTATATTTTCTATTCATTTTGCAACTCATTTGATAAATAAAAGTGTGAGTTTTCATGGAAAACACAAAATTGTCTGGGTGACCCCAAACTTTTGAACGGTAGTGTACATAAGGCACTTTTTCTTTGTAAGTAAAAGAGTCTCCCTAGTTGAATAAAAACACGTGATTTTAAATGAACAACACAACCTCTGAGACTATCCAAAACACAACCAATCTCCTGTGAGACAATACTGTAGACCACACTGACAAATCTGTCTGAATAGTGAATATTGACAAAATAATATATGAGACATTTAGAAATGATTTAGTCTTTGTTGGTGTGCTTCTGTTTGTCTTTCTTTTTAACTTCAGGATTTAAAGAATGACCACTGTGGCTTAAATAACAGTTTTAAGGTCATTCCAGCCACAGAGAATCTTTTATTAACCACTGGTGCAGAAAGTGGGCAAGATTTGGATACTTCACTTAAAGCTGATGAATTTATAAAGACTAGGTGTGGGACAAATTTTCTCCTGAATTATTTATTTTCCCAGAAAATCTGCTCATTGCGATCAGTTTCTTTATATATTATTGTTCTAACCTGAATAAACGTAACTTCATAACGTACTGAATTACCAGATTTTGGTCAGGTTTTTACATTTTTTTACGATGCAAATTCTTAGTTCGACCAGGCCGTTTTAGCTGTTGATTGTAGTAACCACACATTAACTGTTTGTTGTTGGTGCCTTTTATTTGCCCCTGTAACATTCATGGGTTCCCCCAGCTGGGGTTCAGTCGTTTACCATCTTTATGCTCTGTGTTTGGTTTGTGTGAAATCAGATGAGAGTTGAGGTTTGACAGCCGAGTGTCTTCTGCCATCTAGTGGTGTCATTAAAGAAATACATGAATATCTTTGATATAATGATGATCGTTCTGTTAAATAATTGATGGTTTTACAAATTTAACTGGGACAATGTAAGAAGTTTAGAAGGGATACAATACATATAGTATTTTTAAATTTGAGACTAAAGACATCGCATTTAATTTACCGCACTTTACTCAGTGATAAAGTACTTAAACTTACTGTCTTTGTGTTTGTCCCTCTTTTATTGTGTCTATTCTTACTGTAGTACTGAAGGTAAGCAATGTATATTAATTAAATGCGTATTAACCATCGAACATGGAGAGCCTTGCAGTCATGTCAATTTTTAAAATCAATAAGTTTCTTTACACCACTGCTTTAAAATGATTTTTCCTTGGAATGTACAGATTTAGATTTGATTATTTACAACATAAAAACAAAAACATTTCAATACTTTTTTAAAAAAGTATTTTTAAGAAAAACTTTACTATCTTTTATTCCCCTACATGAGCATATATAGACTAGAATGCATTTTATTTTAATATTATATATTTTAATATTATATACCGCTGTTAATCTGTATCCAACAAACAGACCCTCATTTTAAGGTTGTTAAAAGATCTCTGGAAACCAAACAGAGAAATCTTCCAGAAGAAGCCGGTGAAACAGTTTGAAGGAGGAAAATGTTGATGTTGACAGAGTAACGAATAAAAACACAGATTGATGAGGACTAGTTTTGATGAAACACCTGAACAAGGCAAGAGGACAAGGGCAGATGATGTCATCAATCTCAGTTTAGCAGAGTTTGCTCTGCTGGAAATCTGCTGCCTCACAAACCAACAAAGTGAACTCCCCCATCTACCCTTCACCATCTGTTCAAATCGGGATAAAGTGGCGTTCACAGGTGTGTGTGAAACAAGACAAATTAAGTCAGAACTCATTTTGCATTGCATTTGACAACTTTTACTCACATGAACATCTTTTCCTCATGTCATTTCTCTGTTCTTATTTTAATAAAAATTTGACAAAAGGTTTATTCTGTATTAATTTACATTTAACCAGCATTTGCAATTTTCTTTTTATATGTTTTAATGCATTACATAAAGCACTTTGAATTGCCTTGCCTCAGCATTATAATAACTTATTTTCAACACTTCAGTCAAGACAAGATAGCACGATTGGGAATCTACAGCCTATTCTGTGAGACTAGGCAGAGCGATGTTATGTTACAAGGTGTAACATTAGCCATTTTCACTATCTCAGTTTACCAAGTTAGCATGCTAACAGACACAAACAGCTGAGAGGATCATTAAAGTCAGTGGGATTCATTTTCTGGGGATATGAGTCTTACTATTAGACTTTGAATTGCAATGCATCTTGCTATTGTTGGGATATTTCAATCTGATATTTAGGCAACAGATTTGGCTAAAAATATAACTGTCTATAGTCAGATAATCCTTAAATTTCCAGATTCCATTCCTGACCTGTAGAGGAAGAAACCTTTATGAGATAATCTGTGTTGATGATCACCTTCAAGACAAACTTTTGGATTCCGACCTGGAAAGGCTCAGGTGCAGTTTGTTAAATCCAACATCTTTAGC
Organism: Hippoglossus hippoglossus; assembly: GCF_009819705.1. Taxonomy (NCBI): domain Eukaryota; kingdom Metazoa; phylum Chordata; class Actinopteri; order Pleuronectiformes; family Pleuronectidae; genus Hippoglossus; species Hippoglossus hippoglossus. The sequence goes on along the minus strand of NC_047156.1, from coordinate 23,663,077 downwards.
TTGTGGCTGTAATGAACACTGCATGTTCTAGAAACATTAGAAGGATGTCAGTCTTGAAATACGAGTTGTCTTATATTTGTGAATGGTACTTTAACTCCTCCTGTTTGGCCTCTGCTCAGTGTTTCATACAGTAGATTGAAGAAGCAGCTGGTCTGCAGATTAGAATTAGTTGTTAATGCCGCTGACGGGCTTTAACACTGCAGCAGGCGGGCGAGACCTGCGGGATGCCCACCTCCACTGACGTCTGTCCATCTGCCACCACTACCATCACAACCTTCGCTCTCATTTTATTTGCTTTGATTTAAGACCAAATAAGTTCATTGAAGTTTGTTATGACAGAGCAGCAGCTATGTGTTTCTTTAATGTAGAGATGTCTGCATGTCTTGCTAGTTCCATGCTGGGATGGTGGTGATGGAGTAAACAGATGAGATTTAGGGAGAGGTGGGTCGTGTCAATTGATCAGGAGGACCAGAAGGGTCTCTGGGCTTGGTTTGGACCAAACGGATGGGTACATTGACAGACTGAAAACATCACAGTTATTCACAAATTACCAGTTGCAGCAAAATCAAAGAGAGGCTGATGGTGTATGCCGCTTGTGTACCACCAGCACATAGCGTTCTCTAAGATCAGGTACCGCTTGAAAGTGGTTGGCCACTGTCAGACCCTAACCCTAACCCAACACCACCTGATGTATATGCAAATTTGATTCCAGTGTTCTTGTTCTATGATTAGACAGTGAGAGTTGTTATCCTCTCTCTTGCAAGGACATCCTGCAAAAACTTTATAAAAACCAGCAAACATCAAAACAAGAAAGATTACATTTAATGTTGAAAGGATAAAGGGTGTGGAAATGGACAAGAAATGCATAAACATACATGACAAGGAAAGGGAGCTTGGGGTTTATCTTTATATTAATGGATCACATGAGTTTTTGTTTGTGAAAAGTGTCATTCATAATGATGAACCAAGAAAAAGAAACCACCAGACTTTGCATTTGCCTTCCGCGCTATGGACCTTAAGAGCAGCTCATTGTGTTTCTGGCTATAGCATTTTAAATTCTCAATATGATAACAATGTTGTTTTAGTTAGTCAGAGACTATCTGGTGTAGAAGCTAATAAATTAGATCATTTTCTCGGCAACAGTTGGAAACCAAACCACAACTTAAAGGATGAATTTTGCACCTCCATTCAATTGTTTTCCTTGAAGGCCTTTACAAAAACACTGTTTAGGGAGTAGGTGACTTCTTGACGACAGAGGTGGTCAACCTACACTCCATTGTTACCCTTTTAGCCTATACCCTATACAATGACCCCAAAGAGCAATTAAACATGTTCATCTGTAGTATCAGGATAATCAGTAATAAGGAGTTGATTAGAAACAAAAGTTAAAAAAGTTATAGTTCAGGCCTATTTTTTCAACTTGCTGTAATTTCTGTACAACAATGTCCCGACCTGACTTATTCGTGTCAAATATGCAAGATTGTGGTAAAGAAGTGTACAATTTAAATAATCAGTAATTGTTTAATGCTTCTAATACTGAGTATTTGAGAAAAAAAAATGAACTTTTAGTTCGAGGGTTTCTGCAGGGCCCTGCCTCTGTTGTGGCAATGGGTACTTAGTTCCACTATTTTCCTCAGCACCACGTCCTTGTCTGTACAAGTCACAGTAAATCATGGGAATTATAATCATGTTTTTGTTTTTACTTAAATGTATTTTTACTACAATGGAACTATTATGCATAATTATCATTGTTGTTTTATATTAAGTATGTGCTTTCTGTCTGGATAAATGGAGAATTATTATTATTTCTTATTTCATCAGATATCAGAATTTTAAATTTTTTCCCTTAACAAAAGCCATCATATATACAGAATATTTTATTCCAATACTATCATATTTCATATACTACTATGAATATAAATATTCAGTTTTTAATAAATTATTTATCAACGTTTCCACGGCCACCATCTGGCCCCTCCCTTTCTACGTCACTCCTCCCTTTCCCTCCGCAGAGCTGCATTCCTGCTGCCACATCGGACCGAACCATTTTGTGTTAGCAACGACATATTAGCCTCGTAGCGAACCATAACATTCATCATACACGCATTTAACGTGAAAACAAGCTAAACTGGTTTGTTTCTGTCTGTCCGTTCACCAGCTTCGTAACATTATCCACATTACAGGGAGTGACTGTAGTTTGTCCAAAGCAACACCCCCCTCTCCTCTCGTTTTAAATTGGTCTGCTCCGTCTTGCTGCCATGTTGGATGTACGCATCGCCGCTGCAGCTGCAAGACTTTCCGTGTGACAGTTGAGCATTTATCCTCCTGCAGACTCTGACCGGGCCATTGCTTTTTTTATATTGACACCGTGAGGAGGGGTTCTTTCTCGAGCAGGACAGAGCCGAGGGAAACGCTCCGCATCCTCCTCCGCCCTGCAGCCCGGAGTCGGACCCAGCGGAGATGATCCGGTTGCAGGCCACAGCAACCGGAGCCCGCATGGATCTTCTGTAATCAGTAGTTTGCTGAACCCGTCCGGGGAGAACCGCATCGTTTCGGGGTTAGCTACACGAATTCCCGAGCCATGAACAGCCACCCGCCGCCTCGCAGGGTCGCAAACATCGGCTCCATCCTCCTGACCCCGCAGGAGAACGAGTGCCTGTTCGGCTACCTGGGCAGGAAATGCGCCGTAAGTTCCCCCCTGTTAATCACCTGCAGGGTCCCAGAGGAGCAGCAATGTCCACCCAGAGCAGACAGAACCATGTCCGTCCTGTGCTGTCTCTTCACGGTCACCACCCCCCCTGGGTCTATGTGAGGCAGCAGAAACATGTGTTGACCCCGGACCTACAGTGGACCCTGGGACCCTGCAGAGTCCCTGACGTTTTGACTGTCTCATGTGTTTTAATAGTTGTCAATATATTGAATCAACGTTTGTATTTGGTTTGTTCATCAGCCTCTTCTGTATAACTCCACGATACAGGTCCTGTCCGATGAAAACACTGTGTGAGCTTCAACTACATCAAGTCTGAACTTGTAAGCACATGAGTAAATGTGAACTGCAGGTTGTAACTTCAGAGACTAAGAGAAAAGCATTGATGACATCAACTCTAGTAGTTATAAGTTCATATTTGATTCATTCATTTTTATTTAGTTTTTCATAATTAAACAAAAAAATAACAACTCCGAAAAAAACACAAATAAATGGAACATATAAGTAGAAAATATAAAAATAAAATAAAAAATTACAACATTCATTAAAGCCAAGTCACATTAGTAACACAAGTTCTTTGTATTTGGCAATTTTGAACATTTCTAGAACACAACATGCAAATTTTTTGACCACACAACAAAGTTTCATTCTGAGCTAAAAGGATTTTTTAATAATGTGATTATTTTATCAACAGAACTTTCATTGTCACTGCCACGAAAATGTAAATTTAACTGGCTCCTGATTGAAACTTGGACTGTTGGCCAGACAACATGCACTGTGTAAATATGTTAACTTGGCATTATGTTGATGAGATTCAATTCTATTTTAACAATATATTTTTTTCAGCCCTCGTAGCAAATGATATATTTTGTTCGGAATTCTACCACACTGTGACCATGTGGTCATATTTAGATAATTTATTTAAGATGTAATAGTAACTTCTCTCAGTTAACTCTGAAAAACTTTTAAAAAATAAACAAATAATTCCCTGGGGTTACATTTCTGCCATCTAGTGACTCATGTCTTATCCGTAGTTTGCACACTTCTCATCAAACAACAGCAGGGGGCATTGTCGTCATTGATAATTTTTGGAACGCAAAATATTTCTTCCCAGATGAGTTCAGGAAGCAGGTGGATTTTCCAGTTCAGTCGTTGTTTCTGTGTTATCGCCCCCTCTGTAAGAAGCCATAATGTCACAAACATGCAGCTGCTATTCGCTAATGCTTCTTACGGTGGCAACTTTGAAATACTTTTACCTTTCTGATGCATGCTGGATGTGAACAAGTAAGCAAGCATGGAGGAAAACAATTTAGAGAATCCACAATACCACTGTTGATGTGGTTACAGTCCTAAATGACTGAAAAATTAAAAGATTAATTGCAACAACAATTTAAAGATTGATACTGAAAATAACCCGTAGCCTTAGCTGTATGAGTCCAAACTGATGTCCACGACCGATAACAAGATGGACGACAAGATGTTTATTGTTTCCAGCCCTGTGAAGCTGCTTGCATCTTTTTTGTTCAAATTTTAAACCTGTGTAGAAAAAGTTAAATTAGTTTGAAATAACATGCACCTGATCCAGCCCTAACTATAAGCTAGAGATGGTGTCTACCTCCCGATCCCAGAGTGGGAGCTGGTTCCACAGGAGAGGAGCCTGGTAGCTGAAGGCAGCTGAAGGCTCCCATTCTACTCTTACAGATTCTAGGAACCGTAAGAGAGCCTGTTTTTCGGGAGCGAAGTGATGTATTGGGACTATATCGTGTTATGAGCTCTTTGATATATGAAGGGGCTTGATTATTTAGGGCTTTGTATATGAGGAGCAGGATCTTGAATTATATTCTGAATTTTACAGGGAGCCAATGCAGAGAAGCTAAGACAGGAGTAATATGATCTCTCCTTGTTCCTGTGATCACTCGTGCTGCAGCATTTTGGACCAGCTGGAGGCTTTTCACAGACTTACGGGGACATCTTGATAGTAAAGAATTACAGTAATCCAGTCTAGAGTTAACAAATGAATGGACTAGTTTCTAAGCATCCTTCTGAGACAGGATGTTTCAAATTTTTATAATATTCCTCCGGTGGAAGAAATCTTGCCTACAGACTTGTTTTATTTGTGGGTCAAATGACATGTCCTGGTCAAACATAACTCCAAGGTTACTCACAGTAGAGCTGGGGGCCAAACTAATACCAACCAAGGTGACTATCTGGTCATAAAGTGAAAAGTATCGGTCCAAGGACAAAACCTTGTGGAACTCCATGACTAACTTTTGTGTGCATGGAGTCATTGTTAACATTAACAAATTGGAATCTATCTGATACAACTTAAACCAGCCTAGTGCCATTCCTTAATCTTTAAAGGATTTTAGAAATGAAGGGAATGTTTGATATGGGTCTCTAATTAGCTAAAACATCTGGGTCAAGAGTGGGCTTTTTAAGAGGTTTAATTACCGCTACGTTGCCAAGCCTGTGGCACATGGCCAGTTAACAAAGACATGTTAATCTGATTTAATATGGAACTGTCAATAAGGGGGAACACTTCCTTTAAAAATTCTAGTTGGGAAAGAGTCTAATAGACAAGTTGTGGTTTAAAGGAAGAGACTGAAGTCAGTTCAGAAAGATCAGTTGAAGAAAAGTGGTCTAACTATAAATCTGGTGCTACAGGTGGTTCTATGGTTTCTGGACTAGACAATATGTCTGTGCAATTCATGGGGAGGAAGTGGTGGATTTATTTCCTGGATGGTTATAATTTTGTTTGTAAAGAAGCTCATGCACATTGCTTCTCAGAGTTAAAGGAATATACTGTCAGCCTGGCTACAGTGCTGAAGAGGAACTTGGGGTTGTTCTTACTTTCTTCTATGAATAATGGAAGGTTCTGGCATCTCAGAGTGCTTGTTATTTATCAGGCTATCTTTCCAGGTTAGGCAAAAATCATCTTGGTTGGTGGAAGGCCACTTCCTCTCCAGTTTCTGTGATGTCTATTTTGAAACATGCGTTTGAGAATAACACCATGGAGCTAATCTCCTCTGATTTACTTTCTTCTTTTTTAGCGAGTGTGTCAATTGTTGTATTCAATATTATGACAAAATACATTTTATAACTTTTATTACATTCCTTTTAAGTCTTCAATACACATTTTATTAAATGAGTCTGGACAGAAGGGGATGTAAACTGCAACTTGATTGGTCAACAGAAACATACAACTGCAAGGTTGTTATTCTAGATTTTTCTAGAATTCAAGTAAAGAGTTAATCCATGTTATTCTGCACATTTAAGATCCACTTTGATGGGAAAAGAGGTGACCCTGATCCACATTTAAGATATTTACACATGGGACGTGGTTATCTGTACTGCTCTTGTTAGCAGGTGTATGCTATCTCTAGCCCTTATCACTTTTGAAAGGTTTTGAATCATGTCCATTTCTTCCTATAGTTGATGGCTGCTCTATCACATATGTGGAGTTTGGAGGCTTTTAACCAGGAACTAGATGAGTCTGTAAAATCCGGACACAATGAAGGGAGATTACAGCCCAGCAATTAAAATTCTCCTGACTGAACAACTTCACTGCTTTTATTGATTGTTGAAACAGTATTCATTTCTTAAAGACCCATACTGATTGGATAATGACTGTCCTGTCCTCTGACCTATGTCTGTTCAGACTCTGTGTTCGGCGGTGGTCCAGGTGTACGTGGCAGAGCGCAATGCCAGCTGGGGGAAGAGATGCTGCGGAGTGGCCTGTCTCATCAAAGACAACCCACAGAGATCCTACTTCATCAGAGTGTTTGACATCAAAGTGAGTGAGACCAGTCTGTAAAGGAAAAAACAATAAACTCGGTACCAGAGGATAGTTAAATCTAACATCTTAAAGGAACAGTCTGAAGCGTGATACCACTGTTGTGTCTGTGTGTATACAAATATGAGATTGATATCACGTGTGTCTTCTAACACTAAGCACTTGAGCATTTTCCCGAAATGTGGGACTTTTTTTTCTCAAACTTTTCCATTAGGGCTGCAACAACTAATCAATTAAATAGATCAAAAATCAATTATAAAAATAGTTGGCAACTAATTTTATAATCTGATAATCGGTCTATTATAAAACACTGTGGCAACGTCTCCTGAGGTGGGGGCAGTAAACATGCCCATGCTGTGCCTTGTAGCTCACGTGTCGAATGAGGCAAACACCACTAACAATTCAGCTTACGACCCAAGTTGCCAAAAGCCTTTACATTAAAGCCTTTAAAGAAGGCCCCTAAAGAGAAAACATGTTTGAGCCATTCTTCTGCTTCTTCTCTCTGGTTTTCTGGTAGATCGTAAACAAATTTAAGGTGCATACTGTAATGATGTGTGATGTGAACAATGTTTCACAGCGGCCATGTTCTGAAGCACAAAAACAACCTGCTGGAAGATGTTGCATTGACAGGTTTTGTGTAAAACAGACATGATAACAGCCCAGTGCAGCTTGTCTGATTTGAAACAAAAGACTGCTGAGACTTACAGAGACTGTGCCGTGAGACGGACACACCTCCGGTCACACAGAGGCACATTCAGGAGGCCTGGCAGTTTTAACGTTTGGTAACCAGGTTCGTTTATTCAGAAATAACGCTTAATGTATCAACATTATTTTGAGTAGTTGAACTTTTATTGTGACTTGTTAGAATTTCTGCAAGATATATATATAACAGTTAAAAGAGTCTCTTTAATTCTGTTTTTACTCAAAATGTCATTATCTGTGATTACACTTTGACTAGTTAGATTCAAACAACCTTTGCCATTCATGTTTGTGGGATTTATTATTATATATGTCCACAATTTAATTATTACTATCTTTAATTCCAGTTGCAGATATCCACAACTGCATTCTGACGAGTCACAATTCAAGTTCATTATATCTAAGACACCATTCTGAGTAGTTCAAACTTAATTTAAGGCATCTTGAATTGAGGCACATTAACAAATATCTTGAATTTTAATTAGGACTAGTCAGAATTAAGAAGCTAGATATCGGAAACTGGAATTATAGTCATAATTAAGTTGCACATATCTGTAATACATATAGAAAGAGCATTGTAAAAGAAGACAAGGAAGTTGACTTTTGAAAACTTAAAGAAAGGTTAAAATGTAGCTTGTCTTTGTATCTGATTAATAATCAATTAATCGTCAGTTAATCGATTATCAAAATAGTTGTCAGTTGCAGCCTTAATTTCCATTCAAGCTTTGCATGTTGTGGGTTTTAGCCAGACTGCACCCATACACTATAGTGAATCACTGAAGAGATTAATACGATGCTGTAATAGAGATGCAACCACAATGGATCAGATTGACTTGCTACGTTTACTGTCTGATGTTTATACAGGCCCTGGATCTGTCTGGATATTACAGTGTATGAGGACAAAATATACAACTGCTTTCAAGTTCTTTTATTAAAATTAAAGACAACATAATGTCAGTTCTGTATAGATTTATTTCTGTTAATGAGTTATGTCTTCTGAAAAGCAAATCAACTAGACTAACCAAAAAATAAAACATGGATGTTGTGAAAAGGAGGATTATGTGAATTTGGTTATGAATTAACTGAGATCCACAGCTGTCAGGGAAGGAAGGAACTGAATCCAAAAACTGATGGTTCACTTTTTAAATGAACAGCTGAGTGAAGGGGATTTCTGTTCACTGGATAATTATCTTAGTCAAAGGTTTAGTTCTTTTTAAGAAGAAACTACTGATATTTCTTTTTCCATCTTGTGTTTTTTGCAGGAAGGGAAAACCATGTTCGAACAAGAATTGTACCACAGCTTCTCCATCAGCAGCTCCAGATCCTACTTCATCTCGTTTGCAGGAGACGTATGTGTGCAACTCTTTTAACAATCTCCTCAAAACCAAAATTCCCACCGCAGCTGGTCTCACCGATCGGTTTCTTCTCCATTTAATCAAGTGTTATAATCACCAAAAGTGTTTACACAGTCTAATCTTCAAAAAAACATTTCCGCTGCCACAGACACTAATGCGAAGCATCCGCAGCATTCAGGATGTGTCTGCCCTTTAAACAAGCTGCTGCTGTTGATTTTCAGAAAGTTAAACGATCAGTCTTTATTTATAGAGGTGCACAAATCGCTGAACCAGTGGCTTGTAATGAAAACATCCACTTTTGCTGTGGGCAGCATTTCATTTGCATTCAATTAATTTATGGTGTGACTGTAGGACTGCAACAACTAATCGATTTATAAAAATTGTTGGCAACTAATTTAGTAATCGATTAGTTGGGTCTGTTAGAATACACGGCACACACTGTGGCAGCGTCTTCTGAGGTGTGGGCAGTAAACCAGCCAATCCTGTGCCTTGTTCAGCTCACATCTCCTCTCAGGAATAAACATTTGAAAAATGGAAGAGACAAGCACCTCAGATACATCAGTGACAAGTCGTCAAAAGTGTGAGAACTTGCATTAAATCCTTCAGAGACCGTTAGCTACAAACTGTGTTAAGGTGATTTGACATGGAACAGCAGCAAAACATCACTGTGTTATGAACCTTAAGAGAAAACATGTTGGAGCTCTGCTTCCTCCTCCTCGTCTTCTCCAGGTTTACTGGAGGATCATAAACGGCTTTAAGTTTCATACCGCAAGTTTTCTTTGAGGTTTAAACGTAAAATGTTCACACACTTTAAATTAATAATTGATTAATCACAAAAATTATCAACAGATTAATCGATTATCAAATATAATCTTTATTTTCAGCCCTATGTGACTCATGTCTCAACCATATTTTTTTATTTTTCAAAGTTGTGTTGATCAAAAACCTTTAAGTGAATCAACAGTATGAGTGACAGCAGACGGTGTCCGATGATAATTGAAATTATTCAAACTAACATTTATTAGTGTTTTTATTTAGAGTAATTTTTTAAATGCAAAGTCATCCGTCCTTATTTCTGATAAATATTTTTTTATTTAACCCATTAAGACCAAATGAGCCAAATAAAAACTCATTCTAAAACCAAGCGTTGTTTGAAGACAATACCTTGAAACCCGAGGCTCTTCTGAAGAGCTGACAGCATAGTAGATGTTTAGAAGAACTTTAAATTCTCAGCCTCTGAAGCAGAGCTAGACATTAAATAAATACAAAAATGGATGGCTTAAACATTTGGCTTTTTTTGTAAATCGTTGTCGTTTCCCTTAACTTTTTTAGCAGTTTTTTGAAAAACCAATGAAACCAGCAACCATGCTGAGATGTCTTAAAAATGATGACCTCGTAGAAAACAAGCATGGCACTTTTTTACTTGGAAACATAGTCCAATACATATACAAATTTCAAGTAGGATATTGGAAAATCCCAACATCCAAGTTGTCTGGAACATAGCATAAGGGCAGGGTCACACATGCAAAGGCAGGTGAATATCGCAGGTCAAACTTTACCAAAGTGAAACTCCCGAAGCCATGTTGCGGATTTGATTCGCCACAGGAAGTGAATGTTTTATTCGCCCTGTCTCGCACGGATTGGAAGTGAACAGGAGGTGAAGGTTCGGTGCACTGATACATTCACATATGTGTGGCCGTGCCCTAAAGGGAGAAGCATGAAGAGGTCACACCAAGTCTAAAAGGTCTATACATGCTGTTGCATCAGGTCTTTACAGATTAAAGAAAGGAGTCACTTTAATCATCTGTGGCTCTCCTTCCTTACAGACCTGTCAGATTGGTCTGAATTTCGCAAGCGAAGAAGAAGCCAAAAGATTCAGAGTCGCCATCAATGACCTGCTCAACCGACGGCAACGCAAAACTGGTGAGTTTCTGGGGGGTTTATGGGGGGGGGGGGGGGGGGGGGGGGGGGGGCTCTGCTTCCTCTGCTTGTGCGCCCTTTCTCATCTGAAACTGTTGAACTTGTCTCTTCCTCTTCTAACCTCTATGCCCACACCCCTCTGCTTCGCTAATGCCCAAGCTCAGGGAGATGAGAATTAGATATTCTTGATTAGAAAATGACATCAACCTAGTAACTTAAAGTTCCTGAAGTTATATTGTTTTTGTGTTTTCACACAATAAGGTTTTCCACTGCATCTCAAAAGGAGTAAATACAAGCTTAAAGGGATGGTTCCCCCAAAAATGAAAACTCAATCATTATTTACTCGCCCCATGCCGATGGAGGGGTGGGTGAAGTGCTTGAGTCCACAAAACACATTTGGTGTTTCAGGGGTAAAGAGTGTCGCAACCAAATCCAATAAAATTTAAGTAACTGGCAAACTCTTCTTCAAACATAACAAAACAACAGAAAAAAAACTGAAAATGTCTCCATACATGTGGTGTCATCCAAGTGTCCGTAAGCACTGAAACTCAAATTAGACAGAAACCAGGTCATTTACACCAGGTTTTTAGCCTAAATGTCCTCTGTGATTCTCCTCCGGAGCCACTTTCACGTTCGCGAGCACACACTGCATGAGCTCATGCCTCCATGCTCTCGCCCAAGGGGCACTTGACGACATCAGTGAGAACTCGCTTTTGTCAGACTGAACTTTGCTTTCAACCCTTTGGCTTTTCTTCTGGACTTCCTGAACTGTCCTTCTGATTGTGTTGTCCACGTCGTCCAACACATGAGACGGTATTTTCTCTCTCTGACAACTTCTACACCTTTTGAGGGTCATGTCTTCTCTCGGCCCGCCACAGCATTGTACTAACTTAACCTAAACACACTTCCTCACTCTTGAAGAGCTCACCTTCATCTTTCGCCTCTTAAAAAATCCAAATATCTTTCATTTCTATTAGGTAAGACAAATCTTGTCGATGTTGTTCTGTAAACATAACTGTTAATTTCTCTTTTGCAGAGAAAAGAGGTGACCCTAAAAATGGTACGTTGAACTCTTGATGATGCAGATTCAGTTTTACTTACTATTTGGTTGTAAGAGCTCAGTGGCATACTTAAATTTTATTTATTTATCTTGAAATCATGTCATTATATCAATATTTGTTTTTGTAACTTTCTTTTATATTGCTCATCAAATCACAAAGTGTCCACTAACATTAACACAAGATTCACTCAACCATGCCAAAAAGCAAGAAGTACAATAGGACAAATTGTAAATTAAGAAAAATCAAAGACTTATCACATAAAAAAACAAGGAAATAAAAAGCAAACTAGGAGAAAAGGCGAAAAACACAACTACTGGATCTGTGAACAAATGAGAGTTTAGCCAATAGTTTCTTGGTTTAATTGGTTTTTAATCCCTTTAACTGCTATATTTACAAAACCAGCACACCCATGGGCCAATTACAAAGATCCTACAGTCGACTTAATAATACTGCATATACCTCAAGTTCACTCATACCCTGTGTTTTCACAGCTAAAACTTCATCCACAATTTATTTTATTCCTTTTTCATAAACACAAAGGCATTTTGGTCACTATGACCTGGATTAACAAACATGAGTTTGAGTGTGATCTGCAGTTCTCGGGTCTGTTTGGTAATGTATTGTGTTGGCGTTCAGTGACTATAATGTATTCATGTCCCTACATATGTATATGTGCCCATCGACAGCACACAGTGGTTTCACAGAGCAGCTCACTGAGTTGAATCAGGGCCCTTGATTAAAACCGTGTTCATGCATGTCCTACGATAATGGATGTTATTCACGTGACTGAATGACAAATGCCAGGAGAAGGGAGATTTGAGTTGTGGTGTTTCCTTACACACGACAGTGTGACTCACACTGACAGAGTGGAGTCCTCTGCAGGTTAATCTGATCAGCAGGAAGTCCATCTGTGCCATATGTAGACCACATGGTCTCTGTTGTTCTCTTTAAACCCTGTTGTGATGCACATTAGGTCTAATCTGTAATCCCCACAGTCACCACTCCTCAACAGGTTGTTTTCTTTTATACATTTTATTATTCTTCAGGAGTTGTCACATTGGTATATTGGCTAAGTCATCTGACAAAATAAACAGATAAAAAGGAATGGCAACAGGTCTATTGTGCGATCAGCTATATTGATATTTGAGCTGTGTTTACACCAAGATAGCATGATTCTATAAACTGAAAATTGCATGCTTTGCATTTTAATACTTAGTTACTTGGTGGTCTGCAACATGTTTTGATCAGTGGGACCCAATAGTGAAACTCCAGAACCTTGGAAAGCCGCGTTCCTGTTCACAGCATCATGTCAACGTGCAATGAGTCGCACAACATGGAAGCAAATGAAAGAGCGGAAAATCTTTAAAAAAAAAAGATAATGCATCCAGTTGAAGAAAAATCAAATCCCTCTGCTGAGTCCCTCTGTACATACATGACTTGCATAGTACACTGCTGGTGTGTGGTGTCCCTAATATCCAGTACTGCTACACTCAACCATCTATCAAGTTACAGTATTGTGATTGCCACCACACTTAATATTAAATGTTAAATTTAGGGCTGCAGCTATCAATTATTTTAGCAATCAAGTATTCAATCGATTATTCCATCGATTATGCATCGTTGTGCAACAGTAATAGAGAGAGCGCGTCTATAGACATTCGCTGGCAGTATATGGATTAAAAGAAACTTCGAGGCAAAGAATTTGAATCAATGATTTTTAGTAATCGATTTATTCGAGTTACTTGAGGAATCGTTTCAGCCCTAGTTGCATTAAAGATCAATCACAGATGTTAGATTGGTAAGGACGATCATGTGAACTTTGCTGCAACTCAACGCCCGATAAGATGTTTTTATAATTGGTGAGCTTAATGTGAACCTGAATGAAATTGACACTTGTGAGATAACTATTATGTAAGTTGTTTTTTTTTGTTTTAAATCCTACTATTCCCAAAAACAAATTTAATATGACACCAAAAATTTGAAAAAAACAGAGGCGGCTGCACTTGCACATGTGCATACACACACCTCCATATACAAGGTGTGATTGGTCGGTTCATGGACTCTTGTTGAAGTGAATTGTTAAACCTAGCACATTTCTTTTTCTACATATTCCCTTCCAACATTTACACACTCACTTGGTTGTGAAGCATGTATACCCCTTCTTTGTAAAGGTTGAATCTCATCATTGCTCTCGTGTGTGGTGACACTGACCGACCCTTCAGAACAGGGGTCATATATGATAAACTTTATTACAGGCTCTAGACCCAATAGCAAGACATACACCATAAAGAAAACAGATACATAAACACATACAAACATACTCTTATTCATGAGTCTTAAAAGGCACCCATACCAATGTTTCCACAGATATGATTGATATCTGACCGAGCTGCACCTGGGGCTTGTGAGCATCATTATAATACAGTTTTGTGACTCATCAAGTCGAGACATAAACTTAAACATCAGGTTCCTCAAGAGAGCCTGTAAAGTGCTTAGCCCTGAGTCACAAAAGAGCTTACTAGCACTGCTACACCTGGGCTTTTTCAGCAGTATCCTCAGACAGTCATTGTATGCTACCTGAAGTTTGCGCAGGGTCTCCTTTTTGTAGCTGCCCCATAATGGGGCTGCATACATGGGGGTGCAGTAAGCACGAAACAAGCTCACTTTCACATCATCAGAACAGTAGTGGAATTTCCTGACTAACATGTTTGCTTGGACATACAACATTCGTCTCTGCCTGTACATGTCAGCATCATCTTCCATCTTGTCAGTGATGATGTGCCCAAGATATTTCGTACAGTTAGATACACAGAGGGATTGCCCTGACAGGTAAAACATTGGAAAGTGTAGCTTCTGATCTTCCTTGGTCCTACATATCAATACAACACTCTTTTTTGCATTGTACTGTATATAATATAATATTTCGTCCACTTTTGAGATGTTCAGTGGCACTCTTTACACACTGGTTTTTGATCTCCTATAACTTGTTCCTGATGATCCACATCAAATGCAAAATATTTGAGCAATGATCCCAGTGCATCAGAGCCTTAATTTAGATTCCTCCTGCAGCTGTGTCTGCGTGTCATTCCGAAGAACAGTTTACTTTCATTAATCCCTCTGACTGTTGGCAAACACCGTAGCTGTAAAGAGCTAGATTAACATATGCTGAACAGATCAGTCGACTCTTCAATCAACTCCATGGATTTGTGCCTGAGTTTGTTCTTTCATTGAAGTTTCTCTCCAGTGGCGCAGATTCTTTCTGACATTTCAGCGGTGAAACATAAGACTAACAGAGCGACACTGTTGCTACCGATCAGTTTGGGTGATGTATGTTGATGTTACGTTCTTGCCAGTTTGGATTTACAAGTCAGACACACAAAGTTTGAACATAACAAGTCCCAACTTGCTACAACAGTAGGATATGTTAAAGGGATAGTTCACCCAAAAATGTATATTCACTCATTATCTACTCACCACTATGCCGATGGAGGAGGGTGTGAAGTGTTTGAGTCCACAAAAGACTTTTGGAGTCTCAGGGCTAAACAGTGTTGCAGCCAAATCCAATACAATAGAAGTAACTGGTGACTCCTTCAGATGTAATAACACAACAGAAAAAAAACACAACATGCCTCCATACTGCTCGTGTGGTGTCTGCAAGACCCGACATTTAAATTAGACTCGAAACGGCGTCATTTACACAGTTTTAAGCCTAAAAGTCTACAACTGGAAGTAGCGATGCTAGCTGATGTAGCTATGCTAACACCCACCCCATACGTGCCCTTCTGAGGTCACGGTGGCCTCAAAAAACATGTTTTGGGCCTTTTGAATATGAAATCTCAAGACTGCTTGAAGGAATTTCTTCAACTTTTGAGCAGTTGTCACTTTAAGTGATTACGTTTCAGTGGTCAAAGGTCACAGTGACCTCATATGAGTCTGGACATTTTTTTTATCTAGAAATATGGACACTGAAACTGCACTGGTTGGCAGAGGCATAGAACTGCAGTGCGGTAATTCTAGTTTCTGACGTGCAAAAGAAACCAAAGTTCTCAAACACAAGCAGCCACCCAGGAAACCGACTATTGTCATAAATTGGTAAAATTATTGTATGAATCTGGTGTATTTCATTAATCTTAGTATAGAAACTCCTCAGTCACATATACTCCGACTTAAACACAACCATCCCATCCTGTTTCTCTGCAGTGTTGAAGCATGCCTGTGGGTCTGGTCATTGACATCTAGTATTCATGGGGGTCCAGAGATTTGGACTGGGATTAGCAATGGATTAGTGGTTATGTCAGATGCTGCTGTGGTTTGTGGAGATTACGAGGGTTTCGAGGACTGAATGGCCCTGACCAACAGTACGAGAGAGGCCTACCTGATGTTTATTTTAGAAAACATGGAACACAAAAGCTCAGAACTGACGGACAATATCACTGTTGTTGTACATCAAACATGTCGGAGTTTACACCAGCTCTTTGCCATATTGATCCCCCAGGTACCTGGGAAGTCATATTGATGGCTGTGCAGCATTTCGAACAGAATTAATTCAGTCTTTGGCAATAACGGGGTTGCAAGCTCACAAAGGTAACTCTTACACGCAAAGACCTGCAGCTCATCAAAGCAGGAGTTCCAAAGCGTTCATCCCCTGAATCCCGACAACAGTGCCAGACACTTGCAATTGTGACCTGTGCTGCTGTAAATTGACCCGCTGCATCGTGGGTACAAAGAAAATCCGAAGTCTGATGACATTTCTATTTGCATGGTTTTATTTTACATTTACTAATATTTATCATCCTCTGTAATATTTATGGATAACATTTGTTCTTTGTAATTGTTTTTAAATTAAATTACTGGAAATCATCTCGTGAGTCATATCCCCCAGCTTGGGAAGCACTGGCCCAGAAGATGCAGTATTCCTCATTTGAATTATCTTTCCTGAAAAACAGGCCTTTGGATGTATACGGACATCAGGACATTTCTTGCCAATCTGCTAATTAGAGTTTATTATCTTTGGTGTTCAATTGGAGGTATTGTCAAAAACTGCTACTAGTGAACGTCTCTCCCTGCGCAGGTCTAGCTCTGCCCATGGCCACGGTGGACATCAAGAACCCGGAGATCAACAATGTGAGATTCCTCAATTCCCACAGCCACCAGCAGCCGTACCACCTCAACAACATACTGAGCCACAGCGGCCTTACCCGCAAGGACAAGAAGACCAAAAGCAAGAAGAAGAAACTGACCAAGGCCGACATCGGCACACCCAGCAACTTCCAGTGAGTCACATGTTCAACATCACAGAGAATGTGATACAATTTCTAATAGGAATCTGACAATATACTCAGTTTCTTCAAATCATCAATTACAAATATATGAGGGGATCAGCAGTAGGGCCAGAGCTCACAGTACTCTGAGTAATCCTAGAGAAACATGATTGAATAATTAAAAAGTATCTAGACTGTAAAAAAAGATATGAAATACCGTATGCTCAAGTATGTAGGTATGTATGGAATTTTCAATCAATGCACTTTTTTAAAAACTCATTGACTGATAAATCACAAATCTGCAGCAAGTACTAAGTCTCTTCAAGTTTATTATTATACAAATAAAATAGTGAGTTTTCATAGTGATAGACTGACCGACAGATGAAACCAATTGCTGCCGATAATATAGGAAATGAAAGGGCTTTGTAAAGTCGGGGGTTGGGCCAAAACAAACGACTACTTAATCTATTAAGTAAGTTATGTCTGTAGAAAAAAAATGTCCATAGTAGCATCTGTCTTGTTTCAAAACCCAGATTTGCAGTGATATGAAGTAAAGAATAAGAAAGACTCCTTTGATTCGTGAAGCTGGAACAGGCCAATGCTGGTCAGTTATCATTTGCACAGGTTGCAGGTTAATTTTCTGTCCTTTTACTAATCAGTTAGGCAATTAATCGTTTTCAGTCAGGAAAACAAAAAATTTCACTATTCACACTTAGCATGTGTATTCTTAAGGGACCTAGGAAGTGCAGTGTTGAATTTGGTGTGATTTGGACAATATTGTTCAATATTAATAAACTTTGAGTAAACAGGCAACCAGCTCTCTAGCAGAGGAGGCTGGGACTCACTAACATAAGTCACATTGAAGATCACAACAACAGTGCATTCCCGAAAAAAAGATTCTCCAGTTCAAATTTCTGCGTACTGAGTCTACCTTCACCAAACTTTGAATTAACAGCTCTTTGTAAAGTAGCGGTGATGCCTCTAAATGGTTCTGTGGCCTGAGTCCAGCAGCAGGTCTTTGCTCAATTACTGCAGGGGTCTGTACTACAAAGCGAGTTCATCATACCCAGGATATCTTTCTGATATCTGGTTGAACTTAACCTAACAATCGCCATCAGGTTAAGTGGTCACACAAAGCTGGTTATAAACTCTTTAAGTCAACCTAGCTTTGCTTCATCAAGATCTGAGCTCCTGCACATAAAAGGGGCGGGGTTTTTGAACTGACAGCAGAGCAGCATATTTCACAAACCAGGATCAGACTGTTATATTTGAAAAATGCGAGGAGAACAAACGCATAAAGAAAAAGAAACACAGTTACAGCTGCTAAATGCAGCAAGGACAGCTGGTGAAAGATCTCTGATTTTGTGATGCACTGACTCTGAGGACACACTGTGCTGGAAACGTTTGCAATTACTATTCAATAAAAACATCTGGTTATCCCGCCGCTAACACACCCAGTACACCAATATCAGTAACTCTCACAAGTTAAGGTTCCTCCTACTTTCCGAGTCGAAATTCCGACTTAAGGTGTTGTTCCATTTGCAACTTCCGACTGGGGGGTTGTTAATTCGGGCTCCGAGGTATAATGGAACGCGGCATATGGCCCATTTTGACAGTATCTGGTTGTGCAGTCAGACCTGACACACTCTTCTTCATGGCAGCAGTAAACATGTTGAGTCTGAAAGCGCTCAATGACCACACTGTCTTTGACTGATGAGTGAGTGTGAGTGTGTGTGTGTGGGCTCACTATTTAGCATGGGCACATGGTCGCCCACATGCACATACTAAACAATTGATGCACTTCTGTGTACTTATGCAACACTTGTGTGATCTCACCACATATCTGTCCCGTCTTTTTCAGGCACATCGGTCACGTGGGCTGGGATCCAAACACAGGTTTTGATGTGAGTAGCCCCTTTATGGACACACACTTACACATACTCATAGGAGCACAATAGTGACCTGTGTGGTGGCTGCATGATGAGATCACACAATAGGCTCTTGTTACTTCCTGCTCATATTCACAGACATCTCGCTGCTTCTCGGAAGCTGAAAGACCCAGAATGTTTCAGAGCGAACCAGGCAGGGGCCTCATTAACTCATTAGAGGGCTGCAAACTGGAGAAATGAATAATTTAAGGCTCTGCTCTTTTTAGAACCAACTCAAGAAGCCACTATTTCATGGACAATTGTGGTAGTGCATATTAAAAGCTGCATAGTCACCTTGTGGCACAAAAATCATAGTCCCTTGAAAAAAATACTATTACAGATCTCACACACACACACACACACACACACACACACACAATCCGACATACCAATTAACTTGCTAAAGCAATGTGATCTAGGTTTTCTAGCAATCAGCTCCAGTACGAGCGCAGATTTTTTTTTATGATTTTGGTGATGAATGTGATGTTAAAACCAGCATTAATGTATTTCATTTAAGAGCAGTCGTATAATTTAGTTTTGCAGCTCTAAAACATTTAAGTGTGCAGTGTCTCTTTAAGGCTTGACAAATAATTATCGTAACAAGATGGAGGCTTTTTAGAAACCTTAAGTATTTTCTCTGTGCAACAAGAGCTGCTGATGCGTGTCAATATTGAGTTTGTCCACTAATGAGCTAATGCTCGGACTGACTCGCTGAACAAGCAATAGGCTGACTGCTTCCCTCTCTCTGCCTTTAACTGCCTCATGATAAACTGAGCACACCAAACCATCTTGAACACGTCAGTCATACAGCAGAAGCTGGTCATGATGGAAAGCAGCTGGGTGGTTTGTTGCCAGTGTAGAGGCAGATGGTATTTCTACCTGTTGGCCACCAGATGTCATACTAACACTGTGACTGGCTGCTGTGTACCTACTCCTCACTTTAGAGGAAGAGGCTCGCTGCTGTTCTAAGAAATGAAAATTCTTAGAACAGAGCCAGTTAAAGAGGATCAGGAAACTGATGATTTTTTTATTTTGAAAAGGATGAACATATCAGTGGTTTCTATGAAGAGGGTTTGGTTTCTATCAGAGGGAGAGCGATGTATCAAAAAGATATTATCATGTCATTCACGGACAATTTTAACAACGGGAACGGGTGGAACTTTTTGGTTCAGATGGTCTTCATCCGAACAGAGCGGGAGCTCGCATGCTGTCTGCTAATTTTGTGTATGGACTCATCTGCTCAAAGGCGCCACACAGAATTACACGATCATGCCACCCCTTAACTTCTGTGACCGGAAATGATCATTGTCGGAAGAAGAGAATAGAGAGGACAGAGAATTGTGAGGCTTTCTTGCTATGCTGTCAAAACAATTTGTAAACTCTGTTTTTAAAAAGTTTATTATTATATTCTCAAGAGGTGCTGCTCAGAAAGTTTTGTCGTCTACAGAAGGGTTGCACGATATATTGAAAATGTATCGTCATTGGAATATCAACATGCGCGATATACGTATATCGCTGTCTCTCTCTCTCAGACTCAGCTTACGTCTCTGACTTGCTACAGTTTAAAAGTTTATTTGTTTGAAATGATGCCACGATATCAACACTGATCATCACATAATGATCAAGACTTTTCTTAATGAGTTAAATCTTTCTTCAGAGCAGCGTGCATATTCATCAGCCGTCCCTCTCGCTCTTTTCCTCTCTCTTTCTTTCTCTCTCACACACACACACACGCACACACACACACAGTGTGATCAGACATGTGTTAACACAGACCGGATTGTAACTGGAGCTATGCATGGCTCCCTGGATCCGTAGCCAGGTGGAATTTTTTTCAATAAAACCATGTTGTTGGAATGGAAATAATGCTTTTCATTTTGTCTGCATAGACCACTTACTGTATTGGGTCTATGTTAGCAGTGAAACCAAAGCAGAAACACTTTAACACTCTATACTTAAGCATTTGTTTATTTATCGCAAGTCAACATGTTATCCCATATCGCATGTTTTCTTAATATCGTGCAGCCGTAGTCTACAGTACATTTGTGATCATGAGACACAAAACATTTCTACAGCCACTGCACTGTTCTCAAAACAATCAGCAACAGATGTCCACTCTCAAAGGCCATTCGCCTCTACCTGCTCCATTTCATTAACACTGATCAAAGATACTTACATAATCCCTATTGGATGAACAAGTCATGTGGGGTTGGGACAAGAAGCGAAATAATAAAAGATGTAGCATGAACTTGGCAAAGCTGTGGCGACTACACATTCACGCACAAATGCATTTCCTCCCTCCTCACTCCCCCGCTGCCCTGCGCTCACTTTGCACGTTGATGGTGGACATCATCACTGGTCAGAGGTTATTTGGGACCCGTGCAATGCTTCAGGTTTACTTTGTGTTTGTTTGGTTCGCTCTGGAGTTTATGACACACGTATTTATACAGAGTGACACACACACACACACACACACACACACACACACACACACACACTTTTGCAGACGGAAGAGAGGTTCGGTGCCACTGCTCTGTTTTATCTATCACTTGAAGGCTACATAGCCACTGTTGTTTTTGTATGTTCATCCATTTTTATAAAGCAGTGTGTTGAAGTGGGGTTTATTGTTTTGTTTTTGATTTTTGCCGTGCTATCAAATTGGGTATCGAGAATTGTGGAAATTTCATGGTATCGGTATTGACTACAACATTTTTGGTATTGTGACATCCCTACCGTCATCGGTCCTCAGCAGTGTGCCGCTGTGTTTTTTAATGTTCTCCGTGTTTTTTAATGCTGCAGCTGAACAACCTGGACCCTGAACTGAAAAACCTGTTTGACATGTGCGGCATCTCCGAGGCTCAGCTAAAGGATCGTGAGACGTCCAAGGTCATCTACGACTTCATTGAGAAGAAGGGAGGGGTGGAGGCCGTCAAGAACGAGCTGAGGAGACAAGGTGAGAACGAATGTGTGCGCGCGCGCGCGCACACACACACACTGATGTCTTTGATGTATCAAACTGACCCGAAATGGCAGGTTCTGTTGAAGAATAAAGCCTTTCATCAGTGTCTGATGCTAGAAATAATCTTCATATCTTTTTATCACCGGGCACAATGTCAAAGCACCGATATTGTTGCAACTCCTTATGTGAAGATTTGCTGCTGTTCTATATATCATAGTGTAAACTCAACTTTTGGATACTTGGCTGCACAAAACATTTTAAAGAAAAACTGACAGATTTTTTGATCACATCTAATTTAAACTCTATCGGCTAAAAAAGTCAACTATGGAAGTAATTGTTTAGAGCTGCTTTGTGCCACTGTCTGAGTTGTCCTTTTTGATGGATGTCATTTTTTCACTCAAAAGATTTTCTTTTCCTCTGACAATGTGGAAAAACCTTTTGAAATGAACACAAGTTAGAATCAAAGATTTCACAAGTCAGTTCAAGTTAAATATTGAATATTAAAGGGATTTGAAGTTTTAACATTGAATGCTGAAGTCCTCTTTCATCCATGCAGTCAAAATGGAATCTATCAGTATGAATGTGTTTGAATCATAACTCTGCATGAATAAATCACTGGTTAATGCTTTTTAATCCAACTGTGATGCAGTCATTTACCTTAGGTCTGACAGAGCTGATGTTTTTCTTGTTTTTAGAGTTTTATGATGGTAACCACAGTGTAACCACGTAGAGGACATGACGTCTGAAACCATCAAATCAGAAGTGTATATACAGCAATATAACAAAAGATCATTCCTTTCACAGCTTTATCTGGTACAATCATTTCCTTCATGCTGCCTTTACTCATGTCTCAGACAGAAGTGTTTCATCTGCAGACCTCAAATCTGCTATCTGTCTGACTTTTTTATACTTGGTGACAGTTTCAGTCCAGAATGTATTCATGTTAACTAACCTGCACTGGTTTGAAGGCAGGAGAGAAGAGTGAATTTTGACTTTTTTTTGTGTGAAATATTTGCATGAGCAGAAGATGCACGGCTTTATACTGTACACTATTGTTATTTATTATACTGCATAGGACAAATTATTTACAAGGAAATACTGTAGTTATGCCAGAAACTTCAGAAAGGCTGTAGTTTTATTAAAAGTTAACATAAATAACTTCAGGTGGTGGGTATTGCTCTCTTACTCTCTCTCTCTGTCTCTCTCACACAAGTGACAATAGACGGTGTTTTCCGGGTGCAGCCGGGGTCATTCATAAAGTACCGATACTAATAAAATTAGGTATCGTATATTTTTAATAGCTGGGTCTCGCAGTACCTTTCTGGTATTGGTATACCGTGCATCACTACAACATTCAAAGAATTGCTTCCTTTTTGGAAATTTATCGTCAAAGTAAAAACACAATGTCCTTTTAGGGTCTGAAGAAAAACAATAACGGCAGTTAAGTGAATCATTCCAACTTGCATATAAACCACGCTTTTGGACAGTCACAAAACTTTTAATTCTATTCAAAACATTGATTATTAAACCTGGTTGAACATAGCTCACTTTCAGAAAAAAAGCTGCAACCAGTATAAGACCAAGCAAACAGCCCATTCCAAACAGATCTGTATAGAATGGGCGCTGTAACGATGACATGCGGTAAACATGACAAGCTTTACAACTTGTGGAGACAAAAATGGTGCGAGATGAAAACATCATTGTGTGTGGACACTGATGAGGAGACTGTTTCTTGAATGAATGCATGAAACAAACAGTGGGCTCTCCATCACCAAGCTTTGGTCACGTTAACACATTCATGTTTCCTCCTTTGTTGACATTTTGTGTTCACGTGTATAATCACTCCTGTACTGTGAGCAGCAGTGAGGAGAAGGTCTGCAGTGTAATGTCTCTGTTAAGAGTCTGTGTGACTGTATAGTGTCTTCACTGTAGCCTCCAGTGAAGCCTTGGAGACCGTGTGCGTAGCTGCTGAACATGTGACAGTCGCCTGTGTGATGTCATTTTGAGGTGCATTGATACAACCTGATCTCCTATCCCTTGTCCCCTACCCCACCCCTGCAGCACCCCCTCCACCCCCCTCTCGTGGCGGACCCCCTCCTCCTCCTCCACCACCCCATAACTCGGCTCCACCCCCTCCTCCACCATCCAGAGGGGGTCGGGGAGCCCCTCCTCCCCCTCCTCCGTCCAGAGCACCTGCCTCAGCTCCTCCTCCTCCTCCTCCCTCCAGACCTGGAACTCTGGGTGCCCCGCCTCCCCCACCGCCTCCCACCAGAGGAGGTCACCAGCCCCCTCCTCCTCCACACCACCATCACCACCACCACCACCACCACCAGCCTCCACCACCTCCTCCTCCATCCTTGCACTCTTCCATCGCCCCCCAAGCCCCACCCCCTCCGCCTCCCCCACTTGCCCAGCCGTCTCCGGTCGGCAGCGGTGTTGGCTCTGTCGCTGCTCCGCCTCCGCCACCTCCTCCTCCTCCGCCGCCCGGCCCTCCTCCTCCTCCAGAGCTGGATGGTGTCGGTGGAGGTGGAGACTCGCCCCATTCGCCGAGCCCAGGCGGGAAGTCAGCGCTGCTGGACCAGATCAGAGGAGGAACCCAGCTGAAGAAGGTGGACCCGAACCCCAAAGTGCCGGCCACTAATACCGGAAGAGACGCCCTGCTGGACCAGATCCGACAGGGATTCCAGCTCAAGACAGTAAGACAATCACAGTCCGATTCCCACAACAGAGTGCAAGGATCTGCTAATGGCTAATTCAGCCAACTGACACTGCACAGGGCCTCTGTGTGCATTCCATATATAAATCACTAACTCCTAGTTTGTACTGTCCATGCACGCCAACATTTTTAAACATGATCTGTTGAGAAATGTGCAAAATGCGTAAAAGTTACCTACACATGAAAATCTGTGTTATGCTCTATGTGAATCTATGTGAGTGTACCTGTTACAAACCAAATCTGTTTGTTTGTCTTCAGGTGCCGGATCATCCCGAGTCCAGCCCTCCATCGTCGGCTCCCACTGCAGGCATCGTCGGCGCGCTCATGGAGGTGATGCAGAAGAGGAGCAAAGCCATCCATTCCTCAGGTAGTTCTGCTGACGGGCTGTGTGTATCACCTGGTACACACTTGGCACGTAGCTACAGCATCCAGGGTTCCTTAGTTGCCCTTAGACCTTATCCCAAGAAACAAGGATACCTCATTCGACATTTTTGGGAAATGTGCTTATTCACTTTCTTGCAGTGTGTTGGATGATAAGATCAACACCTGATGCTCATGTCTGGGTTGTTTGTGTAAAAATTGTAAAAAACATTTCATTTGTGATAGTGTTATACACCTTGGTGTCAACCAACAGAAACCAGAGGAAGAGACTGGTCCTGAACAATTAATAGACCAGTCCTCAACCCCTTTCTAAAATGCTTTGTTGGGTTTTTATCTCTTTGGTTTTTCTCATGGTGTTTTAACACTTATGACATTGAAGCTAGCTGTAACTACTTGTTTCCAGTCTTTGTGGTAAGCTAGCTTAGCTGGCTGCTGCTCATTGCATTGTAATAACTATGCACACATGAGAGTGGTGTTGATCGAACTTTCAGCAGGAACCTAAATAAACATATTTTCCAAACTCTCGAACCACTTCCCCTTTAAGGCAGAGCTCCAATTCTCCCTTCCAGTATTTCCTGTTCAAACCTGCGGCTTCCGTCCTGCTGAGGTTATGTGAAAAGGTTTTCTATTCTCAGGATTTCAACACTTTTTCTTTTTACATTTCTTTTGTGTTTTCTTTTCCCAGACGAAGACGAGGATGACGACGAAGATGAGGACTTTGAGGACGACGAGGAGTGGGATGACTAGTGATGAATATCCAGTCCTCCAAACCCCCAAACCTATCGCTGACACTAAAATATCTTGTAGGAATCTTCCAGAATCTGACTAAAATTGTAATGTAAATGTTGTATGAATTTGCTGTATATTTATTTTTGCCTATTTGCTTTTTTTATGATCATAATAATTAATCTGTGCAATACCTCATCAGTTAAATCTGTAAGGTTCATCACGCGCCCTTGTCGTTATAGACCTTCCTCTCCCCCAGAACATCTTTCATCAGAAAGCACTTAAATCTTCATCAGCACAATGTGGGGATGCAGCCTGCTACATTTCATTATCAATAATCAACAATATAAAACACTAGCTGCTCCACTGAGGGGATCTGAGTCCTCAAAAGATCCTTGGGAAATATTTTTACGTGTTCATTTCTTCATGTTTTCCTTCCTTGTTTGAGAAACTTAAAAGGGAGACGTATGTGCGACCAAACAGGCAGGATCCTCTTTGTGTTGGATAGCGGTCAGCTTAAATGCGAGATAACACTATTTTCTTACTGTTCTTCTTTTCATATCTTCAAGTTTACTATTAAATTGTAGTTGTAGTGTAGCTGTATTATTTTTTCATGAAGACATTCGTTGACCAAAACATGGCAACTTGGTTGCCTGAAATAGATTTTTTTCAACTTTTAATTTTTTTAACGTTATTAAAGTCGTTTATTTGCACACAGTTTTGATGATAGTAGAGTTTTGCGTTTTTCGGGTGTGCGTTTGTCAAAAGATAATTTTATGTTATTTCATGCAGAATATAGTGACGGTGGACACTTTTGAAAAGCTTAAGGTTTTGCGGTAACGCAACCTTGAAATAAAAACATGACTGATGTTCAAGTCAGCACATTTCTTTGAATTAATGTCTAAACACATCAATTCTAACACACCTGTGGCATTTTGTGAAATGGTCTATGTTTTCATTCATCATTCTGTTATTCTCTGATGGAGGAAACAAACAATGCTTCGGTCAGTATTCAAGACAAATAATGAAAAAAAAACTAAATGATAAAATCTAGTCACCATCCTGCTCCGTCCTTCAGTCAACAAACTTATCATTATATGCAATGCGATTGTAAATGCCTCCGCATGGAGAAAAAAATATTTTTAAAAAAGCAAATAATATTGAACCAAATGTGGCATTTGCAAGCAGCTTGTAGGTTTGGCAATGCCTGTGATCCTCCATCTGTAAACAGTGCAAAGAAATAATCAATGCTTGTTTGACCTGTTTGTCTCTTGAGTTTTTACCGTCCTCCAGCGAGGCTTAATGCTGCATTGAGAAGCCAAGATACTGACACTGAACCTGTGAAAAGGGTGGGGGTGGCGGGGCAATGAGAAGACTAAATTGTATACTTAAATAAATGTTCATATTTACAGAGAAATGAGTTTCTTGTTCTTTGTTAAACTGGTTCTGCCTCTGACTATTTGGTCCACAGGCTGGACATAGACACCGTGAAACAGTTTTTCTTTTACACATGCAGCTTTTTTACTACCACTTGGAAACTACAGTTTATCACCAATTGTTTTGCAGGCCAATTCAACCAGTGGCAAGATACTGGCCTTTTGAAAGTTTCTATGGCCCCCAACACTGCCTGCAGATCAGGCTGTATGTGTGTGATATAATAAAACTAAGGTTTATCTCTTATCTCAGAATCTTCTGCTTTGTGTGAAACAAAGTGAATTTTCTTATTCCTTATTTAATTTTAAGTAGATCCCCACATGTTGTCAATCTTGTCAGATTCTCTGTGTGACTTGTAAACCTGAATCAAAGCAGTACAACATAAGCCTGTTGATAGCAGTATTTCAGCTCCCTACCCTGATTGTGATGTCATAGGGAAAATGGCTGCCATGTGAAGGTGGTATATGAAGTTTTTTTCTATTGGATATATGGCCATGGTTCAGAGTGCATTCATGTTCCCCTGAAGTTGAGTCTCTGATGACCCTGAGTTGCAACATTCAGGAGGCACTTCATTAAAGGTGTGACATGTTTTAATGAGGTTGTCACAGTAAACCCCCACATATCTCTGAGGGGGTCCATATTTACTCTAAGCAGCTGTTTCATGAACTTTAGTGACTGGATTAGAAACTGATTCATATACAGACAGATGAGCCTGAAGCCCTAAAGCTGTTTCTCTGCCGTGAAGTCGGATCACTGTGGCGGGTGAAGCTGTGACCATATTTACACTGTATTAACATTTACGTTCAATCGTTGGTTCTTTTAACTTAATCAGAGCCAGAACATATACTCTTGTATGCATCTAATTTTAAAGATGCTCTCCTGTTCTCCTCAGTCGACCTTGAGTCAATCAAAATGTGGAAATATTTTGTATGTTTTTTAACAATACCTGGTCCAAATATTAGACCATATTGCTCAAGTCAAGAAGCAAGAGTACAACAGTAGACACAAACAGGCACAACTCCAGGGCTTTGTTAACTCTGCACCAGAGGCTCCACCAAATGTCAACATAGACTCCGCCCCTCAGAAATATGAAGATTTTTCAAACTTCTTCACCAATAAAATTTTCAACATGGCGGTGAAAATTGCTGCCTCCTGCACAGGTCACAATGCCTTCATAGAGACAGTCCTCCTTAAAGTCATGAACATTCTGCTGGTTGCTGCTCAGTTTTACTTTTATTAGATTTAAGCGGTGCATCTGACACTGTTGACCGTGCTATTTTATCGTAAAGTCTCCACAACTTGCGGATTCCCCTCGCCTGGTCAAATTGAAAATGTTTTTATTCGTATTTCCAAGACAGATTTTTTTAGTGTAGCCATCGATAAGTAATCCTCTGTGAAGATCTATGGGGCCTGGGGTCTGTCCTTGGACCTCTCCTGTTTACATTATATATGTTACCCTTGGGGTGTATCATCCACAAACATAACGTCAACCTCCATTCATATGTAGATGACAAACATCTGTACTTCTCTTTTAAACCCACTGACTCTGATCAAATCAATATTCTCAATGGCCCAAAACTTCTTGCAGCTTAATATTGACATGACTAAGGCAGTGACTATTGGCCGTGACACAGTCAATACCTTGAAGCACCTAGGTTCTCTTGTCCCAGAACATTGCGTACAAATAATAAATTAAGCTTTGAGTCACCTTTGAAGACCTCACCTTGAATAAGCATCACAGCAATCCAGTCGTCTTCTTTTAAGCTCAGGAAACGTTCAAAGATCAGCGTGTTTTTATCAAGAAGAAATTTAGAGACTGTCATTCGTTCCTTCATTTGCTCTGTTTGGATTAAAGTAACTCTCTTTTCATCTGCCTGAGCCCACATTAATTGCAGCTCGTCCAAAACGAAGCAGCCAGAACTCGCACCAAATCTGCTAAAAGAGGGCATTTTATAATTTTAGCTTCTTATCATTGGCTTCCAGTAAATTTTTTAATTGATTTTAAGATTTTATTGCTGACATTTAAGGCCCACTCTGGATTTGCACCTAAATACATTTCAGATCTTTTGACACAATCTGTGCCCGGTTGTAATCTGAGGTCCACAGCAAAGGCCCTACTCGCCATTCCACGGTCCGTGCTGAGGACTTTTCTGTCAGGACCTTTGGAACAATGTCCCTGAGGAAATCCGTCTGGCAAACACTTAATCCTCTTTCAAATCTCTCTTAAGCTGCTTTTAGACATGCACTGAACTACGGAGATCCTCCAGAGTTTCTCCGGAGGACATGAATGTGCAAACACAAGTTTCCTATTGAGAGCCTCCATAGTTTCTGTGGTCTTTCTCAGGGTGGCCTCCTGGAAAACAGTCCGCACACACCAGGAGTTCCTCTGCAGTGAGTGTGGGGTTGATGATATCCTCCCTCTGCTGCACGACAACTCACCTGAACGCGCCAGGGGATTCTGTTGTTGTGACCATACTGTATCCAAGCAGAGAATCACCTGCTGTGAAAGTCCGGACCAAGTTTTGTGGACATTCTTCTTTCTTGCATGTCTGAAAACAGCTAAACAGCACAACAACGGTTTCACAATGATATTTTCTCGCTAAAAAAAGAAAAAAGGACACAGGAGGAGATATTGTGACTGTATTTCATGCTGTGGTAGACTCAGTGAAAAGCAAACAACCTCTCATGTACAGTATAAACTTTGCTCTGTAATAAAGTCTGCTTGTGTATGTGTGTGTGTGTGTGTGCGTGTGTTGATGGACAGTAAGCACCAGCTGCTCCACTCTGATCATATTACTCTGTGTGAGTTTGTAGTTGAGTTTAATCCCTCTTTAAGCTTCCTTTATCAGAGAACACAGTGGCTCGATCCTCATCTCTGGTCACTAACATGAAACCTTTGCAATTACCGAAGTAGTGATGCCTTTAAGAGGTGCTCTGTGCAACTATAAGAGGTTCAACTATGAAAAGGTTTCGCACAAAATTTGAGTTGTTGCGTTAGCCTCGTAGAAATGACTCATAAGCCGTTTTCACACATGAACTCTGGAGGCTGTCCACAGAATTGGGTTCATACTTTCTCCACAGTTTGCCTTTCTCACCTGAACAATGCGGCAGAACATTTTCTGCTCAGACGCGTTCACAACAACCCAGAAATCTCTGTAGTTTTCAGGTAGGAGGTGGTGCAGCAGACAGAGGGAGGACGTAATTCATTAATTCCGCTGTGGAGATCACATGTTTTTGTTTTTGCACATCAACAACTGCGTCGGCCCTTATTACCAAAAACTCTCTTGACATCTCTGTCGGTGTCTTCTACGTGTTTGGCACCACCTTTTCAACCTGAGATATGTGTTATTTTCTGTTTCTTTTTTTTACTCTTGCACGTGTTTGAAACATCATCTACACACCTATCTGCTCACGATGAAGTCTGCGGAAGATCTCCTGCTGTGTTCATACATCGGCTCATTGGGACAATCTCCAGAGTTTTTAGAAGATGGCTGGCAGGGGAAACTCTGGAGAATATCTGGAGGCTGTCATTTGAACATTGTGTTCTCACATACAGCCGGCTCAGTGCATCTGAAAGCAGCTTCACAGTACTATGCATTTCATAGCTCTCCCCCTAGGGCTTAAATTAACCTTAAATTGCACCTTGAAGAGAAGTGCCCAAAAATGCATCTGACTTACAAATATTGTTTCATGCATGCATCTAGACCAGGTTGAAAATTGATTACTGCAACACTTTATTTGCCGGTTTACCAAAACATTGCATATTTCCTGTTCGGCTGCTGTGTGATTGTGTCTTTTGATTGTGATTTTGTAATGAATGACTATATTTATTTATATATTTTTTGTTTGTTTTCATCTATTGTGAAGCACATTGGGTTTCTTTGAATGAAATGTGTTATATAAATAAAATTGCCATTGCCATCTCAGATGAATCTGGTCATGAATCTGGTCATGAAACACAGTATAATATGTATATCGTGTGTACAAACTTGTCAAACAAAATGACATGATTGTGATCCTGAGGTAGAAGAAAAAGTGAAAACTATGGAAGTGGAGGCCTTTATGTCTCCACAATCTTACATGAAGCGTTTCTGTATCAGTTAGAAAAGCATTCATGAGTTCAGTGTTGATGAACATAAGCTTTTATTTCTCCGTGCATCAGTATTCACAGTAGGATTTGCACTGTCTGAAACAGATAAGTGTTGTGTGAGAAGTTCAATAAGATATTGTTAAAAAGTGACATTTCATGTGAAACAAAAATCAAATATTTCAGCATAAAGTAAGAAGAGTTCAGGTGTGAAGAGTCTGTGAGTTCAGGTCTGTGACAGATCCACCTGAAACGACAGACATCATGCACACGTCAACCAGGTACAGCAGATCTTTAAACAAAAACACAAAGCTCTGGGAGCCCTGGCCTTATTTGAAACTGATACATTTGAAACCTTTTATTATATTACATTACTTCATATTACATGTAGTTTAGCTGACACTTTTCTCCAAAGCGACTTCCATTAGTGCATTCAACATCTAAGAGATAGTGTGGAAGTTTATTATTATCTCATCTGCATTAGCAAGATATTTTAATCGTCAAAAAAGAACAATTTTAATATATCTTGTGCTATAGGGCATCTAAGTAAATTGTGAACCACAAAGATTTAGATGCAATTTTTTCCCCAAAGAAGATGAAATAAATATTAGATGTTCCAACAGCAAATGGCTTTGATTTCCCACGGAAACAACATGATGTTTTGATCACAGGATGTGAATAAAAAGGAAATAACACAACAGCCACTATTACTTTGAACAAATGAATGATAACTATCAATCATTGATTGCAATTAATAATTAATACTGTATTTATTATGTCATATATATATTATTAATATATATTATACTATCCATATTATTTTATTTAAAACTGTGTTGACCTAGGGTAACTTGCTAAGCATGAACATCCTGTTTAATAACTTTAGTTTTTGTTACTCAATAGGATATTGCAAGAATTCCCAACTTACTATTATCAAGAACTATCTGAGCCCGGTTGCCGTAATGAGACAGGTTTGTCCCTACAAACACATTTGATGATAAACAATTATCATACTCATTTCAATAAAGTTGCAAATGAATAAAGTTAACTACTTTCACAAACTGTGACTTATTCTCTAGGTATAAATCTGGAGATAAAACACTCTTATCTCATCGGCTCTCTTCCCAGAAGCTCTCTGAGTCATTTGTCTTATCAGACAGCAGTGAAGAAGTCAAGCTATTTATAACCTGACTGAGTGTCAAGGAATTCACAGAGTGACAGAGACTGTCTGCTGACAGCCGGCACTCACACTGAAGGGTTCTAGTGGCTTTTAGAGGCTAAATTATGTCTGTGATGCTTTTACTCAAGCAAAACAAAATTCCTTCAAATGGATAATGGATAAGTCAGCAGCAGGAAGTCTTACCCTTTTTAAGGACCCTACGCTGCTTCCACGAATCGCCGCCATCAGGTCGTCACGGCTTGACCTCTGCGGCGGCATCAGTTGTGATGGTTCAACTTGTCTCTTGTGCAGTGCTGGCTTCAAAGCGTTCTTCAGGTCTTTGAGAATATCTGCACTCTCCTTTTCATTGGCACCATTCTTGAGCTTCTTTGACTTGGGCTTCCTCTGGTTTGACTGACCCTTTGTGCTGTTGGAACCTTCGTGCTGTTTGACCACTTCGGCAATCTTTCTTGTTGGTGGGTCAAGGGATGTAGGAGGAGGTTTTCTTTTCTGAGTTTCAACAGACTTCGAGGATTCTGACTGCAGTTTTAGTGGTCTGTTGTCAGTAGATGAACCAGAAACCTGTCCAGACACCTCTGGAGGACTTTGTTCCTTCTTCTGTTTAAGCCTCCTCTGTCGCTGTTGGTCCTGGTTGCGTGTCAGGATACTGGTTGCTGTCATCCTAGGGCCTGGGAGGTCAAACTGGTAGCCCAGCTTCAGCAGCGTGGTGTTCTCCCGCAGCAACTGGACCATATCCATCTCCACCTTACCCCCACAGATGTGCCTCTGGTTGTGAAAACGAAGCTCCACCAGCGTCCTGTTGTCCTGCAGTGCTGCAAGCAGAGACAGGATGCCTTGACCCGACACAAAGTTGGACTCGATGTTCAGGTTTTTAATGGAGCAGTTCTCTCTGAGCATCTTGGAGATGGCGAAAGCAACCCGATCATCAGCGTGAGTGTTGGCGAGACTGAATACATGCACATGAGTGTTTGTGCACAGGGCTTCAGCAAAGCGAAGCAATGTCTCCTGGGAGATGTCTTCGATGTTGTTGAGGTTGACGTCATTCATGGCAGCATCGTCTCCCAGAATCTGCTCCAAAGCTTTGTCGAGAATGGTGGGGTTCCCACTCGGTCTGTCAGAAGGCATGTCCAGGTTTTGGTCTGTGGTTTCAGTCCTCAGTTCACCCCTTGAGCCTTTTGAAAGACTGTTCTTCTGAGGACATTTACTCTTGATTGGAGCCTCCTTTTTACACTCATCTTTCTTTTCCACCTCATCTGCCTTGGTATAATTTGTTCCAACATCACTGCAGTGCACTTTGTTATTTGAAATCTTATTCCTGTCATTGACCCGAGTCTTGCCAGAGTTGCTGCTGGTCTCTGACACTCGCTTCCCCCTGCTCTCATCTGGGCAGCCCTCCTGCAAATGATAACAAGACAGGAAATTAGCTCAAACTCTGACATTCTCGAGCCTCTGGCTTTTAATTACTGTAGGAACCCTCTCGAATATTGGCAGACAGTCATTAAAGTTGGCATTTCTCAGACAGGCTATGTATATTTTTAGACAATTTTCCAGCAACTCATTTAAATAAACTGGACATGTGACATTATAGACAAATTATTATAAATGAAATATCAGTGCGTTTATGTTGAGTGTAAAATTATCATCGACCTACTAATTCCACAAACAACTGTGTGTCATTCTGTATGTGGAACACATATTTTGTGAACCGTTAAACTTGTCAACTTCATACTTGGCAATTCTATTCTTAGTGGTCCTGGGAAGTGCAATGTCAAATTTGGTGCAAATTTAACATGTGATACGTTAAATATTAATACAATTAATTAATAAACAGGCCACCAGTGCTCTGTAGCAGTCAGTGTGAGTGGGGCAGTGGGACCTCAGTCTGTAGACCAGGTGTGAACATATCTCTCTCTACGTCCTCAGATAAAGTACAGCAGTGGGCGTGGGTCAACATTTATTTCACCCTATCAGACTGACACACAGACAACAGCAGTGGTGCTGAGCTCTGTCATGGCAACAATTTCATAGAATCCCTTCCTGTTTGGCATTTTGTCTTCAAAGTAAAAGCACAACGTTCGTTTTGTTCCTTTAATTCTTTATATCAAGATTTTATTTTAAAAAGTTGTGAACTTGGGTCTGAAGATTGTGTTGATTGCTTAACACACCTGATATAGCAACATGCAATTCATGAAAAATAACATCAGTTCAGTAAATCATTGAAACTTATATATAAACCACACACATGAACTGTAATAAAGCAGTTTCATTCTCTGTAAAACATAAATTAAAAAGCAATAAAAAGTCACTTTATTTAGTTTCTTGGAGAACTGTTTGAGGAGGACTCATTAATGACAAGGAACAATTCTGAAGTAGCTCCAGAGCATTAACACTGGGAGAGCAAATAACCCATTCCAAGTAGTGGTAAAAAATAAAAAGCTAAACCACATTTGTTTTTTGCACAAGATTACAGTGATATGAATCAGGAAGATGTAAGGTTTAGCATGAGATGTGTATTTCAGCCTTGCACTGAATTACAAAAAGGGAAATCCAGATTGTCAGTCTTGTAAAGGTCAAGTTCTTGGATCCCACATATTTCAAAATGAAATTGGACAGTGTGTTAACTGATAAGATCACTATTCTCATGATCCTCTAGAGCCACAGAGGACATGCATTCTGTTTGAAACAGGCTTTCCACAGGCTGAGTAGGACTAACTATCACCATATCAACTGATCTAAATATGAAAACATTGTTGCTTTACATGAGATTGATTTTGGCAGGATTGGACTGTTTGGTAATGTCACCTAAATATGTTCACTCTGGATATTTAATCTGACCGCGTCTGTCTGCAGTTGGGTGCTGGTCACAGGGGGTTGATGGAACAGCTGCTGAACCAGATTACAGATTTTCAGACTAAATATATCTTTGTTATTGGTTGTTGATGCAACTTTAAACATTCTGTCCACTTGTTTAAACAACAAAGTGTGATTTGATCTCTTTAAATGTTTCCTCTTTTCCATACAGCTAATGGTATATATCTATTACATCTGTCAACACATCTGTGACATGAACTGTGTCCATGAACAGAGATTCAGCTGAAGGATAGCTTTATTTTTTGAACATCAAACATCAAACAAAGAACGTGGATA
The DNA here is from genome assembly GCF_009819705.1 of Hippoglossus hippoglossus. Lineage (NCBI taxonomy): Eukaryota > Metazoa > Chordata > Actinopteri > Pleuronectiformes > Pleuronectidae > Hippoglossus > Hippoglossus hippoglossus. The sequence goes on along the minus strand of NC_047156.1, from coordinate 23,627,723 downwards.
CTGAGAGAAGATTATGTGAATTTTGTTGCCGATCAGCAGCTGGACTTTATCTGGCTGCTGACTTCCTACGTAGAGTTTAGAGTCGCGTCCTAAATGTATTTCCTCTTAGCAATAACGCAACCATAACAAAAAGTTTTAAGACTCAGCATGCTGGTTTTCAGCAGGGTTGCTGTGGTTCAAACTCCCTCTGTCAAAACATGCTGGTATGGTTCTTTGATGTCATACAGAAAACTCAAGTAGAGTATTGATTTCCCCCTCTCACCTGTCCAGGGATGGACTCCACCTTCTCATCCTCCAGCAGCTTCTTGTTCTCGTCCTCCCAGTATTTCAACAGAGCCTCCCTGTCAAAGTTGCCCATTGGGGTTTTGGCAGTGTGGTCTTTCTGCCTCAGGCCGATTGGCACATTATCGTCAGGGTCAAGGTCGGCCAGCTCCCTCTCCAGCTCCTGGAGCTCTGCAGAGGACAGCGTGGCGAGCAGCTCCTCTTCATCTACCTCCTCGTACTTCTTCAGCTCACTGTGGTACCCAAAGGTACTCATGGTTCAGTTCTGGTTTTAGGACCGTCTCAAGCCTTAAATCTCGAACTCCGTCTTGCCCTTGTACTTCCTATACTTAAGTGAATATTCCTTAAATTGTTCTCTCTCTCTGGATTTTGTTCATTGGCTCGTCCTCCATAAGATTACTTTAGATGAGGGATGCTCTGGGTGAGTGGTGACTCCTTGTTAATCTACTGGTCTCTGCTGGCAGAGGACCCTGACAGGGAGAAAGGGGAGGGCTTCCATGCCTCTGATGTCTGTCTTTTTATAGTGTGTGTGTGTGTGTGTGTCTGTGTGTGTGTGTGTGTGTGTTAGTGGGGGGGTCGATGAGATAGGCTTACTGCAGGAATGTGAGCCCTATGGCCTGCAGTGAGAGCTCATCAGTGACTTGTATGCCAAGGAAATGAAAGGAGCAAAACTCTGGGGAGACATCGGAGATGAAGCTGTGGGGCTTTATGTAACATGTCAAGGCACAAAAACACGGTTGTGGTGTTGTCAGGGAAACCCTTGTTCTCCCAGAGGAGGATGGGATTAGGTACAGTGCAGCTCAGCCAGGTGCTGACGAGGACTGTTGATAACACCAGGACACAACAACATCAAATTAGATGGGACAGACTGCAGTAATAATCCTCATCTTTCTTATGGTGGAAGAAAAGAGAACACTGACTGATTTTGATGTCCGCTTTAACTAAAGAGACTGGGAAGTGTGGCAGGTTTAACAAACTGAATTTAACCCTGATCAATGACTTAATGAAAATGAGATGGGTTTTCAGCACCAGAGCAGCTGATCTGAGCTACTTCAATCAACTCAATTTACTACCTCATAGATGAAGAATGCTCAGATACTATTAATCACTATGGCAACTGGTAAATAAAGAGCATCCATTTTAATCTGGTGGAGCAAGATAGATCAATGTGTGGCAGTGCACATTTATTTTTAATTTCATTTATAATCATGCTCACTCAGAAATAATCTACGTCATGATCTGGTCATGATGTCCCATCAGTGTGACCAATCACACCATGAGAAATAAGTTTTTATAGATCCAAGTCAGTGGTAAATGTTTCAGTGCAACTGAATCTGAACATCAACTAAATTTCCAGAGACAGACAGTTTATGGATTTTATTCTGAGCTAGTTTTGGTAGTGTTTCTTACTCTTGTTGATTAAGGGCAGAGGATGCCACACTTTGTTAAGCACTATGAGAAAAATTGTGATTTGTGAATATGGGCAATACAAATAACATTTGATTACCTCATTTGAAGGACTGTGTGAATGACAAAATGAAGAGCCACAACAGAGGCTTCTAGGCTCTGCAGGAGGAGACAGTGACAAGTGGCTTTGTTGAAGAAAAACCACCAGCGTGCAGGTTAGCTTCACAGAGTAAGTTACCGTGGTAAGAGTTAAATTCATCTCAGTTTCTGAAAAGGGAAACCAACACATCCCCTCATTTCCGGGTTATCAATCTAAACTTGCTTTCTAAAATAGACCATGGATAAGATTTACATAGAAACACAACAGAATCCATACAGCAACAGAGTCATATCCCCTCTAAATGCATTTAGTAAATGTTCTTGCTTTTAACTGTAATATTCGTCAGCAGGGGGTGGTTTGTTTGTGTGGCTGACAAGGCAACCATCAGCAGTCCGTGTATCGTTTGGTCATCGGATTTTCCATTCAGAAACAGGTAGTAAGAAAACAAAATATTTTCGTTTTAAAATACAGAAATTACATACGAATCCTCACCCTCAATTTTCCCTGCCTATAGCACTTCCATGAGAAAACCAAATGGAAGACCAACAACCTCCACAGCACAGCAAGTACAACCATCAGGTCAGTGGTTCCCTTTGAAACACCGAGCATGAGCCGAGCTCCGTTAGTTAGATTGAGAAGAAAAAAAAAATCAGTCAACGAAAAACTGCACCTAACAAAAGATTTTAATTGAAAGCTTGCTCAAATCTCTAGGGCAAATTAGAGACTCTCTTCATTCCTATTAACTTACCCATCTCTGAACCTGTTTTAATATCTATAGTATGTTCACTAAGAGCAGTCACACTCCTTCCCATAACTGCATGTACATTTAGACTACATCCTGTCCTTATAAAAAATTCCTTGACGTGATTATCTTTTCCACATTAATTAATCTATTTATAGAGAAAATGGAGTGCCGTATGCAGGGTTTGCATTTATGATAATTTTTCAAGAGTTGAAAGTGCCGCCCAGCCTCCCTCAACCTCCGTCCAAGAAATTGAGTTATACGCATTGATTAGAGCCTGCCAAGTATCTGAAGGTAAAACAGTTAGCATTTACACAAACTCCAGATATGCTGTTGAATGTTTACGTGACTGGTACACTGTGGGCAAACCGAGCGTTCATTACATCCCCGGGGACGTCAAACCAGGCAAATTCATTTGTAAACTATTAGACGCATTTCAGTTACAAACATGTATTGCTGTTGTAAAATGTGATGTCCACACCAGCTCCAATGATTCTGTTTCACAAGGCGATGCATTGGCTGACCATGCAGCTAAAATATCTAACTAAATATCTAAATCTATCTAAATCTGATAACTCTGTCCACGTCATCTGCATGTTGAAGTGTCCTTGGGCAAGATTCTGAACCCTGGGTTGCCCCTCATACTGCTCATAGAAGCACTGTATGAATGTGTGGGTGAATGGAAAGAAACTGTACTGTAAAGCGCTTAGAGTTATCATCAAGACTATAAATACAGACCATTTTCTATTTAAACTTAGAGGAGCACCTGGACAGAACACACTCTGATCCAAAGAGACATGATCCGATAGCAATTCCCTCTGATAGACCTCCGAAATGGAAGGCAAGGGATGGCAAGCGCCTCATCAGCCCCAGACCTGGACGGTGTCCCATATAATTTCTTGTGGAAATTAATAAGAGTGGCATGGGTAAATCAAATTATACCCAAAGCTTGGGGCAGGGCTGGCGGACTACTGATACCAAAAGAGGAGGAATCCTCAAATCAGCCAATTCCGGCCCATCAGTCTCCTCGATGTAGAAGGCAAGATCTTCTTTCGTGTCATAGCCCAAAGGCTGACAAGCTATCTGGTGAAAAACAATCTTGTTGATACAACGGTCCAAAAAGCTGGATTTCCGGCTTCTTTGGATGTTTATAACACAGTAACATGATTTGGCACCAAATCCAATCAACCCAGAGTCAGAAGAGAGATCCACATGTCATCTTCCTCAAATTCGCTAATGCATTTGGGCTCATGTTTAAACTCTCAAAGTAATGATCTGGAAACAGTAGGGGATCCACTGAAATGAACTGACCTTGCTGTATAATATGACATATAGTCTACAGACCACTTTACACATATAAGTCATCTATTGAAAATGTCACTTGAGTAAAGCACTTGAGTGCTGGTTACCTTCTCAATTCATTGACACATTTTGATATCTTCACAATTACCCAGAGCCCCAAATGCTTTGTTTTGTCCAAACAGCATCAAAATATCAAATCATCTTAAAGAGAGAAAATAAAAAAGCAACAAGTCCTCTCATTTGAAAAACTTTGTTTGACATCTCCATATGAGAAGTGACAAAAGTGATTGTCAAAATGAATTCTATCAGTTGAAGAATCACTTCCACACTTTTTTATACCAGTTTCATCTATATCAAGCAGGGGGTTATTTGGACTGCAGCACACCACAGCTGTCACACTGATCTAACTAACACTTATAATCTTCAACAATCTTCATTGTTGATGAAAGGTTGACAGTCGTAAGCAGGAGGCAGTAAATATTTTGTACTCTTGTTCTGAGCAAGACAGAGAGAGAGAGAGAGAGAGAGAGAGAGAGAGAGAGAGAGAGAGAGCGAATGATACATATATATACATGTCTGTCTGTCCGTTTCACATCCACACTATTACGTTTACATTTGACAAAATATGAACTCTGCTATGGATTCGCCTGCCATCCACAAAAGTCTGGAGATTTAGAGCTGCTAAAACCATGTTTGGAAACTGTGCAGGCCCTGTTTTAGTTTGAACACTCTGACTGATGTTTGCTGATTGGTCAATGGATCCGCTGATTCGTCAGTCTCATATGAAATGACCCCCTTCCAGAAGAAAACAACTGGCATTAGCCTCAGTTACCAGTGTTTATGTCTTAACTTTGTTTCCCCCCCTAAACCCCCAACTCACACACACACGCACACACTCACGCGCGCACACACACACACACACACACACACACACACACACACACACACACACACACACACACACACACACACACACACACACACACACACCATGCATGCTATTTATAGGTGTCATCTGTTCCAGTGTATTTAACATGCAGACCATTCCACGGCACCTAATGGGGAGTTGTGTCACTCTGCTCACATTATCCACAGCTAATGACAAACAACAATGAGCTGAGCAGTTGTATGAATATTTAATGTGTAATTATAATTCATCTGATTACAACAATGTTTTCAGTACAGAAATTAGTCCACATGCTGTTAGACAACAAGTCGATGAGAAGCAGTTGAAATAATAAAGAGTCCTGAGGAATGAAATGATTGACGGCTTGACTGACAGAATGTGTCACAATTAAAGTTTCAGAGCTGCACTACATAAAAAGTACTTAATATATTAAAAAATACACACAAATTTCAGTATTTTTTTTTGGTGGGAAATAATTTCACTGAATTAAAAGCTCCAGATTTCCATAATCAATAATCATTGCTGATGAGCATTCAACTTCCTTTATGTGCACATTAGAGGTAGAGTAGTGCAATCAACCAATGCAGCAATCAGCACTGAAACTAAAAAGATTGCAGCTGACAGGTCATACACAGAGAGACTGACATAAACTTACATTGTTAAAGGAAACCTTCATTCACATGGCTAACGAAGTGAAACACAACTTTTAAAGGCTGTTGTTATTCAATGTTTTTCTTCTTGTCAACGAATCCCATGAAAACCAACAAAGTTTTGATTTGCTTCTCAAAACATCCTGACCTCCTTAAAAAGATGTTGTGGCTCACTGGGACCTAATGACGACTAAATATTTAAAAACACTCACAAATATATTGTTTCATTAAAAGAGAAAACATCTACATTGTTTTATAACACAGCTGATCACGGAAGTTTATTTGCAAATGTTCCTTAAACATCAACCATAGACTATTTTCAATGGTGGATTAATCTAAATTTAGTGCATAAGTGAATATTTGTGGTCGCATGATGGTGTTTGTGGTAAAATAAACTACTGAAGTATTTGGAAATATCCTGGAGGGTGATGAACTGATCAACATTATCTTGGGCTCTTATAGGACAAGAAGTACCACATGTTTTGATCAGTTTTATATCACAAATCCATTTGAAATCAATAATATGGGCACATGCAGCACATGACCTGAAAACAAACACCAGCTTGCATTTGATATTTACATTTTCTGTAAAAACGTCACAGATAACTCTGTCATAATACTCACATTTCAAATATACAAAGTATAATATATAATATATCGTATAGTAGTAAAATAGTTACATCCTCTGAAAATAAGCGGATCTTATATGATGTGTTCAGTGTCCTGGTTGTAGAGATCAAGTTCCTGATACAGTATGAAGCTCTTCAGTCGGGGAGGGAAAACATGTGAGTTCATGATTTCAGGATTATTGAGTCTCTTCAGGGTCAAACACCTCCTAATCACGAGTCTGCAGAGGTGCCTGAGGAAGCGAGGACTGCCTGGAGAGCAAGGTTACAGAAAATCTTTTTACTCTTTTTAATTCATACTGTCATGAAACACACAGGTGAGAGGATCAAACAGAATGATAACATCACCAGTGGCTTGTTAACACTGGGCGCTGGGGCGCTTCCCCCTTCAATATCCTGAGAAAAGAAAGCCTATTTAAAATGTTTTAATATAATTTAATTAGGTAATAATAGTTTACTTGTACAATGCTCCTGGTAGACTGTAAGCACCTGTGAGCATTCAATATAAATTGTTTTAAAATTGTATTTGGCTAAATAGTGTATAAATACTTCCTGGTGCGGGCGCCGGTTAAATGACGGTGAATGTAGGTCCTTAAACTTTTGGTAACCATGAGACCTGAGGCTTCTCTTTTATTGGTTGTTGCAGATTTTGCACTGGACACAGCTCTCTGTGCCCCAGACACTCCCACTTTTATATACAGCCAATTTGTATTGATTTTTTTTAATGTACAAATATTGGTCGACCCTCAACGCCATCTCGGGTACATCCGCCATCACTGAGTTACTTCTGCTGCGAACCGGCAAAGATATGGAGACTTCAGGTGGAACTGCGGCAAATACAGTAATTTCTTTACAAAAACACCCTTTCACAAGATAAAAAGAGGATAAAGGAGCCGATTTACAGATTCAGCAGCAAGTGATGAGGACAAGCTCACACCCAGGCTCCTCCTGCTCATTTTGTGAGAAACAGAGTTGGCTAACTGGATGTTGTGTAAGTGATGCCTTTTAGTGCTTCCCCTGTTTGCTGTTTAGAGGTAATGTGACAAAAAAAGAAAAATGCAAACGGAATGAAAGTTGCCACAGTCACTTAGACACAATGAGGCTACATTATGGTGGCTGGCTTAGCATTGCTCAGCAGCTCAATGAAGGCTACAGGATTGGCATAATGTGTGTTGTGTTGTTTTTGTTGAGTCTGGCTTCAGTTTGTTTGTCCCACATTGCGCCCCCCCCCCCCCCCCCCCCCAATACATTTTATCACCCGCTGCCACTGAACATCACTACTTTGTACAGGGGCCTACAGGTCTGCTACTGCCCCCTACAGGTTGCATTATACATTATAGCTGCAATAGAAAAGTGCTAGAGAGTGCAAGCAACATACTGATCATATGATCTATTCTTGGAGTCTTACCAGTGGTGATGCTAAAATGTACAGAGAGTGGCAAGCTAGCAGTAAAATCTGAAGAGTTCATCCTCTGAGGATCAGGAAAAGGCCTCTTGTGTTTAATTAAGTTAGTTTTCACAGTGTGATGCTGTGTCTGCTTGTTTTTTCTGCAAGTAAGTCTGCATTTCATGATACTTCATGTCATAACATCAATAGTGAACTCACTGAGGATTTCACATATTTCAGGCCACTCTCTCTGTTTCTCCAGGATGAGTCTGAGCTTGGAGCAGATGTGGACGTGCCTGACGTAGTCGAGCAGAATCCGGACCACGCTCCCAGACAGATGCATGAGACAGCAGAGACTCATGAACTCACAGAACTGGAGAAAAACAGACATTCAATTTTGTTGCAATTAAAGATTGTTGGTATAATCCTTCATTCCGGATTTCAGACTTGGTTGATTTTGCGACAAATGACAGGCGTACACTGTAGCTATGACTGAGTACTAGACTAGGGCAAAATAAAGAAAGAAATTTCAGATTTTGAGAATAATGTTGTAATATTACGAGATTAATGTTGTAATATTATGAGAATAATGTAGTATTATGGGAATAATGTTGTAACTTAACGTGAAAAAAGTCATAATATTTTAAGAATTAATAAAAAACATTTTTAGGAAATAAGCTGCAAGGACAACCGCCGGAGTTTCACTCCGTCTGGAACTAAAATTTGAATTTCATTGTTTCCTGAGAAACTATAAAACACCCTTGGATAACATTACATTTAACCAACGATAACCTTACAATCGACCACTAACAAACATTTCCTTCTCCACAAGAAGCAAATTCCTTTAAGTCTGTCCTGATACTTATGATTAAGCGGTACTGATGAGCCAAAAGATAAAGTGAGACTTTTATTAAAGTATAACAAAATGTATTGTAACACAGGCGACAGGCGTTTTTTCTGATAATCCCCCTCTTAAATGACATGTAGTCTGAAATTGTGACTTTATTCTCATACATTTTGACCTTTTTTGTATTGATACAACAACTTTATTTTCATTATATTACGACTTAATTCTCGTAAAATTACAACTTCATTCTCATATTATTCTGATTGTATTAGTTTAGGCTGTCCTAATACTGCGTTATATATACTGTACTGTCAGACATGAATTTTGTTTCATGATTCTGGTAAAATGTCATATCATCTGACTGATGAAGGTATTATTATCGTAAAGCACGTACAATCTTTGCTGTTGTTTGTTTAGGCAAGACTAACTCTTTATCTGTTTCCAGTCTTTGTGCTAAGCTAAGCTAACCAGCTAATGCTGATGAGATTAATCTCATAGGAAAGCAGGTAAGTGTATTCCCCAAAATATCAAACTACAAGTAATGTCTTTCACTCACTGGTATTTTCCCATCCACATCATCAGTAGCCTCAAAACTGGTGTCGTGGTGACAGTGAAAGCACCTCTCCACCTTGTAACCATTGTTGAGCAGCATCCTCATCATCACCTCATCTTTCAGGCAGTACTGTAATGCCGTAGGAAACACTGTGTCGCTCACCACCGTGAAGTAGCAGTTCACGTTTGCTTTGGCTGCCAGCAGCAGCTTGACAATCTCACAGCGCCCAGACCTGACTGCCACCAGGAGGCAGCACAGCGGGTCCAGGTCCGTCCTTGCTCCGGCCACCAGAAGGACTTTGGTGGAGTCAACGTCCCCGTTGGAAACGGCACAGTACAAGGCACTTCTCCTCATATCCCGGTAGTTTTCGGAGTTTCTGGTGCTCATGCGGTAGTTGACATCAAAGCCGCAGGCCAGCAGGAGCTGCAGGCAGCGTCTCTGGCCTCCCTCCGCTGCTGAGTGGACTGGGCTCTGGCCTGCTTCCTTGATGGCTTTCTTAGTGGTCAGAGGTATCAGCATTTTCACAGCACTGTAGGAGAAGAAAACACAGGTTGAATTAAGCAATAAGAGCCAAAAAATTGTATTTAAAGGCCTGAAGTGAACAGCATTTAAAATGGCAGAGTTTATTAGAAGAAATCCTCCATCAGTAGGATCATCGAAGCGTCCCTCTCCACCTTCGAGAAGCTCTGGAAGATTCATCTCTTAAGAGAACAGCTCCTCCCCTAAAACACCTTCACATGTCCGACCAACACTTTGTCTGGTGCACTTCTTTACCTGACCTACCTCACTTTATTCCTTATTAACAAATTTAGCACTTTTGAAAATGCTTAAGTGTTATCCCCAATTGTAAGTCGCTTTGGATGAAAGCATCTGTTTAATGAGTAAATGTAATGTATATTGTAAAGATCTGCAGAAGGATTTCCCTGTCAGACTGTAGTGTGTACTATAGTGTGACCAACCCTTTAAAGTCCAACTTGTGTCCCGTCCAGGCGGCTGTGTTCATTATAGCCCAAGGTCTGACAAAGTTTGACAGAAGATGCTCACTCATAGTGTCCGGCATATGCTGCCTTGTGGATGGGCAGGTGTCCGGTGATGCTGGGCAGGTCGGGGTTGGCTCCGTTGTCCAGCAGCAACTGAATGCAGGCAGTGTTTCCTGATCCGGCTGCATCCAACAGGACACTTTCCCCATTTAAGGCCTGAGAGTTCACTCTGCTGCCTGAACAGGGAAACCAGATTAAACAGGACTGGACATTTTTATCTAAAACTGGAGACAGGTTTATGGAGAGGAGGTTGATAATTATGTGGCAAAACTCTTTATCACAAAGACATTTGTTTAGAAAAGTATTCAATGTTAATGCACAACTGCAGTGCCCATTCTAAACCTGCCTGTTTGGAATTTTCTGTTCTCTTGGCCTGTGGTATCTTTTCGGAGCTACTTCTGAACCATTTCTTGTCATTAGTGAGTCCTCGTCAGTTACTGTATATACAATACACTGTCACTTTATGTTGTTTGTGTGCTGGAAGTTGTGTACAGAGCTTTTTATAAACAGTCTATGGTGCAGAGTAAAGATAGAAAACTGTGTGTTTATCCTACCTATATCCTACCTGGTTACACTCTATAGTCAATGTTTTTCATAAAATGAAACTGAATTAGCTTTATTAGTTTACTTGTGGCTTTTATACAAGTTTGAATGTTGTTTGTCAAGCTTCGATACAATCTTCAGACCCAAGTTCACAACTTTTCAAGATAAAAACCCTGTAATTTAGCCCAATATAAAGCAACAAAACAAAATGTTGTGATTTTACTTTGAAGACAAATTGCCAAACAGGGAGTGATTTTATGAAGGATGTTGCCAAGATGGAGCTAAGCCCTGGCAACTCCTGTGAATGTCATGTCTGTGTCAGTCAAATAGGGTGAGATCAAAATAATCAAATCATCAAAATGATCTGCAGGAATTTTGACCCGTGATTTGACCCTGTTGTCAAACATTGCTGCAGGATGTAGAAGACCACATGTCCAACTCAGTTCACAGGCTGAAGGCACACTGCCCGCCCCTACTGACTGCTACAGAGCACTGGTCGCATGTTAATTACATTTTTATTCGTTTAAGTATTGTATCGCAACTCTGCAATGCAGTTTTTCTGGCATTTTAGAACACACATACAAATTGTGAAGCTGATCAGATGAACGGTTCATAAGTTAAATTTTCCACATACAGACAGACAGACAGACTGACAGGAATTTAAGGAATTAGTAGATAGATTTCAATATTGGCATATAATATTTGGCATAGCAAGACTTCATTTACAGTCAAGAAAACTGCATTTAAAACTCTCTTCCCACTGACCGCAGTTCAGCAGAATCTCAGCGATGTGGAAATATCCGTGCTCTGCAGCCACAGCGAGCGATGTCACCCCCGACACGTCTTTCTGGTTTACCCGCCCGCCGTTCCTCAGCAGCAGCATCAGGATGTCAGTGTTTCCGACTTTGGCTGCTTCATGCACGGCCGTCCACCTCTTTCGGCAAACCTGCTCCACCCATGCACCATGAGCCACCAGAGCGTGTGTCATCTCATATGAGTCGACCCTCACCGCTGCAAGTTGACGAGAAAGTAAAGAAAGTTTTGATCAGTAATGTTAATTTATCAGGTGACCAACCTTCAGAGAATTGTCACCAACCCTGCAGCTCTTCAGAACCTTTCACTCCCTCTTAACTCTTAGTTTTAGTTTGAAGTTGCACTTTTAATGTGAAAGTCTTGTTAACCTCTGAGCTAAATTAATTTTGTTGCTATCCAACTTAGAACTACACTCCACAAACCATTTTGAATTAGGTCAACACATCCGTTACTACACTTAGGACAAACTTTACATAATTATCCCACTAGTGGTAAAGATGTATCTGCATTTCTCGTCCTGTCAACGCATTTGTTTTCTTTACTGTAATGAGCATTACTGCTCTACAGTGTTACCCAGTAGCAGTGGTGACTCATTCTTGTTGTTGGTGTTGTGAGGCGAGGATCCGTGCTCCAGCAGACTCTTCACATTCCGCACCAGTCCGGCTTTAACTGCCAGTGTCAGTGGCGTCTCTCCACCAACTGCAGTCCTCTCCTCCAGGCTGAGCCCCTGAGCTGCCACAACACAACACAACACAATCACAACACAAATAGAAAAAACATATCACAACATAAATACAACACAAATACAACACAACTGCAACACAGTCTCACAACATCACATAAAGGCAAGGGTAATGAAGCCGCAGCCTACTACTCTATGCTGCTCCTTATTTCTGATGGGGATGAATCTTCTCTCAGGTTGGTGTGGGAAGCCGATCACACTGTTGGGTTTACAGAAGGGGAATGGAGCTTAATTCTTAGGAATTTGGAAAAAAAATGTAAACGAGATTTATTCAATTAAAATTCTAAATAGAGTTTATTGGACCACGCCCATGTGTCAGAGTGGGAGATGTGAGAGAGTGATGGCTCTGGTTAACTATCCACGACCATTCAAGCAATTATTGACCAAGCTGTCACACCAGGCGCATACATTTAACATCCTTGGATCCAGTATTGTGTCTTTATTTCATTCCATTTATTCATATGATAATTTTCATTATGTTGTCATTTTTTTCTTTTTTAATTTGCATTTGTTAAAGTATGTAAATACTATATATATATATATATATATATATATATATATATATATATATATATATATATATATATATATATATTCTTCTGAGTATATATATGTATATATACTTGCATATGTGCTAAACATTTTTATGTGGTTATTACTGTTTACTCTGTCAAATGTTTATTACTACTATAGTTATCTTTCAAAAATTCAATAAAGAATGAATCTTAACACAGCACACAGAGGAGGTGAACATGTACATTCCTAGTGCTGTCAGCCAGTGAGCTGTGGACATGTCACTGCTGTCTGACCTCCAGGGTAAGGGAGTGGCAGTGATATCACAGGTTATTTGTGACCAGTAGGACTATTGAAATCAGCTGTCATCTGCCGTCATCTGCTGGAAGCCTGCATTGTTTGAAGCATTCTGTGGGTTAATGTTATTTCAGGCAGCCATTGTTTTGATGATGCCAGTGGTCTCAGCTGCATTCAACCTTATGTGACCTATATTTTATCTTTGCTTGTCATATTTACTTCTGCCAAGGAGGTCCTGTCTGTTTTTATACACAAAAAGTACTGAACCCATTTACATCAAACTTGGTGGTGGGATGGGAGAAAGCCCAGGAGAGGACCCATTAAATTTTGGTTAAATCAAGTGTTTTTGAGCTGAAAACTAAATAATATGACTGTACTGAGATCAAACATCTATGGGTTTAACATTGGCTCAAAATGCCACTCAATGTTTCAAACGTCTTGGACCTTGCCAAGCTGAGTCAACCGTCTCTAACGTCTGTACGTCATGAGATTTCAAGCCCTCTAACTTAATGTGGGCTGGTTCATTATCTGACTGGGGAAATGGTGTTCTTAGACAAACTGTGTCTTATTCCAGGAGCTTAGGTTTATCTTTGGCTCCTCACCCGTTCTGTAAGGGAGACAGGCGACTGCAGCACCCGCACACACACCTGGGTAGAGGACATATAGTGATGGTATGTCGCTCTTCATTTATTGGATATTTTGTTCAATGGTAATTACATGGCTTTACAACTTATTTGAACATTCGCAAACATTAGCCTCCTGAGCAACGTTACGTACCCCTCTGCCCCCACCCTCTCTTGCACTTGCATTTCCTTGGCTCAGAGAGCTTCAGGCGTAACTGAGGTGGCTAATAGGTCGAACTGATGTGACTTGGGACCACCATGGTCCTCCATCACCCAAATGTGCACTTCAGGGGAATCTGGATGGGAAAAGTCCTCCACTTCTAAAGAAACCTCTTTGGTGGGGGTGCACAGAAATGTTTTGTTGCTCTCCATTTTTTATAGCCTGAAGATGTCACGACAATAACATCATCACTCTCACATTTCAACAAAGATATTCAACCATATATGTTCAGAGGAAGTCTAGTGGCCCCATAGAGCCGCTTGGATGTCAGTGCTCTGACACAATGATCACAGGTTCAGCTGATCTGCAGCTAATCCTGGTATGTGGTGAAGCTACATATCAGGGGAAACACACACGAAACGCTTGGTAGCCCAACATGATTGGTCGGATGCCTTTATGATAACAGAGCTAACAGAGATGTCTTTTACATTACATGCAAACATTTACAGCTTAAACGACCATTTTATGAAAAGAATTAATTCCTCAGAATCATTAGGCATCTCACCAATCATGGAGGGCTAACCAAGCGTTTTAGCCTTCTTTAGCCACTACTTTTGGTTACAGCACATTTCCTGTCTGGTTCCGTCTCAATGTTTCCAGCAGCAAACAAGTCATGATTGATCTGCTGCCCTTTGCGGCTATAAGATTTCCATTGAAGAAAAAGTAAAGTATGTGTTTTCTCGTTATTAGAACATTTTGATTGTCACAAAACGATATTTCTTTTATTCTGTACTTTCAAAACAAGTGTACAACATATCAGAACATTTTGCACTTAATGTAATAACATCCTTATGATAAACTACAGCGTGATTATTATATTGAACTTGTTCAATAAATACATGTACTGTATATATATACACAATTACACGCTGAGTGCTACAGAGCACATGGTCCCTTGTTTATCAAATTTTTGGTATTGAATACATCACGTGTCCAAATCGCACCAAACTGCACTTCCCACGACCACTTAGAATACACATGCTGAGTGTGAAGTCAATTAGATGAATGGTTCACAAGATATATGTTCCACATACAGAAATGTCTGTTATTAGTAGAGAGATTTCAATACACTACATTGTTTTTATTGGCATCACAAGATGGACAGATGTTTGTGGAAAGAGTAGGTTGATTGTACTGTTCGACACTAATAAAAGTGTCATCTGCATAAGGCCATACTAAGAAGCATTTATCTACATTTTAAAATTGTTACTTTTAGAAATTAATAAAATGGTCCAATAAATGAATCAAGTCTGAGCTTCTACTGAACAAATGTACTTACATGTCAGGACAGTCTCCAGAACCTCCAGAAGCGGCTGGGATGCAGCTCGGTGGAGGGGAAGCCAGCCGCGACAGTCCGGCTCGCTGAAGGCGGAGGTGTGCCTCAGCATCTCCCTAAGCACCGACACCTCACCTGGTTACCACGGCAATGAGAACACATCACAGGGATTTCCGGAGAGAGAAGAAGCAAGAAACAGAAACTTCCAGACATGTTGAACATTAATCCAGTTCCAACTGGATAATAAGGTTGAACACCAACACCAAGGCAGCTTACAAGAGGGGCTCTACTACCTGAGGAGGCTCAGGTCATTCAATGTCTGCAATAAGATGCTCACGATGTTTTACGAGTCTGTTGTGCGAGCAAAATGTTCTTTGCTGTGGTGTGCTGGGGTGCAGGCATCAAAGCAAAAGGACACCAACAGACTCAATAAACTCATCAGAAAGGAAGAGGATGTTGTCAGCTCTAAGCTTGTCCCCCTGGAGGAGGTGGCCGAGTACAGAATGCTGGAAAAACTCCTGGCAATCGTGAAGAATGCGGCTCACCCCCTTTTAAAAACAGTGGACAAACTTAACAGCAACTTCAGCAACAGACTCATTCAACCTCACTGTTCGAAGGAACTTTACAGGAAATCATTCCTGTCTGGTGCTATCAGGATATGCAATTCATCTGCCTCTGCTAGATCTGTGGTCACTGATCTGGACTAAACAGAATTGTTCGACCACTTATAACTTGAACTAGACAGTCTGCTCGTCTGCTCTTTCTACCTCTTATCCTCTGCAAATACTCAAGAATACGTGATCACAGAAATAACTGAATATCCTATGTTATCACAAAGGATATTCTGCTATCTATCTATCTATCTATCTATCTATCTATCTATCTATCTATCTATCTATCTATCTATCTATCTATCTATCTACTCTTTACTTTCCCTTTTTTTGCAGGTCAAGTGTCAACCTTTTCACATTCTTTCATAATGCACCTCTCTCTTCAGCCTCTGAGAGCCAACAGGTCAAATGTACAAGTCTCTGTCGTGATGGTGAATGTGAGTGTAATGTCCGGCCTACCTTGCTCGATAGCAGCCAGGACTCTCAGATTCTCCTCTGTCGCCGCTGCTAAACTAAAAGCAGACGAAGGACAAGATAGTTTGTTTTGTTGTTTTTTAAGGAGTGTGGTGATTTGGATGTGGCTACCATACCTGGCAGCAGATTTCAGAAAGGCATCCTGGCAGGAGTTTTGAATACTCAGCTGGACGATGTAGTCATTCAGCTCCTCTTCACCATAATCGTCCTCAGTGTTTATCATTCTGCAGGAAGTAAACATGATTCCAGCTCATACATAACTCAATTGAGGTCTATTTCCAAAATTCTTGATTTTCAAAGAAAGACTGGTGGTTAGGCATTTTTGCGCTTATTTACTACAAATAATATTTGATCACTTGGAGGGTCGGCAGGACAAGATGTAAGTAAACAGCTGCAAACAAAGGACCCACATGTTTCTGTTCATTTAGATGTAAGACCATTCACTGTCCTTAAAGCTCAGGTTTGGTCTCCATCAAAATTTCCCACTTTCATTTTGCGCCACATTATCTCTTTGCAGTGTCACATTAACACAATTTTAATGTTACTGTATTCTACATGACAGCAGTCAATTACTTATTAAACTTTATTTAAAAGGTGTTATTCTGTGATATCATTATATTTTTTGGGGAGGGTGGACAAATCAAGAGAAAGACATTGATCCACAACAACCAAACTCATGGTGTTAAATCAAAACAGAAAATCAAAACTATCTTCATCCATTCACCTCAAATGCATGAATTCAAATTACATTCCTCATTGTGTAGTTTTTGCACAGCAGGTCACCCAAGCATGCAAGTATGTTAAATTTGTCCAGGGGCAAGCATGACAACTGAAGAATAAACTTCACTAATCAAGCCCAATTCAAGTAACCTTTTATCAGCTTTAAACTTCTGTTCTTCTAAACTCTTCTACTTTTAAAATCCTGTTTTTCAAAAATGAATGCCAAATGACATTTTTTACACCAATAAAATAAAGTAGAACCTAGTAAAGGTAAATATTACAAACAGTAAAAACACACCAAGAAAAACTGAAAAAACAAGGATAATGGATGGCAACAAAACAAGTAGCATGAGCTTCCACACCTCCAAGTGTTTATGTTACTGTTCGCAGACAGAAAAAAAAGCATAATTCCTTAAAAATAAATTAACTCAACTGACCACCACCCTCAGCCATTCATTTTCATTCTGAAAAACTCACCTGTGAGGTATGTCAGCAGCACTCTCTGATGGAAGAGACTGATCTAGTGTTTTTGTATGTAGGTGTGAGCCTGCAGAAACAAAGTGAGCGGGCATGTGGGGCGACACCTGGCCACTTAAATATAGCTGGTTTTCGTGTGCTATTGTGTGAGCTAAGTCGGGTCTTTGCCGTGTTTGGCGGGAATCCTACATTCAAGATCCCACAAGCATCTGGGGCTTAGGCCGTGGACTCATGCAGCCAACGAGTTTGCTGCTGCCTACAGGTTTCGTGGAAGGCAAAATCAATCAGGTCTATTTTTTCCTCCTCTGCTTTGTTTAAGAAATATGAGCTGATAATTGTCTTGTTAAATATCGACCGAGTTTAAGTGAGAGCTGCCGGAAAACTGGGCAAGCAGCCCACAGCAGTGGACCGTCCGTGCCTTTCATGAGGCAACAGTTTTGTTATTGCTGGTGCTATTTATTTATTTCAGAGGTCTGTTAAGCATCGATACAATCTTCACAGTAAAGAGCACAGCTTTTCAAAATAAAAGCTCTTTAATTCAGCTCGATATAAAGCGTTGCACCGAAAAAACAATAACAAAGGAGTTGTCCTTTTACTTTGAAGACAAATTGCCAAACAAGAAGTGATTCTGTGAATGTTGGTGCCATTATGGAGAACAGTCAGTCCGATATGATTATCTAAATGTTCTGGCAGTGGTGTTGACCTGTGTGACAGGTTAACACAGGGGCCCTGTCCTCCTGCTCTGCTGCTGGCTGTGTGATCTCTGGGATCCAGCAGATGTCCAGCAGCAGATTAGTGGAGTTTTACAGGGGCCACCAAGTCGCCTCCTCTGGCTCATAGACTGAAATAGCAGCATGGAGCTCAACATAAAGCTCCTATACTGTCACTGTCCATATAGGGAGACTGGAAAATAAATAGAATACAGGGCTCCAGACCAGCTGTGACCATTTTTGGAGACAGTGCAACTAAATTTTATAACAAGATGCAGCAGTGCAACTTGCAAATATGCGCGCAAGTGAGAATTCTTTGTGTGTGTGCTCCCATACTCCTCAGACGCACAGGCCCCGGGGCCCCGCCCCCACTCACTAACACAGAGTGACACACAGTGAGGCAGAGATGAGATGTGAGGAGCAGAGCCTGTTAATGTGAACTAGCCGTTAAATTACTTTGTTGAAGACCAAAAAAATGAAAATACAGGGTTTCCACTAAATTCAGCCGCTGTTATATGATCATGGCAGAAGCATCGGTTGGTTTGAAACTGAACACATACATGTGGTCTCAGCCACGGTGCCCCACCATTTCAGGGGGTCTTTTGTCTTCATAGTGGCCTGCCGCCATTTAGACAAATACAATCACACATTCACACACATACACACGCATACTCACATACAAATCTGCACATCTGTATATAGTAAGTACACCTTTAGTTAGTTTGTGTGTTTATACTTTTATTAGTTTCACAATAAATGTTTTTCTTTAACACACATGTTGTCTTCAATAATGTTGCATAAGTGTGGATTTTGCCAACCTCTACACTGTCAAGAACTCCATATCCTTCAACTTTGCTAACTACATGTGTAGTTATTTTGCTTATAGTTATTAATTTAAATATAAATCAGAGTTCCAAATTTGTAGTTAGTACTTTCATGAGACTTAGTCAATAAATCGGCTATCTTTTCTCTTCCTTTGTAGGGTGGTGCCCCGAGGTAGCTTTAATGTCCATTCTTTTTAATATTAATATTAAATGTTTTTCTGATAGCCAAAGTTGCCCAAAGGCAAACCATTCAATGGTGCCACGCTTAAGGTATAATAATCCCAACATTGTTAACCTTTTACGTTCAAGTTTTTGAGGAAAAGAAGCCTGACCACTAAAAGTGATTAACCCAGAAAATATTAGTAGCAAATTATTCTTTTTAAGGTGAATTATGCCCATCTATTAAGGCCGAACGGCTCAGCTATGTCTCCAGTGACTGTTCTTCTTCCTTACATGTATGATAATATAAATAAGTTAAAGGCTATTACACAGCCAAGATCAGAGGCATTGATATTGCCTTTGATCATTAATTTGCTAGTGAATCGCATGCACTGCCGAACTTCAAAGTAGAAAGCTTGCAGCTTACAGCTTATTACTGTAAGAACAGTACAAACCCTGCCACAGTCATTTAATCACTATAATCAATCTCTATATGACATGGTCCATTTAATGGTCATTTTAAGAATAATATAAAGTACCAGAAGAAAAAAAAGTGTCCCCAGGACACATCTCATTGAATCTCCTGGACCTTCAAGGAAACTGTGCTGGACTCACAAATACAGAGCTGGGACAGAGCGATTTTCCCTTGGTGGCAGAGAGACAACCTGCTACTCAATGTAAGAGAAAAC
Source organism: Hippoglossus hippoglossus (assembly GCF_009819705.1). Lineage (NCBI taxonomy): Eukaryota > Metazoa > Chordata > Actinopteri > Pleuronectiformes > Pleuronectidae > Hippoglossus > Hippoglossus hippoglossus. The sequence goes on along the minus strand of NC_047156.1, from coordinate 23,608,189 downwards.
GCACAACACCATTGGTACAATCAGTTAGACAACTGCTTGAGGCACATGACTATAAGAGTCTTTTGAGGAGTAGTAAGGCACAGTTGTACACATGTACAGCAACAAAGTCTGTGGTTGTAGATAATGCAAAAAAAAGAAGCCATTATTACATTAAAACATGCCAGAAAAAGTCTAACAATTTAAAAAGAGGTTGTGCAATTGAAAAAGGAAGTAGGACTTTTCAAGGAAAGAAATAATGAGTTAATAGAGGAGGAAAGTAATGAAGTGATAAAGGAAAAAATTGATATAATATTTGTGAAATAAACTTAAGATCTGTGTTGAGCAATTAACTTGTGTCTGCTATCGCTTATTATTATTTTCATTTGTGAAAAGGACTTTTTTTTTACTCCACTGTGCATTGTCCAGTCAGCACCAAAATTCTCACCTATGATCAGAGTCCCGTCCTGAACAGCTTCATATGTCAATATTGGCTCAGGGTCACTTACTGATTCGCCATTAACAGGAAGTTTTTTTTAACTCCACTGTGCATTCAATTAAAACCTATGATAAGAGTCCCGACCTGAATAGCTCCAAATGTTAATATTAACTCAGGGTCATAGTGCCACATACTGATCAGCTTGAAAATGAAGTTGTTGTAACTCCATTGTACATTGTCCAATCGGCTACAAATAGCTCACGCTTCATCAGAGCCCTGACCTGAAGAGATTTTCAGATTATTAGTCTGCATGTAGTATAATGATAGCGCCACCTAACAGGAAGTAAGCCTTGTTTTACAACTTTAAATCGATTTATATGAAATTGTCATTGTGTGTTCTACACATGTTGGTGTGGACCGTAATGCGTGATTAGTGGACGTGATGCGCGGAGCCGTTTCGCCCAGCCCCTGTCCGCCCTCCTCCGCTGCCGCATCAGGTCCCAAGTTCGCAAGTGCTCGGCCCCGCACTTTTTTTCAAGTCTATGAAGTTAAATCCATGTTTTTCTGTAATTTTAAAATTTGAAGTAAACTATTGCTGTGGGCTCAATCAATCGTTTGACAGACTAAAACAATATTAGGGTATCTTTATCACACATTACAAATACTGAATATATTTTCTAGCACAAAAAACAATTACTTTTGAAACTTGATTAGTTTTTGATAGTATTTTGACTTTTACTGATTAAAATAAAGTTATTATTGCACATGACAATTGATATCAAGATTTGTCATTCAGTTAGAGGGTGATAGCAGGGTTCAGTTTTAATACTACCTATTCCACATATGTCTTTAGGATTTTACAGTTTTATAGTGCTGCTTATTTTTCAAGTTATTTGTATAAATAAACCATGACACTAGGGGATGTCTTACTTGATTTTTGTTTTTTATTATGAAATACAATAAATGAGTCATCCTGTCTGAGTGTAGGGGTCAGAGACAGGTGGATTCCTACCTTTATCTTATGTTAAGTGTATTATGAAGACTTTAAAAAAGAGTGACACAGATAACAGTTTGTAGTAATCTATAAACAGTGATAATATCAAGCTGAGAGAAGAGATGGTTACTGGTAAAGGCGTGACAGTAGCTTGTTGAGTTGTAGGGGGGGAGGACTGAGGGAACATTTATAGGCCACAAATGTTTGTGTTACGCCCCTGTCCGCAAGTAGGGGGAGTGGCGGTTGCTATGGCGACGTGTAAACTACGGCCGTTGCAGGCGAACTACGGTGAGGTTAGGGGACAGTGTTAGCTGCCCGATGCTGAAGGTCAAAGTCGCGTTAAATAAAGGAAACAAAACAAGCACAGGATCACAGGAGACGCTGAGTCTGACTGGCAGAGCAGCAGTTTGTCACCGTGTCACCGTGTCCACTGTCACTCACTGCTCTTTGTTCAATTTCAGCGTCGTGAGGAAGCAAACAAGTGCTCAGTTAACACTTCGCCATGTCTGAGCAGAGAGCGGACGGAGACAAAGAGGAAAACATCACGGAAACCAGCCCACTACCAGGTGGAAGAGCTGCAGAAGAGCCGCCAGGGGGCGACAGAGACCCGGGGACTGATGGAGAAGAGGCGGACAGCTGGGCCACAGGTGAGTCCACGCTGTTCTGTGTTCGATCCTTATGAGCAAACTGTGATGAATACATGTGTCAACGCACCAGTCATCATTTGCAATACGAATACATATTGTTTAGATATTGATACAACTGTCACGATCCCATCATCTACAGACTGCACACACTCATAGACCAGATGTAAACATGCCACAACAGCAAAATGCAGATCATGCTAATCTGGGACTGATAAATAATATATGTATCTGTGGATGAAGTGAAAGCAGTGAGGCACCTCAGAAGTGTCGTGCTGTTTACAGGTAAACTGACGAAGATTCATACAGCACAGCAATATATATTGTGAAAGCTCTAACAAGTAATTGGACACTGGAGATTAAAGTGGAAAAAGTAACTCATTGTCTATTATCTATAATAATAATATAATCTCCAATTAAAATCCCTTCATAAGAAATAAAACGTTTGGTTTTCTTGGATTAATCTCATGAAACTAATATAATTAAAATCCAGACCCCAAAGACATTGGCAGATTTCAGAGGTCAACCCACAGACTGTGACGTATGTCTCTGTATGCGATTGCAGTGAAGGTGGTGCTGGTGCCAGAGGGTCATGTGATGACGGTGGCGTTCGCCATCGGTCTCAGCATTCAGGAGCTGAAGTGTCACCTCTCCTCAGAGCTCAGGGTTCCTGTAGAGGTGCTGCAGATCTCTTTGGACGGTAAGTCTCCTGGCTGTCCCTCCTGTACATGTGAATGCAGTATCCCTCTCACCTTTAGGGGATTTCTTTAAATGTCAAACAAGCTGGACTCAAGACAGAACTGACTAGACTTTGATGGTAAAACATAAAACATTATAGTCACTGTGACCTAAAGAATTCTAAGAATGCTAACTGTGACAAGATTTCACACAAAGGTCTGTTGGGATAAAAGGATGACGTGGTGACATTTTCTATCCAACGCATCAAAGGTCAGCTTCATGTAACGTCATCATATTCTACAAAAATACTTTTCCAGCCATTATCTAACACTAACAGGAGGGGAGACTTAATACAACTTAACTGTTGGAGACAGAACACTGCCGATATGTCTGTGTTTGCGTGTATGAATGTGTATAATTAATTATTTTGGAGCAGTGGTATTTAAATAGCCACCCATGATCCAGAATCAGCACTCTTACAAAAATGTTTGTCTCATGGCTGTCAGTCACAATGTAAATAAAACGCTCACGTAAATCACAATTAAATATGACCTCGTAACAACTAATAATAATCACAAATGTCTAATGGGATAACATGATGAGGTGATCACATTTTCTGTCCCACGGGTTGAAGGTCGGCTTCACTGTAACATTATAATTTTCAACAAAAACCCTTTTTCTACCCATTATTTAACACTGGGCAGACTTGTTACAACTTGACTGGTTGGCAGTAAGAGATCAAATTGACCGGTTGGCGGTGGTAAAAGGGAAAACATTAAGTTCATTGTGACCTCAAAGAGTTCTCATGCTAACAATGAGAACATTTCACGCAAATATCTACTGAGGATCACATGATGAAGTGATGACATTTTCTATCCAACAGGTCAAGAGTCAGTTTCACTGTAACATCATACTATTTTACAGAAACACTAAGCTGGATCTTATGGCTCTGATCCTTTCAAAGAGCCGCTCAAAAGAACAGCTCATTGTTCTTTTTTTGTTAGGGGATGGGGGAAAGTAGCTTAATGTGAGAATTTATCACCAGGATGATGATATGATGGGGTAAGATTTGGATCAGAATTGAACTTAACCACCTTCTCTTTGCATGTGTGGACTATTTTTAACAGCACTAAATTACTTTAATTGCCTATGTCAATTATGTGCATCATACAATACACAAGGTGATGCCCTATCAACGTGGTGTTGAGGGGGTAGAAGACCTGCCTCACTGTT